>NW_026441985.1:1200000-1858528 GCF_026898425.1 Galleria mellonella | reverse complement strand
TACCTTATCACCTGCACTATCCGTGTTACAGCGTTATTATTCTATAGGAATATATAATTATAGATATATGATTATTGTGATCATATCTTAAATTAAGTTTTGAAAACCTTCTAGGCTTTTTTAATGGGTGAAAATGGTATGACAACCCCGCCTGCGCATTAGTATACGCTGGCGGGGCACCAATAAAGGGAAAATGTGAGATTGCAGGCAGATCAGCTTGCCCATCGTAATAAATTCATCTCGAACCAACCACTGTGGTTTCCAGAGGGGGAACCACGTGGAGGTTGACCTGTTAGGAGTATATTTACCAATGAGAATCATTATTAATAATCCTTTTTGTCCCCACTTTCCTAAGTTAGGTCTTGTGTCGAGTTTACCTTCTTTTGCAGTAGCATGTCGTGTGATTGTTCTCTTATTTACTTGTTCCAATATTTCCTGATGAATTAAGTCATTAACGTAGTTGAAATAACTATAACGCTATTTTTGTAATTTTTGTATTTGATTTCGTAACTTCATTGTTTCCACTTTCACTTATCAGAATTTGTAGATAAAATGTCATCTACATTAGCGCAGTCATCATTATTCAACTAACTTCAAAAAGAGGAGGTTCTTAATTAAATTAGTTTTTGTTTGTGCTTCATGGCTCTATCAGTTGTAAACCGATTTGAAATGTTTTATCTGAAGGATATCCTTACAAATTGGTACTATAGAAATTGATCAAAATCGGTTTGTAGTTTAGTCTTGAAATCAACATAACTGGTTTGGTGCGCACGATATCCAGGTGTTTGGCTGCTGTATAGTTTAGTTGTCTGCATTATTATATTCACAGAATACACCAAATGCATATCTCCTGCGGATACCACTAAAGAAATTTCCGTTTTACTTTACAGAATAGTATTATAGAATTTTAAATTTCATTCTATTACTTTTAAAATTTTATGATTTTGTATTTTTTTTGTACCACGAAGGTAGTATACAAGCATTAACACAGTCCTTCAGTTTAAACGGTCACTGTGAATTATGGATGTCTGCAAACTAGGGATGTCATTGCGTGTAGTCGACATTAAATTATTAAATAAATAGAGTATTCTGTTTACCAGCTCGAACGTATAAATATTTTCAATATCTATTTTTATCTAAGTATTATAAATGTAACGGTTTGCTGAAAAATACAGTGTACGATAAAAGCTCCATGTCTCAGTCATTGACCCTCGCTTAGTTTAATAAACATTGTGTGGAAATAAGTTTCATAAATAGATATATTTATTTTTTCGATAGTGAATCTACTAATTTGCTTGCAATTAGGTAGTATATATTAAATAAAGTTTCTACATAAACTGAACGCGTAACCAGGACACGATCACTGACCGGGATACGTATACCATAGCGATTGATTAAGCCGTTACGACAGAAGTAACAAACAAATAAACTCACTTTTACATTATTCACAACAACTGCCTATATAAGTAAATTTTTTATTTATAACATATATAATTAAAAGAGCATGAAACAAAATATCTGTATATATTCTACTCTGTACGAATCTAGTGTCTAATATCTAAATTGCAAGATAATTTTTAATGCAATTAAATTGAAATAAGTATCTTTTAAAGTTTTCAGTTTATATATGGCCTTATCATCATCATCACCTCGGCAGTTATCACTTATGCACATACTTCTCCACATAGATTGCCATAAGGAATAATCCCGAGTCTACTAATTTCCTGAAACGTATTTGAAGTCGTCGTACCATCTAGTGGGAGTTGTCCTACGCTACATTTGCTTTTACAGGATCACTATTCCGAAATCTTTTTTCCTTGTTAATGTTTGTTCGAACCTACGTCTTCGATTAGGGCCTCAGAGCTATATAACCGGCCTATTGTCACTTCAGCTTGCTTATTCTTGTGCTGCATCGATCACTTTGTTCCTTCTATAGATATTTAGTTCTATCACGCACCGTAACTCCGAGCATAGGCTTTCTACATCCTGACTACTACGATTTGGTGGCACAGTGTTTTCTTACCTGTTGTGTACAACTAGTTCAGCTAAAGTCAATAAAATTGCCACACGGACGAAAACGTGTATCTTTATGATTTATTAGATTAGACTTTACATTTAATAGCACAAATAATAATTTAGATTCCCAGTAGGCAATCGGCAGTTCAATGTCCACGTAATTATAACATATCTGTTTACCCTATGTGTACGATAATGACATATTTAATTACAATATTCATGATAAATGAATTCAATTAGCAATCAGATATGATTACTTGAAGTTTGTTTGCCTTCCAGAATTTATAATCTATACGTACCAATGTTGTCGTTCCAATAGTCAACGAAAATGTAAACAAATGAATAATTGAGTCGACCATAGTCTGCTGATATTATTAGCTGATGATATTAGTAATAAAATAAATAGATTAATTGACTGAATGTTTTGTTCTGACATTAATTTCATTAAGAAAATGTTTCTATGATACGAACAAACTTTGTTACATTTTCATTAAGTACTATTGAAAAAGACTATATAAATGTGAAAGTTTGTTTATTTGTTACGTCTTAGCTCTGTATCGATTCAGTCAATTGTCATTTAATTTGGCATGCACGTAGTATTTATATTACATATAAATTGGTATGCCCATGTTCAATACGAGTATATAGATAGATAGTGATGGATTACTTTTATAAGTTGTATACTACGTATAAATAGTATATATACATCTTTGTTAGAAGTTTCTATATCTGGCAATCATGTTCTAATATTGGCTCGTGCCAATGTGATTTTTGTACACGGCAACACAATAACAACATACCAAATAACATGCAAGATTTATTGTTTCAAGTAAAAACTATCAAGCTATAAATATAATAAACATTATTAATTTTATGAAGATTTAAAAAAAACGTAATGATTCATTAATTCAATTACAATTGAAGACAGGCTTTAAAGAGCTGGAACCCAGTGCCGTAAAAACCATTAACAAAAAACTTTCTCCCTTATCATCACATTTCGAATTTCGAATAAAATATTCGATTTACACCGTAGTGTTTTAATTATTACAATATCAACCAGCAACTACAATCTACTAATTACCGTATATTTGCGTACAACTATATCAAACGTCATAATTAGATTTCTCTAATTGACGTTTTTTCGATTAGTAGGAACAAAACATTTTTTATTAGATGTTGTCACGTTTTAATGGAAACGGAATTGTTTGTTTTTGAAATATAATTGAGTAGGAAGACTCGAGTGGTACACAATATAATTGAATGACAATACAATTTGTTCGAATATTGACGATTAATATATACAAATTGTTTCGTTACTGCGTTTAAACAGTGGCCTTATTGTAGTTGCGTACATATCAATTACGACTCATAATGGTAATTGAGTGTATTGGAATGTAGTATCATCGTAACATTATTTTATTTTATTGCATGTGGTTTGTTATTATATCAGTGTATTATAAAATTAAAAGTTTTGTCAATTTAGCTACAGTAAAATGTAAGATATTATGTCTTTAAAAAATTTTTGATTCAATTTTGATTGAATTATTATGTAACAAACACGTGAATTCAAGTACTCGTTTCGTTTAAAAAACAATAGCTTTTAAAATTGGCAATTATATTTCTATTTGTGTAATTAATTTTGAGGGCACAGAATTCATATAAAAAACCTGCCAAAGATTTACTTGCATCTTTTAATTTTCTTCATCATCATTTCATATAAAGAAATACTACCGAATTGAGGGCCTTCTTTTTTGAAGTCAGCTAATAAAATATAATATTTTATCGTGTTTATATTGTGTATGGGCTGTAGTGATCTCTAAACATCAACATGAGGAATATCTTGTACCATAAAAATTAATGAAAAAAGATTTTTCAACTATTCTAAAAGTTTAACGAATAATCTAAAAATGTACCAAAACACAGTATTTGTGTTGCATACAAATTCCCAGACATCTGGCAGTTAACCAGAATATAATGCCGTCAATACGACACTGAAGTTCTAAGTATACCTACGTCTTTACTTTCATGAAGTTGTTTTATTTGTTTGCTCGTATAATATCCGCTTGCATTTGCCAAACTATTAGTATGCTATTAAACTTATTTCTGGAAACTGCGTGGCTAACAATGGAAGTTCAATGCACAAATAAGTCATACATAAGTATATATATATTTTTTTTAATATGAAATTTAAAAAGTAATCCCGTCTGTTCTTTTGGTTATACATGACCAGTGAGAGACGAGTATTTTTGAAAAAAATACACTTGAAAGTACACCAGATAGATTACGAGTTAGTAATGAGGTTTTTTAATCGACGAGAATGGAATTGTAACCCTGGCTGCGCTATCGGTATACACTGGCGGTCACCAGTGAGAGATGACAGGAAGAATGTAAGCAAGTCAATTAGCTAATCGTGACGATTTCCATGGGAATTAACCACGTCGGTTTGTGGGAAAAACCGCTTGAAAGTCAACTTGATAGGGTATATTGCTAGCAATGGGATAGTTAGACCCCATTACTAGCAAGCAATTCCTTTATGAGATCAGTGCGGTGTAGGATGCCAATCATCATTATTTACAATCACTTTTCTATATTATAATCACCACAACAATTGGGTACGAGTCTCTCCATACACGATAGGAATTTTTACCATTGTTTTACGCTTTTTAAGCGGCACTATTGTTATTTCCTTAGTGTTGAATATTTACATTATATTTTTACTTATATCTGAAATTTATCAAATTTGACTTGTATAAGTATTACTAACCGTAGTTTTAGATCAATAGTATTCCAGTATACCATTAAAATAATACAAAAAAAAAAAAAAAAACATTTGAAAAGTTTAAAAAGATATTGACAATAAAATTGGCAATCGTCCAAAAAGTAAGGAACATTTGTATTCTTGCCAACAAAGGAAATACTCGCCATAACTAACTATACAAAGAAGACAATGGTAAATTAAAGAAATATCTAATGAGCCATAAATAAGTACATTTACAATGTAATAGTTTAGCAGATACTATATCTCTAGGTAGGTAGTTATAGGTATCTGTGTATCAACAATTTATATTTATCCTCAATTATGTTTATTTTTCTGTTATTAGCAAAGAAATAATATGCAGTTCAGTTATGCTTTTTGAAATTTTATTTTTATTTCTATCTCAGTAAACACGATAGATAACTAGGAAACTATTGAAAATAAAGTTAATTATTATGTTATTCTTAGATTCTCTTAATAAAATAACTAATATATAAATTGATATTCAAGTCAGTAGCATTCATTTAAAGACATATCTTTTCCTTTGTTAAGAACCATGTCTCCTTCATAAAAATAAATGCTTTCGCTAATAGAATATTCCTTTGAAAGGACATACATTTTATTATATACATATAGCCAATTTACCGTTAAATATTTATAAAACAGTTATTCTAGGTATTTACCCGTTATGATGATTTTATACCGGTTTATACTGCACCGCACTAGTGTCTATTGCAGTCACATTGTATGCCACATGTTGTTTGTTTTCATGTCATAATAACCAATTACAAGTTTAATAATGTGTTGATGGAAGTAATTGTTCCTATTAGTATTTATAATTCTAATGTTACATGACAAGAATAATGTTCGTTTTGATGTATTTTAAACAGAATGTACTTGTACATCATGGATACTCGTATCTTATGTAAAACCAAATATTTAATGGAACTCGACCATTAACATAATTACAAATAAAATATTGACAATTTTGTTAATTATTTGCAAAATAATTACAAGAGAAATATAATGTGCGTACAATAATAAAGAATGAGTCTAAAAGTAAATATAAATATCTTAAAATAAATTAAAGCAATTGTACATGATTGAGAACGAAAAATTTTATTTCAAACAAAACCATTTGTTTATACCGTAACATCAAACAAAACACGCAATTAATATGATTTAGAAATACAAACAATCAAGTAAAACTAGACTTTTGTTGCTTTGAGTTATTCTATTCAATGACGATAACAAACAGTTTAATACTAACTTCCTGCACTTATTACAATTAATTGTAGTTAGTAATGAATTCTGAGAAAAAGAGCACAACAAATGTTTATAAAGACTATTTTTAAACCTTCAATGCGCAGTACGTTTTGTTGGTTGATGCTAACCAGAGAGTATTTATCGAACAATTAAACGATTTGATTATTTTCGCAAGACGAAAAAAGAGCCGCGAAATGTGTATACTGATTTCCTTGTAGCAACGTTGGCGAATGGTTTTCACGTCCTCACTATATTCGCAATAGTTTACCGAAGTTTGTTTACTGGAAATTTGATAGTAGTATTTTTTTGGATGATAATGGAATGGTAACCCCGCTTGCGCTATCGGTGTGTTCTAGAGGGGCACTAGTGAAGGGTGATAGGTGGAGTTGGAAGTAGGTCAGTCTGCCTATCGTGACGAATTCAACAATAATTAACCACAATGTTTTGATGTCTACCTGATAGGGTATATTGCTAACTACTAGTTCCTATTACTAACAATCCTTTCTCCCACTAGATAGTAGAATATTACTATCTAATAAGTTTATTAAATCATTTACTACAAATCATGTAAATTATTTTTAGAACTTTTGCATAGTTTATATTAAACTTTAGTTCTGGTGACAATATCATATGTAGTATTCAAAATTATAATATTTACAAAAATGACATCGATTCAATGAGATTGAGGCTAGTGTATATTTTGTCATTCCTATCAACATAAATATCAATCGAAAGGGCTTGAAGAGTAGACAACCATAAAATAAGTGGCATTATTTTAAAATGGTTGCATTATAAAGGCTTGTTATTACAAATGTTTTTAAAAATTCGATGTAAAGACTTTCAAGGTATTTTTAAAACACAAGATATTCATGCGCTGATGGTCTTTTTGTATTTCTTTAGAATCGAAATATTCAGTGCGCTTCATTAATGACCTATTCAGTAAGGATGATATATATATATATATATATATATATATATATATATATATATCATTAAGTAAATATGCATATTTATGAACACTAATACAATTGCATTGATTGTAATCTATTTGTTTATATAATTTGTGCATTTATATATTCGATTAAATATTTTTTTGTACAATACTATTCAATAAATATTAGTATCTTCCTATACTCAAGGCCACTTGAACCAGAGACCCCTTTAGGCCGGGAACCTATGGCATTTTATCCATTTTATCTGCCATCCTATTGTTACATCACTGGACCATTGGATCTTTAACACGATTTAATACTATTATAAAACTACTACTACCTAGTCGTTTGTACGTAGGGCTATTTGTTGATTATATTTAAAAAGGTCTTTCACCAAAAAGGTTTGAGTAATGTTGCTTTAGACGATATTATAATCTTTTTCCACATAGGTAGGTATTGCAACAAAATAAAGAATCGTAATTCGCTTGAAGTGGAACATGTCGAATATCTTCTGTTTGCAAAATTGATTATATTATCAAAATATATGCTATCTTACCTATCTATTTTATTATTGACTTTATCATATTTATCAACATTTACAAATATACTGAATCTTCTTACATCATTCTTGGTTGCAAAACGTAATGAAAATTTATTTTTATTTATTTTATTATTATTAGTTCCACAGTCATTTATCTCAATTTTTGACAGCGGTTCTAAATTGAGATTTTCAAAGCATTATTGTTAATGCGTTGAAAATGACCAATTTTATATATACCTAATAAAGTGTAACGTAACGGTTTTATCTATTTCGAAAAAGGTCAATGTATTTATCTATCGATTTGGAATGTGGGTTTTTTATTGGTTTACTTTAAGATAATTTAGTAATGGTATTTTACATTTAAGCTGTATGATTTTGTTAAAAGAAAACAACTTCTTTAATTCTTCTTCTTCTTTAATTTACTTTCTCTTTATCAACATGGCAGTATCAAGAGAAATGGGAGTATCAATTGTACAAGAGATGAGCACATATTGGTTTAAAATTAATATACAAAAAGTGTCTGTATTGAGAACCTCCTCTTTTGTAATTTACTTAACAATAGAATTTAATCTTCAATCAATGGTAAGAAAGTCATGGAAACATTAACGTATGGAAACCGAAAACAAGGTAAGATCGCTGGTGAAATTTCTTTTGTGAAAGAGAATAAATTAGTTTAGATACCAAGACGATTAGACAAAAGGGAATATAAAGTGCATTTCAAAATAATGGTGCGACGAAATTAAAATAATATGTGGTTATCTACTTATATTTTAATGTCAGGGACACTTAACTTATGTGTATTTTAGTTGAATATGCTTGAGTAGTTTCGGGATCATCCGGGACCCTTTGTCATGAGCGGCCATAACCTGAGAATCTCGAATTGTCTCGATAGTTGAGCATTCACGACTAAAATACATGTAAGTTAACCCAGGTATTCTTACATTTAATTTTATAATTTATTTATATATCTATTGCACCAATGAATATATGTTTGGTAAATTAATTTGCCTTATAAACAATAAAATTGAGTAGACTATAGTATAGATTTTTAAAAATTTACTATTAATAATTGAATACATAACAATTATGGTCCAAATATTTTTAATTACTATACTATTGTATTTATAGTATTTGATTCATACGAAGATAATCTTCATTATGTTTATAATGACTTAATATGACATCACATATGTATAAATATATAACATGTGTTGAAGATAAAACAAACTAAACCAAACAGCGTAATATAAAAGGATTAATTAGAAGACTAAGTGTACATTATTCATACGTTGAATAATATAATGTCCTTAGATGTCCATTCAAAGTTTCCCATATCTTATCAAAAAGGACGCGCTTCGTCATTTTAGATATTAATTTTAACATTGAAGGTTTAAAAAATATTATCTCTAATACGTTAATAGCAAATAAATATGAATGAAAGATAAATAATAAATATAATGAACAAATAATATTAAGGTAAGACGATACCGGATAGGTGGAGAGTAGAAGGAAAACAAATACCAGTGTTGTTTTAGTCCTAATAGATTTGGCAATGGTTTAAATTTTTTTAAATATCATAAATAAAAATAGATTGCTAATCTTTTTAGATGTCAAAAATAATCAAGATTAATATTGGGAATGAACCTGATCGGAACCAATATTCATATGTATGTAAGAAAAATATTTAATAATTGTTCAGAGGCTTGCATACTTTACATGTTCTAAATTTAAAATAGAAACTGTTATAAATTAATTACTTATTATGTCTTATATAATTAAATTAATATAATTAAGGAGGTCATCCAAAATTTGTCGTTATTATTATTAAAATGCTTCTGCGTGCTACTGCGGTGTATTTAATAGATATGTAGCAACTTACTATTTCTTTTTAATGAAATTATTGCAAGTTCTGTTGCATTGTAATACAGTTCAAAATATAATAGTTTACAACTACGCATCGGCAAAGTAGATACAGTGGAATAACGTTCAACATTGCCCTTGTCATGCTCGTCCCACTAACCTAAATTCGTATTAAACCAACCAATTTATTTGGTGCAGTAGCGAATGAAACATTTTACCTACTCATAAAGTTTTTTTTTTATTATAAAATAGAAAAAAATATTGTAGAAATAATTTAAAAACTTTCATTTGTAAAATTACATTTTGTATTAGTATTTATTATTAAATCACTGTATGAGGTTAAACGTTACAATGTTCTTTATGTAATAGGTATAGGTACAAATAAAATGTTATAAAACAAAATTAACAAAAAAAATCACTTGTATAATTATCAACGGAATAAAGCAAAAAATGTGTAATATTTATTTTACTTGTTTGGTCTTCAAATCATAGACATTTATATACTTATATGTAAATTTAGTCTAGGACTATATAATTCTAATTGCTAAACATCTGAAGACATTAACTGCACTCAATGATGAATGCTGACTGATGAATGAAATAGGCTTGTATTCAAACAATGCCATGTCAGGTGAAACGCATGCTCGTTTGCCTTCCATTTTTTTTTTAAAGTCTGTTCACAATATAATAATATTTATAAAATTATTATTTTATAAAAATATTATAAATATGAAAGCGGATTTAAATGAAATTTGTACGTTATGTACAATACTGGCTAAATGTAATCAGATATGAGTACATCAAAATAATATACTGTGTGAAACCTGGGGGTATTGGTAGTGTGTCATAAGGACTTCTATCTTAATTTACTCAGATGCAGTGGCCTAATTATGGTGTCTGCAATATCTTAACAATAACATTTGCCGTTTGTTTATGTTTACCAATCGTCGGCTACCCGCCAAGGCTACGATCTCAGCTGACCAGGAAGAACAAGAGATGAATAGAAGGTTATTTTTAGTTTCAACTCAACTCGTCTCAACACGAGAGGCGTGTCGTAACTATGTTATTTATTGGATACTTCGTTTTTGCGTCGACTCAAATTTGTCGTAAAACAGTTTTTAGAGTTTGTGACGTCAATACTCATAAATGCAGTCACATGAAAAACTATAAAATATAATAGATGTATAATTATATCAGCCGTTAACTGTCCACTGCTGAACATAGCCTCCCCCATAAGGAAGGTTTGCCAGTAGCTTCCAAGCTTGGCAGGTGGGTTGGAAACCGCAGTAATAAGACCTAGACCATAAGCTCCCTTATTCGCCTCTTACGACACCCACAGGAAAGAAAGGAGTGACCTATCCTATGCCGGAACCTACACGGCTTAATATAGAAGTAAAACCGTTTCAATTACAGATATAATTTACATAAGAATTACAATTATCCTAAAATATTATGCAAATAAAATATTAATATCATGTCTATTTAAATAACAACTTAAAGACGTGAAATTGACTATAAAATACATTTTATTCGCGCCATATATTAAT
Organism: Galleria mellonella; assembly: GCF_026898425.1. Classification (NCBI taxonomy): domain Eukaryota; kingdom Metazoa; phylum Arthropoda; class Insecta; order Lepidoptera; family Pyralidae; genus Galleria; species Galleria mellonella. The sequence goes on along the minus strand of NW_026441985.1, from coordinate 1,847,611 downwards.
ATTAGAAATCTAGATAGAGAGTCTGTCTTCTTAGACTTCGTCAAAACTTTTTATTCTTGTGTGATTGAATCATATATTGAAAATGCCGAAAGATGGCGCGCTTTATTATGTTTTTAAAAAGAATTATTAGTCAGAAAACCGTTGGTTGACCGTTGACATTTGGCGTTCCATTTGAAATTTATGATCATTATCATTTATTTAATATTAAACAGCTCGTATCCATATAAAATGCTACTACTATCACAATGTGATAAGGAGTTTTTTTTTTTGTGTTTGCTTGCTGTGACTAGGCGCCTAATGACTCAAACAGATACCATAAAATTTGGTAAACGTTTTAGTATTAGGAGTGGAGGACATTGGCTAATTTTCATCCTGACAATTCATTGCCTATGTTCTGGACATCCAAATTAATTAGTACAAAAATAATTAACAATAAATAATGTACTCAAAATTCAAAACCATAAGGTTAAATTTATTAGAGTAGATAGATAAATATATTTATGCTACATATGTAGTGAAGTGTACTACTTACTGATTTTTATAATATCTTATCATCCTCTCTGAATGATTTTGATTGAGTTGAAGTTGATATTGTTCAGATGTTTTATTATCCTCAAAAACTGTATAAACAGCCTGCTTTATAAAACCTTACGCTACTTTAAAAGATAACCAAAATTAATATTTTTATCAGACGTTGTCATGGACTGTATTATTGCAACACATTATGTTTTAAGCGAAATCAAAACAATAGTAGATACCTACTCTTCTTTTTTTAAATATATATATTTTTTATCCAAGACAAACAAAAATCATATAACTTTTTCATTCTATTAAAATTTTTATAGCATGTTCAAATTACCTAGTCTTATTTTAGTTTATTTGAATACCCTTCGGACGTGATAATAAAGCAATAAATACAGTGGATAGTATAGCAATGAATACAGTGGGATTTTCTTCATAATTAGGCAACACTCAAGTACTTTATATCAATATGTAAATAATAGGCTGGCGGCATATTTATAAGCGATGATAATTGAAGAAGAAGACAGGCAATTTGATCCATTATCTCTAACTCATTGGCATTTAATCAGAGTCGTTTCCATGCAGAGCGCGTGGAGGTCCACCAAACATGGTGTATACTCTATTTGGTCAATATTACCAATACAGCTAGGAATAAGATCGCTAAACCCTATTATCGTCAATTCTCTACCCTCTCATTGGTGGGTTATATGAAATGAACTCCATTACGATTTACGTAAAGTTAATTTTTAATCCCCATGTTGCATTAACTCGGATATTTCTATCAGGACAGTCAGTTTGCTTATCATTCTCAGTGGAGCAAAAAATTGTGGCATATAGTAGTTTCTTTGTAGTAAGTCTATCTGATCATAAAATTGGGCTATTTAAAGATTTCTAATTGTAACCACAAGCAACCAACATCAAAGCGTCAGATGTCGATTTTATTGTTGGCACATTGACGTGTAACGTCTGCAAAAAGATTCTTTGATACCTTTGTCGATTTTGTACAAAGATGTGGTATTTATAAAAATCTTACATCATACATCAAACGAAAATGCAAGGAAATACACAAGACGGCTTCAAAGCATATACCTATTCAGCCATTCAACTTTATCCCAACCCTAGACAGCAAAGCAGGAAATTATTGTTGGTAACGGAAACTTGTGGCTTTATTGCTAGCAATATTTCCTATCCGGCTTCACGCGATTCCTCTTGGTAACCGTCGTCGTTAATTAAAGCTTCTCGGCTGCTAGAATGGTAGTTATCTTTTACTAACATTCCATTATTATCCATTCTATCTAAGAATTAAATCTAGAAAGAACAGGCACAGTATGGTCTACAAATGTGAACAACCGAAGAGAGAACTTTTGCTAAATGCTAAGTTATATTGGCTTACTTAAATACTTTTTCATACTATATTTGAAGAACCCGAAGTTATATGAATGGAGAAATACGTCACAGAAAAGGGTTATATGCAACGAAACCATGGAGATGTAGACAACTACTGAGGTATACTCATACATAACATTCTACAAACTATTAAAACCTACAACATAATAATAATAATCCAGAATAAACTAAAATTAATATATATGAATATATGGGTCCAGAACTAAAGTTACCTAAAGCTCATTTCCAAGAATTAATTGGCACAGAGCTACAGTCCTGCAGCGATTTCGTTGTGATTTGTGAGTGGTGATTATTAATTTGTGACTTTTGCCAAATTGTTTAAATTTTATCACATTCATGTTTATTTCTTAAATACGTCAACCGTAAAAAGCACTTTATACTCGTAAGTGTGACATTGAATACCCTTGGATTAACAAACAAGTTTAAAGTCTAGAATTAAATCATCAACAAAATTAAAGGCGCTAATGATCTCTAAAACTACTCATAATAACTAAGAAAATAGTAAAATTACTTCTTGTAAGCAACCTTTGCTTTCTGTCAACAAACTCTGGTCTACAAACTTTGTATCGTGATTACATAAACAAATTTAATTTTGAAGTCTAAGAGTTAAGTAATAAACTTCAATTGTTATGACCACCTTGTTGACCCTGGTCATTTTTATCGCTGTCTTTTACGATTGTCTACTGAGATCAAGTTAATGAATCCAAATATAAAACATTTGCTGAATCGAGTTTCTCGTTGAAGTTTTAGGTCTATGCTATTATTCTGCTACATTTTGAGTCAAACAAGGTAAGTAAAAGAAAATCATTATTTATTATAAGTCTTATAAGCCTATAAACCTTGTGACTTTCATTATAAAAAAAATATATATAAACATACATATTTATTCTGATAACACAGATATGAATAAAAAAGAAATATATTGTAAAGTCCCAAATACGCAAAATTTTTGGACGTAACGTATTAAAGATCTTTCTTATATTTGTTTATCCTTTCAGATTTTATTAGAAAAGTATATAATTAATAGACATAAATTAGAAAGTTAACAAAAATGTATTGGAAAGTTACGATATAGTTCAAATATAAAAGGTAGACATGAAATTTTTAAAAGCCGTGACGTATTCTACATTGGTGTGAGCACAGAATCGTTGCCAGCAATGTCACAGACTGTCACAAGTCGAGACGCAATTAGACGATGTTTCTCTTCGTCATATAATTTATTTTGTTGCAATAAGCAAAGAAAAATAGTCTCTATGTCTTAGGTAAAAGACTAAAGTTTTAAAAGAATAGTGTAGTACGCAATCGTCGTCGGCAGAACGGAATGTAGTTGGAAAATTGAATGTTATGCGTACCTACTGTTTTGAGACAATATCACAACATGGTTTGTAGTAGAGAGCAGATACTAATGGAATTTTGACGTAATATCTTCTCTCAAAATAAAGAAAGGTTTCTCTATAATTCTTTACATTCTATGTTTAAAAAAAGTATTAATAATAAAATAGAAGTTTTAGAAGTAAAACAGAAATGAATATTGATCATAAATTGAAACTTTTTCAAAGTTAGCTGCTTTTATTAGTTATTCTGGGTGTATTGCGTAGTTGTTACATACTATGATATAGATAAAAAAAAACGCACCAAATCGTGTGAGCGAAGCATATGCGTCATTCATAATGTATTCATCCAAGGAAGGTGGTACGCATAGACATATTTCTAGACGGATCGATAACTCATAAATGACGCGGAATACGTCAGGAGTACGTGATACCTTGACCTCATTTGACCTTGACAATTTATTTTTAAAATCTTTCAACATCTATGCGGTGTGTTTCCATGCTTGAATCTATGGCTAGGTATACAAATTATTGCCGCGATGTAAGAATGTCAACAGATTCTTACTAACTCTAATTTTCGTAATTCCCTAATATACCCGTATAATACTGGATCGTATTACGTTTTTATTCCCTAAACAAAGTTTTAAATCAGAAAATAAAATAAAACAACGCCATTTTTTACGCTTAGATTAATAAACATATCAGGCAATTCTTTCCTTTTTCTTGGAAGAGTCAATGAATGAAAGCTGCGTTGAGCGTCATAACATAATATACGAGTATATAAGACGGTACTATATCATGCTTTGTAAAACTGTTTTGTCGCTAAACAATAAAAAATAATATATAATAGAACAATAAAAATATATATATATATTTAGTTATATTAAAAAAATATGCGTTTAATAACGGAAGGTTAAATGTCAAATTTGTGTCTCCACTTACTGATGATTGACATATACCTACACTGTATGTAGGACTATTTTAGTCGCCAGCATTCGAGGGCTGACCAAGACCGTGGCCACTTCTGACGTAGTTTTAAACCTTCATTTATATTTCAGTAATTCGATCGAGTATTTGATTGTACGTTATTCGTCAAAGTATTCTATTACAATTATTATTTAAACTACTAAAACACGAAAGATGTAAAAAAACAAATTCTAATTTATTCTTCACAGGATCACTTAATTTTTAAAATTGTCATTTAAAAATGTGTATAATATTATACTAACTATATTCTTCGTCTTAGTCATTAGTACGAATCAAAATAAAAATATTTCATTTAATCTAGAATTTTGTCTGTTTGTACGTCCAATTCAGTTCTAATGCGTGGAACCATTTATACATGGGTGACTAAGTAATAAACTTGCGAAAAGTTTCGACAAGTAATTACAAACTTTCACATTCGTAATACTTATCAGATAGTGGAATTATTTAATTAGTGTCATTGAAAATCTTTCTAAATATTCCATTGGATTTGACATAGTTTTTATACAAATAAACATGTTTACAAATACATGCCCAGTAAAACATTCTGATCATAACTTGTTTTTAACTTTATCTGAAGTAGTATGTATGTAACTATTTATAATCGTTAATTGCAAAGCTGTAAAATAATCACATATTACAATACAAGCATTATTTAATTTTTTATAACATATATAAGATAATTGATTTTCTATACTCATTTTATAAAAGAAGATGGTTATTACTATCGGTTTTGACTTACATATGTTTAGATCAAATCTTTCTCGAACTAATTACACGTAATTTGTTGCAATATAATGTGTGCTTACGAAACTTTTAACAATAAAATTTGTTCGTTTATTTGTAATGAATAAACTCAAAAACTATTCAAACGATTTTAAAAATTCACCTATAGAAAGCTACGTTAACAGCAAGTAACATAGGCTATATACAAGTACTGGTATAATTTTATACCCATGCGAAACCGGACCAGATAACTAGTTATTTATATAAAAGATTTATTGCGCTTTGTTCTCTTAGCTCTTTCTTGAAATATACTAGGAATGAAAAGAAATTAAATCTTACTAGTTTATCACATGAAATAATTAATAGATATGGATGAAACATTTAGCATAATTATCTGTGTGTATTCCTTATATTAATTATTTAATAAAATTAGATATATTGATATCAAACTCAAGTCCAGTTCCAGAAAGCAATCTTCTAATGCACGTTAATCTTGGCGTAAACAAAATGCAGACGTCGATTCTATAAACGATTCCCTGAAACATTACCACGGGTTCTTGAATATAGTGAATATAGGTATTATTATTATTTTATGACTGTAAAGTATAATATAGTACAGTAGTAGTAGCATATAGTACAGTCCATATGCTGTGATGTTTACTGGGCACTTACATGCTGAATTAGCGTTTAGATATCTATCTAATCTACATTCTATAATTAACAATTTTTTTATACATCTTAGAATGGCAAACAAGCTGACTGTCCACCTGATGGAAAGTGGTAACCGTCGCCTATAGACATGAGCAGTACCATGGACATAACAGAGTATACTGTTTCGCCCATGATACCCCCCATGCGTTGCCATTCCTGAGGACTCAAGTGTTAGTCCTCTGTACCCAGTAAATTCACATTACAACATTACACATTACAACATTCATGCGACACTTCATCTTTAAAATATACGAGTAACAACAAAGGATATTTTCCCTGCCAATCCTACCTATCAATTTACTACAGGTGCAAAATTTTAATCTAGTAATAATTTTATATATATAATTTAGGACTATAATTAATATTGCTTCTCTAATGCGTTCCTAAACATTCACAAACAAACATAAAAACTACATCACAATCTGGTAAATAAAAGATTTCATATATTTACACATAAGATTTCATATCATCTAAATAATATTATTTTTATTTTATTACTGAATTATATTTTATAAGAAGAATTGCGCATTTAATTATTTTATTTATCTAAAAAATCAAAATGATAAAGAATGAATACAGGGTGTCATTTTCCCTTTTCATCTCTAGGATATTAGGTGACTAAAGGAACAAATATGATACAACAGTACAAGAGAAGCAAAATGCAGGAAATTATCCACGTCGTTTGGTCAACTTGCTAATAGTGAATAAATTATTATTTTTTAACACACGTGCTCATTAGCACCAGGTTCATAAGTCGTATAAATTAAACATTTACTGCATTTCTCGTCAAATATAAATAAAATAATATTAATATCTATACACATTTAAATACATAACTGAAAGTAATAAAATTCGAAATGGGTCACGTGTATGGTTTGGCATTACGTCAAAGAAGGGCGGGTGCATTTAGACGCTAGTGACGTCAATTCTGCCCTACAAAGCTCATGTTCTATTTTAGATTTTATTTTTATAGAACGCATCGGGATGCAATCTTGTTCGGGCGTTACGAAATCATTTGATGTATGGATTTACGTAGTGCATGTTCCGATTTTATCAGTGGACATTATGAATGTTTCTAATTCTGTTTGATCTGCTGTGTTTAATTTCTCTTCTAAAGCTGGATATTTTATACGATGCGATTTCGTAATGTCTGTTTTGTAAGTGTAAATATTTCTTCCTAGAAATTTAGCTGAGGAAAAAATATAGGTGTTTTTGTTTTGCGTAGTTGCTCATACAATTTATAGGTTTCTTTGTAAATGCGAATTGGCGTTAGCTATTTTATTGGTAAACAGTATTAGATGAATTTTAAATAGGCATATATAATTTATAGTGATAGATATAAAATCAATACTTTTGACTTTTTGAATATATATGAACATGTTTATAAATAAATTAGATTGTCCTTTGGTAAAAATGCTTGCACGAAGGACTAAATCATTATTAGTAATTACGAATGTCGTTTTTAAGTACACGTACTAACAAAAAATAGCCTCCGATTTGTATGAAATAAATATAAATTTGTTTATTATATTTGTTTAAATACATATTTATCACTCAGTCACATTTAAAGAGCTAAAAAAATTTAATATTTGAGTTCAAAGATAGACCATAAATATATAAATAAAAAGTAAAAGTATTTTTTTTATATTTGTTATCTCATAACTCCGTCAGTTCTAAACCGATTTGAAAAAATATTTTTTTATCTGAGTATATATATTTTAATATATATACTCAGATAAAAAAATATAAAATTTTTATCAAAATCTCTTCAGTAGTTTAGTTTTTAGATCAAAATAACTCTTTTTGTCACAATAAAAGTCGGTTTTTTGTGGGTCACAATCTTTAATTACTATCCTAATACACGTGTCAAAACAAACGTGGGTTTACAACTAGTTTATTATAATGGACATTGACATTTAGTCATGAACATCATAAACATACAATAATTTGATAAACAACATCTGAAGTATAAAAGTTAATGAAACAATTTTTTTTAATAGGCTTTTAACATTATATAACGATTAACGATGAGTACACGACCATCATGACCTTTTACCGGTGACCTTTTGTACTGAAATTACATACTATATATGTATATGTGGTACATTGTATTTTATGACGCACTTATGAACAGTTTACATCATATCATTTACCCTTCTACTTAACAAACATGTGACAAATTCATTGTTGGAAAAGTACGTTATGCCACAGAATACAAACGGATGTATAAGTGTAACTCACATACTTTGGAGGGAAAGGGATTATTAGCAGTTGTTAGCAGTTGGAGCAGTAGGTATATAGATATTGTAACTAAAATAAATAAATATTGCTATATATTACACACCCCTAGTCCTTATATCCTGGGGAAAGGGATTGTTAGTAATGGAGACTGAGAATCGCATTGCTAGCAATATACCCAACCAGGTCGACCTCCTCGCGGTTCTCCTTGGAAACTATCATGTTTATTTCCTGATGAATTCATCATGATGAGCTAACTGACCTGTTTTTAGTCTCGTCTATCACCCTTCACTGGTGCTCTGCCAGCGTATCCCGTTAGCGCAGGCGGGGCTACCATACCATTTTCACCCATAAAAAAAAACACAATTTAATACTAAATATAAATAAATAATTTTATCTGTTTAAATATCACGTAGATAATTAATTCTGTCATATGTACATCTCTACAATCATATATGTATATTTTAAATAAATGCTGCGTAATATCTTGAAGTTATTTTCCTAATCTATAAGTAATTTAAATAAACATAAATTGTAATAATAATGTTAAATATTGATAAAATGATTACGATTCTATTATTTAATTATGTAAATATATTTACGATGAACTTAAAATTGATTCTGATTATGATTTATGGTTAACAAATGTATATCATTTGTTTTCCACTTTATGTTTCAAATAGTCACCAATTTCATAATACCTACGTCACATCGAGCCACAGTTCCGAAATAGTGACGCAGTCTGAATGACCTATATGACGCGACCCTCCTCCTATCTGTATATACTTAATATAATAGGTATATATTTATATATTACTTTGAGCATGCGACTCAGTGGTTGTAAATATATTTAGACCATGCGTTCCTGCCCCTTTTGACGTCAATACTGACATTTGGGCTTGGGCGCTGTGGCAATAGTTTGTACTTCACGCCTTAATGGCCCATATGAGTTATTGTTGTTCTAATTTTTATTTAACTCACTTTTTCACGTCATATCGATATAATAATAGACACTTTTATATATTAGTGTGGTATAAGTAATAATTATGACTTTATTAAAACAAAAACATGGCGGTAGGCTCGTCTCCTGCGGCGTAGAGTATTGTACTCGACGTAATGATGGCATGTTGAGTTTAACAGTTTCTACAAACAGGAAGGTAATCGGCAAATGCCTCCGACTACTCAATTTAGTATTACTCTCGCATACATTTTTATTTATTTATTTATTATACGATTATCAATTGTGACAAAACTGGTATGTTTATTTATTTAATTTAAATAAATAAATAAATTTAATGTTTTTATATAATTTAATTAAAAGTAAAATAATACAAACACTTTAGAGATTCCTTATAAAAAACTAAAAGAGAGTAATTATGATGCGATTTAATTTACACATTGCACATTATATCGCATCACATCACATTAGTAATCTCTAGAATTATCAGTATTTCTCTACTATATTATGCATGTATTATACATATAAACCTTCCTCTTGAATCACTCTATCTATTAAAAGAAATCGCTTCAAAATCCGTTGCGTAGTTTTAAAGATTTGGGCATACATAGGGATGGACAGACAGCGACAGCGATTTTATTTTATACTGTACATAGAGTTCGTTGAACTTGAAAGTAATTATAAAAAACGATTATATATAAGTATTCAATGGATAATAAGCGTTGTTCTGTATAAATAGGTAATTTGGTTTAATCGTATATCCAGTATCTGTTACATTAAATAACCTAAGTGACTTCTATTTGACATTAAATTATATGCAAAGTAGGTACAATATATGTATAGCATTGTATTGTAAATATAGTATGCAATAAGCCATAAATTAAATCGTTGTAAATTGGCCAGAAAACAAAAATATTTGTGTGATATTGAAGTTACAGTATTCAATGTTAAATACACAATACATTTACTGTTTAACAGTTATTTTCATAAGTTAATGACTGACCTTGACCTATATCTAAGTTAAATTATGTATCTAAATAAAAATATTATTCTAAATTTTAAATAACTCACAGGTAATTTAGAATGTGTGTTTCATGAATTTGTAAAATTCGACTTTCAACCCAAGAAAACAATATTAAGAAAAGAAATTAAAATAACACAAAATTAATAAATTAACAACATGGAAGTAAAGCCTATTGAACGTAAAAAAGTTTATCAAAATTGGTACATGAAGAAAGAAGATATCGCATAACTTACACAATCTTAAGTAATGTACGCAAGTACTTGCTCCGTTTAATGTCATACAAAAATAATGATGTAGCTTGTCAAGCTAAAAATATTATTATCTAGTATCTAATGAATAGATTGTTAGTAATTGGACTATTAACCTACTGCTAGCAATATACCCTGTCAGGTCGACCTCCACGCGGTTTTTACGGAAACTATTTTTCTTGATGAATTCGTCACAAGTGACTAACAGACCTGCTTTCATTCTCACACTTCATCCTTCATTGATACTGATTATCACCTATTTAAGTACTTAATAAAGTAAGTATTCTTATTTTTAATTTCCAATCAGATTTATACAAATGTTATTTTTTTTTACCTATAGATAACGGTTACTATTTTCCATCAGGTGAGCCGTTAGCTTGTTAGCCATTCTAAGCTGCATAAAAAAAATATAAAACTCTGCATTACTAGCGAGTAACATAGGTTATATTTATTGAAAAAAAAATAAGAGTTTCTTACGAAAATTACAATAATGTAACACAAAATACAAAAAAAAATATCTACTAAACTAATAAGTAATAAAAAATACTAATTTGCCCTTTTATCTATCTATACATGTGAAGGCGGGACGGATCACTAGTCAAATATAAAATAATCATAAATAATTTTGATTTATGCATACACCTAAACAATAATTGAAGATTACAATCACAATTTTGTTTTAATCATTACGTAAGACTTGTGAATCATTTAAACCGCCTCTGTACGGTTGGTTAATAGCGATAAATCAGAAACGCATACTTACAAAATGATATTGCAAGAAAACATATCGTGCAGACGCGCAGTCTGATCTGAAGAGTTCTACAAATATAAATTATTAATATGTTCCGATATACCGTATTCATAATTTATGTTTATAGTATTTACTCATTGGTTTCCGATACTAAAGAGGATCCTGAAATACTTTAGTCATTAATTTAATATATAAACTCCATTGAATTAACTCAATTAACTGGGTTTCGGTTTGAAAGGTGGGATATGGCAGTGAATTTACAGAGTACAGAGGGATGACTCCTCAGGAATGGCAACGCATGGGAGGGTATCATAGGTGAAACAGTATACTCTGTTATGTCCATGGTACTGCTCATGTATATAGGCGACGGTTACAACTTTCCTTTAGGTTGGCCGTCAGCTCATCTGCCGTTCTAAGTTGCATAAAAAAAATTAAAATTGCTATTGTATCGAAAACTAATCTATGATGTCCCACTATTGGGCAAAGTAGAAGTTTAGAAGTAGAAAAACTAACAGACGAACTATAGATAGAGTATCAAAATAAAATGTACACCAGAATCTAAGTAAGAGCTTGTTCGTAAGAACTAGCTTTATGCCCGCTATTTCGTAGGCGTGGATTTCAGAAGTAGGGAACCAACAAGATAAACCACGCAGATGCACCAAAGTTGAAGTCAGACGTTCACACATCCAAATTGGTATAGTAGTCTTTGCTTGATGCCGAAATAAACATATCGATAGACAGACGGGTAAACAGACAGATAGATAAACTAAATTTCTAAAATATATTGTTTTAGCACCTATTGGTCTTATTTAGACCCCTTGTATTTTTTTTAAATATCTCCTATATACAGACATTGTCTTACCGAGTGGTTCCAGCATAGAATAGGCCTCTCCTTCCTTTTTCGTGGGTATCATAAAGGCGACTAAGGGAACTGAATGTTCGAGGGACAGAAAACATATCACAAGCACCGAACTGCGGTTGCCAACCCACCTGCCAAGCGTGGTAATTACTGGCAAAATCCCCCTTATAGGGGAGGCTTGTGTTTAACAGTGGACAGTTAACAGCTGATGTGATGGTGATAATGTACAGACATTGTCTAATTTTATTATAATAATAAGATTACAGATTGCTTGTCCAGTTGAAAACGTATTTTATGTTGCTATACCTCTTACCTCGTTGTGAACTATTTATGAATATATAAAACGATAACACATTTTGTTTTCACTGCAAAGTAAATTTCCTTGTTTAATGAAATTTGTTAGAAGATGTAAGTAATATAGTATTGGCATTGGTTTCTGCTTTAGTAAATAACCAGTCTGGATTGTGTTAGATACACGGATTGTTTGTATGATGTGTTGATTGACCATAGTTTGTTTCTATTTCGCTTGTTTTAAATGTAGCCATTTTGCCAATGGTATTTCTGTTTATATAAGAATTTAAGTTTTTGTACGTTATACCTACTCATGGAAATTGAAATTTTTTGAATTCATATACTCGTTAAAAATAAACTAATTAAAATAAACTGGCTTCAGAAGCCGAGGCCGTAAAATACAAAGATGGAAGGACGATCTGAAAGTGACCTTAAGTCCCCTTTGACTACTAGTGGCATTTGACAGACAACAGTGGAAGGATTTGGAGGAGATCTATGTTAAGTGGATGAAAATGGAATGGTTATCCCACCTGCGCTATCAGTATACGCAGGCGGGGGTACCAATGAAGAATGATAGTTGAGGATGAAAGCAGATTAGTTAGTCCATCATGACAAAATTAACAAGAATTAACCACGACAGTTTTCAGGAGGAACTGTGTGGACGTCGACCTGATAGGTTATATGCCAGCAGTAGGGCAGTTAGATCTCATTACTAACAATTCCCCCTTAGGAGGCCTATGTTGTAAAACACACCGATCGTCGAGACATAGTATATAGTTTAACGATATCTTCTTTAAGGCAAAATGTATAAACTGATTCGGAAATAAAGGTTTTATTATTAATAACAGAAAGCTAATTTAATAATTATTTTACTCCACAAAAAACAATGACTTCAGTCGTGATTAAACTAGATTTAGTATAGTGACTTCAATCGGAATAAAATTAAAACATTAGTCAACCGTATCGACTGTATGTGTATGAGATATTAATTGCGTGATAATTAATAAGTTTATTTATTCTGTACTTCAAAGGCTTGATAGATATTTCAGGTGAATAATACACGCAGACTCTATATAAATGAGAGCTATATTTAGTACCTTGATTTCTCTTCCTCGTCACGATACCTATGTCTTCCGCAAACAACTTTAAAACTAGTTTAACAGGTATAATAATGTCATAACTCAAACCTATTAATATTGCAAACGTGAAAGTAGAACCCCCATGTTAGAATACATTTTCACAGAAAACTCGCTAAATAGATTCTTTTTTTATTAGAGGTTCCATGTAGCGCTATATATATGGTTGTAGGTAAGATAGAGGGGAAAAGACCACACGGATGATCATCTAATCGATGGTCGGACCAAGTAACCGCTGTTACGGCTCGTCAATTGCAGCTGCCCTGCGAGAGGCTAAAGACCGTGCGAAATGGAGTAACGTCATAAAAGAGGCAACAGACACCTTTCAAGGACACGACCTTCAATAATTAAGTGGACGAAGAGAGAGTAGCGCCAAATATTCGTATTCGCTAACTGAGTACCTATATGACTGATTATATATAACATAGAAAGAGAAAGACAATCCTCAAACTGCTGAAAATAGTAATACTAATAAAAATAAGTATTTGTATTGTTCGACATCGAACCCGACACTACACTCAATGACACTTATGACACATATTGAAGTATATGTAGTTACTATACATACACATCTTTGAAAAAACAGCGTTCACTTTTATACTTTATTCGAACAGTAAGTAGTATTTATTATTTATATACACATGCATGTACTTATATATAGTAACTACTAAGGTAGTCTTAACTAATTCTTTATAATATTATTATAAATAATTTATCTAAAAAGATAAATTCATTTATACTAATATTATAAAGAGATTTGATTGTTTGTTTGGAATTGGATAAACTCATAAACAACTTAACCGATTTTAAAAAGGCACTCACCTATAGAAAGCTACATTATCAGCCAGTAACATAGGCTTTTATATAAAAAAAAACGTGTAAAGTCGTGGTGCACTATTAACTTTTATACAAGAAAAGAAATTTTACCGAATATAAGATATTAAACGGATTAAAGGTTAACATACAAACAAAAAAGTGTAATAGTCATGCCAAGCATCGAACAGTCTCACAACGAAGTAGTACAAAGAAAGTATGATATGCACAAATAAACAAGTGAACTACATATTTAACATAAAATTTGGCAGAAAAGTCTAATATAAAAATAATGACATAGATTCGATGCCACGACAAAACATTCGCATGCAAACGGTAGATAGTAGACAACGCAAATAACTCGTTAGGATATTTATATATGTAATATAACAAATTTATATGTAACTGAACAATGCAAAATTTAATAAATTTACTATATATAAATAAAAGTTTAAAACTTTTAAAAATAATAACAACTTTATTAACATCAAATGACAGACATGGGTAATAATTATTTAAAAAAAAAAATATTAATCGCTCCATTTCAACTAGTCTGTTTAGAGGGAAAGAATTTAAAAATGGAATTTCCAAGAAGAGGAAACAATAAATCGTTAAAAACTCAAGACTGTTTTAAGAACGATCTTTATAGCTCATATCTGTTATATGAGATTATATTTTATGAGGACCTCCCGAGTGTTAATCTTCGCCAGACAGTCTAATACGACACCTCTCTTGAAATAAACAAGACGTCAGAGTCATCTTTCATTTTCAGCATTAACCAGTTCAAATAAACACTAAACTGTAAAATATAACTGAGCCAGTTATATATACTATGTGTTATACAAACATATATTGAATAAAGATAGAACTACGCTGCAACAGAGTAACTGCGTCATCATCCGTATATCGTAAGATTGTGAAATATCTCAGATTAATTTTAAGATTTTCCAGATTATTCGGTAGACATCACGTCTGGTTTTATATTTTCATTATTTATTGCTGCTGTAAAGTTTTAGGTTAGCGAAACATTAAAATTACAAGAAGATTTAATGAATAACAAAATGACAGAGTGCGTACATAATATATTTTATAACTTACAAATCATTTTGGAAAAAAATATCGTTGTAGCTCTTCAGTGATGAATAAATATATATAAAGAAGTAACGAAAAGTAAAGTAAAATATTAGCTTTTAAAAATTTGTTCAATATTATAGAAGTAAAATATTGGGACACTCGTTCATTTATTCTTGAGAATTACCTACGTCTGGCCTAAAATAAACTGCACATGTTCTTATGAAAATACACTTTAAAACACTAGCCAGGTAATTTCTATTTAAACTTACAACCATCGATATTCACCCACTAAGGCTGATTTCTTAATTCTTCGCATCAGTGAAGTAAAATAACAATTCTTAACATTAGAGTTTTATCTATTTCTCTATCTCAGTATAAAGCTAAATGCTTTCTTTACTACGAGAATACTCATGTGTACTCATATATGTACAAAGTTTGTTTCAAAGAATCCCGACTTGTCTCGCGAATAAAATTATATTCTTTTGGTATTTTCTTGATATTTTTAGTATAAGAAATCGTTAATAGATTAATAAAAAAATTAAAAAAAATATTCAGGTAAACTTATAAGCATTTTTAATAGTATTTTTTTATGAATCTACCGCCCAGTTCTAAATGAAATTTCAGCTAAGAAGAATATAACAGAATAATATCAGTCGGGCTTGTTTAAAAATTAAATACATGCAAATATATTATATTCGTTTTCGATCCAGATAAAGTTTTAAAACAATCTGTATAGCATGTAATCACATAAATATTCTATGCTATTATCCAAGACAGTTATTTTAAAAATGCTTTTAAGACAATGTTACAGTGATGAAAATCTAATATCACATTCAAAATAGTTCAGTTGCTATCCACTTATTATTCAAATATCCATTATTCTATGAATTTTTTGCACATCAGAATAAGAAACAGCTTATAAACATTCATTTTATTTATTTGGTCAATATTATTCTGCTCGCGTGCGCCCAAAACGTTTTAGAATGGACATTTTTATTCAAATACCCATATTGCGACTATCAATATATGTTGATGTTTTATTTATATGCCATGATATTTTGATTTAAAGGAGAAGAAGGTCGAACAGGAAAACTGTTCATTTATTACATACTTTTGAAAATACAAACAATTTTTGTTATAATAGTAGCGGTCAATCGAAGAGCCATTTTTTTTTTTTAATAAATAGCTTGACAATTTGTTAGTAGTGGTAGATATCGAAATTCAGTGTAGAACATCCCAAGTTGTTAATAAGGCGAAGTGGATATAAGCAGGACATTTGGCCAAGAAGTAAGATAAAATGGTCGTATCTGATGTGAAATATCGTATGCTAAGCGTAACCATATATCACTACAGCTGCTCGTATGTGGCTTCATATAGACTGTAAAGTGGGTAATATACGGATATATATATATATATATATATATATATATATATATATATATATATATATATATATATATATATATATATATATATGTTAAATGTCTGTTACCCAATATTTAATGTCGAAATAAAGAACCCGATTGAAATTAATATAAATATCCGATCCGTACAGGCGTTATCGGAATGGGTAATGAACTTTTTCCCCCATCAGTATCCAAAAGAACTCAATACATAGATATTGGAGCAGTAGCAATATTGCCCATGCCTAATAGACTGTTATAAATTACCCATATGAAATTTAAACGTCGAAATAAAGGTTATCTCCAGTGGTGGGTGCCTATGGTCCAATTAATTAATATAAATATCCGTAATATACTTTGTCAGGGCGACTTCCACGTGGGCCTTCCTGGAAACCATCGTGCTGTATTTCAGGTGTATTCATCACGGTGAGCACGATCACCTGTTTTTTCATTCTCATCTATTATTCCTCACTGGTACCATGCCTGCGTATATCATTCCTTTTTCATCCCATTAAATTATTACCACGAAAGTAACTTGGTAAGTTATATGTTCTACAAGTATTTCGTAGCTTTTATTTGAAATATAAACACAAACTAGAAATTCCTCCTTTATAAAGTCATTAACCCATTACTTCCCAAGCATCGATATAATAGGATGTTTTGGTTCTTATCTTTAAATTAAGGTCTTAGTACATTAAAAAAAAGATATAAAAAATAAAATTTTATAAAATTTATCGCTACTTGCTGTTACCACCTGTCCTATAAATATGACAATGGGAATATATGGTCAGAAATTACGAAAGATCACAATTATAAGACAATCAACTTTATTTTAAAACTATCCCCATTAAAATTGAAAAAAATGGAATTACATAAGATTACTAAGGCATGAAACAATCGAAAGTGTTTTATCGCATTTTTCACGAAAAGTCAATAGTTTTTTTTACAACCTTGTCCTTGGCAATGCCGTTGTTTATCTCTCTTCATTATATTGTGGTCCAAATTATTAAATCTGATCGGTTGTAAAGGAATTTCAGAAGACCCCAAAGTAGGTTTACTTGCTCTTCTTTTTGATTTTTTGATCCAAGAAAAACAAACCCTTCTTTTTTTTACAAGACAGGGGGCAATCGAGCATGCGGCTCACCTGATAGTAAGTGACTACCGCTGCCTATGGTCACCCACAACACCAACGGCATTGCAGGTGTGCTGCCGGCCTTTTAAAAAGGAATATGCTCTTATCTTGAAGGTTATGATGTCGTATCGGTTCGGAAATACTGCTGCTGGAAGTTGATTCCAAAGAGTGGTTGTGCGTGGAAGAAAGTGCCTTGAAAGTGGTGAAATTTAGTAGAGAGATGGTCCATCTTTATTAACCTGGTTGTAAATAATCCATGTATTTACTAAGAACATATCTAGAGATTACTAGTGGATCAGGAATCGGATGGGATATTTAGAAATCAACCAATCATGTTTATCAACACTTTCCATATTTTGGTTGGAATTGTGGATTAGTCTTGGCTGATTTACGATCACTTTAGCCTTTTCTGTCTTAGAATATCTATTAGTTTTCAATAAAAGTATTGAAATTAGTCAGACGACACACTATACTGTTGTCATGCCATTTCACGCATAACTTCATTATTTTTCTCAAAACGATGGTCAGAGTAAACTCGCGGTTTTTTTTTTCATTTCTTGCTTTGTCATGATAGGTCATTTTTTTATTCCTATTGTCCCTCACTGTGTGCTGTATAAACACTTGAGATTTTAAATTATTAATTAATTGTATGCTACTGAAAAAGTTATTGAAGTATATCACATGCGCGCTGGGATCCGTATACACCTCAAGCAACTTTTACTACTCTTGAACCTAAACCTTCGCCATCGAAGGTTTGAGTATCTTTGCCTGTGTATAGCAAAAAGTTATAACAATAACCGTTGACTCCATATAAAGCCCAAAGCTTATATCCAAACCTTACTGGTTTGTCTTTTATAAATTGTTTGATTCCATGATGACCAAAGTATTTCACGATCATTTCATCAACAGCTAAATTGGTTTCAAATATCCCAAACTTACGTGATGATTCATTAGTTTTATCGATAAACGGGCAGATTTTAAAAGCTTTGTCCATGTTATCATTTTTGAATTGTCATTTTTTTTATTTTATCAAAACGATTTCTTGACATTGCTCAATCAACAAATGGAATATGTACGTCTTCATCTCTATACCAATAAAGTTTGCTGGTAATATGAAGAGAAAAATAAAATTCCTATAAAAACTTTCAATTCCTCAACTGTTAGATACCATGTTATATGTTCTACGGTTCATTTTGAAGTTATATAACATGTTTCTATATTTTTTTTGTAACTGATTTTAGTTATTACATATTTAGTAAAGATAATAAAGTTGTTTTTATGCACTTTAAACTAAGTATTTTTTTTTCGTTTACAATATATAAAATGAAATAATAACTCACCAAAATTGATCAACTTTAAAAATATATATTAAAATGATGTAAATATATTTTACTACCAAAAAAAATTATTTTGATAGAAAAAATATATTAAAATACAAATTTCATCAGTAGCTATATAGTATATAATGCATAGTTTTTTGAAAAAAAAAATATCTAATATAGTGTCCTAAAAATAGGACAGTGGGAAGGAATGGGTTAAAAATACACTGTGCTGTATTAAATGATATATCCCTGAAACTTGATAACACTTAATGATTCTGTATTATTATAACAAACTGTAAATTAAAGATGACAGTTCATTCAATTTGGGATTTTCTGTACTGACATCTGTTTAAACATTTCATTGATATTGGTCTGAGAAACAATAGCCGTAATTTCATCATACTGTGACGTCTGGAAAAATGTAAACAGATAATGATAGCGAATGATGTCGAAAACCCCATTTGAATAATATCGAATAAGTAGCTATTTTAATTGATTACAATGTCCTATATCAATATAAATATTTAATGTAAGTGTTATCTACACAAATGTAAAATATTTGTTTATTACCCGCTTCTTCATGGGTTCCAGAAGTAAAAAACTGATAAAATAGATCTCTGGATAACATATCAAGATAAAGTAATACATAAGTTTTTATGTTACATTTTCAAGAATAAATAAAAACTGTACAAGCCGCACTCAATTTGATGCAGTACTTTTTGCGTAATGTCAGAACATACATACAAGCAGACAAAAAACAAAATTTCTAAAAACTGTATTCTTGACTTCTATTGCTCATTAAATATCTTCCATGTACAGACATTGTCTAGTTACAATTTTATTACATTAGTAATAATCTATTAAAGGAATATTTATATTAAGTTTCAATGCAGCAAAATCTTTGAATTGTTTTTTTTTTAAAAGCACTATTTTTTATATTAGTAAAAGTTATAATAAAACGTAACAGCATATCTCTATTATCATCATCAATAATATTTAACAAAACAAATTTAACAACAAAGTTTCATGCCTCCAGTGAAACTGTTCATAATTACTCTTCTCCATTCAAAGGTTGTCTGGAAGTCGCTCTTAGCCATAAGGTCGCGCATTGTTTTGGTATTGTAATATTTTCTTGTAATTGTTTGTATTTATAATAAGTTTATTATTGTAATCTCATGGAGGAAACAGTAAAGAGTATCTATCATAGTGGCACTAATTTATTCGCTATTGATTAATATTTTGCTTAATATATTACAACAGTAACGGTTTTTATTAAACAAAATAAAGAAAATAACAATAGTAACATATAAAACACACAATAAATTTTACGTGCCTTTATAAAACGTAACAAATAACAATACGAGTATAATATTATAGTGAAACAAAGCAATAAGAAATTTCAATAAACATAACCGTAGCAACACTGGAACTATTTAATAATATTTGGTTAGCAACAAATGGTTACTGACCGAGAACTCGATAAGAGAATGACGCCCGATTGTATAATAGAAATAAGAATAAAATTGGCAAAAGAATCAATTCTATTTCTGGACCTGATATCGGCTGTCTCTGTTAATATCGATTGTCGAGTTACTAATGTTTACGTTGATAAGAAGCACATGGCAATTAATAGATACTTTAAAAATAAAGTAACTGTGAAATATAGTATTCGTATTGTAGACTAATAGTTGTAATTATAAATGCAACAAGAAAACAATTAAGTCATTATCGATTGTTTAATTAAGAAATATTAATATTGTTAATAATAGAATTTTCAGATAGTTCTTTTTAGTATATCTAAGTATAAATATTAAACATTGAACATATACATGATAGTATCAAGAAATAGAAGATAGGGAAGAATAACACAGATATCGAGTATGGCAACACATGTGATGTACCATGGAAGTCGCAGCGTATATTTTATGATGATTATGGCTTTGTTTATAGTATCTGTTACCAGTTTCTATCAGGTAGATCGCCAGGTTGTCGACTATTTCAAGTTGCATATTTTGTAGTGATTAGACAGAAACAATATTTACAATAGAAATATTGGTGACGTAGTGGTAAGAATGGGGAAAACGAAGGTTTTCTTTAGCATATTAAATATATTTTAATATGTGGGTAATAAAACTTAAATAAAATAAAATAAATACAATTACTGTATCCTCAAATGAAATAATATATTTACAGAAAATTAAAGAATGAAAATCTGGGGCAACGGGTAAGCTTCCTATTTTTTAAAAAGACCCACTTGTAATTTAATGCGCTTTTCCTGTTTTCTATGTACGATGTTTTAAATGTTATATGAGTACATTTTCATAATACTTTCTAGGTTATTCAGTCTTTCACCGACATTTGCGTTTCCTACATAACACAAAACACAAGTACAAACTTTGTATTAGAAAACCGTAATAGTTAAGGTGCGGTTTAGCAAGACCTCTTTTGTTTTTCTAAGAAACATAAATTGAGAACACGTCAGACGGATCCGGTTACCTTTATTATAATAACCCTGTGAAATCGGGGTGACCTATAAACGATTTGTTTTTCAGTCAAGGACTCTGTAAACTATATCATTAGTTCAAACTTAAATGACACTGAAGATCATCAGGAACGATCATTAATCATCGTGCAACAGATCTAATTATACAATGCAATTACTTTGGTTTGTTTCGCGCAATAAACTATATATATTCAATAGGCTAATGTTTTGGCGAACGCATTAAAAAGATTGCCAGTGTGTAACGCAAGAGTGATGTTTGACGCAAGTAGAAAGCTGACCCATTTCTTTTGAGGATTTCCCAATGCTATGACGTCAAAGCGGATAACATGAAACTATTATGGTCCAATCTAAAACGAAGATAATATTGCGTAATAAAAATAATTTATTGAATGCTGTTGATCTCATCAATAATCTAGTTTATTTTTGTAATGTAGACTCCTTTTACTTTATTGATAATTTATAGATATATTTCTGTTTCAATTTTAACGTACAAACAATTTTACGTTTACGTTTCAAAGAAGACAGTTCAGATGGCTTTGGAAACGACAAAGGTGTATGCGTAATATTATGAGTGCAGTCATTATTATATCAGACGTTAACTTTCCACTGCTGAACATAGACCTCCCTTGAGAGATCTCTTGGGAGATTTTGTCAGTCGTTTCCATGCTTGGCGCTAGGCTTTCGTGACGTTTTAAGGGACGCTGCTGTCCATCACTTGACTATTGAATTCCCTTAGTTGCCTCTTATGGCATCCACGAGTAAGGACGGTAAATTATACATTATATTTTTATATAATAGATTTTTTTTTGCATTCTAAGGATATACAAGTCAACTAGACAAATCAAATAAAGCACTATACACCACGCTTGGTAGTAGAAGTTTAATATACTACTTTTCAGAACCGAAAATCCATGCTCAGGAAGATGACATTAATGGTAATGATAATAAAAACTCTATAATCATTCATGATAAATGATCCTCGATATCATCATTGACTGCAGACTAAATAGAGTACGCAGACACGTATATCAGTGTCTGTGCTGTTATTATTTTGGCAAAATATGCATTTGGCGGAATGTCAAGCATACTTTCCGGCGCTGGTCTGGAGTAGTAAACAGCTTGTTTTGTCTCAAGAGAAAAAAAAATACAAATATGACTAACTCACTGTTGTTTACATTTCAGTTACATCAATTTATTTAAAACTCTCAAGGCTTCAGTTATTATATTCGTTATTTAATGATCTACTGATTATCAACATAATCATGGTATTATTATAAGAGTTTATGGGGAAGAAATTTACATGGAATTCTGATATACTCGTATTGAACTGTATTTTATATTTATTTGAATTCACGATTTGGACTCACCGCGACGCGATTGTACCTAAATAGTATTTACAGATCACATTTCTTTTTAAATATGTGTAAATAACGCGAAAGTTTAAAATTAACTGTATTATACTTGTTTACATCGGAATTATATTTTTATAGTACGCACTATTTATACCAATAAGTTGTACCCACTTCCATAGAAGTAGTGGGCGTTAAACTAAAAATAGATACGCAAACTATAATAAAACCATTTCTTGGTATCTCTAAGTTGAACGCACTAACATTATATCCGAATCTATAAAACATTTATATTAAAATTAGAAAAAAAAAACAAGAAGTATTCGAATTGGTTTACAACTTTAAAGTTATGAGGTGCATAAAAAAATTACAACCGAATTGAGAACCTCCTTTTTTTAAGTCGGTTGAAAACAAACAATTAGGTATGGTTACCGGTTTGCAAAATAACAATTTTCTCTCTCCTTCCTTCTCTAGAACTGATTTGGGTTTAATATAAACTGGCTTTCTGCGAATACAGTTCAGTCACGGTTAAAAGCTCGGGGTCAAGAATCTACGGGTCCCTGACAGCTGCCCTTGAATTTTTTATATTAAAGCAACGGTCACGCCGGATCTGATCGTTATTCGTATTATTAGCTACATAACTGATATTTACACTTGTATGGGTTTATAGCCCTACAAATTCCAAGTATATTTTGTTGTATGAATTTTAGACTAAAATTGATTTCAATTATTTTTTTAGAGGATATTTTGTAAAATATTCCATATGGAAATTTAAAATTATGAGTAGACAAAAGTATTTATTCTTACAACATCACAACTTCAAGTAAATAATTAGTTTTTATTTAACTTTGATCCAATCTAAGTAATGTTCTATTAGTGATTTTTTTTTAGATAAAAATGTGCATATTCTCAAATAGAACACCTGGGGGGAAAGTGATTGTTAGTAATGGAGTTTGAGAGCCCCATTGCTAGCAATATGCCTTATTAGGTCGACCTCCACGTGGTTCCCCCTGGAAATCATCGTGAACAATTCTTGTTGAATTCGTCACGATGAGCTAACTGACCTACTTCATTCTCATTTATCATCCTCACCTGTCATCCTACACTGGTGCCCCGCCGCACAGTGGGAACTTTGACTCCTTTTCATCTCATAAATCTATAACTTCCGTATTAATAAAGATATGTACATGATTTTTTTTCCTGATAATCTTAAATATATATGCTTTTAAATTATGTATGCGTTGTGAGTAAAAATTTATTTCTAATAGTTATAAATAATATAGGAATACAAGAAATATAAAATTTGTAGGCTTACATTTATGTCCTAAAAATTTATACAGGAATAAGTAAAAGTATCTGCGTAAAAAACAAAAACTCTTATAAAGATAACTTACCTCAAGAGCTCCTTTACTTCATCATTCTAAATATTTTTTATTTTTTCTTAAACTTGTTATGTATAGGTCAGAGGTATATAAAAGTGCGTGTAGAACATCTTCGTTAGTGGCTACCCTCGAATATTGTTTTGCATGATGAAGCCTGAACTGTTTATAGTCTTTGTTCCGTGACTCTTGATCATCTTCTAAAAGTTGCCCAAGAGGCAAGACAGAAAAGTAACGTATCACACTTTCACAATGAATCAACACCTTGTGATTTGCGGATAGCAAGATTTGTAACTTAATCAACTTGTATGATGGAAACAATAAGCAATTCTTTGCTATTCATCATATTTTCAATGTGCCTTGTTCATCCAATTCTACAAAAATTTCTTCAAATATGCTGTTATATGTGTCGGTTCATTAAGAAAATTACTGCGTATTTCAACTTGCTCGTAAAATATCAACGATGAATGCTTCATCTACTTCACCACGTGGTATATGAGTTCAGTATGTGAAGTTTATCAAGCAGTCCCTTGTTTTTCCGTTTCTTTGTACTCTCTGAACTGTCATCGTATCTTTTAGAAGGTCTTCCTCTTTCTCTGTCGAAGTAAAAGGTTCATTGTTGTTTTTTCTAGATTTAATGAAAATGTTAACAATTGCATTTTGATTTAAAAACTGACCACATTTCGTATAGCGTTGACGAAACTGAGTTACGAAGGACTTCTAAATACTTGCGATAATTTTTGCTATATTCGCATCTGAAGATTCGGTAATATTATTTCGTACATAGTTTGAGATATAATCAATATAATTTGTATCACTTTCAACAATAAGAGACTTAAGTCGCGTCCGGTACATTCAATTGCGGAGAGATAAGTAATTAACAATTGTTTAGAAATGACAAATGCTTATAAAGAACTGTAATATTTCATATGTAAATGCACTATTTTATACTTAATAATGATCATAGACGTGTGCAAAATGATTTAAAAAATTCATCATTATGCGGTTATGCGGTAAAGAATAGGTCTGTATGGAAATGGGAACTAACTATGTGAAATACTTGTTAAAAGTAACGCAAAAGATAAAATATAAAGTAATATAAAAAGTATTTTTTTTTATGTCCAGACAGAGAATCTCAAATAAAGAAAAAAATCTTAATATACGTACTTAGAAAAAAAACATTCTCACCATGATATTATACTAGATTTAAATATATTACGGTAAAACTGTTAAAAAATCTTTTGTTCAAATTACATTATATTTCCTAATAAATTAAACCAAAATCAGAACTTCGGCAAGCTTCGGCAACTGTCATCTCCAAAAAGTTTGAGAAAAGAAAATAATACATATAACCATATATGGTATTAAGTATAAAAACTAAATATATTTTTATTTTATTTACACATTCTAAGCATTTTAAAATGGTATCACACTATATGACATTGTTTTGATACTATAAAATTATTTTTTTCATATATTTTTGTATTTTTTTTTCATTCCTTGACTAATAATTAATTGACAGATAATCATACTTATAATGATAGAGTAACTCAGCTACAATTTGCATGCATATTCACAGAGTTTTAGAAAAAGTATTTATGAGATGGCTTTCTTAGGAGAGTTCCCACTGTGCGCCGGTGTATGCTGATAGCACGGATGGGGTTACTATTCCATTATCATCCATTAAAAAAAATAGAACACCTCTTTTACCCCATTTATTTATTTATTTAATTAATTTAATTATCCTAAATTAAACTAAGTAATACCTATTAATTACTTAGTTTTTTATAATTTCTTACGACGTATATTGTTATTTTTAATGTGTAGAGATACATTTCAAGACCACTTTTATGAGTCTCACAACATTGGATAAGCAATGTAATTTTACTTTAAATTCCTGTCAGTACCACTTAAATGTCATATAAAAGTAACAACAGAACCGTTTTAGGTACCTAATATCACGGCTTTTATCAAGGGTTCTGTTAAAATGTTTACTTAATATAATATCCGTGATTACACCTAAACTTGCATTAGGTATAATAATTTTTATTTTATTTATTTATTTAGGATTGCAAACATTAGCTATTACATACATTGCACTAATAATTATTGATAAACACCACCACAAAGAAAAAAATATGTATACAAAAAACAAACATAAATAAACAGACCAATATTATTATTTTTTTATAATTTAATAACCGTAATTATTGTAATTTAGTAATCATCGCCTATAGACGTCAACAGCGCCTTGGACCACACAGTATACATTGTGACGCTTAATATTTGCAATTCTTGAAAATATTTATAAATCGTACTCACAATTTTTATATGATACCTTGATATTAGCAGTATTTGCTTCATAATAATTTTTATTGTTAAATTTTTCAGTCTGATATGTTTGTATAACAGCAGCATCACGTGTCATTCATTGCTTGTTTATTTCTGTAAAGGTGGCCTTTTTATTACTTTAATGCTGACTAGCTAACACAAACCATGATCTTTCTGCTCTTAACTCAGTTATTTGAGGTCAGTGTAATAAGATTTTATTCAAATTATACAAGGTTTTGGCTTGTTGTTTTACGACCAGCCGTCTGCTTGACGTCAACCTTTTTTTATTGTATTTGTTGGTGGTATCCACTACCTATGCAATAGAGGAAAGTATTAGGGAAAAAAAGAGGGCTAACGTTGGATGTAAGGAAATCAACTTGGTAACAAGGAATAAAAAAATTATGGGGAAAAGTGAAAGAAGGATGCTACAGTTATGGAAGTAGTCAGAAATTGCGGTGGTTCGGGAGACCAGGGTCGTATACCCGTGTACCCTTACTCTAGAGCTGGACAGAGCACTAGAGACCCTTGGAAACAAATAAATATTCGAATGATAAGTACTGGCATAAAGAAACAATCTAAGACAATTTTTATTTTTGTGAAAAGAAGTAATTTGTATTTTGTAAACATCTTACAAACTTGTTTAACTGTTAGAGTGTTTTGTCACTGTCTTTCAAATTAAGAGATTACTGCAAAAGAAAACGAGAAAATACCTCTATAAATAAAATAGGTTTATAAAAGGTTTATTGTTTTTATGTATAAGAGGGAATATCTTTATGCGAACTGTGCATAACCA
This sequence comes from Galleria mellonella, assembly GCF_026898425.1. Classification (NCBI taxonomy): domain Eukaryota; kingdom Metazoa; phylum Arthropoda; class Insecta; order Lepidoptera; family Pyralidae; genus Galleria; species Galleria mellonella. Next base: position 1,820,326 of record NW_026441985.1, on the reverse strand, counting down.
GTTGTGTCAATTAGTTAACATCATTCGGTTCTACACCTTACTGTTAAGAGAATAATGTTATAAATTGACTGTATCTAAATTGGAAATCACTAAGAAATAATTCCAAGAATACACTTTCATTGTGCCTTTTAAGACAATGAATTATCTGTGGTGAATGATCTTATTTTTTTTTCTTAGGTACCAAGCGAAGTTTAACAGTAATTACCAGTAATGTTTTATATATATTTTATAAAGTAACTGGGCAATACATCTAACTGTATTTACCTAGTTTATAGGTACGATTTCGTCCGCATATATTGTTTAACCTGGACCAAATGTAGCCTACGGTGCTTTCTTTCTTAAATTTCTACTACGTGTACCCAAATATCATAGCTTGAACGCCAAGAGATCCCGCATAATTGTACATTTTAAAATGGATACAATAGTTACCTATTTATTATATAGACGTATTAAAAATATCTAAATTACTGGGGCAACAAAAAAAACTATAGTTAGAGTGATCATCCTTGGAAAACATCGTAGTTAATTTATCCTCACCTATTATCGTTCACTATACGCTGGGCACCACCGCAGAGCATAGATGGGGTCATTTCATTCCATTTTCATCTATATATGTATATCCCTATCATATTTTAGTTTCCTGCCATAAATCCTTGAAAATTTATTACATATCTTATCATTATTATTTATTATTATATACATTTAATGGCTTAGTTAACTATCTACTACTTAATATAAGTCTTCCCCTTCCACACTTGGCAGGTTGGCTTTTTTTTTATTGGATGAAAATGGAATGGTAACCCCGCCTGCGCTAACGGGATACCCTGGCGGGGCACCAGTGAAGGGTGATCGATGAGAATGAAAACAGGCCAGTTAGCCCATCATGATGAATTCATCTGGAATTAATCATGATAGTTTCCAGGGGGAACCACAAGGAGGTCGACCTGGTTGGGTATATTGCTAGCAATGGGATTCTCAGTCTCCATTACTAACAATCCCTTTCCCCCCTGGCAGGTTGGTTGATAACTGCATTTAGGGTTTTAGTGATGTTTTAAAAGAGACGCTGTTGCCCATCCCTCGACCATTAAGCTACACCCACGGGAAAGAAAGGGGTGGCCTATTTTATGCCAGGACCACATGATGAGTATATTAACATGCGATCACAAATATTTCCTGTTACTAAGAGGCCATGCTAAATTAAAAATATTCAATGCAGACGTCAATGTTATTACAAAAGACACATGTGTTTCAAATGGAATTGTTTTACTCACGTATTGTTATCGATGAATACGTGGCAGTTACCAATGGTACCGATCTGTACCGAGCTTGAGAAATTGTTTTTCTCAATCATATCGGCTTTGTATAGCTGTAATGTATGGTTATTTATTTCGACATGGTTATTTCCTACATAGAACAAGCTTAGATCATACATGTACATTATAATAATACCTTGGTGGTGTAGCGAACGGTTTAACACACCGCCTTATCTTCTTATGGTCGCAGGTCCCATCCACGTATAATACAATACAAACTTTGTATAGGTTTAAATGTTTTCTATGTACAATATGTAAATACTATGGGAGAAAAGTAATTAAGTATTTCTATCAATTATCTAGAACATACAGTTCTGCTGAGTTTTAATTATTAACATTATTTTTTAATTTTATATCACCCAAAGAGCGCGCCATTTTTAAAAAGAGGTAGTATCCCAAAGTATTTCTAAGGAGACGCTATCTAGATAACGAGCATGCTTAATTGATTTTGAGAATTGTTTTTGTTTAGATCCATGTTAGTCCTGTCTGATCACGACTGCTTTTTTCTAAAACACAATTTTAATTCATTGTACGTTTGACGAGATAATTTGTATATAATTGCAAATAAAGATAACAAAACACAATCGGTTCTAGAGAATAATCGTGTTCTCCATTAAAAGCTTATGATATGGTTAATGCTTGCCACACGCAGTCATAATAATTCTGTATATTTCCAAATCATAATTTCAGTTCGTGATTGTCACGCCAATGTATTATCAGTAACCACAATCAAGAATATATGTAAAGTAGGTATTTGCCAACGAACTATATATGCAAAAGAGGGGAACGCTCTCTTGATTTATACGGAATGATTATGCGATTACTCATATACAATATTTGCCTTACAATTACTGTTAATAGACATTTGCGGAAGTGTGCTTTGTAGATGCTGAATAAGACCTCAACGTGCAAAATATTAATTAAATTTTGGTGTAATCTTTTACATTCTACCTTTTTAAAGTTAAATGTGTTTTAAATATCTTGCCTGTAGCAAAATTTTAATGATAAACGAAATTAATAGATGTATGAGTATATTTCATTTGTATTATACAACACAGGTAATAAAGGATTCAAACAATAATAAGTAAATAAACAGCAATAAGAAAATAAAACAATAATAAAATTAAATGCTTTTTAAATACTTTACCTGTATTTAAATTTTAATGATAAATGAAATTAATACATGTATGAGTATATTTCATTTGTATTATACAATTCAGACAATGAAAGAATAAAAACAGTTTTGCTATTAAAATACAACATATTTTAATAGCAAAACATAAATTGAAAGGTATTATGTATTTTCTACTTCTATTGAAATAATATTAAAATCATGCATAAATTATTAGCCTAATGACGATATGGTATTAGTATATCTGTTGTTTATAGCAGCTTAACTTTATGATTCAGCTACTATAAATAGTTTAATGATAAAATATGAAGATTTACTACTTTATTCAATAAATAGATAGTAAATTATGGAAAGTATGGAAAATGGGCACAGGTATTTGTAGTGTAATACACTAGAAATACCTAATAGTGTACCTAATAAAATAAAAACCTAATAAGGTTACTAGTTTATTTGTTGTTTTAATTTATATGCAATAATATTTAAATAAAAACTTGCAAGAGTATGTACTCAATTAGCGTAACTGTGAACACTTGGCTCGTAACATGTACGTTAAATCATAAAAACGTAATGTGCATTATTAACAAAATTATGCTCTAAGGTATGTATTGTAATATTGATATTTTCAAACTATGTTTTAAATGTACGATCATCATGTATAATCATTTTACACGTGTGGCCAAACAGAAATGTAGCCTTTTCAGGGTTCAAGTATGGGAATTTCTTTATTCCATCATTACTTCTAATTGGCTGGACATATTTGGAAGTATTGGGTATCGCTAAAATCCTTACATCATCCCTGAGTGACATTAGCTAATTTTTATTAAGTTTCCTTTTTTGGTAGAATAGCTCATGTTTTTATTTTGCGAAACAAAATGTACTTGTTCGATAAGAATAAAAATAAGTTTATGTAGTTTTAGATGATTTAAGGTAATTTTTATTTAGAACTATGTGAATACGACACAAGCGATGTCACAGTTTAACTTTTATGTAATTATCGTCAATAGTTGACAGGATATGTCAACGGTTGACGCACTTTAAAAACATTCCTACGATGTATGTTTACTTCAAATATACAAATCTACATTGACGACGTAACGATAGGACCATTTGTTCTCGGTAAGACGATGATGTACGTATTTACAGTGTACAACTCACATTATAATAAGTAAGTACGTGCCATTTTCTATCACGTGTTTCGCATAATCTATTTCATGGTATTACAACAGTATCAACATTGTTGCTTGTAACCACATTATATTGTAATTCATTAAAGTTGGAAGCAGTACATCATCATACATCATTTTCCAATTTATTGCATTACATAACAATTATATACTTAGTAGTTATTTAATGTAGTAGTAAATATTATATGGTCATTATTATCTTTCTTTATCTTTTTTTTCTTTTCCCCATATTTTTTTTGTAGTTGCTACTTTATTCTTTTATTCAGTTCTTGATGTAATCAATCTCACATCATGATAAATATCACATTTACATTTTCTATCATACAGTACGACAACTACTTATAGTAGGATATCAATCTCACAAAATCATTATTCCTATTATAATCACATTATCTTTTACTTCTTCATCCTTTCTTATCATGACCATACAAATTTAATTGCTATTCTCTTATTTTCACTACTGTTACTTTTAGTTTTCTTGTTTAATAACATATTTTCATAGGTACTAAATACATTCGATTTAACAGTATATGCAAGCATGAGTTTGTATTTTTAAATATTGTTTTGGCGTAGTTTTAGAAATAGTTGTAATATTATTATAATTATCAATGTAACAATTTTAATGAATGATCTAATGTTGTTATTAGAGTTTAGCAAATAGACGTAAGCAGTATAACAGTTCAAGTGCTTGCGTCTATTTGCTAAATTCCATATTTGAAAACATACATAGCATATCAATAATGTGTGTTTTCAATGATTGGTATATTTGAAAGTATAAACATAAATTTAAAGACATTTTTTGACAGTCTAATTTATTAATCTAACTGTTTATTTTATCACTCTTCATATATTGTTCACTATAATATCTCATGTATAAGCCCAATTATAATTATTTATCCAAATAGACAAAAGTCACTAAGTTTAATTAAAATATAATTAACTTCAATGAGAAATCGTTTTGTATTCACTGCTAACATTAATTCTCGAGATCAAAGACGAATTGAAACAGTACCCACATTGTGTCAGACATAGTTATATGCTGTACTATAGGTTCGTTCATTAATATCATCAGTTGCATGCAAATCGTTTAAGATAAGTACTTGTAACCGCAATATTAGTTGTAATATCGTCGTTCATATGCCCTGATTTCTACACCAATCACTTTTATATAGTCTACCAGTTACGTCGATCTTTCATCATTCGTTCTAAATATCTGAATTGCTGAATCGTGATATTGTACATAAACTTTTTTAAGTATATGCCAAAGTCTAAATATTTAAACTTTATATAAGTTTAAAGTACAAAAAAAAACAAACAAGATAAGCTGAAGAAATGTTTAGATTATTACAAGCCAGCAAAATCTTAAAACTAAACTTTGAAATTTAAGCAGTCAAGTGAAAACTAAAATAAACTAGACAGTATTCAGTGGTAGAAAACGGTAATGTTCCAACTTTAAGATACCTAATTGGGATGTATTTGCGATAACAAAAAGCAAACAACAATGCAAAACAATAGATGGGCCAGTGAAATCGGAACGTTTTCTAATCCGTAACACTTTAAAACTGCGTGTTCGTTCGTGCCATTTGTTTGGTGCCAGTTAAGGACGTGCGAAAATAAATTGGCAAATGGATGTGACTGGAAAACGAGGTCAGTTACCTACTGGGAGATAATAGCTAGAGGCGGAGGCACTACACTTCCATACTAATGTGTTGACTGACGAGGACTTCATATTGTCTTTAAATTTAGTTTTTAAAAAGCCTTTATTGATCTACTTATGTATTCATGGATAAGTTCATTTTATTTCTTTTTATTAATATAAATGAATTATAAAATATATATTTTTAATTCTTATTTACAGCAAGTTACACTATTCCGATTTCTAAAACATATACACTTTATTTGTTAAATTTCTTTCGAAAATAAGAAACAGCTTTTTCTAATATTGATCGAAATTGTGAACGGGTAGTTTTATATTCATTCAATTCCAAAAAGTAGTGAAAACAGTACTCTACTTATTGCTATTTCTTACTCAACTAGCAATATTGAAATCATTTATTTTATTATATATTTATCCGCCTAGTCAGTCAGAGTCTAGAAATTTATAAAATGTTTTAGACGAATAAAAAATCGCTTGATCATTGTGTATTTATTTCAATATCATAATATTTAAATGGAATGTGACGATTTTAAAAGTCTTCTGCTAATATTTTGTTTGACTTATCTTAATGCGTGTATTATAGCAAAAAAATTCTACATATAAATATCATGCATTAGGCGCGTGTAATAATGTTATGTATCTAGTTAATGTATGCCAAAATGATTCAGCCAATACTAATATATCAGTTTGAATATTTATTAATGGGGGACTTTTACCAGGGGCCGGATTAGGAGCAGTAGTAGTAAAATACAATATGTTTATTTATAACTTCTTGGCGTCTTAGAGACTGAAACAATAATCATGAAATTTGATATATACATAGTATTTAGCATTTAGATAAACAAACATAAGCTATCTGTAAATTCGATAACATATAATAATACTATAAAGGTAAGTATGTCTGCACATAGAATTATTAGAGAGTCAGGGATGATGTAATACAGGATAACAGATAATAGAGCACATAATAGTATGTGTCTTTCCATCGTTTTATGTTTACATAATATGTGTATTATATAACATAACATTTACTTTTGCAAATGTATAAATAACTTAACAGATGTTAATCAGAGATAATTTTTCTCTGCTTGTTATGATCTTATTACATTGTAAGTACGACTTTTACATTCTGTTTCTATACAAATCTCTGAATCTGTTACATTCTCATAGATTGTAGGAACCTATTGCCTTATCCACTTCTGTATACTTGGATGAGATCAACGGATTCTGTCAGTCATCTGTTGTCGCCAAATCAATTTGGTGATTTAGTTCTAGTGTCAATTTGTGTAGCACATTTAGCATATTTCTTTTCCTTTATATTATTATCTACCTTCTACAGTTGTCGAGTTCTTTTTAAGATTTTGAATGAATGTTTTTGGGTACTATTATCACTAGTATTTTGAATCATCATCATTTGAATTTTACAAATGATAAGAATTTATTCTTACGGCATTATATTATCTATGCGCCTACTTATCTTTTTGCTCAGGCTTCGTTTTCGTGGGCGACTATCCCTAATTCTGTAAGATAAATGTTTGAAATTTAAAATATGTACCTAAGAGTAATTGTCGTTAGGAGCAATCTACCGAAAACGGTTTTAGTCTTCTAGATACCTTTTCTCTCGTATAGAATTTTAATGCTAGAACTTCTGATATCAAGTTCAATACAAGTCAATTACTAACTAACGTGAATTATTTGTTTTAATTGCATTCGTATCGTAGGAAATAAGTTGTGAGTTATCTATGATTTTAGGAATGTTATTTGTATTAATTCTAATTCTAAATTTAAATTACATGAATTAAAACTTATCTTCATAAATTATCTTTCCATGTGCTTTAAATTGGTTTTTTATTACATTCATAATTGTCTTAGAATTGTATAGATTAGATAAAATATCTTTCAAAATAATCAATAAATAGAGCTCAATATACTGTGAATAAATTAAATAGTATCAGCTTAGTAAAATTTATTATTTGATATTCGATTTCCTTAGTACACTAATGATTGCTTTAATAATAAAAAACCACATACAACAGAGAAAATCGTTTGGTTTCACATGAAATGTACACGTGTGCTCACACAATATCATGCACACGTAAGAATATTTGACAATGTGTATTTTCGTTTGTAGGAGTGCGTGTGTTTGTGTGTGTGTAGTAGGTATCTACAATTATTACGCCTGCGTACACACTCGTATTCTAATTCGATTGTAAAATTTCCTTCACAGTTAAAGAATATTGTGAAAATATAAGTAGGTACCTTCAAATATCTTCGGAGTACAAAAAACAAGCAGAAATTATGTAATATCTGTGTATTACATCAACTAAGTATCACATAATAAGTACATATAATAATTTAAGATTATGTTCCAAAAAAAAAACAATTTCAATTGTAGCAAAACGAGTTATTTTAATTTAAAAACTAAACTACTGAACCGATTTTGATAAAAAATATATCAAGTCCAAATTACAACTGACGGAGTTACGAGGTAAGAAGTATAGAAAAATTTCAACCGAATTGAGAACGTCCTCTTGTTTTGAAGTCGGTGGAAAATTATGTAATTTAAGTGCCAAATATTCTTTTTACTCATTCGCGTGCCACGTACTCGCTTACTTATTGGCCTATATTTCTACCAGTTTTTACCTTAAGTTAAAGTTTAAGTAAATTGATTGACATAAAACGTGACCTATGTCCTTTAGTCTTTACCTTATTCCAAATACTAAATATATACCAAATTTAATGATGATTGTTGAATTGTTTAAACGCCGAAAGGCAACAAACAAATAAACAAACTCACTTTTACATTTATAATATTGGTAACGATAATGTAATCACGAGAAATAATTCTTATATTTTAAATCGCAAAATAGGTATAAACTAACTACCTGGTTCGACGAATCAGTCTACACTCTCTGCAACTCGTATTCTTTGATGACGTTACGTCACGTCACGTGTGTGGTATTGGTATGGTATCATACATGGGGCGCGTGCAACACACGACCGTCTGCGGAGCTTGATTGTAATTGCGGTTAAATGTAATGAATATATAGTTGAATTTTGTATACATACATACCTACGTACAATACACTATGTGTTATACGTATGTAGTCATTACACCGACTTGAAAAAGGGATTTAAGGTTTCACTTTTTAATGGAAAAAATGTTATTGTTATGCAACTTGTAGAGAACAAGCTAACGGCCCACCCAATAGAGAGAGGTAGCCGTCACCAATAAATAGAAAAAGACGATACTGACTATACTGTGATACCTCATGTATGGCTTTTTCTGAGTACTAAAATTTTGTGCCTCGGTACCATGTAATCTCACATTTCATTGTAATATTAATTCCATTCGGACTGAAATACAGCCACGTCAACACAATTGCTTGATAGCAGAAATACAAGTGGGATAATGGTACCCGAAAATTTATGAATTAATATATACAATTATATATTACAATACGCATGTATCGACCCTAAATAGCTTATTAGTTAGGTTAATTTATTAAAATTCAAGTTTTTGTAAACGACAACAGCTGAGTTTCTTAACCGTTCTTCTTAGCCGAAATTGCATTCAAAATATATGGTAGAATCATACAAAAATTATTATTCCAAAAGTCTTAAATTTAAGTTTATTTGAATAACAATATTATTTTCCTCTTTCTTTATGAAAAACAATACTTTTTGTAATATTCCAAATAATATAAGATTCAAATCGTAGCTATTTGGTTTTTTTTTAATAAATTAGAATTAAAAAATTATTTAAAGATAAAAAATTTCTTTGAGATCACTGCCAGCTGGTAGGGTGCCTAGGATACTTGCTGCATTTCCACGCAGCTTTAATTACAAATGCAGTTATCTATGGAGTTTTGTTAATTATTAGTTTATTAAACATATAGTATATTTATATGTTTAATCTAGTATAACATATGTCACATTTTTCCATACCTGGTGTATTTTTTATAACCAGTTGTTATAATTTTCTCCTTATCTTTTGTTTGATAAAAATGTATTATGTTGTAATATAAAAAGTCCCGTGTTTATCTATTTTACAATTATTAAAATTCGTTGTTGTATTGTTTTCAATACATTTAATTAAGATACACTCAACAAATCCTACTAATATTGTAATTTTGTACAAATATATTTGTTTATATTATAAATAGATAATAATGGAGTGGTATCCTCACCTGCGCTAACTGTATACACTGACGAGGCACCAGTGAGAGATGATAGTTGAGAATAAAAATGCAGGTCAGTTAGCCTATCGTGATGAATTCACTTGGAATATGACACGATAGTTTCTAAGAGGAACCGCGAGAAGGTCGACCTGACAGGATGTATTGCTAGCAATGGACCTACTAATTTCCATTATTAGCAATCCCTTCTCCCTCTTTATAATATAAATAGGTTTAAATAAAATTTACCGCATAAATGGACCACAATATACTCATATACTTTGATTCCAATTCAATTGGAAAAGTCATAGGTTACACCTATTATTATATAAATTTGTAATCCTACTATTCTTAGGTATTATTTATTGATTAAATAATTACGATGTAACTAATGTACTTTTATATTAATACTAGCTTTTACCCGCGACTTTGTCCGCATGACCAGAATATCTTCACGGACCTGGATAAAATGTAGCCTATATCCTTCTCCATTCCACATAATACGTATATACCACATTTTATAGTGATTGATTAAGCCGTTAAGGTGCGACTAAAGGAACTTAATGGCCGAGGGTTGAGCAGTAACGTCCCTTTTAAAATATCACCAAAGACTCACTGTGATTGTCAATCCGCCTGCCAAGCGTGGCAACTACTGGCAAGCCCCCCTCCCCCTTATGGGAGAGTGGACAGTCGACGGCTGATATGATGATGACTTGCAGACTGATCACTTTTTAATTCGCAATAGTTCACTGTATCTTCCTAGACGTATTTTATAAGAACAACAATTCTTTAGAATATCTCTTGGAACAGGCAAATGTATATCAGGTATTTATTTATTTTTTTCCATACGCAAAGATAAAGAACAATAATTTCTTTGATTTCACAATCTTATCTATTGAGATACCGGAAAGTATGCTTTATCAGTAGGTAGCTTAGTAGGTACTAGGCATCGTATCGGCGCTAAGATAGTTCATGTGATTATAAATGATGGGGTAGATTAACAAAAGTGATAAAATATTGACATCCGTTTTGTGTGTTTAATAATCATTTATTTATTCAATACAAAAATCCACAGCTCTTAAAAAAACGACTTACATACCAAGTCTCTTATAAATACAGCCAATAATGGATTTTAATTAATTAAACGAAAATTACAGTTCTTAAAGTCTCGCTATCATAAAAATAAACAGAATGACTAATAAATAACTCACAGCAAAAACTGCTGGTTCAAGAAAAGTTAAATTTTGAGTAAAGACTAACCTAACATTGTAAAATGTGGACACTTTTGTTATTTTACTGATTAGTTTTATGTTTTTTTTTAATTGGCATAAAGTTATTGAATTTGTGATATAAATAACATTTTAATTTTGTAATGAGTGGGTATACTGGTTGTCACATTAAATTTGACATCGATAATTTTCGAAACCTCAAATTTTGAAACAAATCTTGCTCACTGTAATGTCCAGATTGGTGGCGGCGTAGGGAGTCGAGTCGTTGGGCTTTCTACAATATGGTGGAACACAACGAAGGCTGATTCAACCATCATACTAATGTGTTCTAGAATACTATGATTGATTTAGTTTTTTATTTTCTTTTTTTTCAATCAATATGAAGTTTGAGATAAAAGTCATTTTATCGATTCACATTTTTGTAGTAAACTTAATATTTATTTTAAAATAAGCAACAGTTGTGTTTCCTGCGCGTTTTTTTAGCCTAGTCAAAAATAAATGACCATTCAAAATACGTATAATTAAGTTTATTTAAATAAAAAAAATATTTTTATTTATTATTAATGATACAGGGTACAGAGGAATACCTAAGTCCTCAAGAATGGCAACGCATGGGGGGTATCATGGACGAAACAGTATACTCTGTTATGTCCATGGTGCTGCTCATATCTATAGGCGACGGTTACCACTATCCAACAGATGGACCGTCAGATCGTTTGCCATTCTAGTTGCATAATTTTTTTTTTAAAGAATGTAGTTGATGTTTCTGCTATTTTATATTAATATCATTATAACACGTGTCATATTTTAAACGTAGATATTCCAGGGTCGAACATATATACTTTAATGAGGATATGAGTATTACTAATTGTTAATTACACTTTAACCGTATACCAGGGTCGACACGTGAGTAGGTACTAGTAGATACTTTTTTTTATTTCATTCATATGACGCTTTTTTTTTAATGGATGATAATGAAATGGTAACCCCACCCGCGCTATCGGTATACACCGGCGGGGCACCAGTGAAGGATGATAGGTGAGGAGATGAAGTAGGTCAGTTAGCCCATCGTGACGAATTCAACAAAAATTGTTCACTATGGTTTCCAGGGGGAACAACGTGAAGGTTGACCTGTTAGGGCATATTGCTAGCAATGGGGCTGTCAAACTCCATTACTAACAATCCCTTTCCCCCCCCCCCCCCCCTAACTGTTTGATTGTAAAATGAAGAAACAAAATAGTTGGTAAATTATGAAACTACAAATTTTTTGGTATATGTATTGGAGAACTAACTCAAAATTCGGCGGCTATAGGTAATATAATAATAGTATCTATATTTGCCATTAGTTTCTTAACTAAAAAATTTAGAAATATTAATAAAATTCGTAATTAATCAAAATGTAACCTGTAGATTAGATTTTTTTTATCTCTAATGTAATTTAGTAACTAGCTAGAAATAGTAAAAAGTTTTTAATGCAATAAATAAGCAAGTGTTCTTACTTATAATAATGAAATGTTAATTGTTTTAAAAATAATTATTTTCTTTCTGTGAACATCACAGTCTGTATAAACATTAGGTATCAAGTTTATACAGGAGTAATTGTTATTTATATAATCTAAATTCAGTTACAATAAGACAGAACCAGAACACGGTTTTGTAATATGAGTATGTTAGTGAAATATTATAATCTGCATAGAGGTAGGTTAGATAGAGTAATTACATCTACTTTTAAATACAAAATAAGTAAGGATTTAAAATTTTATTACTACCTATTTACATTTTTTGTTATGAGTTCATACTTAGAAATTTCTGTTATTTTGTATTTATATGTGGTAGGTAAAGACTAAAAAGGTCACAGACACGAAGTAATGCGATTTTTTGTACCGGTCTGAGCTGTTTATCTCTTTCGCACGCAATTATAGCGCGCGACGCAGTCGTCGGGAGTAGCGAGGGGAGGGAACTGGTCGATCATGTGTCGGCCGGCCGCGAGAAATAACAGTACGACTACGTGGTTAGGCATAATAGGACGTCATTTTGCCGCCACATTAATTTAAATTTCAACATGAATCAAAGTCGATCGTCCTCTCCATTCAATTGGTCGTTGGATCTAACTAGAAAATTAATTGAAATACTACATAACCATCGCCGATTATGGGATAGGAAACACATTGATTTCAGACAAATTGGAACGAAACGCGGCTTAGAAATAATGGTCGAACTACTCGACACACCAAATGTGACAACGAAACAGTTGAAATGTAAATTGAGGAATTTACAAAACACATACAATATAGAACAGCGTAAAATATTAGTTGCCCAGAAAAACGGTTTCTTCTACAGACCAAGTCTGCCGTGGTTTAAGGAGTACAACAATGTTATGCAGGAAGTAAAAGAAATACAGGTTCTTGTCTTATTTTTCCTATATATTATTATTATAAAAATAGTTATATGCATGTAGTAATAATAAATTATTATTTATTTTAGGAATCGCCCGATGAGAGTGACTCGGGAGAAGACATTCAACATTATCATCAAGACAATTCAGAAGAAAATACCACAAATTCGGATACATACATAGTGTCAATAAAACAAGAATGTTTAGACAACATTGCAAGAGGCGAGAATTCTAGTATTGATTTCGATGAGCAACCAATATTGAGAAATCCTAAGCGAGTACATACAGAAACAGATATACAGGATCAAACAGAAGTCAGACATGATGACAATTTTATTATGGAATCTATTCCCATGGACGAGTTTCAGATGTTCGCTGAACATATTGCTGAACAATTACGTATGGTGACAGCACAAAGAGCACACAGACTACAAAAAGAGATAGAACTATTGTTCGACAATCTACCCCTCGTACAGATTTTTGATGAATAAAATATACTCTTAGGTAGATCCTATACTATAATTAAAATATATAATATGTAATGTATATGTGTGCCCTACTGTAGCTTAAAATTTCAAATAATATGATCTAATTATTATAGTATTAAAATTTACAGTAATAATAAATATAATAATTTTATTAAGATATAATGCGTTTCTTTTAAAAACAAATTCTGCATGTAATGCAAGATACTATACTCTGAAAAAAAAACTTTAATCGTAACAGTGTTAACAGGAGAGCCCTATCTATTGGGAATAAATATCAAACTCTGTTCAGAATTGCATAACATGCATATATAATATTATATATGTATTTTCAAGACAATTGGAAAGTTCTTCTTTTTGAAGTCGCTTATTAATAAAACGAATTTAATTAATAACGATTAGATTAATGTCAACAAGTAATCATATTGTGAAGACTGTATTCCTCACAGCATACCTGACGACAAGAGATTTTATAATGAAATAATTTAAATTGGTAGAGATTATTGGTATAGATTATACATTAATCTTAAATTTACTGTTGTAAAACTATTACTGCTTGGCAAAAATTCGAAACTTATTGTTTTCATTTCTATTTCTTCTTATATAGTATATCTTTTTTTTTAAATCCTATACGACTATACAGATATAGAATAGTTATAATTTTATTATATGTACATAGATTTCCTGTACTAATAATTCCAATTTTCTGTTCCAAAACAACATAAAACTTCTATGAAAAATATTATAAGTAGAGATAAAAGATAAATTATCGCGCAATCAGTTACGGTAGAACTATCATATGGATATTCCATTGAATGTCAGGAAACTGCGCAGTAACATTATTAATTTTTCATGTTATCATGTAGACGATTTGTTTGTTTTAATCAATGTTGAAAAGCGGAAGTTTCTTTTGTAAATAATTTTAAAATTAAGAGAAGGATTTCTTTAAATTCATGCACAGCATGTTATTATAGTGGACAGATAACAGCTGATATAATGACGATGATGATGTTACTAACCTATTTGCTTATGCAGTCAGAAAAAGATATGTTCTACATATAGGCATATATAAAGATGAAGATAAAAGAGTAAATAAATATTACTATTTAGTACTAACAGTAGTATTATAGGTTGGAAATTTAACTACTTATCAATCTCGTCTTTTGTGGCATAATGTGTCTATGAATTTTAAAATATATGTAAATTTGATATTGAGAACAACAAAGGCTAATTTTATTTTAGTTTATCAATATTTTTTGTTTTGTTTTGATGTTCTCTTTACCAGTCCACGATTGAAATAAAAGTTTTTTTTTGCAGCCAAATTTTAAATCGTGTATCAATTTGTTTAGGAACTAGCCTAAAAGGAATTAAAATCCGTATAGGTATTTTAAAAGATTTTATTTAAAAGAAGAACATTAATACTTATACTATAGAACATTTCATATATCTTTATTTTTTACTGCAAACTAAAATAATGGCACATAGACTTCATTATATCGAATTTTGTTAAACATTGTTAAATTTTTACAGATAATATTACGTTAACGGTGAAAATATTAACTTAATAACCTGTATTACATCAAAATTATTGTCGAACAATAGCTCTATATTATTTTGTAGTCTATAAACTGCTGGTTCTAGCACCATTCGTAGCTGTTCAGCAATATAATTAGCGAACCTTTGAAATTCATCCATTTGAAGAGGTTCCAGAAGACCATCTTTACGTTTGATGTTCATTTCTATTTCATCCTGAATATCGTTTATTTTAAGTAAACTCGTTGGATTTTTCAACATTGGATGCTCATCAAAATCTAGGCTTGAAATGTCATCGATGTTATTAAAACATTTTTGCTTAATAGATACTACAAATATATCCAATTTTGCGATATTTTCTTCTGGATTATTTTGATAACCAACTTCTAAGTCACTCTTATCTGAAGGTAGCTAAAAAAATTATTAACTTTAAAATTATGGATTTAATATTATAATTTATGAGAATAATAAGAATGTGTGTTTCTTTTACATTTTGCATAATGTTGTCGTAGGCCTTGAACCATGGCAGGCTTGGTACAGAAGAAACCATTTTCCTTGGCAATTAATATTTTACGCTGCTCCTTATTGTATTTATTTTGCAAATTTCTCAATTTTATTTTCAACTGTTCCGTTGTCACATTCGGTGAATCGAGTAGTTCGGTTATTATTTCTAATCCATGGTTCCTCCTGATATGTCTGAATTTAGGGTGTTTCCTATCCCATAAGCGGCGGTGTTTGTGTAATATAGCAAGTAATTTTTTAGTTAGATCCAACGACCAAACGAATGGGAAAAATGGTCGGATTTGGTTCAAATTGAAATTGAAATTAATATGGCGTCAAAGTAACGTCAAATTGTGCTTAATCGCGCGGTCATACTATTGTTACTCACGGCCGGCCAAGCCATGAACCAAAGGCTTCGTGAGAAAGAGACAAATAACTCCCTCTGAGTTTCAACTCTCTCATTTCAATTCCGTGCACTTCGAACAAAAAACGTTTGTATAAATATGGAATTACACTAAACTAACTAAAAACGTCGAAGGGGAGGGGAAAAATTGTTAGTAATGGAGATTTGTAGCTTTATTGCTAGCAATATACCCTCCTCGTGGTCCCCCAATCGTGCTTAATCCCAAGTAAATTCAGCACGATGGGCCAGCTGACCTTTTTCATCCTCTTTTGTCATCCCTCACTGGTATCCTGCCAGCGTAAATTGATAGCGCAGGCGGGCTTACCATTTAAGTTTCACCCATTAAAAAAAACGTCAAACCACTCATAAAGCTGTTTTAGCTTTATGAGTTTTAGCTTTAGCTAGGTGAAGTGTCTCTTTCTTCAGCGCTGAATTCTTAATTTGATAGAAAGTGACAAAACAGCGTTTAATTAAAATAAGTTTGTAGTTCTTAGTTTTTATAAATAAGAGGGTAGTTCTTTTATAATAGCTATGGACAGTATTTCAGTTTTACTGCTTAAGACATTGTCTTGGATTAGTTAAACATTGACATTCAACATTATGCCATTGAAACAAGGGCACCAATTTTCTGACGTTTAAGATTTATTTTTTTCTCTCCTTGAGTTTCAAAAGAAGGATTTTGTATAAACACAGAATTCTGAATCGATCTTGTTAATTTAATACACACTTTGAATTAAAAATGGTAACCTCTTACATTAAATTCAGGAAATATCTTTCATTAACAACTGTCAGATTATATGAGATGAATCATATAATTATTGTTGTGAAGCGGATTAAATTTTTGTTTATCGGACAAACATTTTCCTGTATTCTGTTTTTTGCAAAGACATAACAACAGTACAAAATGAAGTACTTTGATAAGTACAGTTAGATCTTTTTAAAGATTTTATCATACATTATCATACATGACATTCATTTATACTATTGATGTAAAAAATGTAATACGCTTTTTTATTATTAGCATTTTAATCTATTTTTTTTAATGTGATCAATATATAATAAATCAATTAACTGATTAAAACTCTTTTGTTTTTGTTTCAGGTAAGTCGACTTCAATTTTTGAAATGAAGAACTCTGTAAATTTGCCCCATTAGAAAGTAAGTGTTGATTATCTATTCCATATTATCTGCAAAACGTTAATTACTGTTTTTAGGAATAGTAAATAATAAGTACATGTTTATTTTTCAGTAATTAACTAATCATTCCACTTAATTACTAAAGCAATCCAACATCGTTTTTAATCACGGACGGTGACTTTAAAGTCTAATTTGGATCACTTTATAAGTTTTTAGTGGTGATCGATTTAGTAAGAAAATAACAAATTATTTGTGGAGCAAAAAGAAAATTGAACTTGTTCGACAAAAATATTTTGACGAATGTTTTTGGTGGACAATGTTTTGTTATTAAAATTACTAAATCAGTCCAACTTAGACGTAACTAAGTTTATAATAATGCTATATAATAATAGTGGTAATGTATAGCACGTAAATTCTAAATATAAGATTATATTTATAGATACCTAGCTTGTATCCGCGACTTCGTCCGCCTGATCGAATATCCTTCTCCATCTTGTGTATACTAAATTTCGTAGTGATTGGTTAAGCCGTTAAGGCACTATAAGGAACCAAACAAACACAAACTCACTTTCACATTTATAAGTAAGGATAACGAACAGAACTTTCTTTGATAAATATATAGATAACTGAAAAACTATAGGTTTTAGATACGAGTCTTAATTCAAAGTTCAACTTGAATTTATTTGGAAATACGTAGACATATTTTGTACCTGACAGAATCTGTTGATATTGTTTGGCATTAGATTTTTTATAATAATAATAGATTAAGTGTCGACACGGGAAATGATGCAATTGACAGCCAAATGACATTAGAAGGACGAGAGGAAAGTGTATGATTGATTATTTTAAAATAACAAATCGTTCTGTATAAGAAATACTTTTCAAACGATTTCGAAAAAAAGGGGTTCTCAATTTAGTTATTTTTTTCTATGTTTGTTACCTCATTACTCCGTCAGTTAGAGACCTTACTTATTACAGATTGATTTCGTAGAAAATTTGTCAAAATCAGTTTAATAGATTAGTATTGAAATAAAATAACAGGTTTTGCAATAACTGAAGTCGGTTTTTTTTCTGGAACTCATTCTTAATTATCCTTAATGAGCAATGCAACAATAAATTACTCATAATTCTATTCATAAATGCACCGCCTACGTATTTCTCAGTTTGCCCAATAGTTCACTGGTAGAGAACACCGTCCGGTGTTAAGTCCGCCAAATGTACTCGTACATAGAATTTTATTGTGTATTAAAGTTTAAATAAATAAATAAATAATTTAAGAAACGTTAATCATATATAATATGTTCAATTAGATAACTACAATTGAATACTTATTTCAAGTAAAATCTAATTATTCCGGTTCTCTCGAAATTTGTTGAACTTTTACATGCGAGAATTAGATAAGATTTTGCAGTACCTGTTTATAATAATAAAAATAGGGAATTTTTCTAAGTACATTGTAAGAAAAAGCACCATATATGTATATCGTATTTTGAATAAATATTATAAACTAGCTATTTTCCGTAACTTTGCCTGCGTGAATCAGTACATAAAGTATCCTATATGCTTAGTTAGGATATAATCTACCCTTGTACCAAAATACATTAAAATCCGTTGAGTAAGTTTTACGTGAAAAATTAACAAACATTTATCCATCTATCCTTGCAAACTTCCACATTTAATATCAATGGGATATCCTATTGATATTAAATTAATTTAATTCTATAAATAAATGAATATTCATTAATTTATAAAACTAAGAATGTACGAGTAATACATACATCATTTAAATTGTTCGCATTTCAATTAACATGCTTTAAATTTAACGAAGAATAATTATAGAAGGCGAGCTCTTCAATGTTTCTGTATTTCCTATTACCAGAGATTTAGTTTAAACTTGAATTGATCAGATTCGCACCCACAACCTTTATTGTTATATAAGTCGAGGTAGCACAACAATCACTAAATACAAGTATCAATGTAGGTTTTTCATAAATCAGCATTATCTATTAATGCTTTAGTGACGAATCGCCTTGACACACTTGCAGTACATACTTCTTGGTAATTTGCAAATGTTCCTTCCTCGCTTAAGTTAAATGTAGTGATTTTTTTTTCTTTTTTTTATACAACTTAGAATGGCAAACAAGCTGACGGCCCACCTGATGGAAAGTGGTAACCGTCGCCTATAGACATGAGCAGTACCATGGACATAACAGAGTATACTGTTTCGCCTATGATACCCCCCATGCGTTGCCATTCCTGAGGACTCAGGTGTTATTCCTCTGTACCCAGTAAATTCACGCCATATCCCACCCTTCAAGCCGAAATACAGCCATGCAAACACAACTGCTTCACGGTTGAAACACGAATGAGACAGAGGTACCCAAGCAATCGACTTTTGTACAAAGTCTCCCTGATACGAGAAAATTTTTTATTTATATACAAATATTATACACATATTTAAAAATCCCTCTCTCTCCCTCCCCTCTGGTACATATTATATTTGTTGTCTTTGGTGGGTCGTTTACAACCAGTCATATTCACGAAGTCATGTCCAATACTCGTGATTGCAACGCGCCCCCAATACAACGAACTTGACATCCATCTATAGGTACATGAAATTGGCCCTTCGGCATAGATTTAATTGATCCAACCTTAAAATACCAATGTTTTATAGGTACGGTACTGTATTATGGAACTACTAGTGCAGTAACCCTGATACTAAATTCCCGCCACGAATTATGTGACTTTTAATTTGAATCAGAATTAAATAATTTGTTTCTCAATAAATGACAGCTAGTTCTATCGTGAGAAAATTAATAAGGGCCAATGACAAAATTATACAAAAAAAATTCATCTGTTCATAATTGGCGAAGATATCACACATACTTTAACGCTCTATGTTTCATCTGTGTGTTAAAAACAGAACAATCGAAGTTTTTTTTGTTTTTTAAACAACTTAGAATGGCAAACAAGTTGACGGCCCACCTGATGGAAAGTGGTAACCGTCGCCTATAGACATGAGCAGTACCATGGACATAACAGAGTATACTGTTTCGCCCATGATACCCCCCATGCGTTGCCATTCCTGAGGACTCAGGTGTAATTCCTCTGTACCCAGTAAATTCACACCATATCCCACCCTTCAAACCGAAACACAGCTATGCAAACACAACTGCTTCATGGTTGAAACACGAATGGAACAGAGGTACCCAAGCAATCGACTTTTGTACAAAGTCTCCCTCTGTATTTGGTCGTAGAAGCATTAAAAACTATTACCCAGCGTGAAATGACCTCTTGTGATTCATTTCAATATCCTTTTCTTAAAATTTGTGTAAGTATTCATTAATAGGGTCGCAGAATATTTTTTCCTACAAATAAAATATATTAAAAAATAAATTAAAATTCTTAAAAAAGAGGAACAACCTGTATCTGTATTAACGGCACTACACCACAGAAAATAACCGCGACTATAAAGAATAATGTCCTTATACTTCTAATAGTACATGGTGTGTACTTATATATCTATTATTATATAGTGCTATTGGTATTTTTTTTTCCAAACAAAATTGTAAGACGTTATTAATAAATAAGTTTTAAGGAATGGATTTCGTTAATTATCATACTATATTACATACGTTCATTTTAAAAATGCTTAATCTTACAAAGTAGACTATAAATTTGTTAATCATTTAAGAATAGTCATTATCATTTAATAAACACTATTATTTAAAATATTACATTTATAAAAAACAACGTACGGAAGACATTATCGCATTGATATTAGAGATTATAGGTTAAATAAATGTTAAAGGAAATAAAACGAAATTATGTGAAAAAATATTTTATTAAAATTATATATCATTATAATATCTCAATCTTATTATATTCATTAAAACAATTATTTATGAGAAATGCTAATTAAATCATTCAATAAATGAACTCGTTACAAACTAAAAAACTAACACTTACTCTGTTTGTTCTGTAGTATTTTCTTGTTTAATTCTATATAAATTGATACGTTCTTTCGCGACAAGAGTTTGAAGTTCAACTTGTATTTGTAAGGCTTTAGTTAACGGTAATGCCCGAAGTTGCTCCGCCATATTGTTTGCAAATAATTGAAATTCATCAGTTTTTATTTCATTTACTGTCTTCTTATATATTGGGGTGCTTTTAAACTTCTTTGGCGCTGGCATATAACCTTCAGAAACACTGGCCATTTCTTTTAAGTTTTGATTTTCAAGCTCATCTAAATATTCTTGTTTGATGGAAACTACATACGCGTCACCGTCATTATCAGCAATGCTCTCGTCGATACTGTCTACTGCTTCCTCTTCACTCTCAGATTCATCTACACCTTCCTCTTCCTGAAACAAAATAAAAATTATTAATTATACCATAATAAAAATATAATTTCTTAGTAAGTATATTTTTTAGTAGTAAGGCTTACATTTTTTTGAACTTGCTCCATAATCTCTTTGAACTTACTAAACCAAGACCTAGTGACCTGGCTAGACGTGTAAAATTGTCCACTGGCTTGGCATTTGTCAATTTTTCTAAGCTCATTATAATAAGATGACCTCAAATTCTTTATTTTAATCTTTATATCTGTTATTGATAGATTTGGGTTTTTTAAAAATTCTAATATCTTCTCGTAAGCCATTTTTCTTGCTGTCGGGTCCTTGTAATGTTTATGACGGGCATCCCAAAGCAAGGGGAAAGATTTATATAATTCTACAAGATTGGACGTATCTAATTCTGTCCATCGACACCAACGAGACATTTTTTCAATTTTATTATTGCTGTAAAAATCACGAAAAGCATGCGTCTATTTATTCACAATAGCATGCTTTTACTGGGTGTATTGACTGCTCAACGTTGCCGCTCTGAAAGAGCGCGCGCCCCCCGCACTACTCAGTGTGCGAGTGAAAAGCAACTAGTCACGCCGCTGTGTGCGAGACGGAAAGAATAAAACACAGCGACAACGTCGCGTCGCTCAACAAACGTGTAATACTGAACAGACCACAGAGTACCTTTTTAATACAGACAATGACGCAAAAACATGCTGCTAAATGGGCATTATTGCTCTTATTTCTATGCCGATAAGGTTAAAATTAGCAAATTATGTATATGAGAATAGTTTGAAATTTGGAAACTTTCTTATAGAATTTTTCTGTAAAGTACGTTTATAGATTTTGTATTGTATCCTATAATGATATAATTTATTTATTTATTTTATTATATAAGTGGTTTATTTTTGTACCTATATACTTATCCATTAGATAATATTAAATTTATTTAACTGCACTTTAGAAATAGTATCGTGTCATTCAAACAATAACGTCTAAAGTATGACATTATTTTGTTCCCATAAAAGTGTGCATATAGTATAATCTAGTCTATAGGTATATTTAAGAGGGATGGGTAGGCTGTGTCCATCGTTTTTTTATCATCGTTTTTTATCAATTATCTAGTGGCCATCACTGGATGGGACCAGAACTCTAAACTATCTGGAAAGACATGCCTGAAAGTATTATAATGCACATTCTTATGTTACCGGATTACACGTGGAAAATAATAAATGCGCTAATAGACTAGTCTACTTATTTTCGTAGAACAGAACAGTATTTTCGGGGTCTACCATGGAATGAAAATGCGAATTTTCGGACTTATTTTCGTATTTTTGTTCATACCGAAATTAACCCAGTAAATGGAGCTTAACATTTCGTTCGTCATAAATCCTACCATAAAAGTTGAAATGAACGATATTTTACCATTTTTAAATGGTTCGTATCACGTAATTTTAACATTAAATTTGTGTTTCGTTCAACCCTAAAATTTTGGAAAACATTTCATGGTAAACCCTCATTCAAGAACTAATAATTTATTTAAGACTCGATTTTAATATTTATATACTAAGACCCTATTGACTGCTATATTATTACACATATTACTATTTTATTATATAATATTTAAGATTGATATTTAAGAAAAATTGATATGAATCGTCTTTATAAGAGGAATAGCAATCATAACAATATTTTTTAGGAATGTTATCTGTCGGCCTGTATATTTGTTTCGGCATCACGCAAAAAACACTGTACGAAATTGGATGCGATTTTCATAGCTGTACTCCGAAAGAACTAACTTAAAAAAAATTGTATGTTTTTTCTTGGTAAATCATCTATAAGTGATCCATTTCATTATTTTTTTTAAATTCTGAAATCTATTCTTTCGAACTAGCGAGCAAAAGTCTAGTTTATTTAAAACAAAAAACTTTAACCACATTCAGTAATTAGGTTATGAGCACTGACTCATAAATGGAGCATTATAAATGTATACATCATAGGCATTTTAGATAATACACCTCATGCATTACCTGTTACGCGTAACATCGTGTAATTATTTACCATAGTGACACATCATGGCTTCACATTATGCCGTGATTATTCTAAGAAATATATGGTTTAGAACACGTATTACGCATACTTGTTATGGCGAATTTCAGTTCATTTTCATTATTTATTTATTCTTTATTGCACAATAAAACTTTGTAACATTACCTGTTCAATGTTAAACATAGGTCTCCTTCATAGACTGTCAAAAGGAACGCTCCTGAGCCACCTGCATCCACTGGAAACCTGCAATGTATTTGTCGTCACTCTATCTAGTAGGGGGTTGTTCTCCACTACGTTTGCCTGTACGGTACTGTAGTTAATTTTTAGTTAATACTAATCGTCGCTAAGCTATGCAAGGTGAAGTCAAAATCATCTTCAATGTTTTAGGTCTTGTTCTAATAGTATAAGTGAGCATTTGTCTGCTTGAAAACTGTTTCTCATTAACATGACGCGTTCAGCAGTTAAGTTAGTCTGGAAGGAAGTAATTTGTTTATTATTTTTCAATTCATTTTATTTTTGGAAAAAAATGTTCAGTTTTTCTCATAAAAATCTTAAAAGAATGCTTTAGATTTCAATTCGTCATCATTATTATTATCAACCGTTATCTGTCTACTGCTGAACTTAGACATCTCCCCTAGACTGCCATAAAGAACAGTTCCACTGACATTGACTTCCTTTAATGCATTGAAATATTAATGATTTTTTTTTTTACTAAACAGTGAAGATCGTCACTTCATCTAATAAGCATGATGATTTTAATTGCTTGCGATGATTTAATATTGAACTCAAAATTTAACTAAGCACGAACACTCAGCACCATAAATAGATAATGATAACATTTACGTAACAGGAAATATTCTCTGATGCCTGTACAAAAACCGTTACAAATGATTCTTTAGAAAAAAATATAGCATCAGGTTTTTTAACTAGAAATCTATTTTAAGAAATTACCCTATAGAAATTGGGTTCAACATAATACTTCCGGGTTACCCGCGATACCACAGATGATGTAATAGTGACGTGATTTGTCTTTTTTTAATGTTATATCCATAATTTGAAAAATTTAATAATTGTTGCTACTTTTTGCTATCTCTAAGTACATATATTCGTATAAGTGTTACTAATAAATTCCAATTATGAGTTTAAAGTTTTTTTTTTTTACATTTTAAAAACAATTCTAGGTTCTAATCAAGTTAAAAGATATAGAAAAAGCGAAAAAATATCGTGTAATTAGAAACTCAACCCATATAGCTGGAGCTAGTTATGCAAAAGATAGCCACCTATTATGGATATTCCAGTTAATGTGGTTTTTTCTACAATATATTATAACTAATTTATTTATAACTAATTCCAGTTTAGAGTCACAGATTCGAGGTCGGTTGCAATATTAGTCTTCCTCGTTATTATTTTATTATGTAAATTCTATGAATTATATTACTTATGAATTATCGTATTTAAACGAGTCTTGTGCTTGTATCAATTTAGGTTTTGTCTCAACATTAAATCGATCGTTAAATTGATCTAGCATTATATTTCTTACTTTATAGGAATCGGCGGGCGCGCGGGAGTCGGTTTTTAGGAATTGCGCAATAAAGGAGAGAAAAAAAGAAAAATGGCGCGGGAGTCGTGTTTTAGGGATGGCGCAATAAAATAAAAAAATAACTAGGATAGAGATCTAGGAGGGACTGGTTCGATGAAGGGGTTTGAGATTTTAGTGTATCACTATTTTGGTCAATCATTATAATTACTAATTTGTTTCTTAGTTTTAATATGAGTCACTTTATAGTAAGTGCACTGTAAGCGGCAGCCTTAATATATCGCGTCTGGCGGGTGCGGCGCTTGCGCACGACATCTGTGCCGGAAGTGTGACGAGGATGCCAGGGTCGTCAACAAAAAATACGATTCTTTTTTAATATTTTTTTTTTTTTTTTTGTAAAATACATTATGTTGAAAGTTCAAGTAATAAAATTACAACAAACACAACTGTTAAATTCCATATAGAGTCAAGTTTTTGACCCTGTATGGCCATTGATCGCTGTTCTTATTTTAAACTTATACTATTTATGTATGTACGCCGACGAATCTAAAGACAGCCCATTCATTAAAAATGTATGTAACACACGAAAGTATGCTATATTGACTAGACAAGTTCAGACAGGGTTAATATTAGTGAATATTTACTGGATTTATATTTAATATACATGTTTGGAATAAGCTTTCAATAAAAATAACACTCAAAATTTGTTTAGATTAAAAAAATTAAACAAATCCGAATTAAAAATCTCCTTTTTTAGACAATTAAAAACTTACAACGAAACTATCGATCTTTATTGTAAGTTGTAAATGATGAAGACGATTAGCTAGTTTTTAAGCGTGGCTTTATCCGCATAATCAGGATAATTTAAGTATATCTAATTTATCTACAAATACTACGTATCACTGTACTAAATTTGATAACCGATTGACCTGTTAAATAACAAACAAACATACTTTTACAATTTTATAACGTGGGCTGAATAGATAGATAGATATAATAAGGAAAAGTAAGTACCTATTTAAACCTAGTAACACATGGTTTACAGTGGCAACCCTGAGTTAACTAGATTCTGAAGATGTAAATTTAACTACGCTTAGTAAGTACCCACTTAAGCTTTCGCTTGTATGTTTTGTTTGTGTTTGTCACCATGTTCTTTTTGCATATAAATTAAAGAAAAATTATCTATTTTCTCTAAATGTAATTTCTTTATATGAAATACGTAAATATGAAGTATTATTATGACAATAGTCAAACTGCTAAAATAGTTACAATATTGACCAAAAAATGTATTTTTTTTTTTAATACGGATCATGACATTACATCTTATAAAAAGAAACCCCTAAAGTACTGATAAAAATTTTTTTAATGGCTGAAATATACGCTGATGGGACATGGGATAAGATGCCGTAAATAAGGTCAGTTGATCCATTGTGACGAATCAACAAGAGTTAACTACAATTCCATTTAATAGAGTATTTTACTCGTACTAGCATTAGGGCTGTTAGACACCATTACTACTAGTATATTATTAAATTATCTGTGCCATTGCCAACAATCCCTCCCCCCCCCCTTACTAGTACCTATTACTGTTAAAGTCGTAGTGCAAAAACAAAGAGTTTTAATAAAATAGCAATTTATTTTATTACATTTTGCAGTTTCTACACGTCGCTTCCGTCAGTTGATAGATTAGATCTTTGTTCTGACTTTAATGTCAATAATAATGAAACATGTATTGATAAATAAGACACGACTGGTTGTTATTCTTTGTTTTATTTATGTATCTAATATTCCTTTGAGTTTATTGTATATATATAATATAAATATTATAATAAAAAAGCATGCGTGCGTTATCAACATCTATAAATCTTTAGATGTGATTTTCAGATTCTTTAGTTTTGGATGACTTTTCCTTATAATTGCCTAAAATTTAAATTAATATCTGTGAAGTATAGATTTCTCTAATCATCAGACAAATCAAGCAATCAATCATTAGGCAACAGTAAACAAGCGGACGGTCCACCTGTTTGATAGTGGTAAGAGTCGCCTATAGACATGAATACTCGAAAGGAAAATATATTTTATATACTGGTATTATGAATTTCTTTTTTTTACGCATGCAAGGTGTGCATGTGGAAATAAAAAATCTACATGCAATCTACAATCTACATCTGCATACGTATAAAGTTAATAAGTTCAGAATCACTAGATCTCATTTTATTTAACTCTATATGGTGATATGTGATATATGCGTTTGCTTTGAGTTTCATGAAAAATTACATTCGCATATGGGGACGGCTAAGCCGTTGCACGTCGACCCATCAGGATCTTTTGTGCTTCCCTTTGCCTTATACCATCATTTCATAGATCCTATGTGTTACCTTAACGATATCCCGCGGTTTAAAATATCTGTAGTCCCTTGGCTCCGGATAAGCCGTTCCCTCATACGCATACTTGCCAATGAATCGCAATTGCACATCAAGTATTCCATGGATTCTGATATCTCACCGCACAGTCTGCACAGTGTGTTCGAAGATTTTATGAAGATGTTAATGAAAACTTACTAATGTATGTAATTCTTGTATAGATTTACCCCAACCATCAGACCGAAATAAGCATAGTCACCTTGAACTGTAGGACATTACTCAGTGAGGTTATAATTATAATTTATGGTGTTTAAATGACTCGCCGCGATTGATATAGTCACGCGAAAAAGATATTACATATATATTTTTTTATGACATATTTATGTATTTATCAGGATAACCCTTAATGTCACGGCTTGGGGATTTTTACAAGTATTCATTATTGGTTTTACCCAAAAACAACATGGTACTTACATACGAGTGTGAGCCCAAATAATTATAATTATTTTTATATTATTAAATTTTAATGAACAAGAAATAGGACGGTATTACATTTATTATAATAATTGCGATTTACTCCAAATTTAATGTCATGGTGTCACTATAATACCTTAGAATATTTACTTATATTCGGTTTAGACTAGTTTTTGAATAATTAAATATGAACAGACAAAAAATATTTAACTTCCACAGTTTTATCTTTATTTACCTCATGATAATATATAATAGTATTTAGTTTACATAAAAATTTGACAACTTTATAAGATGATAATGTAATTACTACTAATTACTGTACAGTACAGTATACTAATTACGATCCAAAATGATTTTCAACCGACTTTAAAAAAAGAGATTCCAAATCCGATTGTATTTTTTATGGTTATTACCTTATAACTCCGTCAGTTGTAAACCGATATTAATTTTTTTTTTTTTAATTTAAAAGGACATACTTACAGATTGGTCTTACAGAAATTTTATGAAAATCGTTGAGCAGTTTTAGTTTTAAATCAAAATAACTGGTTTTGCCAAAATTTATGTCTTTTTTTGTAGCGTAATATTATTTTTGTGATAATATTTTCGTATTTACTTATTATATTATATTAACGAATAAGGCTACACTATAAATAATGTTACTAGATATTATTAGTGGTATTAGTCAGTACTGACTAAACCGTGAATCAAACCGTCTTAGTGTTCCAGATGAGTGTTCCAACAGATTCAGCCGGTAACTGTAATACATATTCCAGTAATAGTACTTACCAGTTTAGTAAAATAAGATGTTGCTTTACAAAAAGGAAGCATCTTTAGATGTATGAAGTTTCATTTCACTCGTATTTGTTCAATATGGGTATAAACCTTTGTTTGTAAAAAGAATTATTAAAATAGATTTAGAATTAAGTAAAGATATCAAGTAACATATACGCAATAGGGGTATTTTTTGTGCATATATTATTCGATGTCATTTTTTTATGCAATTTAGAATGGCAAACAAGCTGACGGCCCACCTGATGGTAAGTGGTAACCGTCGCCTATAGACATGAGCATTACCGTGGGCATAACAGAGTATACTGTTTCGCCCATGATACTCCCCATGCATTGCCATTCCTTAGGATTCAGGTGTTATTCCCCTGTACTCTGTAAATTGACTGCTATATCTCACTCTTCAAACCAAAACACAGCTATGCAAACACAACATACCTACGTCTGATATGAAGACAACCTTGATGGAGTAGTGGTTTATTACATCGCCTCGTGTGCCGATGATTGCGAGTTCAATCCCCGTATAGTAAAAACCATTTGTATTTTGGAGTACATATTTTTTTATTGGTCTGGGTGTTTTTCTATGTATAATGTGTATTTATAAAAAAAAATTATATCTGTCAACTGGTAATGACTATCCATAGTATAAGCTTTGCTTAGTTAATATTAGATGGCTTTATATACATAATGTGATCATATTCACTTGTCTATTAGAAAATTCTAGATTTACAACCCAATAACATCACACTGTATTTCCATTTAAACTATTTTACCATAGACAAGGAAACTAAATACATATCGGCAAAACGTCATTGGATGCATAGAAATACGTATTTCATTTATGATTAAAATACATAAGGAAAATGTACCTAAATACTATCTAAATAACGTACTGCACGAATAATTGTTTATTCTGAGGTTTTTTGTCTTACAATTTAAGTTCGGAGTAAATTCATATTAATATTATAGGTAATTAGAATAGACTTACTACTCGTCGGTCTAGATGTGTCGCTTCCACGCCTTAACTGCTAAATCGATTTAGATGCAAATTGCTAGAGCTAATGTAATTTGAGGTCCAAACATAGACCAACGGTGACGTCATACTTTTGACGCCAACGATATCGTACATAGTAATGACAATGAATTCTTACCATATAAAATCCGTAACAATAAATAAATATATATTTTTTCTATATCATAATTATTCACATCTATGGAAATGTGTGTGTTCGATAGTATATGTGTGTGAATGTTCCATAGTAGACGGTTTTGGCCTGTATTTTTTGTATATTTGTTATAGCATGTCGTTACCATACTTAACATTAGAAACATACATAAATGATTTTACTTCTGTGTTAGTCGTGATAACTTTTAACTAAATTGAATTCGAATAAAATCGAAATTTCGACGATTAGACATCAAACGGAAGTTACTTTACTACCATTACTTATATAATATATATAATAACTTTTCCTTTAAATTTAATATTAATGGATACTCTGTTTGAGTCATAGATTGTTATTTGCACTTCTATTACAGTTAATTGTTTGATATAGTAATATTTATATATTTATGTTTGTATGTATTAATTATATGTATATATTAATTAATTAATTTAATATATTATATGTATGTTTATATTAGTTAAATTATATGTTTCTTCTATATGAATATATCAAGTATTATTTTATTTTTCACCGTCTACTTATTTCTCTGTTTGCCCAATGGTTGACTGGTAGAGAACACCGTCCGGTGTTAAGTCAGCTAAATGTACATATACTTTTACTGTGCATTAAAGTTTAAATAAATAAATATATACAACATTGCAAAATATTTTCATAAATTATTCGTTACAAACATTTAAACAGGTAAAATTTCGTATTAAATCACAAAACCTGTTGATGTCTAATTGATCGTTCAGACTACACTATAAATATGTAAATAATTTAAATAATGATTTAATATTTCGATAAATATGTAAAATAAATTAGTATAGCCAATATAAATTAGGCATTATCATGAAAAACCAAAATGTAACGTTTTTCCTCAACAAGTACACGTATTTATTGCTATGGTTAATAAGCATGATAGAGGAAAACGTTAGGAAACAGGTTATGTATTTACTTTTACTATATTACCTTCTATAAACCTATTTAAACTATGTAGTTTTGTCACTTCCTTTCAAATTAGGAATGTAGTATAAAAGAAAGAGACAAAACAGTCCACTAGCTAAGATAGGTTTATGAAAGATCTGACGTTTTTATGAATAACAGGATATTTATTTATTAATTCTGTATTTTTACAAACAATATTATATGTATTATAAATGAAATAAGTAAAAAATATGAATACACACGACTATAATCCTAACAAGGTAGACAGAGATCAACATTTTTACTACCTATAGAACGTTTAACAATATGATTCCAAGAGGAGGTAATTTTTTATCGTCTTTTAATAAATAGAGTTAAAAATGGAGAATATATATGAATATAAATGATAAAAAAATAAAACAATGAAATTCTATATAAAATTAATGTAATAAAAGACTATTAATAAAAATTAAGCTTTTATTAAAGTTATTATAGTATATGCATTCGAAATTGTAGGCATAGCTAGTTATCGTTACCATTATTATGTCAGTCGCTAACTTTCCGTTAACTAATTAGTTACATATAAAAATACTAGGACTTCAATAGTGGTAACAACTTTAATATAAACAATTAAATAAACCAGTTGTGTTGTAATTTCCTTGTAGGTGTATGGTGCTATCAGGCACTATGTACGCACTTGTCACTCAGGAGAAAGTATGATTTCGAACTATAAAGAAATGTCATTGGTAATCGGTCACTTTCTTCCTTCGTTGAATATAATGATGCTTTAATTATACTAACAAAATATATTGATCGATTAATTATTAAAACAAAATTTACTTATTTAAAGCTTTTTATATTCAGACCATATTTCTGGTGGAAAGTTACATTTACAAATATTATTGAGATCCGATTTGGTATGGTAATTCTATAGGATTGCACAGTGTAGGGATGGGTAATATAGATAATGTAAATAATAATATTACAGAATATACTGTGACACCCTTATAAGTTATGTGTTACCATTAACGAGGACTAGTGTTTTGCCTTCATACCCTGTAATTTCACTCTCATATCCGATGCTTTAAACTGAAACACAGCCATAGAAACATATCTGATTCAAAACAGAAACTCGAGTGAGATTTATATAGACGACCTATGTGCAGTCTCCCTAAAAATTCACAAACATTATCTATAGAGTTTATATAGGTAAGGCTGTATACAGAATAGAGAATTTCTTATTAATATTTTTTCAATAAATAAGTTTGAAAACCTAATATAAATAAACATTCTTCACTGCTGTCTCATACAAATCTTTGCGTCACGAAACATACAATTAAACTCATAATAGTTACCAAATAATGTAACCACCATATTGACCTCAACTATTTACATAAACATACGGGCCGGCCTTTCATAACCAATCATGATTCATACACGTGATTGCAACGTGTCCCCAATATAATGTGAACTTGACACCTTACCTTGACTGAGCAACCCACTAACGTCCCATTATTGGGGGAAGAGGATTATTAGTAACAGGGGCTAATAGCCCAATGCTAGAAATATACCGTATTAGGTCGATTCCCACGCAGTTCCCCCTGGAAACCATCGTGGTTAATTCTTGTGGAATTCTTCACGATAGGTTAACTGTCCTATTTTAGTTTTCACCTATTATTTTTCAGACTAGATTATTATTCCATTTTCATCCATTTAAAAACGCACCACAGTTGGGCACAGCTTACTATCACCTCGTTTATTGAAATAAGGTTTTATTTCAAAATTTCTTCTCTTGTACTGATTGATATATTGTATATTGTCGTAGTCGCCTCTGACATCATAAGAAATAGTAATGACAGATTGTATTTTTTTTTACATCACAACGTAATGCTCGTTACTAAACTAGACAACTGCTAAGAGTAGCTCAACTAATGAGGGTATAAAGAGTAGAAACGGTATGAGTTCAAATCCTACGCGCTTTGGAAATTTACATCTATAATATTTGAGTTTGGAGCATGATTTCATATTTTGATATTTGTTTAAAGATTATTAGACTACACACCAATCTAAAAATCTGTTATTCAAACCTTACTGTCGTAAATTTGAAAGTGAGTTTGTTTGTTACCTCTTAACAGCGTAACGGCTCAAGCAATCGGCATCAAATTTAGTATCATGTTTGATAAAAAGTAGCTCATGCCATATTACTTATATATTTGACTTGGGCTACTTTGTATCCCGGTCAATCAATATTTCTCGGTCACGTGAATGAAGTCGCGGGCGTCGCAAGTGTTATACATGTTTATGTAAGCAGGTGTGAAAGCTACTTCATATTTATTTAGAAGATATAGAATAATAAACAATCTATTTGAATTTGGAATTTATTTAGATTTAATTATTAACTGTAACATTAAAATTGACATTCATTTTTCTAATTAATTCTGATTCGTATTGTTTTCTTCTTCTTCAGTACACATATCAATTCGCTCTTTCGCGACGAGAGTTTGAATCTCAACTTGTAATTCTAAAGCTTTATCTAAGGGCAACCTTCTAAGTCGTTCCGCCATTTTGTTAGCGAATATTTGTATTTCGTCAACCTTTTCTATTTTTACTTCAGACATTGGGACGCTACACTGTTTTACCTGCTTCTTTTGTATTGGGGTACGTTTATACTGCTTTATTTGTTGTGGTTTATACACAGCAGCAGGGGGGGATGGTATTTCCTCAGGTTCCTCTTTACTCTCTTTTTTTAACTCATCTAGAAATTCTTGCTTGATTGACACTATGTACGCGTCCTTATCTTCGTCAATGTATTCTATACTGACCCCGTCGCTTTCTGAACCAGATTCCTCTTCATATTCCTAAAAAAAAAAGTAAGTACATTCATTCATATTCAGTAAATTGAAGTGGTAATACTCGAATATCACTATATATCGGTTATAAAAACTGAGAAATAATAGAGAAGAAAGGTTTTTAAGTTTCGACTTTGACAAACAAACGGACAAAGGGGTCCGCCCCGAGGCCCCCACCTAAATCCTCCTAGGAGGGTTAAGACCTGTCATGTCATATCAAGACAAATAAACATTGTAGAACAACCCCCCTGTTAGATGGAGCGATGACCTCAAATGTTGTAAGGAGTCAATGAATGCGTGAATGCGTATGAGCAAGACCCGTATTCAGTAATAGATAATTAACAGCTGAAATAATAAAAATAAATATTACATTTCAATAATAAAATTTCAATTAAATTTATAACTTACTACTTTATGCACTAGTTGCATAATTTCTTGAAATTTTGTAAACCAAACCATCAAAGGTGTATATTTACGACCTTCTAATTTATATTTATTTACTTTTCTAAGCTCATGATAGTAGCATGACCTCAAATTCTTTATTTTCGTCTTGATATCGTTTACTGTTAATTCAGTGTTTTCCATTTTTCTTAATATCGACTCATATGCACAGTTTCTTGCAAACGTGGATTTGTACAATTTATTACGCGAATCCCAAAGGTATGGGAAAGATTTATATAATTCTATAAGTTGGATAGTGTCATGTTCTGTCCAACGAGACATTGTTGACAATTATTAAAGGTCAAAATTATCGCGAAAAGCAAGCGACTGCTTGCTCAGAGTAGCATGCTTTTACTGGCTGACTCCTACGTTGCCGTTCGGGGTCGTCTGTGGCTCTGTCTGTGGCGTGCGTCCCTAGCGCGTGTTAGAGTGAAATAGAAACATCACCTCCACGTTGTGGGAGAGAGAAATATTCTCAGCGGAGCGGCAACAATGCAGTGCTCGCAGACGCCCGCTAAAATGTGTAGTACAGAGTACAGGCAGCCGTATACTTGTAAACTATGCTACCTGTTTCGATTTCTATGTTAATATTCGTAAGGTTGAAACTTGTAAGGAACTAAAGTGAAATAAAATGAAATGTTGCACCTATGCTATTATTTGGTACACACAATCAAATAAATAGGATTACACAGAGATTAATTTATTAATTTATAAAAATTCACTTTAAATATTACTTTTATAAATAAAATAAATAAATAACCTACTGAACTCTGAACAATATCTTAATTATTTATACCTACCCCAAATATCGTACTTCCCTTCCAAGTAGCTAATATGGTGGGTACTTTATAACCCTGTTTTAAAATCGGTTGAAAACAAGTGGCATGGAATAAAAATGATCATAACGCAAAGAACTTTTTTAATTATTATTATTTAATTAGGTATTAATAGTTGGTGTATCGGTTGGTTATTTAAAAAAAAAATAAGACACCTTTAAGACGAAATACGTTGAGCTGCCATTTATATTGCAACAATAGATTTCAGTTCTTTTTCTAAAGATCAAGAAGCAAAGGAATCGAGCTTAAGAGGGTCGCATTCCCCGCCGTGGATATAGGTACCTATGTATTTCATGTTTTTATTGGGATCCCTGTTTAGAACAAACCAGGTACAGACCGGGGTGGAACGGTCAAATGAACATTTTAACGTTCAAATATATATTTTTTTTTTTTTTTTTTTTTTTTATGCAACTTAGAATGACAAACAAGCTGACGGCCCACCTGATGGAAAGTGGTAACCGTCGCCTATAGACATGAGCAGTACCATGGACATAGCAGACTATACTGTTTCACCCATGATACCCCCCATGCGTTGCCATTCCTGAGGACTCAGGTGTTATTCCTCTGTACCCAGTAAATTCACGCCATATCCCACCCTTCAAACCGAAACACAGTCATGCAAACACAACTGCTTCACAGTTGAAACACGAATGGGACAGAGGTGCCCAAGCAATCGACTTTTGTACAAAGTCTCCCTCTGGTAAAATACATGGTATATCCATACCTATCCCTAGGGTTTAAAATTTTAATAATATATGACTATATTACATTAAGTTGATATAAACATTAAAATAATGACTTTAAAAAATAATATGGCACTATCATTAAACCCTTTATACAAATAAACTGAGCTAAGATTGGTTCGCCACTTAACACGATTACGTGTAACAAACAAATAGGTTTGAAATAAGAACTTACCTACCAAATTCTTTCTAGAAATCGATTAAAAATAAAAATCTATTTTACGCCATTTCTTTAGTAGAAAACTATAAAATACTAATAAAGTATTGCTTTATATTAATGTGAAAAATAGATAGTGGGTAGTCGTAAATACTATTGCCACTAGGAACATAGAGTTACTAGAGAGATTTGTACAGATTCATCATGAACATCTATCACTTTATCATATCACATATCATCGAGTATCTTTGTCACACTTTATATTTTCGTCACCAAATAAGATTTTTACAGGACCCGTCCCACTCAGATTTAAAGGATGATTTATGACCAATTGACCATAAAATTACTAGACGGATACTCAATATGATTTTTTTTTTATATATAATAATGGAATGGTAACCTCGCCTGCGCTATCGGTACACGCTGGCAGGGAACCAGTGAGGGATAATAGGTGAAGATGAAGGCAGGTCAGTCGGTCCATCGTGAAGAATTCGACAAGAATTAACCACGATGGCTACTAGGGGGATCCACGTGGAGGTCAACCTGATATATTGCTATCAATAGGGCCGCTAGAACCCATTATTAACAATCCCTTTCCCCAACATGAATATGTTGTTCATTTTGAGCATATATTAGTATTGAATAGTCGCGTGTTGCAACCGTTCACGGGCTGTGTAGGCCTACCATGAAATTATTTCCGATATTTCGGGGACGAACGAAACAGAAATTTGATGTTAAAGTTATATAATACATGCCGTTTAAAATTATTAAAAATGTTATAATATCGTTCCTCTGGACTATTAGGATAGGATTTATGATGTACGAAATGTTAAGCTCCATTTACTGGCTCGATTTCGGTACGAACTTGAGCCCGAAAATTCGGAATTTCATTTCATGGTAGACCACGTGATAACCACTTACTAACCATCAAGCGGGCCGTATGCTTAATTGCCATTCTCATTATATAAAATAATATTAATTTTAAATACGTGACTCTTCTAGCTTAATAATAATTTGTTGGCAACAAATGTCTTTTTAATTCCATCTCATACGTTCACACAATGGTCTTATTAGTATATACTCAACTGACCACTTTGCCGGTGTTAGAGTCAAATTACCTTTTATTATTATCTCAAATTGTAAAGTAATAATAAATTATTTAATAGGTAATATATACCCAAAGTAATCATAATAATTTCTATTTTCGAAACATTCAAAGTGTTAAGTTTTATTAACAACTAGCGGCCCGTCCCGGCTTCGCACGGCTGGATATTTTTGCAACATTTTAAAAAGTGGTTATTGTGACATAACGATAACAGTTGGACATATAGTATTGTGAAGTTTTTTGTAGTTATTGATATTTTCTTCAATATTGTAGAACATACTTTTATTCTATCACCAATAGTTTCCGCAGCGCACGCGACGAAAGAAATTTTATAGCATTTTTTTACACCTTGAGATATGTTACTAAAGTTTTAGTAAGGATCCCTAATCTTTTCTAGCAATAAATATAGCCTATGTTACTTAGGGTGAATGTAGCTTTTTAAAAGTGAAAGAATTTTTGAAATCGGCAAAGTAGTTTTTGAGTTTATTCATTACAAACATACATACACACAAAAATACAAATCTTTCCTCTTTATAATATTAGTGTAGATTATAACATATTTATTTCGATAAAAAACATAAACCAACATGTATTACGAGAATAAACTTGTAAATATTCTTTTTTTTGTTGTAATATTATTATTTATATGGCTAAATAGATTTAATGAAATTTGGTATTTACATAGATTATATTCTTACGTATCATACACATATAAAACTTAATTTACATCGGAAAATAGCAAGATATAGCTAGTAATTAGTAGTTATGTAATAAGCTATAAATTAATAAATTATATAATATTGATTTATAATTTAAAAAGAAATTAACTCAAATTATGGTATTGGGATCTAAGATTGTAAATGGATACACCATTAACAATAATATATTCCAATACCGTATTTATTAAAATTCTTTTAGTTTTATTAATTACCACAGATACCGGATACTGGGAGATAACGGATTCTACGAAACGACTGCTAAAACATGCAAACAGTAAAGGCCTATGTACACAATGGACATTAAGTTATAAAATTTCCTTTATTCTTCATTATCGTTTTATTATTGTAGCATCCAATTAGGGACGTTATTATAACAAACAGATGTTGCTCACGCTGAGGATTTATCTTTAAAAGCCGAGAAATTTTAATCGCCTAGAAAATGCCACTCGTCTGCGCGGGCCATAAATTTCCTTCGCTAAATATTATTTATAGTTACTAAAGAGGAAATAATCGAGCTTGATAAAAGCTATAAATAAACCTTACCATTTACAAGCTTTCTCTGAAACGGTTCCAAACGGACCACTTGTATAAGCATAATGCCCAACTTAAGGCGAAAGCCATTTGCAAGAACGCATTGCTCAATCGGTTACAAAACCGGAATTTGGTGCCGTGATAATTCCTTTACCGCTGTCAGTCATAAATTGTCAATTAATAATGTCGAATGTTGTATTATAAATATAAATAACTAGCTATATCCTGCGGCTTTGCTCGCGTAAAACAGTATATAAAGTATGCTATGTGCTAAGTAAGGATATAATTTACTCGTATACTAAATTTCATTCAAATCCGTTTACTAGTTATTTCGTGAAAGAGTAACGAATATCCATCCATTTTTTCACCCATCGTTGTAAACTTTCGTATTGAATCTAGGTACCAGTAATATTGACGAACGTTCAATAGTTATCATATATTAATATGACTATAATATCTAAATATTTTGTATGGTTTCGGCATAGAATAGGCCACTCATTTCTTTTTCGTAGATATCGTAAGAGACGGCTAAAGGAACTTAATAGTTGAGGGGTGAGCAGCAGCGTCCCTTTTAAAACATCACCAAGAGCCTAACTGTGGTTACCACCCCTCCTGCTAAGCGTGGCAGCTACTGGCAAAACTTTCCTTATAGAGAAGGCCTATATTTTTTTTTATGGGTGAAAATGGTATGGTACCCCGCCAGCGCTGACGGAATACGCTGGCGGAGCACTAGTAAAGGGTGATAGATGAGAATGAAAACAGGCCAGTTAGCCCATCATGATAAATTCATCAGAAATTAATCATGATAGTTTCCAGGAAGAACCGCGTGGAGGTCGACCTGGTTGGATATATTGCTAGCAATGGGATTCTCAGTCTTCATTACTAACAATTCCTTTCTCCCTGGAGGCCTATATTTAGCAGTGGACAGTTAAACTGTGGTTAATGTTTTAGGATTTGTTGACAAAACAATTATAAATTTTAACTATTGCCATTCTATTAAGAAAATATTCTTACAGTGCAACTAAATTATTTTTCCATAGAAACATGAGAAACGACAAAGGAATGTGTACCTCTCATACTAACATTGGCTTTAATTTTTTTATTGTATCTTTATTATTATCTGTATCTGTCTATGTCAGTTACTATTTGTGTGCTGTAAGTAATGCTAATTTTATATCTATCTATCTAATGACTAATGAAATTTCTGTCTTAGTATGCTGTTCATTCATTTAGCATGAATAGATTCTTAGTTATATTAACTTTTACACTTATACGCGACATGTTTTACATTTTATAAGTGACGAGATTTAACGCTATTTTTAGGTAAAATATAATAATTATTTAATAGTTTATCTAAATGATATTGTTAATTCCCGTCTCTTATAAAAAATAGATTCTTAATTGTACCTAACCCTACGGTGGGGGGGGGGGGGGGAAAGGGATTGTTAGTAATAGAGACTGAGAATCCCATTGCTAGCAATATAGCCAACCAGGTCGACCTCGCCTCGGTTCTCCCTGGAAACTATCATGGTTAATTCCTGTTGAATTCATCATGATGGGCTAACTGGCCTGTTTTCATTCTCATCTATCACCCTTCACTGGTGCTCCGCCAGCGTATCCCGTTAGCGCAGGCGGGGTTACCATACCATTTTCACCCATTAAAAAA
Organism: Galleria mellonella; assembly: GCF_026898425.1. Taxonomy (NCBI): domain Eukaryota; kingdom Metazoa; phylum Arthropoda; class Insecta; order Lepidoptera; family Pyralidae; genus Galleria; species Galleria mellonella. Next base: position 1,780,485 of record NW_026441985.1, on the reverse strand, counting down.
CCCTACGGTGGGTAATATACATATATAATAATATCTATATATTTTAGTTACAATATCTACATAAGTACTGGACCAATAACGAAAATGTTAACAGTCTGTTATCCAAAAAATAATATCGGATAATAAACTTTTAAAATATCTGGAAATAGATATCTGACTAATATAGGCGATATCGAAATGGGTTGTAACCTTTTTCTGTCATCAGTGTTCAGCGGAACCCGATATATAGATATCAAATTGGTATCTATATCACTCATACCTAGTTGTACGTACCACTGACGATTTCGAATCCTCTAAAATGGCATACGTAATATTGTTAAACGTATATAAATATATTATTAAGTGTTTATAATAACATGGTAAGTGAAAGTTTCTGTTTTTTTTTTTTTATCATATCTACCATCTGTCAATTGTTGTAGGTCAATTCCGGATATATGTGATTATAACCGGTTATGCTTTTATATAATTAATTATTGAACATGACTATACAAACATATCATCTATAATATATGGCTTGTTATTCGCATTACTGTTAGAGTGAGGTAAGATATACTTGTCTAAGGGGTTTTTTTTGATGGGTGAAAATGGTATGGCGACCCCGCCTGCGCCAACGGGATACGCCGGCGGAGCACCAGTGAAGGGTGATAGATGAGAATGAAAACAGGCCAGTTAGCCCATCATGATGAATTCATAAGGAATTAACCATGATAGTTTCCAGGGGGGACCGCGAGGAGGTCGACCTGGTTGGGTATATTGCTAGCAATGGGATTCTCAGTATCCATTACTAACAATCCCTTTCCCCCCTGTCTAAGGGGTTAGAAAAACCCAACTTATCTACACGAATAATACAATCCAATTCGTAAAACTGTACTAGTACGTTAATAGTAGGTTCTTACCGCACGAGACCTTTAAAATATTCGATTTTAAACTTTCACGTTAATTCGCTATTATATTGCTGAATATAGGCCTTCCCCATAACTACATACTGGGTTTGGCCAATAGTTGTCACGCTTGGAAGGCGATTTGGGGACCGCGTTTAGGCTTTTGGAAATGTCTTAAGAGAAACGCTGCTGTCCATCCCTTAGTCACTTGTTACGACACTCACGAGAATGGAAGGGATGGCCTATTCTATGTCAGGACCACACGGCAACGTAATAGTACTTTAATAGTATGTTCTTAAAGCGAGAGGCCTTTACTCGTTAAATATTTAATTTTAAACTTCCACTTTGATTACACATATTTCAATTTATGATCGGAACTTAACTTTATTTACCTATAATCCCGTCGCGTAAGTCCTAACCCGATAGTGAATTGAAACAAACGCTTTTAAATTCGACGGGTTATACGTAATGCTTCGTATTATGATTTACGTAAAGCGGGTTCTAGTTCTTAAGGAGTTTACGCTCACTTCAACTGTACTATAGTCTGCTACAAAACTCACATAATTATACTCCTTGAGTCCACTTATCTTCTTTTTAATCGCAGCTTTCGAGTCCTTGTAAACATTATTTAATAAAGGTTAATAACCCCTTCAGTTTTATACTACAAACTATTATACAAAGTAGTTCTAGTAATCGATTAAAATAAAATTCGAAAATCGAAATTAAAAAATTTGGAACACTTATTTTTAAATTTATCGATAACAAAGTTTATAAGTTCGTTATTATTCCAATTAGGGTTGATATTCCCCTGTTCCAGAAATAGGGATACGTCCCCGTTTTCAAAGTTCCTTGACCTGTTTGAATCAGGATTCTTTTAATTTAGACGCTCAAAAGTCAAGGACAATGTTCTAAAGATATTTTGATTAAATGATTTAAGTAAAATTAATTTTTAAAAATAGGGTTATGTATTATTAGAATCGTAATAATAAAATGGCAAGTTTGACTTGTCCATTATATGAAAACAAAGGAACAATAAATAAGGTAAATTGACTTATTTATTGTTTTTCTATTTATTATTTTATAAAAAACCAACAGTAAAATTTTATTATTACTACAAGCTGTTATATTGTCAAACCCATGTTCCGTATGTACTTAACATTATTTTACATTATAATGAGAATTTTGAACCCTATTTCGCTTAGTTCATGGTTTGTTCACCCCACCATTAGTATAAAGTGACTCATGTCTACGGCATTAGAGTATGTAACAATTCCCATTATAAATATAGCTACCTACTTATTTGACTATAAAGTTTGCTTTGGCCGTGGTCTATTTTTGTAAATGGTCTATAAACGTAATTCCCATGATGTTTTATAACATTTTTTATAGCTATTTAAAGCCTATTATGACAAAGCCGCAGAATAGATTTTACACAACTTTAATATTGTTATTCGCCTTTAGTAAAACATTATTATATTACTTGTTTGATATAACTTTAGTAACCTATCTTAGTTAGTGCCTTATGCTCTTTTATTGAGTTTAATAAAGCAATAAAACCAATATTGTCATTGCCAATAAATAAATAATTGAATAAATTCATACTTAATTGTTAATGTTAAAATGTACAGATATCGTCTTGCCATGTGGTCTCGGCATAGAATAGGCCTCCCCTTCTTTTCCCGTCGGTGTTGTAAGAGACGATTAAGGAAATTTAATGGAAGAAGGATGGGCAGTAGCCCTCTTAAAACCTAAAAGTCTAACTGCAGTTTCCAGCCTGCCTGCCAAGCGTGGCAACTACTGGCAAAACTCCCCTTAAAAGGAAGGCTTATGTTCAGCAGTGGAGAGTTAATGGCTGAAATAATGAATGATGTTTATAATGTCAAGTCTCAATGTATATATATTCACACTATACATTGAAGTTTAAATAAAGAAAATATAAGCAAGTAATAGGACTCACTTACAAAATATGTGAGTTAATGATATTACTTAGTTTGTAAGTTAAGTATTATGTAGGTGGTAGTTATGATTGAAATAATCTTTCTAATCTGTTTGAAAGCTATTCTTAGGCAATATTGACGCAAGATGCATTAAAACCATAGATATAAATAGGCGGAGATGGCGACGCATGTTACCACAGGCAGACTACAAAACTCGTCTGCATGGATAGTATTCTTCCAACCATATATTCCCCGTTAAATATTTTTCTTCTATTCAATAATGCACCGCCTTCTTATTTCTTGTTTTGCCCAATGGTTGATTGGTAGAGAACACCGTCTGGTGTTAAGTCCGCTAAATGTACATAGAATCTTACTGTGCATTAAGTTTAAATAAATAAATAAAATTATCGCGAGGGCGGTAGGTCCTCACAGTACGTTTGGATAGAGCTTAGGGTCGAGGTCCGCACCTGGATCCCGCAGTTAGGGGTTCGCAGATGACCCGGTATGTGCCGCCAAGCAGAGAGCTGTGCTTGCACGACTGTTTCCGTTCATAGGGTAGAATATGGCAGTGAAATTACAGGGCACAGAAACACAATACCAGAGGGGCTTCGAGCGACAATTACCAATTTCCATTTTATTTGTCGTATTAAGTTGTATATAAAAATGTGCTTCATTTTATAGGAAATGTTATGTTATTTTATATGATAGTAATCACGAAAAATTTCTTAATATCGATAGCAAAATATTTTCAAAATGTAATAACTAGGTTTTATTAATGATTTACATTTTTTCCGACAAGTATTTCATCTATAACCGACCCATATAACCGAAGTTTAGGTTAAGCGATCTACCTAGAATTAACAGATGAAAAACTGACATGCAAATATTTACCCTTGCTACATCTATTTAAATGTATATCATTGTAACAAATCAGAGCTTCAAACGTGATTCTTCAAGCTTTTATGGTCCGCAAACGTGATTCTTACGTTCTCGTAAATCACGCATTTTATGTATCAAGTAATTGTTTCGGGTCCATACAACGGTTATTGGTGATAACTGACTTTGTATTTAACACCAGTCACGTGCTTAGACAGTGTCATATAACAATCGCCATTGTTTGCTAACGGTTTTATTATATATTTTCTCAAGAACGCGGCAGTGATTGTACTGTTCGCGTATGACATTCTAAATATTTCTTACCTACAAGATGTATTGCAATTATCTTGTTGGGTTACGCTTGAAAGAATTCACAAGAGAATTAAATAAGCCATTACATTAATTGGATACGGAAATCGAGGTCGGATTTGTTTAGACTGTAATTAAAATTAATGAAAGGATTTACTAAATGTTTTGTTAGGATAGCTTTAACCAGAATAGTAGCTGATAATAAAAAAAATCTGATATGTATATAATATTTGCATGTACTCAGGTTCTGAAAATTTATTTAAATATCAGTTTATATTTATTATGTATTAATAAATAAACTATACACACTAAACAAAAAATATACACTAAATATGAATGACACTTGTATTTTCAACCAACTTCAAAAAAGGAGCAGGTTCTCATTTCGGTTGTATTTTTGCATTATTTTTTTCTTCAGAACTCCGTCATGTTTTCCATAAAAGCACTGACTTTAATTGTGGTAAAATTTAAAAAAATATTTAAAAACTGAAACTGAATCGATATGATAATATTTCTATGGGATCAATCTGAAAGTATATCCTGTGAGATAAAAAAAGATGTTTCCAAATCGGTTTATAAATGACGAGCTTACGAAACTTGATAATAAATAAAAAACAACCGAATTGAAAACCTTTTTTTTTGAAGTCGGTATAAAACTGATTACTCTTACCTTAATAAAGTCAGCAAATATAACATGTAGTGTAATTAAGATTGTGTTTCATAATAAAAAGAAACCGACTTCAAACATGGCAAAACCAGATATTTTAATTTAAAAATTACTAACCCGATTTTGATAAAGTTCGGAATGGAACTATCTTGTAAGTTCATACTTTTCTCAGGTTTTTTTGATGCAATTTAGAATGGCAAACAAGCTGACGACCGTGATGGTGAGTGATAACCGTCACTTACATACATGAGCAGTACTATGGACATAACAGAGTAAGTATACTGTTTTACCCATGATACCCTCCATGTGTTGCCATTCCTGAGAGAGTTAGGTGTCATGCCTCTGTACCCTATAAATCTACTACCATATCCTACCAGCTATGCGAACACAACTACTTCACGGTAGAAACATGAATGGGATAGAGGTGCCTAAGCAAACGACTTTTGTAGAGTCTCCCTCTGGTGAAATGGTCTTTTCAGGTAAAAGAGGATTTTCCAAATCGGTTTATAACTGACGGAGTTATGGGAGGACTTATTTTGAAAAAGAAAATTGTATTAAGGAAATAAATTGCTGACATAAACACACGTAAAACTACGACAATCTTTTGTATATTGCGTTCGTGATAAGTAAGGTAGGGTCTTGCAGTTAGTGGTATTGCAAATATCTATATTGCATATTAAGCAATAATATAAATTGATGATTTAGTAGGCTAAACGTTATATGTCCTAACGTATCTTTTGTAGAAGCAGGTTACACGTGTAACTGGTAATAATATATCCGATTCGCATAAATTTAAGGTTGCCGTGGCGCCAATACCTTTGCCTGGGACCAGGGTCGTATTGAGAATTAATTTATAGAATAAATTTACATTAAGCTTTATAATTTACACATTGCAAAGAAATTTAAAATATTGTGTGCAAATGATGATTTATAATTCTTAGATTCGTCCGAAATCGACTAAAAATAATTGTTTAAGAACAAAATTGGTCAATATTACAATATATATATATATATATATATATTCATAATTTATGTATGTAAAATTATTGTTGTATAGATATTAATTACGTTTTCAATTACCTCATCGTCTTTACTGTAATCATTATTTTATAACATAATTAGTTATTAAGCACTTACATAATTATGACTCGGTTGAGGTTAAGATACAATTTGAAATAAGTGGAGTTTTACGTGTCGCGTTCAGAAATTGGATTTAAACTAGTTGCCTTACAATTCAGATTACAACAGTTTTCCCTTAGGATTAACAAAGATAACAATTATGTATTTAATCTTATACGGCATATCAGTATGCCAATATTTTACACATAAGTTGGTTAGAAATTTAATACATTAACAATAATTGTAGTGCTAATTGTATTCCAGGTGTACATTGCATTATTTCATAGGGGAAAACACCATTAATTAGTATATAAAATATCCTTTGTACTTCATAATACAAGAAATTATCTATCTCTATTATATATTTTATTCAAATCTATTCAGCCTTTTAATAATGATTGAGAAGTAAATAAAGGTTTAAACTTTAAACATAGGTAATATCTGATATTTTGAGTTCTTCGGACATTGATACCACCCACTGCGATATCGCCCATAACAGTCGGATGTCTATATTCATCACAAGCGGGCTCTTCTTTTCGATATTGTATAACCGATAATAACATATTTGTTATTGGACCAATATATGTATAGATATTGTAACTACAATATATACATATTACTATATATTACGCACCCTTACTAAACTTCCACGTTTATGCACCTTAATATCCCTACTTCGCCCCTGTACAGCGTCACGTTTCGAATATAATGTTATCAAATATATTCTCTGTCATGGCGCCGCCAGGTGTCGCCTATACTCCCGGGAACATTGCCCCAAAGGCAATAGCAAAAAGACCAGTCCAAAGTACATTAACCCCTCTCGCTGGAGTGCGATGCACTTGTTAGACGGACACCTGATTTAAGTGTGTTGTTATATTAACTTTAATGAACTCGAACCTGTTGTATGCGGTGTCGGTTGTCCTTCTAAGAAGATAGTGACAGCTAATGAGTCGATATATTATGTAAAAAAATTCCTGACATCAGCATAAAATATGTACCATAATTTTATATTTGATTCTTTTATGTGAGGATTAAGAGGTCAGTTGGTATTTTTATTTCTGCTAATCCTAACCTAAAATAAGTATGTGCGTGTACGATAGGAGTTATTTATTTACTAATTAAACTTTAATACACCTAGATAGTGTAAATAGCGGAATTAACACCACATGGCGTTATCTACCAATCGACCGTAGACAGTAGACAGTATAGAAAATGTAATTGACGGTGAAACGTGATGAACAATATTAAATTATTTATGTATACGACCGATTTATGCTTATTGCTGATTCATTTTTAAATTTTTCTCAATTCTAATAAAAAGGCGTAATCTATAACATAATATTCCTCAAACATTCCATATAATATAATAATGATGTACATTTACCTTGAAATTAAAAGTTACTATAGTCTTTAAATTTTTGTAAACTCCATTTCTATTCAATATTATTTTAATATCGATTCTCATAAATATTATTTCTACATAATATTGGTAATACGTTAAAAGCCATAAGGAAACCACAATACCCGTACGCAGACACTCTGAGTATGTGGTCAACAGTACCTAATACAAATTAAAAGGAAAATAAATACACATAAATAAATTATTGACAATGTTAAATGGAAATTCCTGTGAAGCCATACAATCATACCAATCCTATTATCAAATTAAACCATGATTTTCCTACAAATAAACAATTTTGTAATTATCAAACAAAATGAGATAATAATATATTTTCGTAAACTTATGCAAAAAATATTTTAATAATATTATTAAATATATATATTTAGTTTTTGAATAGTAATAATAATATTATGGTAACGTTACTAATATTTCCTAGTAATAAAAATAACGATAAAAAATAAAGATAAAATATCCAATTTATTTATATAGATTGAATACTTTATCTTTAATTTTCTTTGACATCTATTTATTCTCAACAACTCAAAAGGTAACAGAACTTTTACTTAATATAAAATGTTTTTAATTAACACAACAAACATAATTTGTTAGATTATTACATTTTATAAGGGGGACTATTTAATTTATTAATTTTCTTTAAATTGTTTATTATAAACAATAAACAAATTAAACAATAACAAAACATTCAATGAATTGGTATGCGAAACGACTCGATTACAAAATATCACGATCTCGCATATTTACGTGACTTGGCGACTTGTCTGATGAAATTTAAATGAACGTTAAAGAAAAAATATATCGATCCGGTATTTTCCGCCAATATTGATTGGTACTGCCAGCAAATTAAGGATGCGGCACGGTTCAATTGGCGTAAAGTGGTACGTGAACCCGTTAACGCAGTAATATTACTGCGAACAGTAGCCCAGGCCTACAACGCTGTCACTGCAAGTCCAATGACTCATGTAACAGTTTCCGTGCCGTTTAATAGACACTTGCATGCCTGCTAAGCGTGATCTCCAGATAATTTCACAAAAGCGCATGCCTGTATTTTTATTGATTTGTTATGAATAACACAACTGATTGTCAGGTTTCTATACCGGTAACCAGAATGGACTGGTTATAACCGTTTTTGGATGGTGTGTACCAACCGTTTTCAAGTATGTTTGAACGTTATAACCAGATCAACTAGTAGGTTTAATGACATAACGACGTTGTGGAAATTCGCGGGAAACTAGAAATCTTTAAGATAATTACATTAAATGTACGCAATATTTGTATAAAGAAGAAATGCTTTAAATTTCTGTAAGAATTACACTACAATCATAATTTGCCACAGTACAAACTTTATATGATTTTTTACGTTATACGTAATACTAGGAGCATTTTTATAAAACTAAAAGTCTAATACCTAATCGTTTTTTACTTAAAATAAAATACCATGAACACCACAGAATATACCTAAATGACGAGCAGTTAATGGATATAGTCAAAGATTATTATTTTCTGTCAGATAACTCGTCAGACTATTTGCCATTCTAAGTTTTATATATTTTGTACATTATTAGAGATCATATCATTCTATCAATCTCGTCATCCTCCATCATACTTCCATCCTAAAATATGTCATTAAAATGTTCACGACTTTCATGTATTAAGTGTAATGGTATGAGAAGAGAGATTTCGATTTTCTGAGTTGTATCGTTACATTTTTTTAGTTTATTTACAAAACATAATTCTTTTGAATTGTGACTAGGGTTAAATATAACATTTAAACCCATGTTTTTTCCTTAGTTATCTTCTATCAATAAATTATAGCCTAACACTCTTAGATATGCTCTCCCTTGTGAATGAAAATGAAAAGCTGTTCATCATTGTTTATATAATTTTTCCGCTTCATTTGCAGTCTTTATCTTGTCGCGATTCAAGGATTTTTTGCACTATGAATTACCTTTTTTGTTACATCACTTGCTCACTTTCACTCTTTTGTTTACTTTTAACGTTTGATATCTAATTATTCGAGTTATGAAATTTAAGACAAAATTGCAAGAGAAAATCGTCGTGAAGAAAAACGCAATTCAATATTTTCCATGGCTAAAGAGTACTATAATTTAACATGTAATTAGGATATTTCCATAGATAAGTATGGAATTTATAATAATTCCTCTAGTTTGTATGTTTACGACTGTATGATTATACGTACGTAATGTTCCAGGAAAGCATATACTATATTAGGTATTTTAGGTCGTCAAATAGTATTAAAACAAATCTGCGTCATTTTAATACGAATACATAGATTGCGGTTTAACTGTATTGCCAAGATATATCAGGATATATACAAAGTAACATTTTAACGATGTCGCTTACGGAAAAGTGCAACATTGTACGGAATATACAGAAACATACGAGAAACCAATAGACAATGTAAACAACCGGGTGGCGTCAAAGCCCATAATAGGTGAGTAATGTGTATATATTGTAGATACAACATCTATATATTAATATATATCGTTTATTTAGTATCCTTATAATATAGAAATGAAACATCTGATCGAAATGAATATAGATATCCGACTGGTAGATATCGATATGGAGAGATATCGAAATGGGTGATGTCTTTTTGCCACCGCCAATGTAAAGAAAGAAAGAAATATTTTTATTCAAATATATTTAGAATTAGGAATTTTTTAAATATATGGTATATAATTAATGCAAATTAATAAAATAAATCAGTTGATTGACCAGAGCAGACCAGTTACTACCGGCAGCAGCCGTTCACGAGTATAGCGCATGAGCCAACCGCTATTGCGCTCAACCATATTTTAGAGAACTCAATGTTTGGAGAAACACAGATTATTATATATTGAGCGATACTGATATTACCCATGCAGTGCCTAATTTGCTTTGTACAATCTGCTGATGTAAAGGTACTACGAGTAGTTCTTTAATATTACGTCTACAACGCGAAAGACCTCAGTGGGTTATGCAAAGCAAATTCTGTTATGATTCGCGTAAAATAAACTTTTTAACATCCCTTTTCTATTAAACAAATCATCAATACTATTATAAAAAATATTTTCAATAAAGAAAGACTAATGCCAATGTTGGTAATTGGTATAAAGTTATCAAATTTCGCAATGAAAATCTTAACATTCATCATCACTAAATCGACAGCTAATTTAGATATAGTATCGCTTTAGGGCTTTTGTTAATTATGTCTGTTGACGCAAATAATCAAATTATATAATTGATTTTATAAATACGCCTAAATAATATATTATCTCATTTATTTATATTCAGATCAGCAGTATAAATAGTTGCTTATTAATTATATTGTATTTTACAAACTCAAATTGAATACTGTTAGCCACTTTCCTAATTTTTTCTAAGAAAACAATGTGATAACTGGACTCATACATTACAGAATAAATTGTCTGATAGGAGAAATGCAAACATCATTAGAAATATCTAGATATATCTATATATGATAATCAAACAATGAAATTAAATGAATATAATAAATTACACAATAATTGATTTAAGTTCCTAAAACTCCAATTTTACATTATAATCACCAAAATAAGAAACGTCTATTTTGTAGTAGGTAAAAATAGTCGAGGAACGTTTAAAACGTCTTGTTCTTGACATTTTAAATAAACTTTAGGATTACATAAAAATATCAACAGTAATATTATTGCTGAGACGATATGATAACTCATTTTAAATACATTTCCAATACAATTATTGCATCTATCATATATGTACACCAATACCTTATTTACTATGTACATTTTCCTTTAAGACTTTAATAAAATTGAAAGCGTCTACTTGTTCGAAATTCATTATTGTTTCATTAAAAAAACATATTACAATAATTGCACTTATTTATTTGCGTGGAACATTTATCATATTCGTTAATTTTAATTTCAACTTTAACGTCTGGTGGCTAAAGTGTATTTTCTCTTGTTACAGATGCACCGAGTGATGCGAATTACATGATATGCGGTGTTGTTATTGCCATGGCCCTGGTAGGGCTTATTATAGTCTTGCTGGCCCTCACAATAAAGTAAGTGTATTACCTAAAGTCACGAAGGCTTTAAATGGGAATTACATCGTTGTGAATCCATAGGTTATAATTTTGTTTGCATATTTTGTTTGTGTATACGACAAAACACTTCCTCTATTTACGTAGTTGAAGGAAATGCTAAAATTAGTAAATGATGCCAATTGATCACTTAAAATTTGGATCTACAGAATTTTTAATTGAAAGGTAAAATAACGTTCAAAGACATTTATTTTATCTCGGCGTATCTTGTTGTATCTCTTTTCTTTACTACGCAATACTATTAATGTATTCACTAGTAATGCTACATGAGCATCTATATTAAATAACTATATACAATTATTTCTACATACTCGTATTTGTACATATTGTCGTGTGGTCCCAGCATAGAATAGGCTACCCCTTTCATTTCTGTGGGTGTCGTAAGAGGCGACTAAGGAAATTAAATGTAGAGAGATTGGCAGCAGCGTCCTTTTTTAAACATCTCATAAAGCCTAATTGCGGTTGCCAATCCGCCTGCCAAGCGTGGTGACTATTAGCAAAATTCCCCTTATGGGAAAGGCTTATGTACAGTAGCGGACAGTTAACGGCTGAAATGATGATTTGACATATAAATATATTTTCCCTATATATTAGTTTACTATGAGCAAAAGATACTATATGATAATATCAAAATTTTAATTAATTTTAATATATTTATATTTCATATACATATTTTATTTACATTCTTAAATGTTATAATAGGTGTTAATTATCATAATATTATTACAGAGAATACTGCGGACTCTGTTCTTACATATGTAATGAATAATAAAAACGTATAAAAAAGAAGTCTTCGAGCTATAAAACGATCTGATATTGTTTTATTGCTGTAAAAAATAAAAGGTCATCTTTCTTTACTAAGGCGGAATTGTATACATATAGAAATGCAGTCATTTGTCTTATATGCCTTAAAATGAGCAGTATTTTAATGTCACCTCTTTACTCTTCCTTTAAAATACACCATGGTACACATTGGAAATATTAATGTAGACGAAAAAATTCTGTGCTATATGTTTACATATGAAACTAGTTGAAAACAGTGGCAAATATTGAATACTAACAATTACATAAGACTGAACTCATTTCTTAAGACTTGTTACATGATAAAAAAAGTAAACTTTTCAAGCTATGAACATTGATTTTAATTTTAATAGACGACAGCAAAATAGTTGAACCATAAAAATATTAAGATTGGCTATAGACCAATCATATGGTCGAATCGTACTTTATGGAATGGAACATCGTAGTTATTTATGTAATATCATAGACTCTATTAACGAGGATGCAAAACAAAGGAAGAGCCCTTTCTTCCTATCATTAATTGAGCTTTAAATGCGAGTATCTATTCTGCAGGTATTCACCTTGTAAGTTGATAGATTTAGCGTAATCTAATTGATACAGTGGCACACTTTAAAAATCACGGTTACACATTACACCAAACAAATACTACCTCATTTTAAAACTACAAACCTACTTGCAATTCCAATAAATAGTTCGTAAACACAAAACGCTATCATAGTAACGGTCAGACTCAATAAAAACGTATTTATTTTTTGTAGATAAAAGCATTTACGACCCTGAGACTTTGCGTCTCGTAAAATAGACTAAAGTGTTTGAAATGATTGATAACAGATTGAGAATGATAGATATGTGTGATGAGTGTAAATCAAAGTTATTGACCGTAAAGTGCTTGCTAACTGACGTCTCTAACTACGCCATATTGTAAGACAGATTTTCGTTTGGCAATAATTAGTTATCTCGTAAAATATTAGTTTGTGACGACAGTACCTCGTAGTTGTTGTGTAACGTCTGTAATAAATTAAAACATATTGACCAAGATAATTATTAATTAATAAAAGTTTTTAAAATTTGTATTACAAATATAGTCACTATTACTCAGATTTTATTGTACCTGATTTTTGGGGCTTGAATATTTTAACCATGACAAATATAGGATAACTTATTACTAAAAATTACAACTACTATTAAGTAGTTATTTTGTAAATGCGTAATAATATGCTAAACAACGAATGAAACGTGTCAGATTTTTGTTGTTTTCTTGGTAAAAAAAATATTGTCATAAAGAAATAAATTGGGAAAACAAAATACTGTAGTAAAAATAGATATGTTTACGATTTTATTTTATATTACTTCATGTAAAAAGAAATAATTTCAATACAGATTATATTGTTAATATTGCTGAACCAACACGGAAGTAGAGTCAGTCGATCGAAGAAAGAGACGTCATTTCTGTAGCATTTGCAAAGATATCACGTAACATATGGGTACACAAAAAAATACTGCCGTAAACAGAAATTCTGTATGGAACATTAATCGAGTTTACTATATAGCATTTCTTTGTTATATCTATTCTATGTTTTAAACTATAGATGTGTACTCATTGCCATGTGGTCCCAGCATATAATAGGTTACCCCATTTCTTTTCCGTGGGTGTCGTAAGGCGACTAACAGAGGGCGAGGGATGGATAGCAGGGTCTCTCTTAAAACATCTCCAAAGCCTAACTGCGGTTGCCAATCCGCCTGCCTAGCATGGCAACTACTGGCAAACCCAAAAGATGTAGGCTTATGTTCAGCAGTGGACAGTTAAAGTCTGATGATGATGATTTTAAACTATACTTATGTATTCAGATTACTCAGATATATTTTAACATTTAAACGAGCATCGTTTTGAATATTAATAGCGAATTGAAACTGTTGGCACATTGACAGGCAAAAATTTGCAATTCTTTGCATTCCCAGCTAGTAGTCATTAACATGTTAATCTCTCTAAACGTTCTCATGTTAATGACAGTCATTTGTTTGCGATGTAACGGTAATTGTTCTACTTGTATTGCATATATGTATCTTTTTGTTGGATAGAAATTGTATGCACTCATTGTTCTTTCTGAATATCTAGTACCATCGTTGCTATGAAAGTAGTTCCAGACAACATACTATACATATTTTGTTGTATAATAATCAGAAAATAAATACAGTAGTACTCGATTACACTTGTGTGCTGATGAATTAAAAAAAAAACACAATTATATACAGAAGTTAAGTTTATTTTATATAATAACCATAAACATGCTATGGTAGGTATTTCTACCTTTTAACTTCATGTAAATATGATTACTGTTAAGTTATCTGTTACTACATTTGTACGAAATCTTTGTAGAATATTTTTGAAATAAATTACATTGGAACAGGTTGTTTTTTAGCGATAAGGCTACTCACTGCTTTTTCTTTACCTTTTTTCTATTTCTTTTTTGGTATATTTATTTTATGTAATTATACTTGTATCTTTCTTAAAGGGTCTTTATAAGAGTCTTTTATTTATTTATCCATCTATTAATATGTTTTAAGATTGTTTCACGTAGATATTATGTATGTATATATATATATATATATATATGTATATATTTCATATGTATTAGTTTATCCATATATTAAAAGTAATGTTTATGTATTATATGTGCATTTCTTATTTAATTCCATCTATTAATATGTTTCTGTTTTTACCTAATGGTTAGCTGGTAGAGAATGCCATATGGCATTAAGCTCGCCATTTGTATAAAATTTTATTGTGCAATAAATAAATAATATTATTATCATAGTTTCAACCATAAAAGTTCTTCCGTTCAATGGAATTATTAAAGTATTAATAACGCTAGTAATTTGCTTGTTCAATTATGATGTAACGTAAATCTACACATTACAAGAGTAACTATATTGCTAATACACATATAAATTACACAATGACATGTATTAGTATCAATTGTCATAGTTTCAACCATAAAAGACCTTCCATTTAAAGGAATTATTAAAAGTATTAATAATGCTAGTAATTTGCTTGTTCAATTATGATGTAACGTTAGTCTTACTACACATTATATTGCTAATACATATATAAATTACACAATGATATCTATTAATATCAATTTCCACACTGAATTATTGTCATAGAATAAATATGTTAACTATTTTTAGTAATTAAGTTTTTTTTTTATACAACTTAGAATGGCAAACAAGCTGACGGACCACTTGATGGAAAGTGCTAACCGTCGCCTATAGACATGAGCAGTACCATGGAAATAACAGAGTATACAGTTTCGCCCATGATACCCTCCATGCGTTACCATTCCTGAGGACTCGGGTGTTATTCCTCTGAACCCAGTAAATTCACGCCATATCCCACTCTTCAAACCGAAACACAGCCATGCAAACACAACTGCTTCACGGTTGAAACACGAATGGGACAGAGGTACCCAAGCAATCGACTTTTGTACAAAGTCTCCCTTTGGTAAAACTCTGGTAGTTTATGTTATGTATTATGATGAAGATGGTACTCAAATATTTTATTTTGATTTCTCTGTAATAAATACCATCCACCAAATATTAAGTTCTCACGATTAAAGTATAAAGTGGTAACCGTCGCCTATAAACAAGAACAGCACCATGGACATAAGTGTCTATACTGTGTCCTCCATAATATCGCTCATGCCGTTCCCAAAGACTAAGATGTTATGCCTCTGTGCTCTGTAATTTCACTGCCATATCCCACTTTTCAAACAGAACATCCTTCACGGCAGATATACAAATGGTGCAGAGGTACCTGAGCAAACGACTTTTATACAAATTTACCCTCTTTACATCATTAAAGAAAATTTTCTTACTTATTCAGGAACAGAGCAGTACTATTTATTTGATGATGCAAAAAAAAAAAAAACAAAACTAAATTAAATAAACCAAAATCTAAGATGTTTCTAATAAATTAAATATTCTAAATAGGTAATATAGGATCGAACGCGCAACCATCGAAAGTTTGAGATAAGAGTCAATTTGTTAAACTCAAATACAAAATTACATGCAGCTATTGACTGTTTGATGTATGACATGTCAACATGAACAAGGTATTAACAATGCAACAACAACCGTGTATTCATATGACGTGGAAAGAAAAAGGCCTTCAATTTCCTACCTTGTAATTCTTGATCACAAGGTTAGTTTAAAGATTTCTAGTATTGTATTAACTTTTTTGCTTGTATGCTGATTAGCAGGGCGTCATCTTATATCTGTAGTTATGTAGACAGATCGATGTTATCGGTTTCTGGTTTTCGAAATGATAAATAAGTTTTTGGTCCAGCATGTTAATCAAAAATGTCGTATCTATACTTGGCGTGTATGGCCCTGTAGTCTTGGCATAAAATAGGCCAACCTTTCCTTTTCCATGTACGTAGTAAGAGGCGACTAAGAGAACTTAATGGTCGAGAGATGAGCAGCAGCGCCCCTTTTAAAACATCACCAAAGCGTAACTACAGTTGCCAACGTGCCTGCAAAGCATGATAACTACGGCAGATTTTCCTAAGGAATAGGCCTATGTTTAGCAGATGGATAGTCAACGGCTGTATTATCATCATCATCATGTATATAAGCAATATCGTGAAAACTACTTCTTATTTTATTTCCATACCTTTATTTGGTTGGATAGTATCAGGGCAACTTTCGAGGCCTCAATCTGCTGGGTTACATTTGAAACAAATTTCAATAATCGATATTGGAATTGCGATGTTTCACATTCTGGAGTTGCAACACTAGCAACATATTGATATGATATTGCATTATCATTAAAGATTACATTAAATATTATTGGATTAATATTTTAAATGGTATATTCAGGATTTTTATCATTATTTTCCAATTTCAAAACGAAGGAGTTTCTCAATTCGGTTGTATTTTTTTATGTTTGTTCCCTCGTAATTCCGTCAGTACCAAACCGATTTAGATATTTTTTTAATCTGGAAAAATATATAAGTAGTTATTTATATATTTTTTATAGTTCAATAAAAATCAGTTCAGTAGTTTAGTTTTTTTATCACAATAATTAGTTTTATCACAATTGAAGTTTAATTATGACACATGTATATTAGTGTAATATGCCAATGTAAAAGCGGCTCCATTTTTAACTCGATTGTTATTTCTTATTCTTTTACTTCCTAAATATTTCGTTCCAGGGTGTGGTATTGACTTTAAATTGGCTTTAAAATTTTCAATGGTTAATTCTTTTGTCTTATGAATGAATAAATGAAAATCCAAATGTAAAATGGTAAATAATAAATATCAATAGACTACAATTGAAAGAAAGAAGCAGCTTTACAAAAAGGAAGGTAAAAAGAAAAAGAATTTGTGCCTTGTCATAAAATAACAATCAATTCCAGGTAACCTAATGGAGAGGAACAATAAACATAACCAAGAATAACAATAAGCACAATTTTGCTATCCAAGCAAAAGTCTTGAATCGTAAATAGACCTTTTATAAATACTCTATAACAAATTGTTTCCTAGATACACTTCATTGTTATTTGTATTATTTGTTTACAATATATTTTTTTTTCAATAGTACTTTACTTCTGTGACCAATATCTGCCGATTACAAAAGAAGTTATGACGGTCAGAAAATGACGATATAACCACATAATGGGAAGAATTTTTAAGTTAGCTAGTTTTAAAGAATGAGTGACATTAATAATCATATTGTATATAAAAATAATACACTGACATATTAAATTAATATTTTATGTATTGTCAAATACTAATATTCGAGTCCAAAATACCATAAAGCACTTTAGCAATCCGAGTCTCAAGGCAATAGAACGGACCGGATCATTTAGATGCCAGGTAAAGCCAAGGTTTCTTTAATTCGGTGTTATATAAAAAAAAAGCTGTAATATTTAATACTTCTAACACAAAGCTCGATTCGTCTCACAGAAATATTCTTCTAAGTATTACAATGTTAGGTATCTTATTATTGTATTCAACTTTAAGTTTTAGGTGATTTATTTTTTTCTCTCATTCTGTTTGATTTTACCGTATACATAATTTTTATGATACTAGGAATAACAAGTTGACGCCCCACCTAATAAAAAATATATTTCTATGATACCATGGTACTGTTATGTACCATGTATATCATAGAATATACTGAGATGTCCATCCTACACCACATACGCTGTCAATGCTTTTTTTTAAATGGGTGATAATGGAATGGTAACCCCTCCCGCGCTATTGGTATACACCGACGGGGCACCAGTGAAAGATGATAGATGAGGATGAACCAGGCCCATCGTGACGAATTCAACAAGAATTGTTCATGATGGTTTCCAGGGGGAATCACGTGGAAGTCGACCTGGTAGGGCATATTGATAGCAATGTCGAACTCCATTGCTAACAATCCCTTCCCCCCCGCTGTGAATGCTTGTGCGCGAATTCTTTTAAAATTCATTATTACATATTTTATAAGTATTATCATAATTTTACATAAATTAACACTGTGATATTATTTACATAATACATAGTTAATGGTTATTTCGTATAATTGATTAGAGGTTGGAATGTACTGATTATCCTTTTTGTTGCCAAGTTATTTACTTATAATCGTATATTGATTAAACATACTGGTTTGTAGTAGTTAAACTGGTATTATTGCGTATCTTGATGATAATAATTGCTAAATGAAAAATTATATAAACACATTATATAGGTATAATATTCAGAATGTGACATTATGGACGGAACAAATCCGGGTATAGGTAAATATAATAAAGATAAATGTGTGTTATTATGTATTTCATAAAATGTGTTCGTTCCAACCATATCGGAATGACAATGACATTGCCCAATCGATTGTGTCAATCAACTTCATCGTGTGGCAGTGAATTGTAATTGAAGGTTACTTATTGTACAAAATGATAAAAGGATGTTTATAGCTGACTACGACATCGTTACAGTGAAATTTATGATGTGAAAAATTCTCTAGTAGTTGATAAACATTTCACGAGAAGACCTCATTCTTGGTTTTCAGACTATCTCTTCCATCTCTCGATCAGTACATTAACCATATAAAAGCAATAGCATATTGAATATAGATATCATCTTCTTATCCTTATCCCAATCATTTGTGGTCGGCGTAATATGATTTTATCCATATTACAAAAAGATTTGGTTTTTAGTTTTACGACCGGCTACCTGTCTGACGTCTGCCCTCTTTGGGAATTCATTTATTGGTGGTTCCCTCCACCTAAGGGAACGTTGGAAATGCGTAAAGGAAATTGGTGAATGAGAGGAATAAGGGACTTATGTGGGAAGGAAGGGGGGGGGGGGGAGGACACTGCACTTGCGGAAAGGACTGGGACACTGCAGCGGCTCGGGAGGCCAGGGTCGCATACCCGTATGCTCTTATTCTAGAATCGGACAGATTTCTAGAGAAGAACCCCCTGACGCGATATTGAATATAGATACTAGAAAGAAATTAATGAATGAAAAATCTTTATTGTTCCCTTCAAAGAATGATACAGATTATAAAGATTTACAATATGTACACAAATAAAATGAATACTTAATTACATAAAGGCAAGATAAAGAGACGACAATGGGCGGTCTTATCGCTAAATAGCGGTCTTTTCCAGGCAACCTTAGGATGGAGTGGAATAATTAAAATTTGTGTCTGGTCAAGGTGTAACAGAAAAATTATAAAATTAAAAAAGGGAGAAAAAAGGACTAAAGGTAAAAACGTAGTATAAACAATATAATCAAAAATATACTTACATATAATAATAATAAAATACTTATACATACTTACATAAATAGATGAAAATGAATATTATATACATATATGTGAATAAACTTATTTAAATACAAATATATTAATATACTGTTATAAATTACAAAGTTACATAAAACACATTTTTATTATTACGTTCTTCACATTTTCTTTTAAAAAGTATGTTAATTTTTATAACAATAATTCTAATAATACTTACATACTTTAAGTTTACCTTAAAAAAACTTAAAATTGTTCAAACAATAATAGAATTTATACTTTGCAGCATTAAGTACTTTTTTCTAAATATTCATTAATCTATCTCTGGTACTAATAACAAATTATAAGGTAGTTGTAAATATATTCATAAATGTGGCACTCCACTTCGATTGATCTCGTTTATTCTCAGTCGTAATTCAAATATTAAACTGCGCGGTATTCGATTGTTGCTGAATAAAATTTTATTGACAAAATATATATTTTTTATATCGTTAACTAATTTGCATGCGAAATTAACGATTTGTTTATGAAGCACGACTAAGTTTTGACTTATTTTTTAGTTGACGTGAATTGAATTCCATTTCAAAATGTTGATCATTTGTGCAATTCAGCATCAGATCAGAAAATTGGTAAAGAAAATGTAAGTAAATACTCCTTATTTTTGTATTAAATCAAATAAAATTTAATAACTATTAAATAATGTATTATTTACTATTTTCTTTTTCTTTCTATTGAAAGTAGTGTTCAATCGGTTGATCTACCGCCCGTATTGAAAATAAATTCTTTTACAGCAAACGAACAAGAAATAGAAAATTTATTCGGTAATTTTTCCAATTTTGATGATTACTTTTGCAGTATGTAATTATATAACCCTTCTTTGCATGGTTTTTTTATTGGTGAAATAATTCAAAGTGATATAATTCATGTTAAATTAAAGGAAAAATGGTTAAAAAATAAATTTGAAAGCTATATTTTTTTTCTACAATGGACATTAAAAAGGTATCCAGACACAATCAATTTAAAGTGAACTTGTTCTTTTATATTTTTTTTGGGCATTTAATGTTATGATGGAAATTTCCACCATTATGCAAAGAAGGGTTAATCGATAGGATTTATTACCCTGTTCGTATCATATTAATTTAGTCACAGTAAATTCTTGTCTTTCACTTGCATTGTGTTTTGTGCTTTGATCTGTTAGTCACCTTTAACAACGACATTGACATTGTCGGTTCAATAAAAAAATAGTGTTTATTTAAAATTTCACTAAATCAAAGCCATTGCGAATATTGTAATAATTTTCTCTCTCTTACCATTATGACATAATGATTTCCAAAGCCACTTATTGTTGCACAGCTTGATATCGATATTTGAATCCAAATAGTATTACGGTAGATAAGTGCGTGAGATTTTTAGGAAACTAATTGTCATTTGGAAAGTCTATCCAGCCCGTATATATTTAGCTGTCAATGAAGTACAGTCACAGAGTAGTTGAATAATAAATATCATCAATAAAATACAGGTACAATAAGATCAGATGGTGACAGCAGATAGCTTGTTTGGAGAGGTGGATTAAAAAAGAGTTTTAATGTGTTTTAAGCTGACCTAATTGAATTTCGTTATTATAATACTAGTGAGCAGAAACGGTATTTAAACATTATCGGCATTAGTAAATCAGTGTTAAACAAGTTCTCCAATCTTAAATAATTTCAAATGATTGACAGAAGGGATGAGTTCACACACGTACAAATTGATATACCTAATTAATGATTACATGGAACACACAATATCACAGTTAATAACGATGTATCTTCATTGTTGTAGCCTAAGGAAACACCCTTTATTGAATCCTGAAGTAACACTTTTATATTTCTGAGGATAGCTGTAGCTTGGTTTTGGCAGAGTTCCGCAAGCGTTTCCGTTTTAGTCAAATATAGATTTAAGGTGTAGTTTAATTTATCAAGCAGTTCAACTATTATATGTATTTAAATTAGTAAATGTTCCTTTTTTGTAATTTGCGAGACAACCCATAACAATGGTCATTTACAGTGCGATTTCAAAGGAGTTTTCTCCCACGAACGTTCTGAAACGCTGTGGAAGCTCTTCGTCGAGGTTTTCTATAGAGACTACACTATGGGGTTCTTCAAAAAGGGTATATAAAGATTTCTTCAGGGTAAGCAACATGCCTGTGTCAACTCTAGTTTTGCAGGCGTCCATAGACTACATTGGCTGTTTACCATCAGACGGGCTGTATGCTTATTTGCTATCTTTGTGATAAAAAAAAAGTATGTTGCTGAAAATCTCAATGTTATTTATTTATTTTTAGAATAATTGCTAACGAATAGTATAACAGACAATGTTTCTTATTACACATAAACTAGTTTAAACCGGTTATTTAATTGGTTTTGTCCTTTGGTACATAATTGGTGTTTCCGCGACGCATTTAATTATCGCAGTTAATACTAGGATAGTCATATTTAGTATGTTGTTTTAAATATTGTTCTAATTAAATCCAGATATCCATATAAGTGTGGATTAATGAGGGGAGAGTCGAACACTCTCGATCGGGTCAATTTAAAGAATAAAATTTCTAATCTGTCTTCAGAGAAAATATTCTCGGTTATGTTCCCAGATGTTTATTGTCTGATTTTTCATAAGACAGGAACCATACAGCTAATGAGACTGTAAGACATTTTTGTATGGATATTTTACCTTCAATATCTGGCCTATTATTTAGATTTATGTAGATGTATATATGCATTATTTAATATATATGATTATATTAGCTAGCTTTATATAGATAGGCAGGCATAGTACGATTCAAGCCAATTTAAGTGAACCTAAATTTAGAAAAGTTAATTTTGGATAGTTGACAAATAACTTTTATTCTTGTCACGAACTTCCATTCTTCTTTGTTATTGTGCGCTCGCCCGCAAGTAGAACAAATTGAATAGAGGACAAGGAAACATTTAATTATTCTTTTTCTTTTATTTATTTAAACAACAAATTAAAGGAAGAATGTAGCAAACCATTACAATTATAATTGATTTCAGGCTGTCTATGTATAACATAGTACATATTAGTCGTACATATGTAGGTACATGTTATTAGAAAATGCAGAGTAAAGGTAATAGTAGAATAGTAGAAATAAATCTAAAAAATCTAAATAAATTATGTATGGTCTAAAGATAGGCCTCTAAAATACCTAGTTTTACTGCGGTTTAAGACCAAATAATTATTTTTTTAATTATCTAATTGATAATGATTTCATAAAATATTTGAATTTATATTCCGTTTCACAATACAATTGCTACGAAATGGCGATAACTAGTAATTGTAAAAAATATGTATTAACATATTATTATTATATATTAACATATTGCAGTTTTAAAAATTATCGAATTAAACTTGAAAATTGTAATATTTCAATGCTGTATGTGTTATATTTGTTACAAACGAATACCTACTATATGTCAGCGACCATAATATAAAATAAAATGCTAGCAATAAACTTTTAAATTTATTTATTCTATGATTAATCAGTTTTTTTGTTACTATCACGCCCACTTGTTTTGTAAGAATGGTATTGATTCGTTTCCAAGTGTAGGGCGCCTCTGCAGCTGTCAAAATACGAGTATAAATTTACCACGTTATAAACCAAAAATTTCAAATATTTTATCCTACTCATGTTTCTACCATGAAGCAGCTGTGCTTTCACGGCTGTTTTTCGGTTTGTAGAACATACGGTCATGAAATTATAAGTTACGCAGGCATAACACCATCGGTCGTCATGAATGGCGGTGTACGAGTTTAGATAGCACGACAGTCACAGTATATTCTGTGACATCCAAGTGCTGTTTACGTATATAGAGGACTGTTATCACTCTTTATCAGTAGACTCTTGATTTGACTTGATAGTTTAATATTAAGAACCACGGTCAAAATTGATAGTATTTGCGGCCAAAATATAACTAGTGCGTAGATTTGGATAGAAGGGATTTGTTAGTGATGATGATAATACCTTGATGATGATAGTAATGATGATACCTTGTTAAATAATTTCTACGTGGTCGTCTTTGAAATCCACGTGGTCAATTTCTAATAATAAATTCGGCGTGATAAACCGAGTAACTTTTTTTTTCTAGGTGTTATCTTGCGGAAGTCCATATCACTGTTAATTTGATTAGAATTATTTTGTTTAATTCCGCTACCATTAGTATGTGTCTGACTGCCAACACTCGCAGATTGACAACCACTAGCAGAAGTTTCAAGCAACGATCTAATAGTTTTAAAAATTATACCACGTGTTTAACACGTGTCGAAAAAAGTGTGTGAATAAAATGACAGTCAAAGTATAATACCTAATATGGAAGGTTGTGGAACTTCTTCGATCTTCTTCGATTGTCAATCTTCGAGTGTTGGTAGTTACACATACTAATGGTAGCGAAATTAAACAAAATAGTTCTATTCAAATAACAAGTAACTTCTTGACACTGGTGCCCCGCAATAGTACTTTCACGTTTATAGACGACTGATATCACTCTTCATCAGTTGACTTTTCAGTTTGTTTAACATTCTATGTTGCCTAAAAAATAAAATAACTAATAAAAACGTTGTCTTATCTAAATTCTATTTTATTTCCTTTCCATAATTTTTTTTTTTTTTACTATACTTTTTATGATAGTCATTGCCATATTAGTATTTAAAAGAAATCTCAAATAAATCCATTCGTTCTCTATTTAGGAGTTCCATTTACCAACGAACTGTATTTAATTTCTATTTATATAGATAGATGCATTAGTAAAAACAGTATAAAGGTACAACATCGCAAACCACATTATAATTTTTATATTGTAAATATTTGCTTGAAATTGTCATAATAGTGGTGGTCATTATGAAATTCGCGTGTTAATACGAGCAATGAAACGTCAAGGCCCGTCATGAAACAGATGGACGGGTGCCAACTTCGGTCTGTCTGGACACCAGTATAACAATAATCCCCGGGTATTATTGTTATACTATGTTATTTTAGAATTTTCGCTAACGATTGAGTTTAAAATTACGAACCACGGCCAAAATAGATAGTATTCACGGCCATAATGTTGTAACTAGTGCGTAGATTTGGATAGAAGGGATTTGTTAGTGATGATGACAATATACCTTGTCAAATAATCTTCACGTGGTCGCCCTTGAAAACCACGTGGTCAATTTCTAATAATGAATTCGCCGCGATAAACCAAGGAACTTCTTTTTACTGAACTAGGTGTTATCTTGCGGAAGTCCATATCACTGTTTATTTGATTAGAATTATTTTGTTTAATTGCGCTACCATTAGTATGTGTGTGACTGCCAACACTCACAGATTGACCACCACTAGCAGAAGTTTCAAGCAACGAAAAATTATACCACGTGTTTCAGCACGTGTCTCAAAACGTGTGTGAACAAAATGGCAGCTGGAGAATAATAGTTAATAAACCTTCCATGGTCGTGGAATTTCTTCGATCTTCTTCGATTATCAATCTTTGAGTCATGACAGTCGTACACATACTAATGGTAGCGAAATTAAACAAAATAATTCTATTCAAATAACAAGTAACTTTTTGACACTGGTGCCCCGCAATAGTACTCACAATTAGCATAGCATTATTATTCATTAAAAATGTAAATACTTTATCAATAAAACTTAATAGGTAACTAAGTTTTGTTAAAATTATCACAGAGACACTCTCTAAATAAAATTACTAACAAATCGGAATATTCAATAATTAAGCCATGTGGTCCTGGTATAGAATGAGCCACCCCTTCCTTTTATGTGGGTATCCTAAGAGGCGACTAAGGGAACTTAATGATTGGGGTACGGGCAGTAGCGTTTTACTTAATATATCATCAATGCCTAACTGCGGTTGCCAATCCGCTTGCCAAGAATGGCAACTATTGGCAAAACTCCCATTATGGAGGAGGCCTATGTTTAGCAATGGACAGTTAACGGCTGATGTGATGAATCAATTAAGAATTATTTAATATTTTTTATTTCTACCACTATTGGACATAAATAGTAGTCTTATAGTCGAATTAAGTATTTCATTGTCTACATTTTATTTTAGTTCTATTGAAATAGATGAAACTTACTTAAGTTTTGCTCCACAAAAAAGAACAACAGTGACTTCATTAGTGACAAATTTTATATGGAACTGATGCGACAGTAAATCAAATTACACGGCAAAATTCATTATGGAAATCGGTTTGTGAATTAAAGATATAATTAGAAACGTCCAGAAACTAATGCAATTTTAATTGTATACATTATGTTCGGTAAATTACAAGTATTATTACTAATGTACGTCTATGAGTAATTGTAAAAACTAAATTGTATGTCATTTTGTCTTCCTGACAATGTTGTGAAAAAAAAAAGTATTGTTATATTTTTTGTAATGGTAATTATTACAAACATACCCCTATAGTTATAACACTAATTACAATTTTAAATTATTTTCAAAAGGAGATGTTATTAAAATATTTTTTTTCCTTTGTAGGTTACATAATAAATTCACAAATTTTTAATTGATTTTGATTATTCTTTTTGTAAATATAGTGCAACTATCTATAAATTTCTGAAAGGAGCCTCAAAGATTTTGTTTTATCTCTCATTAATATTTTAAGGTTTCTTGATATTATATGAATCTATTGATTAGGTATAAGTCTCATAAATACTACAAATATATATTGTAGTCTGTATATGAAATAAATCTTAATTTCTGTTAAATTAAAAAGTTTAATAACCTAATAACCTTTCCTCATTATCGTATTTGTATCTGTTCTTTTTTATCGTGATTGACGTCTTTGATATAAACTTCTTTATTCCTTTTTTTTATTTCAATTATTTTAAAATTTATAACAACCGTTCTTGATGTTTGGTTCATTACGAACGCATAATTTATCTAGATTAGTAAAAAGGTATTTGAAAATATCTTTACTGTGATCAAAGAAATACATTCAACGTCCAAAACATTAAATGTCGAATCGCAATGATTTTTTGTTATTTTGGCACAATAATAAAATTGTGTTGTTGTTGTTCTTAAAATATTTATTACTAGCGTTTACTCACGAATTCGTCTGTGTAACCAGAATATGTTCACTAACCTGGATTAAAAATAGCCTATATTCTTATCCATCTCATATAGTATGTATATGCCAAATTTCATAGAGATTGGTTCAGTCATTAACTCGCTGAAAGCTAAGCTAGCTAAGTTATTTTTTGTTCCAACATGAGAGGGTAGGATAGTTTTTATCCTGATAATAAAAAAAATGGGTCTGATAAGTAGCGATATGAAGCAAAAAAAAAAAAAACTAGTAACAATTATAATTTACAAAAATGTACGGATAATTTCGCGTTGTTGATTTTAAATGCACTATCGGGACTTTACCCAATGAATAATTGCAGGTAAACGTGGGCAATAAAAATCAGGTATGTAGGGCTATTTACCTGCGATTTTTCGTCGCATTAAGTCCCGATAGTGTATTTAAAAATAAGAATAGGCAATATTTGTTTTCAATGGAGAATATTGGAATGGCATTCCTGCCTGCTCTAACGGTATACGCTGGCGGGGCACCAGTTAGGGATGATAGGTGAGATGGAAAGGCAGGTCAGTTAGCACATGGTGATGAATACATCTGGAATTCAGCATGATGGTTTCCAGGGGGGACCATGTGGAGATTAATTCACAGGATATATTGCTAGCAATGGAACTGATAGTCCGCATTACTAACAATACATCCCCCCCTCTTCCAATAATAGGTATATATATTTAGAACATATTTTCTAATACATTATTGAAGTAATATAAATCGTTATGTTGTATATTAGAGGCCAGGTATTATACGGTACTGGATGCTCCCACGGTGCATTGAATCAGAAGGCAGTTAGACATGGACATCACCGTTATTCTGAGTCCCTGCATTTATTTGCATGAGAACGCTGTGTACTGTACTTTGATAGGTACATTGATTCTACATTTTATATGCTAAACTTTAGGTCTTTCAATTGGCTTCAAAAAAGTTCTAAATTCGTTTATTTTATGTATTTAAATGATTTGATTCTTTTGTTTCATTGAAAGGTCTCGTAATATTTTGTAAATATTTTGTGTCTACGGTTTGGGTGTACTTTTTTTTCAGTTAGTTTCATCATCCTCATGGTAGTCACTATTATAACTGCCCACTGCTGAGCATAAGCCTAAAGTATTTTGCCAGTAGTTAGTTTGTTATTTGGTTATAATAGTGGTGTAATACACTGCTTCTTGTTCCAATGATTACGTCGTCTATTTCTGCGTTTAACAAGCATTCATATTCAGGAGTATATTTCTTTGTTTGTATAAGCTTTATGGTATTCACGTTTAATACAGATATCAGGTTGTAAAGAAAATGACAAGGTACGGAGGTACACTTGTTCCTTGTAGCTTGAGTATTTTGTTTGGCGTATAAAGATTATGCATGATATCTATAAATTGTACTCATAAAAGATGGTTTACTTAATTTGGAACTAAGATGACGCTTATGTTCTATTTATCTATGTTTGTTATAGAGGTAAGGCCCTGTATTACCCTGTTTATTACAGATTATAGATTAAATGAAATGAGTTGGTTCCCAAACCTCACATGTTGCTATAAGCTAAAAATTATCTAATCTAAACACAATAGGGGGTATGTATTAAAACTAGTATTATCTTTATTTGGATCATAACACAGTACCTATAGCAACGATTGACGTCATAACTGTATAGAAATTAAGCGTATATTCTAAGGTAAGCCATGTTATCTAGCAACTGGTGTTATCAGTATTGCAGCCGAGAAAATTGTTTTGAAACGTGCCTATTTTCCATACCCTCATTCTAAATGTGCATTGACGCGCATCGAGAGCACAATGCAGTCTTAATATATTCAGTAATGTCACATACACAATGCTTATTCGATTGTCTCCTATTTGTTATGTATAAATGCTATATAGGGACCGACATCCGTTGACGTCCAAACCAACTGTTTTCAGTTAAGCCACGACGAGCGAATAACAAAGCCGTCTCCGCGAAGATTTGAATTTGAAAGACGCACTTCGGGTCGAGAAACAATGAGATAATTAGAAATACCTGTCACTTATTAGCGCGCGTGTGAATCGCATGACCGTGTCGAATCACCTTGGTGCTGGATATTTCTGAACAATTAAATTGCTGTTGATTTGTCGATCGTGCTGGATCGATGGATGTGAATGCAAAACACCGTAACGGTTGATTATGGAGCTTTCGCATTGCGGGGTCGAGTCCCCATAACATGGCAATAAGGTAACGGGAGAGGTGCGTGTACAGTCGCCACCCACCGCTGCGCGAGGCGTGGTGGCCGACGCCACGACCGCCGCTCAGGCAGTCAAATAGTCACCGTCGGGTCGGCTGTGTGTATTGAAAACTCGTGAAGGCGGCAGTCTGGCAGTCTGCGCCAAATTGCGCGTTCGCGCGCCCCAGTTCGGCGTTACGCCGCTCCCGCCCTCGGTCACAAAACAAAAACCCTCGTGTGAAGTGTCAGTGCCCGCCTTTCGATGCTCTTCTCTCCGATCGCCGTCGAGGCGATGAAGTGTAAAGAGGAAAACTGTGAGGTCGGCGTGATCCTGGAACACAACTCTCTGATTGTGCTGTCAGTCAACAAAACTATTGTCTGCCTCTGCGGAAGGGATAGGAACAATCCCTTCGAGCGCGGGTAATTCACACCGTTCTGTGATTTGGTACGATGCTAACTGATTACATCAAATTATCCCATTCTCATACGTAACGGTAATTCGCTATCATCTGATCCGTTGTTTTTCTGACTGTTATTTTCATATTTTCAACTTGGAATAACTTGTTAGTTTATTTTTATGATAGATTTAAAGTAACATTGCTTCTTGCAATGCCATACGCAATTGCCAATTTATTTGTCGAACGGTGTGAAAGTATAAAGATCTGCAAAGTTTGAAATGACTTGTTAGTTCCTATATTTTTATTACAAATTCAATTCAAGATTATTTCTAATTGCAGTATGCAATGGCGAAACTTGTTTGTCTATCGTTTCAGTGCAAACTTTTCAAGGTTATTTCATCTGGTCAAGGCGAGTAGTCGAGTAGTTCTCTATCGACCGTCTCGTCTATATTTGAGGATAAATGACAGTTTTAGAATAGTACTCGTATTTACTTAGTGGTTTTTTGCAGTCGTATTCCATGTTTAGTTATTGTTCTTATATCCAACGATCGATTCTATTTAAAACAATTCTAGAATGAGTCAATTTCAAGAACTCGTGAAATCTGATAAAAACTTGATATAGGTATTTGAGCAGCAGGAACTGTTTGATGACCGAAACGCGAGAACAAGGTCGTGGTCGGTCGTACAATGCCTTCTAATAGAATTATTCACTTCTCTGTAACTATTAATACGTAACGTTTTCTGGAAGGTTGGTAATTAAAGGTACCATTAGAAATATTCCAGTATTTGCTTTCTAGAAAAATACTCGTTCATGATATTTTTCGATAACTCTTTTTGTACCAGTACTTCAAAGGGCTATAGTTAGTACAACAATTACTAGTCTGATTTGTATTAGAGCATATTGTTCCTATTATTCAATTTTTTACTTCCGCACGATAGACGGTGCTTTAAGAATACGGAAATAAAGTGACGAAACTGATATGAAAAGCTATATTAATGTATATATAAATATACAATATGAATATAGCATTTGTTAAAAAGGTTACAAGTGGAGGTTGAAAGATAACCTTCTGTCTATATCTGTAACATGTTAACCTACACTGATGGAAGGCAGGTGTGTGCGCCCGCGCAGGTGTGAGTCGACTTTCTTCTGCCGTTTATATAACCACTATGCGGACGAATTCGTAAACACAGACGTGAGTGAACTTTATAAACAAAAGCTTGAGAAGCAACGTGATTATAAGTAACGTTGCAAATCACAAAACGATACTTATGCAAAAATTAAATTTCTTTAATATGATATCCTCTTTTGGATGGATATTTTGCAAATACCAGGTGTTGAAACTATTTACACAATTAAAAGCAGATACTTATTAGTTTGTTTTATTTGTTTGATTTACATTTCAAACTACATCATCTCCCTGCCATATATTTTCCTCTTCCATATATCTCCATTTGCAGTCATTTTGATATTCACCGCCCCTCTGACTACATTATTTTTCATACAGGTCATTCAACTCTAATCAGTGCTTCCTCTACCCTTTTAAAGACATCAATAAAATCATCATACAAGACAATAAACAGTTTAAAATCAATAAATAGTAATATATTAAATTAATATTTACCAAAATGCTTTAGTGCTTGAAATAAAGTCCAGTCCAGTGAAACAAAATCCATTTTTTTAGTAATTTAGATCATTTCATCATCACCATCATTATATCAGCCTTTAACTGTCCACTGCTGAATATACGTCTCCTCCTTGTGGGGATTTGCCAGTAATTGTCATGCTTGGCTTTAGAGATATTTTAAAAGAAACGCTATTGCACGTCCCTTACACTCCCTTAGTCACCTCTTACGATACCTACGGAAAAGAAATGGCCTATTCTATGCCGGGACCATACGGCAATTTCCAATCCAACAAATCGGCAAATGATACCATTTAATATTATGCTTTTTTATGCAATTTAGAATGGCAAACAAGCTGATGGCGCTATAGGCGACAGTTACCACTTTCCATCAGGTGAGCAGTACCATGGACATAACAGAATATACTGTTTCGCCCACGACCCCCCCCCCCCCATGCGTTGCCATTCCTGAGGACTCGGGTATTATTCCTCTGTACCCTGTAAGTTCACTGCCACATCGCACCATTTAAACCGAAACACAGTCATGCAGACACAACTGCTTCCCGGTTGAAACATGAATGGGACAGAGGACCCAAGAAAACGACTATTTTACAAAATCTCCCTCTAGTAAAATACTACTACTATTTAATTCTTATAGTAGTTCTTGAATATGTACAAACGATTGATAATCAATGATTAATTAAATGAGTACTAATTAGGCAATAACCATTACTGCTTGCCATCAATAATTCATTAACAATATGTACATTTTCCACATTACATTACATAATTATTATTACTCAGTACCTATGTATTTTTCCCCATTATCTGCTGAGTTATTGATTTCTGTTCTATTTCAATACTACTGATTGTTACTGAGTGTAATTTTCCCTTAATAAACTTTTTCTCTTAATAAATTTATATTGACGTTTATATTACGAATATCTTCTAATTACGTAATTTTAATATATAAGATTCAAGTAGTAAAGATGTTGGTATTCTTATAAATAAATAAATTAAATTAAAAGAATACACATAATTTATGGAAGTTATAGACCATTGTGTATTGGACGAAGTTGCAACTGTTAAATTGAAATTACATATTAAATATGTACCCCATTTGACTCCCATCCTACTGTTGACGTCAATGATCACGGTCGAACTTGCTGTTAATAACCATCATTCATCATTTCGTGTTGGAAGATTCTATTATTATGAAATACGAGGCAGACAGTTCGTCGAAAGTTCTTGAAATTGTTCGATTCAAAAGAAATTGAAGTATTCAAATAACCTGTCAGATTATACTAATAGTAAATTCGGTATGTACATATATCAATTTGTCAGAATGTCACGTTATGCCGATAAATTTATCTTTAAACATGATAGGTTTTGTATGATCAGATATCAACTTTAGAAAGTTCTCTCACAACCTGTGTGAGATGTCGTAGTGTTGCTCCATCGATTGTTATTTATATCGTTCGTTTCTTTGTTAATTTCTAACGCTAAAAATATGTTGTATTAATAGTTTTCATAGGCATTAGAATCAGAAAATCCAGGTATTTTTATTTTAAAATGTCTGTTATGTTAAAAACTAGCTATTTTGAATATGTTATGTTAATTAATCAATAAGTTTCGTTTGTTTAAATATTCATTATATTTTTCAAATCTGTGTTATTTGTTTTTGTCAATTCTTTCAATATTGTGGATATTTTTTATTCATGACTGGAAATATTTAAGATCATATTTCAATGTACTGTGAGAAATTGGCTTAATATAATCGTTAGAGATAAAAGTGTTATCAATTCAAACACAGATACCGATGTGATAGCATCAAGATGATTTAGAATTATCTAATGCTGACTAAGAGTTAACATGAATCTTCAGCGTGATTCTCTTGAAAAATATAATAATATTACGACACAGTATAATAGACGACCACCTATCAACATCTCTCTTATCTGTTTTGACGTCTATGCTCCTAAATAATTATAATAACGAATCTTTATCCTAAGCAACTACATTAGTACAAAATCTATTATGTACAGCAGGTTTTACTTTTTATTTATATCTATCAGGATTTGTTTTTAAATATGAGACTAAATATTGTTGAGAATTTCTTAGTAAATGCCTGTAGCAACTATGTCTTGATCTTCTTTATATTCTTGGTCGTCTGACTCCAGTATTTTGGTATGCCTGTCAGTTAGCAGTTTAGCTTCTATTATATATTTATCTACACATACATAA
The DNA here is from genome assembly GCF_026898425.1 of Galleria mellonella. NCBI lineage: Eukaryota > Metazoa > Arthropoda > Insecta > Lepidoptera > Pyralidae > Galleria > Galleria mellonella. Next base: position 1,746,994 of record NW_026441985.1, on the reverse strand, counting down.
GTAACATTGTAATTTGAAGGTTAGACAACTCTATAGTGTTCACCTTTTGTGTTTCTTTCCTTTATTTAAACTTGTATTTGTACTCTTGTATCTGCACGTTATTAAAATTACATTTAGCACTACAGTAGACAAGTTAGTTGTTATTTCTACATACCTTTTATTGAGGCAGAGAGAGTATGATTCGTGATTGGTATAAATAACTTTAACAAATAAGGTTTAATTGATTGATCTTCAGGTATAAGTAGAGAATTCCTTATTATTATTATTTGGCATTGGAGAAAGCTCGACGCCAGAGAAAGTAGTAAAATAACCTGACCATTTTAGTCGATGACATTTAAATTAAATATACAATAATATAGTTGATTATATTGTTCCGAGAATAGATTAAATTTTTCTCTTTTAAGCAAATATTGAATATACACAATAAATAATTACAGAATTTAAATAGTATAATTGTAAAGTGCATGTTTTTACTATTAACACAAAAGATGATAAAGATTAATTAATTAATAAAAAAGCAAGAAAATCTATTACTCCTGCTATTTCTTATTTCATAAAAAATAACTAAAGTCTAGATATTATAAACTCTTGGTAACATTAGAAATAATATCAGGACATTGCCGTGTAGGTACATTTATAACGTCGCAAGAAACGGGACTTCGCGCGAAATAACAATGCAAACGAGTTGAAAAGAATACATTTATCGGCTAACAACCTTCTTTAATCTAAAGTTAGAGTTACAATTAAAATTCTCATCCAATTAACAATATAATGCACCTGTTTATTGTTACCACGACACCATCTTGAAATGTGGAATTGGAATTTTTTTATTTCACAGTCTGATACACCGAATAGATAGCCTCTATTGACGTAAGAAGAGGTCAGTACATTTGGAAGTAAGCATAATAATATTGAATCATATTTATTGACTGGTGTTAAAAATAATAATATGACACTTTTTCACAATTAAATACGAAAATAAAAAAAAAAAAAACAAAACGTAGGTTTAATAGATGACAGACTTAATGATCACCTAAATAGTCATACAGATTTAAATAAAAATTAAAATAAAGGGTTTGCTGGAAGAGAACTCTAACAGAGTTAAGCTCGCCTGTTGTACATCTTTATTTTATATATATAATATGTTGTAATTTTTTCTGTGTACAATAAAGAATAAATAAATAAATAATAAAAATTACAGTTAACAAATATAAAAACTATTTAGAAGGTTACAATTCAAAATAAAACAATAAATAATATGAATACTACAGGTACAATAGGAACAATATGCTTACCTGCTACGGTTTATTTTAAATTTGAAGGACGAACAAATTTAAATGTTAAAACCACGAAACAACTGCTGTTAAAAGTCTTCCAGATCCTTTATATGATATATACAAGTAAGACAAACGAACATTACACCGAACAAAACTTTCAGCGTTTCATTGTACGAAGAAATGCCAAACTTTAGAATAACGTTCCATGGTAGGGGACCTTCAACAGGGGGTCTGTTTTTTTGTGTAGGAACGTACTCCTGTTGCTAAGCGGATAAGATTGAAAAGATTTATCTTGTCCATCGTTTCATATAAAATTATATAGGTATTCATTTCTATTTATTTGTACGTGCTTGGAGCTTAGTTAGGTGTTCTTTTTTATATAGGGATTGTTATAATAAAATGAGTAACTTATAGAAAATTTTTGCCTATTCACTTATAAAAAAATTACATCATTTATTACATTGTAATAATAAAATTTCATTAACACTACTAGAGATAGATAGAACACTTGGGTGGTCACATATTTATCTATTTCAATGTTTATTCAAGAATATTTAACTGCCATATTTTTATGTTTTATAGTATATATAATCTGGTTTTCTTGTCTGGTTATGTTTTTACGATTTGTTTCACATTTTGTACTTCGAACAGTTTTGTTAACCTTAACCTTATTAAAGCAAATGATAATATTGAAATTACAATGAATTAGTTACGTGCAAAATTTCCATTTTACTGTTTGCAAACTAATGCATGATTTTTCTAAACATAATTTATTCGTCATTCTTACAAAGATATTATTATTATTGACATGTGTTAATTTTATAAACAAATATGTATCTATAGGTATAACGGTTGCTTATTATCAATCGCTTATTGAGCTATTTATATTTGCTAGTTATGTTTAAATGGATTTAAAAGATTATACTTACTTATTCCTCTTGGCAAATATATATTTGTTTAGGTAAAATAATTAGTTCTTAAAGATTTTAAATTCTTCTCACTTGTATGTATAAAATTTTACATAATTGCAGTTAATTACAATAAAATCTTTATCGTCTACAGAAAACTAGTTTTTATAGACATCCTCTAGATGCCTCTCAAGGGCAACGACACGTAATGGCTCACTACCTGTGTTTTTTATCCCGTCAGCCATTATTCAAGTTGAAGTCGAGCTTTGCTAAGTTAGGAGCGGCTAAGGGCATTGCACCTTCCTGCTCTCCCTTGCCCTGCAGCCCTACTTTACCTTTTCGAGTAGCAACTACTAAAACATATCCAACTCCCTCTTACACATACCCATGCAAGGATTTATTGGAAAGAGATACAAAACAAGTATTCGCTGCGATCATTTTATTCATAGGCTCAGCTGTGCGTAGTCTATACTCTACATACACAGTTGTGCATTTCATGTTATGGACTTTGAACTCGATTTATGGTGAACATCACATTTTAGATTAACTGTCGTTTAATCGATACAATGTTTTACAATAACGTTACCATCGAAAGCAATTAATAGGGGCGTGTTTTATTTATTTCTATACCTAAGTGTTATAATTTTCACAATAGGTTACTTTTTACTAAGTACCTGTTCGTAACAAGTACCTAGCTAACTGACGCACTCAGAGAAATTCATTAAATTAACACTAATGAGACATTAGTTAATGATAATTAAAATTGTTAATTGCCCTATTAAAAAAAAATTAGTAATTGCCGTTACCAGCCCCTAATTAACCAGTAATTGACTCTGAAAGGGACTTTTTAAATTTATATACTTAGAAGTTACGTAATTTTTCAATGACTCTGAGTACGGCAGAATCTTAAATTATTAAACAACGTGGTATTTATACTCATACATGAATTATATGCCTGAATCTTTAGAGATTTATTTCTGTAACGATTATCTTAAAACTTATGTGTCCTTTCGAAAATCCGATCTCGACGCAAGAATAAAAGGAAAAACTACAGTTTTCACACACATTTCGTATTTCGCTCGTTATTCGTATTCGTTGAGGATTTACCAGAGTTATATTTAATGCGAATTATATTTTTTATGGGTCTGGTAACCGGGCCAAACCAACGGTTAAACCTTCGCTGCGTCATGTAACCAGTACGTTATCACCGGTATCGCCATTCGGAGTTTTTCGCGGAAAACGGCCATAGTGAATCCCCCCTTACCTTTCCCCACCCCGCATTGTCGCCGCGTCACAAGCGCGTCTATAAAAGCCATGGCCGCCCCACCACTTCAACTCAGACGCATGGAGTACTCCGTAGAGGTCGTTTGGCACGAGCGAGCGCTTTGCTAGGCACCTGCCGGCCTATCCTTACGATAATATTCTAGTCACCCACCGCGCAGCTGAAGCTCGCGTAACGCGGTCTATCCGCGCGTTCCTACGAGCAGTGATATGTGCAATAGCTTGTACTGAATAATTGTGATAATTTATTTAAATTAGTTTTAGTTACACGCGTTGTTCAGACCGCGATACGGCTGTGAGTGAAAACTGTGAAAAGTTAAACAAATGTTGTGACTGCCTGACTGGAACTTGTTAACTGTGATTCAATCTAGTGCGTTCAGTTATTCTTGCGTTGACGGACCATTTACAACAATGGTTGGAAATAATGGTACTATGATGGCGATTCGCATCGTCCACAGCAAGCTGCGCAAGCGCGAGGAGCATTCAGCTTCGGTGCATCCAGCTGAAGTGATTCAGGCCACCCCAGCTCCTCCGTCAGAGCCTGTCACCTTCCGCCAGCAACCGCTGTGGCAGTTCCCACCGCCGCTGCCTCCGCCTTACGTCTATCCTCATGATCAGGTTAGTACGCAATAAATATTAAGACAAAAGCTAGTAACGTAGTAAATACAACTAACAACATGAGTCTATTTAAAGAAACAAAACCAGTTCCAGTCGTTATACTTGACCTCAATGCTATTTTAATAAGCAACATTCAGCTGCAGTTGCTTTTAAGTGAAGTCGAACTCTTATGTAGTCACGGTAACAATCAAACAATATGGAAAGTTGTTGGGAACGTTAAAGAAATCGTGACTGGTCCGGCCCACGTCCCCGCCACACGAGAGAGAGTCGCTATGTTCAACATGGCCACGATATCTAAGTGCGAAATAAATTTAAATGTCGGGACACGCTTGCAGAATAGAAAGCTGCACAAGGCGAACATGTTGCAATACCACGACCTTCTTTCTTTGTGATTGCTTGAACAAAGGAGGCTAATGCAAATACACCACAACAAGTTTAAATCTCGTGAAATCGTTTGGCCTTAATTTCACGCTCTAATAAATAATTCCCGAGGCCTAACTTTAGAATAATTTTATTTGTTGCTTGCTAAATTGGCCAAATTCACAATAATATTTCTTTTTCACGATCAGAGTAGATGCCACACCAGGAAGCATGAGAATGCTAATGCGTCTTTGAATAGCGTATTCAAGGCTCGTCTCGTATGGCCTCAGACTTTACTTTGCAATATTAGCTTCCTAGTTATTTAAGACTCCCGTATGTGAAGAAATAATTATTGCAATAAAAAAACTGCGAAGCACTTATTGTTCTGTAGATTTCTAGGTCGCGGCTAGTCAAATTAAATAAAATCACGTTCTAATCGGATAAACTACTACTATTTTAGAGTCCAATAAGAAGTTTCCTTTATTATTATCCTTGTTTGTATTTAAAGATAACCGTTTTAAAATAGCATTCATTGTATGCCGTTGAAAGTGGTTTCACCACTTCGAATGCATCAAATGCATCTGGGACGGTAACGGAACCGCTAAATCGGGCACCGATCCTTGTAGGTCGATAAACTCCGTGAACTTCCTATAATTTAAAGTTCACTACACTTGCATATAATACAGCGAATGTAATTAATATTATTATTTCTTATTTATAGGACAACTTAATGCAGCCCATCGGGAATGAACGAGCGAGTTTCCGTAGTCTCCGTAAGAACATCGGCGGTCGTTGGAAAAGACTCGTGAAAAAGAAGCCCGAACAAGAAGTGTACACAATCCCGCCCGAGCTCAAGCCGCAGCTCAAGCAGATATATGTGTATTAACAAATGAAGCAACAATTAGTACTACATCACTGAAGCAGGCTTCAACTGCTCTGTTCTATTAGATGATTTCACAGATCATGGTTGTAATACGTAACAATTCATATCGTAACTCGAATATCAAAATTTTATATAGAACATGTGCACGGCTATCCAGCCTTTTATCTTTAAACATATCTTTTCGACCAATTAATTCTAATGAACTATGTATCACTCATCATTCAACACCATTGTGATCTAAAGCCTAGGTTTGTATTATTAAGTATTAGAACGCTGTTGTTTGTGCGTGCTATTATGTTGCTGAATTCTGTATGTTAAAGTGAAGTGCTCGTGATAGTCAATTGAATTTAGCTTAATTATTAATTTAATGTTATGAATGTGAAAAACCTATTAGGAAGATGCGGTCGCGCATACTAGTAACGAAAATCCAATAATGATTAAAAATAATGATGCCTTGTAAAATAGTATTTGACTAATTAGGGCATTTTGTAGTCCATTAACTTATTATTCTAGACATGGTCGTATCGTTAAGCGAAACATCGATCAAATAGTTTTGTGAAGATAATTTACTTGTGGATGTACTTTGTGTCTGTTATAAGAATCAATATTTTAAACATCTTGTGGTTTCATGCAGTATTTTTATATCATTCATTTGTGTTGTGAGTGAGACTGATCTATGGTACAATTTTAAGAGTAATGACACGTAAAAAATATTTTCTGACAATATTGAATTAATATCAACACAAATTCACTGAAAAATGTATAATGAATGTCTTTTAGTTGTTTATATTTTCGAGAGATATGTTATTTGCATGCTTATGGTAGTATAATTTTTGGATTTTCGCCGGGTCCTTACTGTGATAGACACATGAAAATATACTGAAATAAATATATTTGATGAATAACTAAACGACTTTGAATTGCCTTAATAACTTGTCAATTATTATCGTAGAAGGACGACGGTCGAGAATTTAGATAGCTCATATTGAGCCTGATATTTTGAGAATTAAGAATAGGTAATATGTACAATCCAGCCATGGTTTAACAAAACGTTAAATTCTAACTATTAAAATTGACCACGATGTAATGGTACTTTTGACAGCGTGAGAAATTTTAGAAGAAAATGTAATCTTTTGTTGAATTAATGAAAAATAAATAAATTCCATCATGATATTTGATTTTCTTTGCCTTAATTCTTGTCTCTATGCTACCTTATAAAGTTCCCAGAATAAAGTTGAGAAAATAATAAGTTTTGAGACGCTTAATGATAACAGTTTTTGGAAATAAAATAACCTAAATAATTAGTTGTAGGAATAGTTACATAGGTACCTAATTTTACCCAAACAGATGTCGCCTATGGTAGCTATCTAGTACTAGCTAAAATCTCGAGTGTAGTAGATATAGGTAAAATACCTCTAAATTTAATAAAGACGGCAGTCTGTAGACGGTTACTACTGTAAACATCTTATATACAAGAGATTAAAAAATAAATCTATAGTAAATATTACTTTGGAGCTCTAACATATGAAATAAAGTACAGAACAAGAATTAGTTTTATCAGAAATTAATTATTTCTTGATTTATCTATACGATTTATTAGCGTATGTGATCAAGAATGATTAATGACAAAGAAAAATTGCATTAGATAGGTACTTATAGTCTGCATCCATAAAAAATTAATGAAAATATAAACAAATAAATAACCCAAACAAACAGTCGACCCGACAGTCTGCTGATGTCTAATTCTTAATTCATTGAATGTTAATTTTAACAAGATTGGTTTATCTTTTCATTAAATTGTATTGAAATAGACTATTTCAGAGTTTATATTGTCAATATAATTTCGACTTCTAACGCCATCTATTTAAAATTTTTAAAATCAATTTATTTTCAAGAAAAGTAATAAAGCGCCATCTATGAATAACTGTATGAATTCTTATTACATTACCTTCATATTACTTTCTGTTATAGTGACATCTAACGACATTCTTATAATTGCAGAATGAATGAAAAAAATATATATTCTGCCTTTAGTGCTCCTATTCAATTAGTGCATACATTACGCAATAGATGTCGCCTATTAAATATATGAGTAGTATTCGATATTTTATTAAAATCACTTGCATGATTAGTTTAATCATAGCATCCAAAGTACTTACTTTAGATTCTTATTGTAAATTTAGATCTTCATGTCATCATAAATTGTAAATTTTTTCTGTGTCTCGTTACAAATGTTTGTGACTGCTAACCATCAGGGGAATTGTATTTGTTATTTATTCTTATTAGAAAAATTTATAGTTATAATATAGTTATACTTTACACAAATTCAATAACATTATTGATACTTAAATATAAAACAAAAGTAATGATGAACTGTTAGTAATGACATCTAACAGGCTCCTATATGTGCTATGTTAGGGCATATTAGTAATATACCCTAACAGGTCGACTTCCACGCGATTCTACCTGGAAACCATCGTGGAATTCATCACGATGAGCCAAATTGTTTTCATCCTCACCTGTCATACCTTACTGGGCCGCCAGCGTGAACTGATAGCACAAGCGGAGTTACCATTCCATTTTCATCCATTAAAAAAACTTACTTATTAAAAGTGAAACATTTGGTTAGGTAAGAGGTTGCTTATCTTTTACGTAAGATGTCGAATATTGTTATGGATTAATTCTGTACATACACATAATATTATCATCTTTTTTGTGACATCTTAATTATGGACATAAGCCTGATTGATAGTACTTCAAGCAGATTATAAAAATTAATAGATAGCTGCGATGTATGTGATGGATTGTTCTCAAACAATACGTTTATTTTCAGTAAAACAAAATTTCCTTCTAAATACAATAAAATGTAAAATTGTATATATTTATTTATTCTACAGATAATTTTGGTAATTCCAGTTGCACTATTATAGTTGATTTACGCTGTCGGATTACTGAAATGATAGGTGAAGACAAAGTCAGTTTGAAAATGTTTGAGGAGAGATATAGCTATAAAAAGGAGACTTTATACAAAAGTTGTTTGCTTGGGCACCTATCTCATTCGTATTTTTACCGTGAAGCAGTTGTGTTTGCGTGGCGGTGTGTCGGTTTGAAGGTTGGGATATGGCAGTGAATTTATAGGGTACAGAGGAATAATACTTGAATTCTCAGGAATGGCAACGCATTCATCCAGTATACCCAATCAGGTTAACCTCCCCGTAACCCTCCTAGAAACCATCGAGTTGAATTACAGGTGTATCCATCAAGATGGATTAATTAACCTGACCTGCCCAAGAGGGAAAAGGATTTTTAGCAATGGAGTTTGACAGCCCCATTGCTAGCAATATACCTTATTAGGTCGACCTCCACGTGGGTCCCCCTGGAAACCATCGTGAACAGTTCTTGTTGAATTCGTCACGATGGGCTAACTGACCTGCTTCATCCTCACCTATCATCCTTCACTGGTGCCTCGCCGGTGTATACCGATAGCGCGGGTGGGGTTACCATTCCATTATCATCCATTTAAAAAAAAAACCTGCCCTGCCCTCTTGGGGGGAAAAGGGATTTTAAATAATGGAGATTAGCAATCCCATTGCTAGCAATATACCCTATCAGGTCGACTTCCACGCGGTTCCCCCTGGAAACTATCATGGTTAATTCCTGATGAATTTATCATGATGGGCTGACTTGCCTGTTTTCATTCTCATCTATCACCCTTCACTGGTGCTCCGCCAGCGTATCCCGTTAGCGCAGGTTACTATACCATTTTCACCCATCAAAAAAAAACCTGCCCTGCCCTCCTGGGGGGAGAAAGGATTGTTAATGGATGTTATGGAGATTAGCAATCCCATTGCTAGCAAAAGCTAGCAATAGAAACCGTCGTGATTAATTTATTGTTGAATTCGTCACGATGGGCCAACTAACCTGCTTCATCATCATCTATCATCCTTCACTGGTGCCCCGCCATTGTATACCGATAGCGCAGATTCCATTCCATTATCATTCATTAAAAAAACCTGCCCTACCAGCGCAGGTGGGGTTACCATTCCATTATCATCCATTAAAAAAAAATACCACAGTCTTAACACAAATTATTAATGATATAAAATCCCCCACATATACTCGTACGTACTCAGAGATTGACACGTACATTTAAGTGTAGATTAATAAAGCGAGCTTAATGAGCGATACCACAAATACGCAACGAGGCTTATTATACTACAAAGCTTGCAACACGTGACCACCCCGGGCATAGTGCTTAATGTTTCTGGCAATTTTATGTACTCATTTAGGGGATAATTATTTTTTTTTAATAATATTTTTAATGATATGTTCTTAGAATGACAAATAAGCTGATTTTCTTTTTTACCACTGAGGTAGCAAATAAGCATAACTGGGCGATACAGTAGGTATATTTTGTTATATCCATGGTACTGCTCATATCTATAGGCGACGGTTACCACTTTGGTGGGCCGTCAGCTTGTTTGCCATTCTGAGTTGTATAAAAAAAAAGCATACGGCCATACGAATGCCGGCAACAATACTAGGGGCATTACGGCTCAGCATTGCCGAGATTACACTCAAACCTGAGCAAATAAAATATATATTTACAACTCGACTTTACTCACACATAACATTAACGAAGATCGATACATGTGATTAAAAATATTAAAATATATATTTGATTTTCATCCATTCCAGTACATAATACTTTTTTTTATGCAACTTAGAATGGGAAACAAGCTGACGTCCTACCTGATGGAAAGTGGTATCCGTCGCCTATAGACATTAGCAGTACCATGGACATAACATACTGTTTCGCCCATGATACCCCCCATGCGTTGCCATTCCTGAGGGCTCAGGTGTTATTAATACTTTGGTTTGGCATGACATTTGTTGTTTATACAACGCCAAATACCAATAAAATAATAATCCCATTAACGAAAATAACATATTCGTCATTGTTCTTAAAAAAGATATATCCTTGTCAAAACACGAATATAACATCGTATCTAATTTAACGAGCGAAGAAACAAAGTTATTACGCAAATACTTTTTTTTATATTCCTTGATTGTCGCCTTGCGTTACCCCAATTTAGCAGTTCCATAAATGGATTAGAACAATTTGTTAAAAGAAATTAGGCCGCCTCGTTTTCTCTGTGTTCTTACCAATTCCTTTTTGTTGAAGCTTCCGTTCAAGACTTACGTTTGCACTGTTGTGACCGGCCGCTTTCATATTTATTCATGACTGTGCATATTTCTTTTTCCATCCAACGCTGATCAATTATACATTTCGTTTAATTGGAATGTTGCTTGTTGTAGGTACGTATTATGTGCTTAGTTAGTTTTATTTGGCACAGTAACATTCTTATACGTTAATTCTTTATGAATCAATAGATAGGTATATAAGTAACTTATAGGAAATGCAATTTTCAACAGGTCTCAACAATTAAAAAAAAAAATTATTTTGAACCAACGACAAATATTTCGCTGATCGCGCAGTGTTATTTTGCGACAGAGTCATCAACCGTATTCATGAATAAGGGCTAGTTACAACAAAGTTAAAACATCAAAAATAAGCTTCACCAGCATCTCAGCTTCTCATAAAGTCAGCACATATAGTTTTGCTTACTTTAGTTATAATTATTTTCTACTTATTTTGGGATCGTTAGTATTTTTTGTTTTTTATTGGATGAAAATGGAGTGGTAACCCCGCCTGCGCTAATGGGATACGCTGGCGGGGCAAGCGGTGAAGGGTGATCGATGAGGATGAAAATAGGCCAGTTAGCCCATCATGATGAATTCATCAGGAATTAATCATGATAGTTTCCTGGGGGAACCGCGAAGAGGTCGACCTGGTTGGATATATTGCTAGTAATGGGATTCTAAGTCTCCATTACTAACAATCCTTTTTCCCCCCGGAATTGTCAGTATTAGAGGAGTCACTTTAATATTCTGTAAATTCACGCCACTATTCTCTTATTTAACTCTTAACGTGTTAGAAACTAGCCGGAGATCAACGACTTTTAAAACGTACGTCCTGAATCGTAATTATTTTAATATTATAAATTATAACAATATAATTTTATGTACAATAAAGTATAATAAATAAATATTTATGTCGACTTTACTCAGCCGAAGTAAATAATTACAATTCTAAACCAATCTAGATATTTTTTTTTTGTAATCGATATTTTGATCTTTGTGCTAATCACTCTCGAGTCAGTCTCGTATTCATTGTGTTCTTGATGATCGAAGCCACCATTTTCTGCGAAACAAACTATTGCTTGTTGCGACTTAAAGTCTATCTACAGATATACAGTTATAATTTCGAATTTAATCTATGTATCTGTAAGAACAAGGACTAGTTAATAATATATTTAATATCTTCTTGTCATCTACGAAATATTTTATCATTTACTGGTATATTATATTCATTTAAAATAAGAATGGATTCTCGTAACTAATACATATTATTTTTATCATTATTAAAGTTTAACGAAGTAATATCAACTCTTATTTAATTCCCTGTAGATTGCTACGTATATAACCTATATACGTAGCTCTCCTATATAATGTAATATAGGAGATTCGTACTACGTATAATTTTTAATCAAACTTTCTATTCCGGCGGAGTCATTTAAAGACATTGACTATACGAACCTTCGTGTTTTAGTCATTAAGAAGTACATAAGGTTACCGATATTGAAACCCATAAGGGCACTGTCGCGCATACAGAATGAAACCAGTGCCGGCTTTAGGAAGGGGGCGCAGTCCGTTGGGCCTAGGGGTGCTTCTGTCTAAGGACTATCAGAGCCAGAAGCCGGACGTTTTTTGACTGAATAGCGGGACTATATTTCCAGAAGAAACTGCGAATTAGTCCGCCGGTAACACTGTTGTAACCGGTAACTCCAGTGACTTTTTAGGGGCGCCATCTAAAATTTTACTCAGCGACGATTTTATGGTTTAGGTGAAAATGGAGCAGTAAGTCCGTTAGCGCTATCAGTATATGCTGGCTTCGCATCATCAATCGAGATGAATTGAACAAGAAATAATCACAATGGTTTCTAAGGGGAACCGCATGAAGGTCGATGTTGTTGCATTAGCCTTTAATTGTCCGCTGCTGAACATAGCCTCTCCCATAAGGAGCGGTTTCGCCAGTAGTTGCCACGCTTGGAAGGCGGGTTGGCAACCACAATTTAGCTTCTGGTGATATTTTAAGAGGCACGCTGCTGCCTATCCCTCTACCTATAGAAGATCGATGTGTTATGGTATTTTACTACTCGTAGTAGTAATGCTAATAAAGGGTTTGTTAGACCCCATTACCAACAGTTTCCACCCACCCAGGGGCAGTAGATGGACTAAGGCCGGCCCTGATTGGAACAATAGCGTTCCAAGTTATTTTACGCTCCGTATAACGGCAACGATTGAATACAAGTTCGGTGTTTCCCTCACTGTTACGTACAAGTGTCGTAAAACAACCATTACACAGCTCGATGATCCAACGAAGATGCTTTTATGATTTGTCAGGTTTATTTACATTGTTGTCGTCTTAGATACGGTGTAATTAGTGACATTGTTGTTTAATTACCGATAACAAATAAAGGAAGTTTAATATTACTTTTGACAAGACTATTTTATTTGATGCATATAGAAAATAGAATTATCAATTCACATACTATATTGGTTTACGTTGGAAAGGTAAAAGGTCAGTAAGGGATGATAAGTCCTCATACTTTAATCTCATGAAATCAGTTCTATGAATAAATTCCATGATTGAATTTTTTTTTATACAACTTAGAATGGCAAACAAGCTGACTGCCCACCTGATGGAAAGTGGTAACCGACGCCTATAGACATAAGCATTCTCATAGACATAACATGATATTTTGTTTCGTCCATGATACCTCCCATTCCTGAGGACTCAGATGTTATTCCTCTGTATCTTATAAATTTACTGCCATATCCCACCCATCAAATCAAAACACAGCCATGTAAAGACAACTGCTTCAAGGTAGAAACACAAATGGGATAGAGGTACTTAAGCAAACGACTTTTGTACAAAGTCTCCCTCGGGTATATCATGATGCTGTTCATGTAATTGGCGACAGTTTTTCTTTTTATGAATGATTACGAAATACCTGCGCTAATGGTATACACTGGTGGGGCACTAGTGGGAGATGATATGAATTTATTTTGATAGTAAAGTAAGTAATTTTTAGATGAAAGAGGTTTACGTTTCGCGTATACATTCTGCCTATATGTGATTAAAAGATATATAAAAATAATATATAGGAATATTTACATATAATAATAGATAAGGATGAAAACAGATCGATTTTCTTATTGTGAAGAATTGACCAAAAATTAACCATGATGGTTTTGAGGGACCAAGTGGACTTCGACCTGCCTGACTGGGTATATTAGCAATGAGAACTAACCTCTTCATTACTAATAATCCCTCCCCTCCAACTGGCGAATGTTACCACTTTCTATTAGGAGGATCAGCCAGTTTGCCAGTCTAGGTTTCATAAAAAAATACATTAACATTGTCATTTACAAGTGCAATAAAGAATATATATATATATATATATATATATATATATATACAATGTGTTCCAGGTAGGATTAGAGTTTTCATTACTAACAAGTCACTTTTACCTCCATTGTAGTTATGTCTAAGATACAGTGTGTGATCAAAGCCATTCTTGTTTGATTACCGACAACAAATTAAGCAAACTTAACAGTACGTATTCGTGATGGAAGTAGATTTGATTTACATTTTATGTCATAATTAACAAAAAGTCAAGGCACCGCTTACCATCAACAGGACTATTATCCTCACATCTTAGAATTTAAAGCATATGATATGCTTTCAAAGAATTGTTTTCTCGTAAACTTTTAGACTATAGAATGAGTTATTTTGTTCAGGTTAATAAAGACAATGGTATGCCGTTCTTCAAAGAGAACATATTAAGGTTTCTTCAGGGTTGACAACGCGCACGTGATACCCCTAGTATTTCAGGTGTCCGTAGGTTACCATTTAGTATCAGACGGACTGTTAACTCTATAATACTGTTCTGTAATAACGATTCTCCTATTGGGGGATTTTGCACGTAGGTTCCATGTTTGACAGACCGGTTGGCAACCACAGTTACGCTTTGGTGATGTTACTGCTCATCCCTCGACCATTGAGTTTCCCATTCACTTCTTATGACACCCACGGGAAAGGGAGGGGTGGCCCATGTTCATGGTGGTAATAGTTCGTGGTAAAAAATGGTACAGCTTTATACAGGTGTGTCTTTTATTACTATTTTTTTTTTAAAATGCATCATAACTATAATTTACTATTTCCCGGCTTTGTCTACGTGAATCAGTATATAAAGAATGCAATGTATTGTGTCAGCACTGACTCAACTAAGTCAATAACTAACTCAATGTAAATCAACCTAATTAGTGAAAAAGCTATAATAATAACATATAACTAGTGTCAATATAATTACTGTAATATAAAACGATCGTTAATCATACCAAGATAATGAAAGAGTATGAAACATTAGCTTTTTAATTAAATAGAAAGTTTACACAGTAGGGGAATATGATAAATGATTAGCTATTAGGACGAACTATTATACCATTTTTGTAAAAAATCATTAAATTCGTGCATATCATATACTCTGTGCGTTGTAGTATGGTGAGGATGACAAAACAATGAAATGATAAAAAATTAAGTGACTTATAGATTCCAAAAAAAAGTCGCGATGATGAAGAGAATTAAAATTACTAGAGGGAAACTGTGTAAAGTCATTTACTAAGTCGTCGCTTGCTAGAGTAGCTGTATTTCGGTTTGAAGAGAAAAATATGATAAACATTTTACTGAAATAAGTTAATAATGCGTTACATATTATTATTATTATTTATTGCACAATAAAACTTTGTATAAGTGGCTAGGTTAATACCATATGACATTCTCTACCCGCTGACAATTAGGTAAAAACAAAAAGCGTATGAATCGCAGTAGCGACGAAAAAGTTGTGAAATAATTATTGTAACACACTAAAATATTTATACACACACTTAATATATGAAAAATACACATATAATACATAAAAATTATTGTCAGTATATATGAATATACTAATATTAAAACAGCGATAAACATTATGATATGTAGTATTAATTCACGAGTAATTTGTAACTAGAGCTAGTTTTGTTGACTCAACAAGTAATTAAAAATTAAGATATGGTAGTAATATTGCTGGGTATGAAGACATAACACCTTGGTCTTCAGGAATGGTACTGTATGAGGCCTATCACGAGTACCACAGTTACTCTGAATCAGGTGGGCCGTCAGTTTGTTTATCATTCAATTATACATAAAAAATAATAATGAGTAGGGATATATATTTACATTATAACATGTATTACATCTCCATATTTAAAAATTATATAATTTTCATCGTGCCTCCGATTACACTGTTTATAATTACTCTTCTCCATCCAAAGGTTGCCTGGAAGAGATCGCTTTTAGCGATAAGGCTGCCTATAGTTTTATCACTGTGATTATTTCTTGTAATTGTTTATATTTATAATAAGTTTACTATTGTAATCTTTTGGAGGAAACAATAAAGAGTATTTGTTTGTCTATCTATTAATAGACAGTTTTAATTCTAAAAATCTCAGTCCATACGATTAAAAGCTAAAATATCAACTGACTATCTCCCGCAAAATATAGCAAAACTATAACAAAACATTATCCAGGTGTTAAAATTAAATACATAAATTCACCCACCCTCTGCTGAAGCGGCTTGTAATTACACCTATGCGAAATTCATGGGTGGACTGGGTCAGTGAACCATTACATGGGTCCTCTTCACCACATAATGAGTACAAGTGCGGTTACAGACTAAGAAGTTGGGTTACTGGAAGAGATAGACACTAAATATGTTTTTAGGCAAAAATGATTTCTTTGTAAACGATCAATATCACTCGTACTTTATACAAGCTGACCCCGCGAATTTCGTACCGCCTAACAATCGATTCTTTCGATTTTTAGTTTTTTGAATATTTATTTTGCTATTCGGGACGACGGGTCAGCTAGATTTATACGATACTAACGTCACTAAATTTGTTTGCTTCCTGGAACTTCTCCATTAACACTTGAACTTTATGGCATGGTGTTAAAGTTCAAATCGACTTTTAAGTATTATTACGAATCGTTTGTATGGAAGTATAGACAAGTGTGGTCTTTAGACTTTTTAAGGCATTTTTTAATGTTCTCCGTAAAACTTCATATCCTTTCTCAGTAAATTCCCTATTGAAGTTGCTTCTTTTTAAGGAGCAATATTATATCTGTTGCCTCGCCGTGTGGTCCCGGCATAAAATAGACTACCCGTTCCTTTCCCATGGGTGTTGTAAGAGTCGACTAAGAGAGGACGCGGGATGGGCAGCAGCGTCCCTCTTAAAACATTCCTGAAAGCCTAACTGCGGTTGCCAATCCGCCTGCCAAACGTGGTAACTACTGGCAAAACTCCCCTTATGGAGAAGGCTTATGTTCAGCAGTGGTCAATTAACGGCTGAAATAATAATAATAATTATACCTGTTGTTAATTTCGCTGATTAAATATTTTCTATTAAGTTACGTCCATTTATAATATTAGAAAGAGTAGGATATCTGTGTAACAAAAGTACGTGTGGTCAACAATTGTCGCTCGTTGAACAAGGGAATTCCGGGGGCCTCTTAGTGCGAATTAAATAGGTTTAAGTGAAGGGTTAGCGCAAATTGAACGTGACCACTGCTACTTCGGCAATATAATACAAGTCAAGAATTAATAAACATTGCATTATATCAAGTTATTGTAGTATTTTTTGTGTGTAATTGGGATGTTAGACTTAAAATATATAGGATCATAGCGGCATTAAAGTCGCATGAGAATTTTTATTTCATATCATTTATTCAGAATAGAATGGGCCAATCCTTGCTATCACGTGGGTGTCATAAGAGTCGACTAAAATAACTAAAGCTATGTGGCCCCGCCATAGACAGGGCCACCCCTTCTTTTCCCGTGGATGTTTTAAGAGGCGACTAAGGGAAATAAACGGTTGAGGGATGGGCAGCAACGTCCTTCTTAAAACTTCACCGAAGCCTAACTGCGGTTGCCAACCCGCCCGCCAAGCATGGCAACTATGACTATATACAACTAGAAGCCTATGTTCAGTAGACAGTTAACGGTTTATATGATACGTCCTTCGAATAAAACATAGTATGTAAAGAGCCGTTATCACTTTAGCTTACTGATCTCTCGCGCTCTATCAGCCACTTTGGTTCTTTTACGAATATCTTCATATTTGATTCTGTCATTTCGCGAGACATTCTTCTCCATAACACATTGAGTAACTTATAGCTTCTTTTTATACCTTGTAATAAATATTTTTTCATTTTTAAGTTTCCATTTCAATATTCTAGTCACATTTATTAATTAGTATTTAATTAGTTTTCTGTGTTCAATATTTTATAGCAATAATAATATACATGTACGAGTAGTGGAGTATTTAATAGGCATATGTATTAAATATTTATTTCATTTACAAATTGTTTCTGTTAGATATATACACTGCCATTTAACCTCTCTGTTTAGCGTAACGGTTGACTCGTAGAAAATGCCATTAGGCATTATGTTTGCCTTATATACATATTTTAATGTATGTAAGTGTATAAATAAATACCTACATAAAATACAAAAAGGCAGCAATCTCCTCCAAAAAATTCTTCGAGTAAAAGAAATTATTAAAAGAAGGGGTATTTTTATTTAAGATAGAATAGATAATTTTAACGTAGACATTTTTCGAATTCATACCTCCAATGTTGTTTATAAGGGTCTTATCGACTTTCGTACAGTGTTCGAGTTGTAAAAAGTTTAGCCCCTTCCTATGTACTTTTGCGCGCCTTTACACCTAAATAAATGCAGTTGGATCCAATCAATGGCATATTTGATGAACCTTATTTTGCAATGATTAAGGTCGAAAGTCATGTAATGTATAACTTTAAGAGTTTATAACACAGGCATGGTTATATAAGTTCGCTTCATATCTTGTCATAACGTTTTACTGTCGCGTTACGTATACATACGTTACTTAAAGTATGGGAATGTTCTCCGGAAATTGGCTTTACTGTAATCTGTACCGAGCTTCATGATATGTCTTGACGTACAATTTTGACATTTGAATATTTAAATAACGATGAATTAATTCAACTGATAAATACAATTTTTATTTATAATTAAGAATTGAAAATTTAATTAATTTACTTATTTATGATTACAAATAAATTGTTTTATAAGTTACTTTTATGCGTTCACATCTAAAACAACTTACAGAAAATAATGCAAACGAGTAACAAGGTTTTTGGTGAAAAATTAAACTATAAACTGCAGTAGAGGAATAATAGCAAATACATTTATATTATATATTAAACATCCTATATTCTTATATCAAGGATTTTATAGTTAACAACAAAAGTAAAAATCTATCAACACTTTGTATTTTTTTTTACGTAAGTAACTAGAAATGAAAAATAAACTTACGAATATACCCTACCTTATAGAATGTGATGAAAACTGGTATTCGTCGGCTATAGACACGAACAGCTTGTGGTGCTATGGTATAAAACAGATTAAGGTTATGCTAATAATGATACTTTGTACAAAAGTCGATTGCTTGGGTACCTCTGTCCCATTCATGTTTCTACCGTGAAGTAGTTGTGTTTGCATGGCTGTGTTTCAGTTTGAAGGGTGGGATATGGCGTGAATTTACAGGGTACAGAGGAATAACACCTGAGTCCTCAGGAATGGCAACGCATGGGGGTATCATGGGCGAAACAGTATACTCTGTTATGTCCATAGTACTGCTCATGTCTATAGGTGACGGTTACCACTTTCCATCAGGTGGGCCGTCAGCTTGTTTGCCATTCTAAGTTGTATAAAAAAAAAAACTTTTAAATTAACATGTTTTCATTTTAAATTAGACAGTAAGCTATAGAGACTATGCTTGGAGTTTCCCTGCGTGATAAAATCCCTAATGTGGATATCCACATAAGAAAAAATTACCGATAAAGTTAATATAATAGAATAACCATTGTTGTTGTTGTATCAGCCTTTTGCTGTCCACTGCCCAATATAGCCTCCCCCAAAATAGGGGTTCTGCCAGTAGTTGCCACGCTTAGCAGGTGGATTGGCAACTGCAGCCCGGCCTTTTGATGTTGTTTTAGAAGGGACGCTGCTGCCTATCCCTCCACTATATGCTACTTTAGTCGCCTCTAGCGACATCCATGGGAAAAGAACGTGTGGCCTAATCTATGCCGGGACCTACATACATACATACACGACTAATAACGACTGGAATGAATAACAAAATAAATGTTTCCAAATATTAAACTGATTTTATTGATGGCTAATATTTATTGATGTCTATGGAAGTTCTGGTAATAATAATAGAAAAGATTGAAATCTCCCTTTTTAACTAATAATACATAATAATACTATGCAATTACTATTATTATATGTATTGTATATGTGTGTATATTGTATGTATGTATATTATATAATATGTTTTTGTGCATATTCATTTACAATATGTGTATGTTTATTTTATTTGTATTCTATAGACTTTGTATACCTTTTCACCTGTATCTTTCCTGCACTAGATTACCCGCTAATTATTTTCTCTAATAACTGCATTGGGTTGGCTGGAAGAGATCTCTTTTAGAGATAAGCTCACCTTTGCTAACAAGTTGTTAAATTAATCGCTGTATCTTTTGTGCGAGTGCTATAAAGTATATATATACTAAATAGTAAGTAATAGTAGTAAATCTTCGAATATTGACAGTCGCCGAATACTAATGGTAGCGAAATTAAACAAAATAATTCTAATCAACTAACCAATAAATGTTTTCATTAAAGCCATACAATTTTTGTAGACGGATTATACAAATCGTGAATAATCAGGCTCTAATAAAACAGGACACGATCAATCATTTAGTTTACACAACACCAAAGGGCACAGTAATAAAATAAATGTAATTCTCTCCAAATGAAATCCCAATTCCTTTTGTCCGTTGGAATCTTAAAAACACTTTCAAATTCTTCAATTACTTAAAACATTCGCTATTGGGGACTTTTCATTTGTGATGTTTAACCAAGGGATCGACTTTTCGATTGACTTGAGCAGTTCAAAGGGCGGAGGGCTGGTGAAATTAACGCAATGTGGGGTGTGCAATGAAGGAGCAATGGCTTCAAAGGGAACATGATTTCCCTATTTTCTTGAAATAAAAAAATAATATTCTTGCAAATTGCCATTGAAGTGATAATTTGGGGGAGATGACGCGTGCGAGGCAGTGTGTGGGTATTGTTATTGTCTATATTTATATTTTTACACATTCTCATATGAGAGTGAGTATGTATATGTATGTATTCATATATGAGTATACTTTTATTACGAATGAGGATGGTGTCTACTGGTTAAAAATGTAAAAAATATTACGTTTGATAAAAAAAATTGGTACACTACAAAGATCGATGTTGTCACCTTCTAGTAATATCACTTGGATCAAAAAATTTAAGATTAAGTTTCTCCAGAACCATGAAGTTACAAATCACAGTATCACAACGTGATGAAACAATAATTATATACTATTAGTAATGTGCGAGCGTGTGTGTGTGAGAACGTGCGCGCGCGCATGCTTGAGTTGATGTTAGTGTGTGTATGTGCATATGTCCATGCGTGTATGCGTGTATCTGTTGTCCTATGCAAGTCTGTATTTCTGTCAATTTAGTGGGTAGTTTCCGGGTCGCTTTCTATGTATTGACGACGGCGAGTTTAAATAATAATAATAGGTGTCATCCATATCCTACCAATCGCCTGGTGCTCAAGCTAGTATATACGTATTAAGAAGAACTAGGCAATGAACTAATAAAACGTAATGTTATGTTTTCCAATACACTAAATTATTATTAGCATATTAAAATTACGTCCATGTTGGTCCGATAAGAATAATATAAAACAAGTCGGTTTTTAACTGAATTAAAAAAAAGTAGGAGTAGTTTCTCAACTCGGTCGTATTTTTTATGTTTATTTGCACAGAACTTCGTCATTTCTAAACTAATTTGGAAAATTGTTATTTTTTATACTTTCAGAGAAAAAAATCATCAAGATTGGGTTAGTAGTTTGTGTTTTAAATGAAAATAACAGATTTTTTTACTGAACAATATTTAATAGTTGTGGACTGTTAACTAAGATATTACATACAAATATGGATAAGATTCCTGATATCATAATTATATGAAAAATATTATCTATACTTTTACACTTACAATAAAACAATATGGTGCTTATAAATTAAGTATTTATAAAAATTAATAATCTAATTTAACAAGATTGTAACTGGATGATATCTGTACATGGAAGATACTAAAAAAAATATCTAAGGTATTTTAGTAAGAGCAATAGATGTTAAAACAATAATTTATAGAAACTTTGTTAATATACCTATATGTTTATTAAAGCATCACACAAAAATTACTGCACCAAATTGAATACAGTTTTCACTGCTCTTCTTTAAAGGTCTAACTTAAAATCTAGTGTACGTATGTTTTATTTTGACACGCCATCTGGAAGTGATCTGTTTCATAGGTTTTCCTATATCTTAAATTCGCGTGTACGAAGGTCAAAAGCCTAGTAAAATAATAAATCGATATACGAACATCGACTTTAAACAGAAATGTAATAAAGAAAACAACTTTAACCCTTAACACTTCGTCACGTCGTCGTCTGGCTCGAAAGCTATTTATTTATTCATTGAATCGTAAACTCGGGCCGTCCAAGTGGAAACGTTGCTGTGTCTCCACGGAGGCTGCATTGTGATGCGCTCAATTAGCACCACCAGTTAAATGTTAAGAGCGGAAACGCATAATTGGTCTCTGCTCATCGGAAGCGCAGTCGAGCGATCAATGCGATTGTCACTGAAGATATGAGTTATAACACGACGTTCCACAGTTGAAATTTATTTTTAAGCAATTTCCAAATAGAGAAGGTACTCAGTATTTTATTTTAGTATTTTAGTAAGTGTATTTTTTTTTTTGCAGATTTGAGAAAAATTAATATTAAATATTTAAAAGATAAAATAATTACGACATTGATGAGCAGAGCTATAAATGCTAAAGTTTGTAAGGATGGATAGATGAACGGATGAATGTCTGTTACTATTTGGAGCAAAAACTTCAAAACGGATTTGAGTGAAATTTAGTTTATGATTAGGTAAACTAACTTGGGCACATAGGATAATTTATATACTGATTCACGTGGACAAAGCTGCATGATACAGGTAGTACTGAAATAAAATATTTAATATTAGATAATAATTTCAAGATTGTTTCTGAAGATATGCGATTAAACGTGGTATTTCAAAATTAAAATTCCTTTTTTAGCAACTTTCAATAAGGAACTCAACTAGTCTGTCTTTTTATGTGTATTTTATAATACGACATCTTTGTCAATTTTGATCCGATTTTGATCATTCTTTTTGTAATCGATAATATAATTTACTCTTATATTTGTTCCAAATTTACTTTGTAATGTTTGAAGCAAGTTGCCACTTACGCAATCCACGGGAAAGGAAGGGGTGACCATTTCTATGGGACTGGACTACAGGGCATAGAATAATCCGTTGAGGTGCTATAAAGTAATAAACAATTTCACTTTCACATTTATAATATTAGTAAGATTTATATCAGTAAAATAAAATATTTTAAATTAAGTTACTTGAATATTATTTTAATCTATAATTATAATGCTAAATTTCAACCTGCACATAACACACGGAAACAAGATTAAATAAAATTTGAAATCACTATTAGAAGAATCGAAAAAAATCGACAGTTACAATTGGGTTCCTACTACTAATAACTACAATGATAGAAATGATGTGAGAAATAACACAAAAAAATTCCAGTGTATCACTGAGCTAGCAATGGGAATTGCATCCCTATGACTAACTTTTTTCCCCTCGTTAGTAACGTAAAGTTAGTTGAACAGAGACAAAACTACTTGAATAAAGGTTATTAATTTCACATGTTCACCTCTTCTGCTTGATTAGAAAGGCGCCACATAGTGGAAGGATCGCTGAAAAAAGCGTATGTGACATATTCGAGCCTATACGTTAAGTCTGCCACTTAGCAAGTTGCCAAATGGATTCCATTACAGCAATTTAGTATATGGGTCCACGCCCCCGGCTCTCCGGGCCGTGTAGGCATTTTGTTTTCTTAGTCTTGTAGGTGAATTTTTCTTCGTCACTTTCGTATGAATAAGTGAACGTGGTCCTCTGAGAAATATTTATGATGTGTAACCACTATTTGAGTAGACATTATATTGTATAAGTCGTCTCGAAGTATTTTTTTAAATATTCATTTATTTAAGGCATACATACATTTCTACCGTGAAGCAGTTGTGTTTGCATGGATGTGTTTCGGTTTGAAGGGTGGGATATGGCGTGAATTTACTGGGTACGGAGGAATAATACCTGAGTTCTCAGGAATGGCAACGCATAGGGGGTATCATGGGCGAAATAGTATACTCTGTTATGTCCACTTTCCATCAGGTGGGTCATCAGCTTGTTTGCCATTCTAAGTTGTATAAAAAAATTACAGTTAAATATAATAAAAAATAAATAAATTTGAAAATAGAATTATAACATCGGAAGAAGAATGAAATAAACACAGTTTAGAATGAACCCTCACTAGATGGGCCGACTACCGCAAATACAAGGGAGTGGATGCCGGTGGCTCCGGACCATTCCTTATGGCAGTCTATGAAGGAGACCTATATTCAGCAATGGACAATTAGCGGTTGAAATAATTATGATGAATTATTAATCTAAGCGCAAATATGATACATAGATAAACCATAATTATAAATACACATAGAATGCTTAATATTTCAATCGACAGCTTTATCCTCCAGCTTAACGAGAATAAATATTATATATATTTCTTAACTCTTCTTTCCCTTACTATCTAAAGGAGCGGTTTGACTTTCAACATTCTGTGAATTCTCTTAATCTAACGTCTTCTGAGAGCCTTCAGCTGAAGACGTGCTTCAGTTTTTACGACAAATCTGTCACATTGCAAGCTGTATGGAACAGTTTACTAATTATAATATATATATATATATATATATATATAATGGATTAATCTCCATATGCGTTTAAAAACAGAATTTTCATCGTGTATCTGACCAAACTGTTTATAATTACTCTTCTCCATCCAGAGGTTGCCTGGAAGAGATCGCTTTTAGCGATAAGGTCGATCACCCATCGTTTTCTCAATATGATCATTTCTTGTAATTGTTTGTATCTATAATAGGTTTACTATTGTAATCTTTTGGAGGAAACAATAAAGAGTATCTATCTATCTATCTATATTATTCTAGAGAATGAGCAAGAAGCATTCGTTTGTGAGCCAAAACACAATACAAGCCTACGCCAGTCGACGGATAACCCCCTTTATAGGTTGTTTCGTACTATAAAAATGTTATGACATGCTTCATTATATAAAAACAAGGTAAAATGCTAATAAAGTTGACAAGCTGTATTTTATAGCCGGTCGTGCCTTGCTGCCGGGTACTAAAACAGTATTTTAGGCATTTATGCAAATCAGAGGGCATCAAGGAATCGATACTTATATTTGGGTCGAACTGTTATACGTTTAGAGGGTGATTGTATATTTTAGCCGACTTGGATAAAGGTATATTTTCGACGGTATTTTTGTTATCCAATCGCTATATTTTAGTTTTAACCCGTACGACGATTTATATGTATTTACCTACGTATACACATAAGTTACTTTTAATATTATTGAATAAATGTTACAATTTATAATTAAGTTTTAATCAATGAAAGATTTCCCAACATGTTGCTTTCTTTTGTAATTAAAAACAATTGGTAAACGTTTGTAACATATTATATTTGTATAATTAAAACTTAAGAACCGAAGGTCACGGGATCGATTTATTCAATACTTTCACAATTATATATATATAATATTCCATTTTCTAATTTCTTCAAATACCTTTCAATTGATATTCGGGACAATCTTCATCTCATCCATTATCTGTCCACTGCTGGATATAGGCCTCTCCTATAGACTGCCATAAGGAACAGTCCTGAGCCACTTGCATCCATTGACTCCCTGCAATGCATTTGATGTAGTCTCTTCAAATAGTAGGGGGTCATCCTACACTTCGTTTGCCCGTACAGGGTCGCCACTCAAAAACCTTTCTTCCCCATTGAGTGTCACTGCCACTTCAGCTTGCCTATCCTTTATACTTGGTACAATGCAAATAAAGTAAACACTACATACTATTTGCTTCTCGCATGCAAACACTTATAAATACACGTTAGAACTACGTAAATACGTGTTCAGTGCGCGATACAACTTATTACCATACCGGAGAGCCGTTAGTATCGTAGAACTACGGTGCTACGGTTCTACGGCGTAGCTCTACGCGAGTATTATAAATATTTCACAACAGGAAATTATGCCTCCGCCGATATTGTAGCTTTCAATGGAAAAGCGATTCGATCGAGACGAAATGGAAACTGAATTATGCATTTGGGGTCTTATTGATAAATTCGCAGTTTTAAATTTCGGGCATCGGTTCAGGGGGACGGTTGTCGGGGCGAGAGTAACTTCTTGTAAATTGAGTTGTAGGCAGTTTTCTTTTACATTTAATGTAATATTAGATTTGCACGATTTTTTGTCGATAAATATATTTATCTAATATTCTGTCTGTTAACGTGTTATGTTTTGATAGTATTACCTACAAGTACATTTATGTAGTATATATATATATATATCTATTTTATTGCTATGTGGTCCCAACATAGAATCACTCCTTCCTTTCCCGTGGGTGTCGTAAGAGGCTACTGAGGGAACTTAATACTCGCAGACAAAGTATGGGCAGCAGCAGTTCCATCTTAAAACATCACCAAGGGCTAACGAAGGTTATCAACCCACCTGTCAAGCGTGTTTAGCAGGCATTACGGGTGTTCATAGGCGTCGGTAAGTCACTTATCATCAGGTGAGACGCGTGCTCGTTTGTTCTGTCTTACAAAAAAAATGTAGACGAATTTAAAACTTGACTTTTTTTTTAAATCCACTCAAAATTAAATCATAACAAATCGAGAGATGGGCAGCAGCGTCACTCTTAAAACATCACCGAAACCTAACTGCGGTTGCCAACCCGCCTGTCAAACGCGGCAAATACTGGCAAAACCTCCCTTCATTGAGGAAGCCTACGTTCAGCAGTGGACAGTTAACGGCTCATATGATTCTGATAAAATCATAACACAAATATATTATTTTATAAATATACAATAAAATATGTTATTTCAAATAATATAGCACTGTAACGTGCAGTTTAGATCGTATGAATAGAGAATGCGTTTGCTGCATCAAATATTTATAAGCCGTTGATACGGAAATTGCAGTTTTGTAATATTAACTAGAGATGAGGGTATCTGGTTTTAAATAACTAGTTGAAAGCGTTATTGGTCGGCTCTAATAATAAATTGGTAATTGAAAGTTTTCAATAAAATTTTCACTGATGGAAATCACCGAAATTAAATTAATTCGAGTGACGGTGTTAGGCTCGTTCTCTGTCACTTTGGATTCCAATATGCTCGACGAAATATAGGCATGTTTAATATATCGTTGTTCATAACAGTAATAGTAGACAATTGACTCTGACTACTGAACTATACTGAATACTGAATTACAGTCGTGGTCATATATCTATACATTTCTATATATGCTTGTATATATGCAACAATATGTTATGCATACAATAAATAATTAAACTCATATTATTACTACCTGAATACCTACTATTTTATTAATACTATCTTATTACCTATTAATGGATGTGAGTCCTACTGGAAAATTGATTAATTTAAAAAATTAACCAGTAGGTTAATTTTTAAGGACAATTATCATCATATCAGCTGTTATCTGTCCATTGCTGAACATAAGCCTCCCCCATAAGGGAGAGCTTTGCTAGTAGTTGCCACGGTTAACAGGTGGTTTGGCAACCACCTGTGATGTTTTTAGAGGGATGCTGCTGCTCATCCCTCGACAACTTAGTTCCCTCAATCGCCTCTTACGACACCCACAAGAAAGGAAGAAATGACTCATTCTATCCTGGGCATTATTACAAGTACACTATAGTTGTTTCCAGAAATTAGTTGTCAAATCACCTCAAATTAACTAAGAAATAATATTAATAAGTTTATAACTACATTTTTTTAATAATTTCATTAATTAATTATAAACTTTTATATAATATTTAGCGGTAATTTTATGTGTGGTTAGTTACCTCACTTTTATTTCGCTTATCAAAATATGTAATATATAATAAAAAAATAAATGGCAACACTTCCTAACTCCAGAGATGATCTGAAATTTATTCTGTTCGCTATACTCGTATATTGCATTTTAATGTTAGCGTTCAGCGTTCTGTAGTTTAGTAGTTGAATTTCCGCTTAAGAATGCCATTTTTAGTTTGTTTATTGGTTAAATCTTTTAAATCTAACAACAGTTTAAGTAATTTATAATTTTTTTTATTATATCTTATATATTAAGAGATTTTAGTGTTTTAATTTTCTCTTTCTTTATACACATATTTATAAACAATTCATTAAAATTAGCAGTTGTTTGTCCGTTGTTGTACACAGTCCTCTTAAACAAATTGCTACACCAATAACTCCTCTTCATGTGGTGTATCCTTTATCTTTACTACGTTTGCTTATATGAGGTCGTCACTCGAAAAATTGTCTTCTCTATCGGTCTTCGATTCTATGAACTATGGCCGGACAAATGCTACATCAGTTTTATCGGTCACTTTGATCTAGAAGGATTCACAGAAGTGAATATTCTGATTAAGGATTCTTTGTATTAGAAT
The DNA here is from genome assembly GCF_026898425.1 of Galleria mellonella. Lineage (NCBI taxonomy): Eukaryota > Metazoa > Arthropoda > Insecta > Lepidoptera > Pyralidae > Galleria > Galleria mellonella. The sequence continues at coordinate 1,718,663 of NW_026441985.1, read as the reverse complement.
TTCTTTATACTCAAATATATTTCTTCATCTAAATTATTATCTGGCTAGATCGCTTATACTTTACGCCAAAATACACCGGGTGCACCGAACCCAAGGGAGACTGTTACTGACTTCGTTTGAATGATTCGACACCTCCCTAGAGATTTAACCCTTTGCAAGGGTAGGTATGAAATAATGTTGCATTAGTATTTCAAGTCGTTACATAACCGTCGTTACAAAAGTTGTTGTTAAAAGTACAATTCTAAGGGATTAATACATTAAAGAACTTACCTAAGTTCACAGCAGAGGGAGATTTTGTACAAAAGTCGTTTGCTTGGGTACTTTTGTCTCCTTCGTGTTTCTACCGTGAAGCAGTTGTTTACAGGGCTGTGTTTCGATTTAAAGCATGGGATATGGCAGTGAATTTGTATCTTAATACAAAACTTCATCAAAATCAGTTCAGTTGTTTTATAGTGACAACTAAACATATGAATATTCTTTGACTGCATTATTAGTTTAAGTAATTTTTAAAAGAGAGCAAAACATTCGCTAATCGAAAAAATATTATTTTTTATTTAATTCGTATTGGTTTTATATTAATTTTATTATAATTGAAGTCGCTGTATAGGATTTGTTGAGGATATCTACATATTACGACACAAATCCTCTAACTCCAATTAAGACAAATTATAATACAGTTTATATGTAACATATATGTTAGATAATATCAAGCTGATTAATCAAATTAGATACATTCAAAAGTTCAAGAAATTATATCCAAACTCAAATTCGGGGTGAAGCACCGAAATACCCAAAAATCAAAGCCCAAACTTGGGGAAGTGTCAAAATCTCGAGGGCACTCTGCATATATTGAAGGGACGACGAGCATTCGACGTCTCAAAGACTTCTTATACCCGGGGCTATAGTGACACTTTCGATCAAAGAGCCGCTTTAAATATTAAAAGCTCATTACGTTAATGAATCGTATCAGATTTTACGTACCACGGCCTCCGTACCGTCAATGCGTCTTTCGGCTTTCTGTGCTGCCTTACGAAGTCCGCTTTTGTTCGAAGTTTAAGTTTCTTGGATGCATATATGCAAACATCGTGGTTACTTTGTCTTGTTTGCAAAATGTAAATTACTTTTTAATCATTATTATTTGTAAAGAAAAACTAAATAAGGCCTACTGGACTACTAAATAAGGACTGGTAAAGTCCTTTTAGTAAAATGTCAAATTTTACTAAAAAGGACTTTACCAGTTTAATTCAATGTGGGTTCAACTGAACTGATAAGCATGTAATTTAATATATATGAATTCCACTGCACTATTGTTGCCTATAAACAAAATGATAATAGCTAACAAAAGTACCATTGGATTTACAGTTTTACATAGTAGTTATTTACAGATCTAGATCTGTTGACGTTGTTGTTGTTGTTGTTGTCTGACGTTCACAAAACATGAGCACTATATGATACCCGTATGATTATATAAATCGTTACTTATTTGCCATCTTAGTGGTGGTGGTAGGAAAAAGGCATTTTTGATTTTACTTTATGTAAACAAAACAACAAGTTCCTGATAGCTTTTTCACTTAATTCCGTCTAAAGAAGAGCACCAATTTTCAAGTTATTCTCCAATTTTAAACTACAGTTAATGATAACAATGAAATAGAAGTAATAGTGGCATAGAAACGATTCGAAATCCCGCGGCAGTAAAATAATATTTCACTTGGTACAACGCCCCCGACGCAGAGCTTGTTTACAATAAATATAGTTGAATGTAGCCTGCAGTGTACGTGGGAGAATATAAAGAGTTCGCAAGAAAGTTGCGGTATGTTAGTTCTTGTTTAATATTGTATATACTATAATATGCAAGACTTGATCGTAACATGTGCTTCGCCATCTTGGATTTATCATGACATAACTTATAAGCTTAGTACGTATTACAAATTGTAATTGATTTTTCGCATATGGTTATTTATTATAAAAATAATAATTGGATTCATTTGCGTGTATTTTTATAGAGAATGCTTGAATAGTTTTGGGACTATTTAATAGTTGATTGGCAACGAGTGGCTGTTCGAGCATTCTCGACAGAAATATACGTAAGTGTATTTGGTTATTATTATTGGAAAAGTACGAATGTGTATTTATAAAAATTTAATAATAAAATCTCTTAATTAAAGCCGATGATAATTTTTTTTGTTGGTTTTTGCACTCGAAATTTTGTCTTTCTGCTTTGGTGTTATGCCTATTTGTTTTATAAATGTGTGATTAAAATAGAAAGGCAGATTTTGTTATGAAGTGAGTTAGATATTTAGTTACAAACAAATGAAAGTAAATTATTTAGTTGTACTGCAACGTCAGCAGTAACCAAATTAATATAAAAAGAATATTGAAGTAATTACCTTTATAACACAGGACTATCCTACTATGGAGGCCAGAGACACTTACTGTAAATTAATGTGTAATGTGAATATGAATCTTGTATAACGCATGTATGTTTTTTGTTGAATAAATTATTATTATTAATTTTCATTATATTAAAAAAATTAACAAAATCACTTCTAAATTGAACAAACAAAATAAAAAAAAAACATTAAAAAACACACACTCAAACGGTACAAGCGAATTTAGAACCTCCTTTTTGGAATTGAAAATGAGGGGTGTCAAAAGTTTGAAGCATTTGTCTGTGTATCTCTTTGTGGCATCAGATAAACCGAATTCAAAGCAGTTTTTTAACATTTATATTTGTTTTTTTAATATAATTCTTTGTTGTGTTTTTTAATATTAAATTAATACAAGTCAAAATTATAAAAGTAATAGAGAAGTTATTGTTTATTATATAGAAGACAGTTTAAGTAAACATTAAATTGTACAATAAAGAAATATTATCACGTAGTTTCAATTCAAAACTTTCATTTTGCAGTACAATTTCGTATTTGCATAGATAACACCCGCTGAAATGGTTCGCGTCAAGGTGTAATTCATAATTCATTCAGAATACGACACGGTTGAAATGCATACTGTCTCTTGGACTATAAATTACAAGTTATACAATTTCATATAAATTGAAAAAATAAATAAAGATATATATTTTAGACTTCCATTCCATATAGGGAGACTAGTTAATACTAGTTTAATTAGTTCAGATATTTTGCTGATTTTTCAACGATATATCAAATAAACCTCCTCCTTCTCAGCTGAAATTGTGTTCCAAACTGACATATAAATTAAGGTAGGTTAAAAAAATTACCATTTAAAAATGCTTGAAATTAAGTTTAATTGATTAAAAAATAATTTTATTTTGTTTATTTGTAGACTCACCATATTATTTGAATATTACTTATAGGCTTACTGACTGGGTTGGGCTGTCTGTTTGTTTGACTATATATATATATATATATATATATATATATATAATATATTTTTGACTACTGCTTATTTATTATATATTATTTATATATTGTACATTTTTATAGCACTTATAAATTATTTAAATGAATATTGTGAGCAAGGGTGGGACTTATCTCTAAAAGAGATCTCCTTCAGCCAACTCAATACATTGACAAAGAATGTAGTTAGCGGGGAGTTAAAGTGTATGAGTACTATGAGAACGATATACAAGAAGATATTAATACATAAGGTACAGATAAACGAAATAATTTATACACCATATGTTATGCTTTACACACTAACTCTATAGATACTTTCTCCTTTTGAGTTCTCAAGGTTGACTGTATGAAATTTTTTCAAGAAATATGACCGCCTGTTAATCTTGTTATTTTGTTTACAAACTGATATTTGTAAAGTAGTTTACCTTAAAAGTGAACACGCTAATAATGTTTGATCGTGGTCCCACGTGGTTTTGATAGCTAAGTAAGTAAAACTGAAAATCACTGAATTCACCTTCTAATTTATTTCTTGTAAACAAAAACTTGTAAAAAACATGTTATATCTTTATAATTTACTGAATAACTGAAATATAATCGCAAAGATTCGCTTGCTTGTCCAAGCGTCGAAAGTCAAAGAGAATCGACGACAATCCTAGTTAAAATTAGCTGTACTTGCGTGGTTTATTTTGTTTTGTATAATTAAATATTTTTACTACGTAAGTTAAAAATAACTGGAGAATTTTGTTGTGTCATTTACAAATATATTTACTTAGATAATAAAAATAACCACCTTAATTTTGTAGAATGATTTTGTAGATGGATATACGCGATGTATATAATCAAACTTATGACAAGTTTTTATTTAATTTCAAAGTCAGAGTGTTGGATTAAAATTCACAAGTAACTTTTGAACGAGTTCGCATTATCGAAAGAGACTGAAAGGAGATGTCTCAGAAATGTATGAAGTTTGATGCCAGATCAATGTACACTACATTCATAAAAAGAAAATTTTTAATTATATTCGAATTCAAAATGTCATTTATTATTATTTTACTTTGTTTTCTAACACAAAGTGCTTCATGTATTCAACATTTGTTATACAAATTTAAACATAGCGGAAAATCAATGGCACTTTAAAAGGCATTTAAAGATATGAATGAATGAAGGTGAAATGTCGCATTTTCGGATTTTCACTGTTTTATGAATACATATATAATATTTATACTTACGCTCGATTATTATAACTTGTCATATATTGCTGGGTAGTTTCGCCATAGATTAGGCCCTTCTATATATAAATAAATATTTTAATCCAGTATTACCTTTCCACGGGATAATTAGGTTTAAAGTGTATTCAAAGTTTCAGACATAGACCTATAAATAATTTTCCTTCTAACCATTGACATTTACATGTATATACCGTGAGAGACAAATGATGTTAGTATTAGTTACTCATTATGAAGGTAATTATATGTATTTACTGTCTACATAGATAGTTCTACACGTAATTAAGATGAGACTAATAATATACTACGTCAAGCAACAATTCAAAGGCCTGGAGCAATTCAGTCGTTAATAGATGTACAATAATATTATTGATATAATAATCAATTTTATCGATATTTATATAGAAAAAAAAATGTTTTAATATTTTGTTTAATTGATCGTGCTAATCTCTGAAATTATCAATCGAATTTGAGAAAATATTTTTGCATTTGATATTTTAATTTTTGAATCGTTACGATACGACCACAAGCGAAGCTATGGAATAAGGGTAACATACTATAAAACATAAACAATGTCATCATCATTTCAGCCCTTAACTGCCCACTGCTGAATGTAAAGTCAGCAGTCTGCAGCACAAATTAACGGTAGAGTCATGTGGGGTAAACGTACGCGGCGAAAAAGTGTCCGCAGTGAACATTCTGCGAACCCCATGGATGACACCAGGTCGAGACCTATCGCGTTTAGTTAGCACTTGACCACCAAGCGAGAGTACTACGTTACAGGTTTGCTGCACAATGCTGTAGAAACTTACACAGCAGTATTGCTTTTGCACGGATTTGTTATTTTTTTCTTTAAAATTAATTTGCATAGTTACTGAAGCAATGTTATTAGTCTGATTGTTTAATAAAGTGACTGAGAACAGAAGTTATTCAATATTTTGTGTGAATCTATTTATTTTATCTAAGGTAAGTCATACTTCGAAATTTTATTATTTTTATTTGCTTTAATGGGATGGGGTAAGTGTCCAGGGGTAAGTGTCCGCATTAATTAAAATGCATATACTTACCCAGTCATATTTAATTACCTTCTAGTTGACAAAATTGTTTCCGGAGAACGTGGTCAAACTATAACCGTAGTTTGTTGTGTTAATGCAACTGAAAATTATGTGCCGCCTGCATTTATTTTGCCTCGAAAAAGAATGAAGGGTGAACTTATGGACGGAGCTCCGGCTGGTAGTATTGGCATGATATCTGATTCCGGATTCACCAACGCGGACTTATATTTTTAGTGGCTGGTACACTTCAAGGAATGCACTTCACCAATACTGATTATTGACAATCATTCAAGCCATATTAGCTTGCAAGCTACTCTGTATGGCAGAGAGAATAACATCGTTGTACTTACATTGCCACCTCACAGTAGTCACAATATACAACCCTTGGATAGAACCATTTACAGTCCTCTAAAAAATCAGTACGCACTTGAAGCTGATAAATGGATGGCACAGCATCCTGATAGATCTATTAATCAATACCAAGTAACTTCTATTTTCGACAGAGCGTTTAAAAAAATTGCTACTGTAGGTAACGCAGCTTAAGCATTCAGGATGACTGGAATATATCCTTTTTTTTTACAACACAGGGGGCAAACGAGCTTGCGGCTCACCTGATGGTAAGTGACTACCGCCGCCCATGATCATCCACAACACCAGCGGCATTGCAGGTATGCTGCCGGCCTTTTAAAAAGGAATTCACTCTTTTCTTGAAGATTATGTTGTCGTATCGGTTCGGAAATACTGCTGCTGGAAGTTGATTCCAAAGAATGGTTGTGCGTGGAAGACGATTTATTTACAGAAGCAGAATTTGCACCATCTGCAGTTACTGATATGTGTAATCTATCTGCTGATGCTATAGCTCGAAATATACCTTCTTTGAACTCTATAAGCACAGTAGACATTAAGGAGATACAAAGCCATAAAGTTATATCTGTTACCTTGATGGCACGACGCCTGTACAAGTTACGAAGAGGGTACATTCACATGTGATTTTTGTGCAATATCAAATTAAGTTTACGTGCGTACACTTAACCGAAGGTGTGCGGATACTTTCCCGCCGATGCGGGTAAAAGCCCGCGTTTCCCTTGTTCATTAAATGATTAAATAAAACTAATAGTTATTGTTAGAATTGAAATTTTATATTTTGTTTTTCTTCTCAAATGTTTTTAACGTTAAAATAAAAGTTTTTTTCTTTTCAATTATCAAAATCTTTTATTCTGGAAGCAATTAACTAAAAAATGCGTACGTTTACCCCACATGACTCTATGTTTTATTTTTATATATGGGGACTTTTGCTAGTACGTGTAGTTGGCAAACGGATTGGCAACCGTAATTAGGCTTTTAGAGATGTTTGAGAGGGATTCCGCTGCCCCCTCCATCTTTAAGTTCCCTTAGTCCACTGTTACGACACCTACGGGAAAGTAAGGGGTGGCCTATTCTGTTCAGGATCCACACGGCCAGTAAAATAAACATTGTATATGTATCAACATATCATATCTAATCTTTAACTGTTCGCTGTTGTTCTCTTTGGGGGGTTTGCCAGTATTTGCCACGCTTGGCAGGTGGATTGGCAATCACAGTTAGACTTTGAAGATATTTTAAGAGAGGCGCTGCTGCTCATCCCTTGACCTTGGTTAGTTGCCTCTTACAACACCCACGGAAAAGGAAGGGGTGGCCTATTCTATGCTGGGACCACACGGATACTGTATATGTATATTAATTTTTTTTTTGTAGTGAATAGAGTAAAACATTATTTAACCGATTTTAAAAATTCTTTCGATTATCATAAGCTAGATCATTAGGCCCCATCATGGGCTATATTATCTTAAAAAGAACCTGCGAAGCTAGATCGTTGATCTTAAGCAGGAGGACAAAGTTAATTAAAACAAATCTTTTTATATGTATGACAAAATGGAAACCAAGATAAGCATCGGATAACTAGGATAGCTTTTGTGTGTTACTAAAGTGGGACAAACTGCAACCGGAAATCAATTTACGACAGTTATTGTGTTCGGAGGACGAGAAGTCGATTTTCGCTGCTGAATTGATTTGATTTTGTGATAGCTCGTTGAAGGTATATATATATTTTTACCTTTATTAGTTATGAAATAGAACGAGCACGTTTATATATTTTAAGATTATATAAGACTTATATATTAATCCCCTTATTCATAAAAACTTAAACTTTCCACAAACCTATTTTAACTATTACACTGTTTTGTCACTTTCTTTCACAATTGGAATTTAGCACAAAAGAAAGGGACAAAACAGTTCAATAGCTAAAATAGTTTTATAAGAGATTTGACATCTTTATGAATAAGGGGGCTGGAGTATACATATGGAACGGTATAGGTATATGAATCCAAAATCCACCAATAGTATTTAATAATTTATTGCTCCGGTTTTGTTTGTTTGTTTCTAACACTTTATTGTATAGTAAAATCTTAAGAAAAGAATGATTGCAGTGAATAAAATTAATCTACAAATTGTTTTTGTTAAATAAATGCACTGCCATTTACTCTGTTTAGCGTACTGGCTGAGTGGTAGAGAAAGCCATCATAAAAGGGATTTCTTCCAGTCGACCTTTGATTTTTTGATGGAAATGTTGAATTGGTGGAGACAAAAAATAATAAGTAATTAAAAAAAAAACTCGTTTTTTCATTTTTTATATATATTTAGAGTACCATTATTATGTATATGTTACTGTAAAAGCCGTACATTGGTTAATCTTAAAATTTACTATGATGAGTTGATGATAAATGTAATATTAAATATATATATATATATATATATATATATATATATATATATATATATATTATTAACCTTTTAAATGAACGATCTACTTGTAACGGCACATCAACAAAAGTATAGTGACGCACCTATTCGATACTCGATATAATATCGAATTCGATCGCGACCCTCCGAACTGATCGAGTTGACGACGTGAACCGTAAAATGAGTTGTTCGCATCGCCGCTTCGGCCTTCTGCCAGCACCGTCCGACAGTAAACATCCATTGTCTTGCTCGTAAAACGTACAAAGATTTTCTTCGGGAAATTGCAAATGTCTTGTACCTACTGTAAACTTGTTTTCATTACTCCAAACTTATTGGATGGATTCCAATATTTTTCAAGTCGTTGCATTTCGATTGCGCAGAGTGCGATTATGAGCATCGATAGACGTATTTTGTGAGACAATTTTTAATATTTCACATCATACGCTTCCGTGGATTCGAGCCAGTAATACTGATCTATGGAAAGTGTAAACTATTTTGCTGTACAGGGTTTCGATTTTATTTTATAAACTTCTGAAATTCTAAAAATAATATCCACTTGTACCAATACCTATTTTAATAAAAATACTAAGTTTAATTATAAATATTATAAATGAGAAAGTTTATTAAGACATTTGGATGTTTTTTACTCAATCACGCATAAACGGTTGAGTGAATTTGAATTAAATTTCGTACACGGATAAATTTTATTCAAATTTAACACATACTTATATACTGATTTGGACTGATACTTTATATAATGGTTCACGCGGGCAAAGCTGCTGGAAACATTTAGTGTCATGATAATGTGCAGATTTAATATACTTTTAGTAACGAATTCATAAAGTTTGGTGATTTAAAATGCCATTTTCATACATTTAGCATCGCATCAAATGACAAAGTGAAGTTTCTTGAAGGAAAATGTTACAATGTCTCATGTTAATAAGACTTCAAAGCTTTACACCGCCATTTAAAGTGGTAATTTTATTTTCTATGAGTTCAAATTGTTTAAATTTTGCTTTGTATTACTGCGCTGATAATGAAATTTCTACGTGGTACAATAAAGTTGGTAGCTAATTTCGATCTTAGTTATAGTTAAGAGTTTATTTAATTTAATATTTAGTTTGAATCTTTAAAAAAACTACTTGTTTCTTATAAATGTAACCATGTAGCAATATTTATAATAAACAGATAATGGATAAATAATGATAAATAAGTTATTAATTTATTATCCAACTGCTTTAAGTTACTGAAAGTTCTTATCTTTATAACATTTTATGTGTGTACGTATCTATGTAATACAAATGAAATCCAGATTTTCAATTTTTTTTATACAACTTAGAATGGCAAACAATCTGACGGCCCACCTGATGGAAAGTGGTAACCGTGGCCTATAGACATGAGCAGTACCATGGACATAACAGAGTATACCGTTTCGCCCATGATACCCCCCATGCGTTGCCATTCCTGAGGCCTCAGGTGTTACTCCTCTGTACCCTGTAAATTCACGCCATCTCCCATTCTTTAAACCGCAACACAGCCATGCAAATACAACTGTTTCACGGTTGAAACACGAATGGGACAGAGGTACCCAAGCAATCGACTTTTGTACAAAGTCTCCCTCTGGTAAATGCAATTTAATTGATCATTCATCATTATCATTCAGTCTAGATGGTTTGTTTGCAACAGTTTTGTTTCGAGATTTTCTTCTTTTATTTAAGTGTATGTTATTATACTACGTTCTTTAAACACAATTTTACGACCTCCTAGAGATGGAAAGGAACACTGATATATAGTATTCTTATTCCATTACTACAATAAAATGTTTCAAATATAAACAATGTAGTCAATACTCAATTTGAATATAAACATATAAGATTCACGTCACCGATGTACGCGTGTACCTTCGTTTATAACTTGTTTATAGAGAAAGATGAAACAAATATCACAAATCATCTGAAAATATGTAGTGGACAACTATTGACAGGCGATTTCCTTATCGCTTGATATATTTCCTGTTCGGAACTCTTTTTGTGAGGGGTGGTGAGTTTTATAGAATTATATCTAAGAGGAGATGTAATTTAGTACCAAAATATATCAATACAATATTGTATTGAGACAAATTGAGGCGTAAATAAATAAAATATACTAAAAACGTTTATCACGTTTTCATAATAAAAAAAAAAAATACAAAATATGATAGTTGGTGACTGGCCGATGCAAACTCTTTTGCACTTTATTACCTTAGATTATATAGATAGAGTGTCTTCATACAAATGCTTCGATTAAAGCGGGTCAATTATTTCACACAATTTTTCGTGATAAATAGTAAGTAATAAATGAGTGATTTCTTTATACTTTCTATATTTATTTTGTCTCACAATTTCTGCATCTATTTAATACGTAAATATTTAGTTTATTTAATAAATAATACGTCAAAATACATTTATGCGTAAGTATATAAAACATTGATAAAAAATGAGTCAACGTAGTTATTTGAAATTTGGCTGACAAAAATTGATCTGTTTTTGAAGCTCGATGGCTATCTATATAATCTAAGTTTATTACATACTTTTTATATACATTTACTTTTACAATCTTATGATTTCTATTTCGTATTTTTTGACATTGTCTTTCCTTGCTAATTCGCTATACAATATATTTTCGTTGCTAAAATCCATGTCTTCATCATTTATCACCTCATCACAGGTGGACCTTGTAATAATGATATTCGTATTATATATGATCGAATAAAGTATAACAGTTAGGTAAAACAAAGAATCTATATATGCTGTAGGTATTCATAGGTATTTCTGCCGTCGAGTAATTATTCTTGTATGGCTGTATTTTTGTTCGAAGTGTGAGATTTATTCATATTAACTGTTAACTGCCCATTGTTGCACATAGGTCTCCTCTATTGGGAGGTTTTGCCAGTAGTTGTTACGCTTGGCAGGCAGATTGATAACCGTAGTTTTTTTTTAATAGATGATAATGGAATGGTAGCCCCACCCGCGCTATCGGTATACACCGGCGGGGTACCAGTGAAGGATGATAGGTGAAGATGAAGTAGGTCAGTTAGCCCATTGTGACGAATTCAACAAGAATTGTTCACGATGGTTTCCAGGGGGAACCACGTGAAGGTCGACCTAATAAGGCATATTGCTAGCAATGGGGCTGTCAAACTCCAATGCTAACAATCCCTTTCCCCCCGATAACCGTAGTTAGGTTTTGGTGATTAAAGAGGGACGCTGCTGCCCGTTCCTTGATTATTAAGTACCTTCAGTCACTTCTTACGAAATCCTTGGGTAAGGAAGAAATTTATGTCGATATTGCCTTGATGAACCAACTGACCTGCTTTCATTCTCATTTATCATCTGTGACTGGTTCCCCGCTATCATCATCATCATATTAGCCTTTATCTGTCCACTGCTAAATATAGGAATCCCTCATAAACTGTCATATGGAACGAACGTAAGCCATCTGCATCGACTGACATGCAATGCATTCGAGGTCGTCACTCTATCTAGTTGGATTGTCCTACATTGCTGTACCTTTCCAATGTATACCGAAAGAGCATTAGTTCTCATTGTTTTCATAGTGTTTTCAGTGAAAGTCATGGTGATGTTTTTGTTTATAGGCAACGTTCATTCATCACTTTGCATCAGTTACATCTTACTTATTGGTCCTTCTAAATTGTATAAAAAACTCAGCGATCAATGACAAACAAAAGTGACTTAAGTGGGGATAATTTATATTTAATTCTATTTACTGTTAAACAAAAAAAGAAAAAACCTGTTCCATATTTGAACAGTCTTTCAACAATGGTTCACCAACAATGAGGCGTTCGGCTCATGCAGCGGGGATACAATAGCACAATAGAAGAATACTCGCATACAGTCGCATGTTTTCACTAATTAATCTCCTAGTTACTGCGCTTTGCCGCTAAAGGCGATCCGTGCAATTTTGTATTCTTAATTAATTGTATCAAAGTTGCCAGTGTCGTTTGAAAATGAGAATGTCAAATTAAAAGGAATACTAGAATGCATATGTGTGAATTTATGTTTGAAGTGGCTATTCATTTGTTATAAGGAGACATGTTACTAATTTTAATATAATATAATTGTAACTAAACGAATTCTGTAAATGGGAGACTGTACAAAAGTCGCTTGCTTGGATATCTCTGTCCCATTCGTGTTTTAACCGTAAAGCAATTGTGTATGCATGGCTGTGTTTCGGTTTGAAGGGTGGAATATGGCGTGAATTTACAGGGTATAGAGGAATAATACCTGAGTCCTCAGGAATGGCAACGCATGGGGGGTGTCATGAGCGAAACAGTATACTCTGTTATGTCCATGGTACTGCTCATGTCTATGGGTGACGATTTCCGCTTTCCATCAGGTGGGCCGTCAGCTTGTTTGCCATTCTAAGTTGTATGAAAAAAATTGAGAAAAATGTATATGGTTTTTAACCAACTTCAAAAAAAGGAGGAGGTTTATCAATTCGACTTATATATATATGAAATTTAAAATTTATATGAAGGGTTTTAATAAGATCAATAGATGTTACTATGACACACGCATGAAAGAAGAAAATTGTTACTTATTTTATATATTTTGCTTTTTTTTGTATGTGCATTCTTTTATCTTTTTTTACTGTGTTTGTCTGTTATTATTTGTGTTCTGTAGGTAAAGCAAATAAACTATCTATCTATCTAAACAATAATTTTTAAAAATTTTGGCTGTCTGTATATATGTTTGTTCTGGCATAAAACTATTGTATAAAATTGGATACGGTTTTCACAGTTGTATTTCTGAAAGTGTAGTCTAACTCATATATTTTTTCTCTTAATACATTATCTAGAATGATCATTATCTAGAATTTAGTTTTTACTAATTTTGAAATCCACGCGCACGAAGTGGCGGACAAAAGTTATTCATTAATTAAGTTTTGTGGGTCCAGGGGATCTACTTTGAATTCTGAACTGAAATCTGTCTCTGAGCTATATTTGATTGATTTTTTTATTGCTTACTATATTAAGATATGACCACCATAACTATAATTCGAGTTACGCATTAAGTGTTCTCAGTCATGTTGCCGTGTAGTCCCGGCAATGCGCCACCCATTCCTTTCCTGTGGGCATAATACGGAACGCTGATACATTAATGGTCGAGGAATGGACAGCAGTATCCCTTTTAAAACATAAAATTGTGGTTGCTAACCCACCTGCCAAGCGTGGCAACTATTCGTAAAGTTCTCCTTATGGGGAAAGCCTATGTTCAGAAGTGGACAGTTAATGGCTGATATGATATGATGATGATGATTAAGTGTTCTTTAACTGAGTAATCTTAGTAATCATTTATTGTTAACATTTTTAAGTAGAATGTTTTATTGACTAACTTCCTTTTTTAGTTTCTCATAATTGCCTTTAACGCAACATTTATTTTCTACCGCCCATTGTCACTTTAAATGATGCGTACAACACTGATAAATTTATTACAAAGAATTTTTATTTTATAACTAGCATAATGCCCGCTGCTTCTTACGCGAAAAGTAATGAAATAAATCACTTATAGATAAAATAGATTATTATTGTTACGATGAAATATACACCAGATTTTAAGTTAGATCGTAAAGAACATAACCATGGAAACCAGATCTAATTTGATTTAATAGTTTTTGCGTGATGTCGGAACAAATATACAGACAGACGGATAGACAAAATTTCTAAATAATATTGTTTTTTCTTCTATTGTCTCTATTAAAATTCTTCATATTAATTTTTATTATATATATCTCTTATAAATATATATTTTCCAGTTATATTTTCTTATATAAGTAAAATAAGGTATATAAGATTAGAGTAAATGCACTTAGATTGATTAAATCAATTGTTTATTGATTTTTAATCCACTCGACTTACTTTATGTTCATCGTAATAAAACTAGCCACATTCACTAACAAGAACTCGACATTAACGTCATAAAACAAAACGGAGACGAGGCAAGGAAGCAAAGAAAATCCATGCAATGTCCGCAGCCACTCATCCGTGACTAACTCGCAACAAGAAAATGTATTTTTAAGTCGCCGCCGTCTCGGCTTCGAGTCGGATTCACTCAATTAGTAACGAGCTCGATTGCGTCATTAATTTACCCGAAATATTATTTTGTGCCAAGGAAAAATAAACTAGCGACAATCTTTACTAATTTAGTAAATGTATTTTTTTTTTGTAATAATAATTTCCAGCCAGTCGCGAAGCAGGGCCTCATCGACGATCCACTATCATCATAAAAACCACTACCACTCTGTCAAGAGTGTACGACTGAAGAGAGACTTCAGCTGTTAATTGTTCACTGTTAAACATAAGCCTTCCCAAAAGGGGAGTTTTGCCAGCAGTTGCCACACTTGGCAGGCGGGTTAGCAACCGCAGTTAGGCTTTTAGAGATATTTTAAGAGGGACGCTGCTGCCCATCCCTCGCTCTCCCTTAGTCGCTGCTTACGACACTCACAGTAAAGGAAGGGGTGATCTATTCTATGCCGACACATACGACGACGTAAATTAATTAATTAATCTTCCTTAAATATATGGGCATTAAATAAAAATGAGGGGGGGAAGGGATTGTTAGTAATGAAGACTAAGGGCCCAATTTCAAGCAATATACACAACAAGGTCGACCTACACGTGGTCCCACTAAAGGTCGAGCTGGAAACAATGCTGAATTCTAGATATATTCATCATGATGGGCTAATGGACCTGTCTGTTCAACTTCACTTATCATCTCTCATAGGCCAGTCTTATCGTTCTCTTATTGTCTTCACTTATCGTCTCACTGCACATCGCTGTATACCGTTAGCATGGGCGGAGTTTACCATTTCATTGTCATCTATTAAAAAAAAATAATAATAAATGGACATAAGAAAGAAAGTCGAAGTGAGTTTGTTTGATTTTTTGTTTGTTACGTTGTAGCCTCTTAATCAATGAATATGAAATTTAGTATATACGTACTATAACGTAGAAGGTTATATGCTACTTTTTATCCTGGAAAATTAATATGTTCTGGTACCTCGAAAGAAGTTGCGGGTAAAAGAAAGAAAGTAATTAAGTAGTAACATACATTATATAGAAACGTTACGTCAATTTGTCAGTGATACTCATAATTTGTGTATTAAAATCGGTCATTTTCAGCCGTTAAACTATCCATTGCTGAATATAGGCCTCTCCCACAGTCTACCAAAAGGAATAATCTTGAATCAACTGCATCTAGTGTCTCTCTTTAATTTGAGATCGTCACTCTACTTATAGGAGGGGTAGTCGTCATACACTGCCTTTACTTGTACGGAGTCGCCACTCAATAACTTTTCTTCCCTACCGGTTGTCGGTTCTTTGTACTATCTGACCAGCCCATTACCCCTTTAGCTTTCTTATCTCTCGGCTTGTTTATATCTCGTCAAGATCTTTTCAATAAGATACAAGTAAATCTTTAAACCATATCTACACTAAATACCGTACATTAGCCAAGAGAATGTTAATTAAGACGGAGGCAAATAGAGTCAGTCAAACAGCAAACAGATTTAATTAATATATAGCACGACTGTGTCTTGTATTAACTGGATCTTGTCAATGGCAAACATTGAAATGCGCTTCGGGGTACTTATTGAATGTATGAATAGGTTTGCGGCGTCCTTACCACCATAAGGTAAATTCTAAATTGCGCTATTAGAATTCCTCAGATTATTTGCTATATAATAATGCAACGATGATATGAATTTGAAAAGGCCCAAAGTGACAGGGAGACTAAAAAAATAGATGAATTTATTTGCATTAATATGGGCACATAGATTGAAGAACCGGCAATCAATAGGAAAGAAAGGTTCTTGAGTGGCGACTCCGTACGGGCAAACGCAGTGTAAGACGACTTCCCATTAGATGGAGTGACGACCTCAAATGCAGGTGGCTCAAGGCAGTTCTTTATGGCAGTCTATGGGGAGGCCAATTTTTACCAGTAGACAGATAAAGGCTGAGATGATGAAGATGATGAATATGGACATAGACTTCACTGTATAGTATATTACTAACTTTTACCCGCGAATTCTTATGCGTGACTATGATATGTTCATTGATTAAGTTAAAAAGTAGTATAAGCCTTTCTTCATCGCTTATACTACGTTTATACCAATTTTTATGAAGATTGCTTAAGCCATCAAGTTGCCAAGATGTAACAAATATTACTTAATCGACTAACACCAGCCATATTCATCATTCAAGTAATAATTCAGTGTGTTTTAGGCTTTGTACAATAAGTTGTTTTTTTTTATAACAGTTTTAAATTAATTAAATTTAAAAAGGTTGTCTGGAAGATATTGCTTAACAATAAGACTGCCTTTTATACTACGCTATATTTATCGAAAATGGTTCAACAAATTCTGTAATGTTGGTGCAATAAAGTGTCAAATTAATAAAATATAAAATAAATAAATTATTTTATATTATCCGATTTACAGACATAAAAGACGAAAGTAGAGTACGAATCTAATAGGAATGAAATGAGAACAAGTACAATGGTAATGGTCAATAAGAGCCTTTGATTACCTATTAGAGATTACAGTTGTGAACGTATTATTTTTTAAGAATTACCAAAATCTACCAAAGTCGATTCACAATTAAACAACATAGATAGATAGATTCTCTTTATTGTTTCCCCCAAAATATTATAATCAAATCGTAAAATATGTAATCACATTAAGAATTCTTCTTTTTAAAGTTAGTTGAAAAATTGTTTTAGAATTGTAAAAACTATTGCATAATATGCACATTAAATATAATCAATTTCGTTATTTTAAGTTTCTTGAAAACTATATAAGAAATAAAGAACGTTAATATTATTCAGGCTAAATGGAGAAAAATTGTGACACGATGGTACCCAAGAGAAAGTAAAAGGAAAAGAGGTAGACCACAAAAAGGTGAGATGACGAGATCAGACAAGTGGCAGGCGTCACACGGAACGGTTCAGGAAAGAAGTGAGTGGAAAAGGTTGGAGGAGACCTTTGTCGACTGGCAAACAGAACTGCAAAAAATAAGTTTAATTCAAATAAAAGATTAGTTTACATTATATTTAAGTTTTCCATGTATTGTTTTTCTTTTCACATAGTTGTTAAATGAATCTGTATAAAAGGCTATATTATTATTAACATTGTCCAATAAAACGGATTCTGTCATTTGCACTGAAGTAAGACATTTAAAATTCGCCCAGCAGACAGGTGGCAGACGATGCCTCCTTCAGGACACGCCAATAAATCACCGGGCTACTTCGTATTGCACGGCACTGGCCGATACGCCAACCGTTCCTGATTAATGTCCCAGATTGACCGCTCCCGCAAGATTTATTGGGAAAAATACATACATAAATATACCTGCAATTGCAGAGTCATATTCGTATATTTACAGAAGGCTTCTTTTATTACATTAATACTCGTAGATCTTTTAAATCTTTTTTTAATAATTTTGTTCAATAGGTTATTATGATTTTTGTTCGACTGTATTTGTGTGCGTGTATGTATATATATGCATGTGTGTGTTCGTATATATTTGTATATGTGTATGTGTGTGTGTACACATGTACATATGTACAGATGTACACACACAGTCACATACAAAAGTTTAGAAACATATGTTTCTAAAGTTATATTAGATATTCTTTTTTAATATGTCGTGTATGACATATAGTTAAGGATATTTTTTATTCTAATTCACGTGAACAAAACCGAGAGATATAGCTTCTTTTATTTAAAAATAAAACAATTTGATATATTAATACTTCCAGATAAAAAATAAAAATATCTAAATAATGAAGACATTCCTTTAAAAAGAAATGAAATTTACAAAAACAATTGTATACTTTAAGAAGCCAGTATCATCCCTGTTTTCCTCTCATAAACGCACTCTTGTATGCTCACTTCGAACACGACAAAGGAAAAGTTTTCAGCTCAAGCGTCTGAAAAATATTACCCAACTTAAGTTTAATCTCTTGAAAACGGTGAGGAACAATTGTAAATAGGAGCTATTCTTGAGCAAGCGATGTTTACTAAAGTGAAACAAAGTTGCATAGATGCACATCAGATACAAGTATTATGGTAACAACGTCATACGGTATTTTAATATTATTTTATAATAAAATAAATAACATAATAAAATTGTAATTAAATGACGTCTGTATATAGAAAATAAGAAAAACTATTTTTTTATACAACTTAGAATGGCAAACAAGCTGATGGAAAGTGGTAACCGTCGCCTATAGACATGAGGAGTATCATGGATATAAAAGAGTATACTGTTTTGCCCATGATACCCCCCATGTGTTGCCATTCCTGAGGACTCAGGTGTTATTCCTCTGTACCCTGTAAATTCACGCCATATCCCATCCTTCAAACCGAAACACAGCCATGTAAACACAACTGCTTCACGGTAGAAACACGAATGGGACAGAGGTACCCAAGCAATCGACTTTTGTAAAAAGTCTGGTAAATTTATTAATACGAGGGTTTTTATTAAAACCAATAGATGAAAAAAAATTTTTTTTAGACATTTCACCAGTATCACGCTAAAACTATTGCGTCAAATTGTGTGCAGTTAATTTACCTCTCTATATTTATTTATTTCTCTATATTGAATATATAAATGTATGTTTGCAATCATTAACATGAAAGTTATTCCCGTATTTATTTCATATTAATTTTTCAACGATAAAAGTCGCTATTTTATTTTAAATTAATTTGGAATTGAAAATAATAATTAATATTTTAAATTACTCTTAGTTTCAATACAAATAACATAATCAGATGGATAACAAAAATCAATTTGATTTCGTCGATATGGATGTAACATTTGCGAGATAAATCAATCTAATTTCAAAATAAACACATTATCAACGGTTGTTCTCACTGAAACATATCAATAAGTGTTGACAACGGTACCAATTAAGATCAATTAAATATATACCAAGCTATTTGCCAGCTGTTTGGGCGTATTAGAACACATAAGACTCCTATTATGGACCTTCTCGACGCCTCAAGTTAATTAACGTATGCCATTGTGCAAGTTTACTGGATACGTCATGATAAAACTATAATGGAAAGAGGAATTACTAGTAAATAAATTAAAAATATTATAGACTGTTTAACAAATCATTATGAACTTTGATAGACAGGTACTGAGTACCAATAAACCTATCCCGGGCGCGTGGAAGAAGTCGCAGGTTGACGAAATTGACTACATCAAATATGTTTACTGTAAAATGCATAAAACATTATCGTACGAAGCATTATTTTGGAATTTATCTATTGATACGATATGTTTTGTAGCTATATATTTTGTTTCATATAAATATAATATTCTTCTTAATATGTAATTTTACAGTAAAATATGTACTATATATACTTAATTACATGTTAAATAAAAAGAGGAAAAAAGTAAAAAATTTAAAGTTTTTTTTATGTTTTTACTCAAAACTGAATAATATACTCTTTTTTTATATCACATTGGTATATGGTACCAATATATATATAAAATGATCCGTAATACAGTTAGTGATATAGTCGCATCCAGTACTCCACTTAACAATATCTCAGTGAAATTCGCTCAATGTAATTGAGACATCGCGAAGGGCCATTTATTATTTTATTGTTACAATAAGATGCCAGTTGATTGGTAGTTTCTTTTAATAGCCTTATAGTTCGTAGTGTTTTTATAGATTAAAAATACAATGTATCACGACTCTTTTCATTCGCATAATGTTATAATAGAAAAATAAGTTAGTAAATTTTGTTAGTTAAAGTTTTGTAAATACATATGAATATTTGACTGTGAATTCTTTAATTAAAATACAGCTCAAATAGTCTGATGGTAAATGGTCACTGTAGCCTATGGACGCCTGCAACACGTCGTAGAGGTGTCACGTGCGCATTATCGACCTTGAAGAAACCTTATTAAACCTTTTTTGATAAAACCCATACTGTAGTCTCTATAAAAAACCTCGGCAGGTAGCTCATTAGCTCATTTCACAGTCTGAACGTTCGAGAATTATGTAAAGTTAATATTGTAAACACAGTCCTAGGGGAGGTAGGGATTGTTAGCAATGGAGTTTGACAGCTCCATTGCTAGCAATATGCCCTATCAGGTCAACCTCCACGTGGTTCCCCCTGGAAACCATCGTGAACAATTCTCGTTGTATTAGTCACGATGGGTTAACTGACCTGTTTCATCTTCATCTATCATCCTTCATTGGTGCCCCGCCGGTGTATATCGATAACGCGGGTGGGGTTACTATTTCATTATCACCAAAAAAAAAACACAGTCCTAGGTGTAGTCAATTCGGCTAAAATATTTACAATTAAGTCTAGAGGAAAAAATACAGTATTTGCACTGGTGGGGAAGAACAATTCTGCACTAACTGTCAAAGGGAAACTTTGTATAAAAGTCGATTATATTTCATATCTCAGTCTCATTCGTGCTTGTCTCATTTCTGTCGTAAAATAACCGTACTAGAATAGCTATGTTTTGATTTGAAAGGTGGGATATGATCATAAAAATACAGAGTACAACGGCATAGGACAACAGTTCGTCAGGTATAGCATAGGATAAGCAATATTATGGCATAACATTGCATTCTGTCTATGGGGCTGTACATTTTCACATATGTACATTTCATTTTAACAACACTATACGACCAATGATGATGGTAACTGCTTTCCATAAGGTGAGCCATGAGCTTTTTTGATATTCTATGTGTTATAAAAAAAATGCTACGTTTTGATGCATGAATATTGAATTATTAAACAACTGAACAGGAATGAATAAAATTTTATTATCACACATGGTACCTTTTATTCCAAATCTCGCAAGCTGATTTAGTAAATATGAGCAGATATTATTTATTTATTTATTTATTTATTTAACACTTTATTGCACCAACATAACATGATTTGTTAAACAATTTTCAATACGTATAGTGTAGTACAAAAGGCGGTCTTATTGCTAAGCAATCTCTTCCAGACAACCTTTGGGTAGAAGGAATTAAAGCATGAATAGGTAGGTGGCTATTAGATTAAATAGATATTAGATTAAAATAAGACCCTATTATTAAACCTCTTAAGAAAGAAACAGGTCTGATAGTGCGACGTTAATCGGTTATAGAAATGATGATGATTACACTAGAAAATAAAAATCAATTTCGTAAAAAACAAAATAACTAAGTTAAAATTAATTTTAATTAATTAATTGAAGAATTAAATTAGTTAAAATATCTTCTGGTGCAGAGCTGCTAAAGATTACAATTGTACAAACAATAGAAATATTTCTTTTCCCGGGAAAGTTGTGTCTTTGTCATGTACAAAGTAAGAACAGGATCGTTTGTTTCGAAAGACTGAACCAGGCTTTTAAGTCGGCTGATAAATACTTGCGCTGTTTTGAAGACAGGAAATGAACCAGCCGTCTAGGCGGTGATGAAAGGAAAATACATTGTTTTTATGCAACTTGAAATTGTAAACGTTTTGACAGTCCATCTAATGATAATTTAAAATAGTATCCCACAAAAAACCGACTTCAATCATCAAATCAGCTTTTTTAATTTAAAATCTAGATTTTTTGAAAAATCTAGACTACATAGATAAACAAATTTTGAAAAAAGGTAACTATAAAAAAAAAATACAACCAAATTGAAAATCTTCATTATTATTAATTATATCACAAAGGTGGCAAACAAGCATACAGCCCGTCTGATGGTAACAAGTCACTGTAACTTATGGGCGTCTGCCACACTATCCTGTTCATCCTGATAAAAACCTTGGCAAAGAGCACACTAGCTATACAGGCTGAGAAAATTCCTTTGAAACCGCATTGTACTCGACCATTTAGGTTCAAGCGTGTGAGGATGAATTCTCTGTTGATGGCGTGCGATGCGACGATGAAAGTAAAATAGGTATATTTTATGCATAAAACATTTAAAAATAAAACAGGCACATATAAACAATTCTTCTCATAGATATTGCACAGAACATTCACGCGCGAGTGTTCTCTTTATGCAACTACAGCTTTAAAGAAATTACGCGGAACGCAACAGGCTCACTGCTGAAACACAATTTTAGTTACTCGGATATTTATTTTGTCACTATTGAAGAGTCTGATGATGTGAAGAGACGATAAGATCGAAAATGGAGCACGTATAAACTATGCTACAGTATAAACTCATTACTCACTTAATTATTGTATATACACAAAAACAAATTTTAATAATGTATTTTCTACTAATATATGTAGTGACGTTATATATCAGGCATCCTTAATCGTAGTAATTTGTGAAATTGAAATAACCGTAGACTGGAATATTCTTGAGGTAAAGGTTAATGATTAAGTCTAAAATTACGATATCCAGAGAAGAACTATTAACTATTATTTAAAAAAAAATACATAGAGATATAATTTAATTTAAAAAGAACTAAGGTGATCGATATAAACTGAAAAATTACAAAACTATGGTAGCAATAGGCCGGCTAATAGCTCGAAGAACTGACAATCAATGGGGAAGAAAAGTTCCAAGAGCCAAGAATCTATTACAGTAAAGACTGGTAAACATAGTATATAAATACACAGGACTACGATTATTTCAAAAACATTGAAGTGAGTCAGTGAATACATAGTGAGCGAGAGGATAGCTCCAAGTCGTTCCTTATGGCAGTCTATTTGAGAGACAATAACGGCTGCAATGATAAAGATACATATTAATAATATTTTTGAATGTAGTTAATTACATAATTAATTCCTTATAGTCTATGGTTACACAAAATTTAATCAAGTGGACACACACTACTACGATTTGATAGTACATCAAATCGTATAAAAAATCTACAAAACCTTAGGGGAAAAATGGACAGCAGTGAATCACAGGTAACAAGGAATCAATCAACATATCCTCATATGTTAACATTGAGCGATATTACGTTAATAGTGTGCTATCTCTCTCATACCTTTGCTATGCTAGTATTCCCAGTGTTTGCACTCTGTCGAATGAACAATAGAATGCGAGACATTTATTTTAAAAACTTGTGAATTAAAAGTATGCGTAGACATTGCAAATTTTTGTAGACCATCACGTTAAGAAACTTTTTTAGTAGTATTGGTACACTGACAACTGAAATAGGATAAACAAAAAGTGATTTACTGTTACCCACATTTCTCTACTCAATTAGGTTTGACGCTGGACATATACGCCATTAGAGCAAATCTAATGAATGCATACAAGGTAATTAGGATCAAACCAAGTATCTACAAGGGTACTTCATATGATTCAGTGCTCTTAGTGGAGTTAATTGGCACTTAATAGTAGGTATTGTACTCGAATCCTCTTTCATTAATTTGTATCATTATTGTGAACATAATTATGATTATTGACTTCTATCCTGTGTGTGGGCTAATACAATTTTTATATTATATCTTAATAATCTAGAGAAAGATGAAGAGCATGTTTTGAGAAAGGTATTAAGTATGAATGAGGATAGCTATAAAGGCAGAAGAAAACCTAAAAAGATGTGGATGTACCGTGTGAAAGATAATATGGCTAGAATGGAAGTGAATGTAGAAATGACAGTGAATAGAGAAGAATAGAAGAGAAAAACATATTATGCCGATCTTGAACAATAATTATGATAAGGATAGGAAGATGGTGCTGATTATATCTTAATAATGTATTCAATTGTTTTTCAATTCAGAAACTTTATTTGACAAACTTGAAGTGAGTTTATTGTTTGATAACTTTTTTCTAGCCTTTCTATATAAACTTTATAAAAACGAAATCGATGTAGTCTAGCCATAGTAAAATGAAGACTATTTAGTAATTATTTAATGTTGTGCAAATATTACTTTGCAGAAATAGGTATAATTTTAACGCGCTAGAAGTCACATATCATATAACATATAGCTCCAAAATAAAATATATAAAATCAACTTTATTCCATCTTCCACAGAATCGGAATCGCATATATGGGATCAAATTTTATTTACATAATCTAAGCATCAGCGCGGTAACTTAATTCCAGTTCAAGGCTTAAAGGTAATCAAACATAAATGAAATTTTTTCATCCACTTCACGAACTTTTTGCGTAACGTTGTCAAAAGCCGAAAGTGAAATTTCCAACATGTTTGCAATCCTTAAAAGTATTGTGTTAATTTCACCCTTGGATTGGCGTGTGCGGTATGCTTTTGACTCTCAGACCTTTATGGGAATACCCTTTGTAGTATTTTATTAATTTTGTATGTAGAAAAGACAGTGCGGTGTCACAAAGCAATTCAATAGAAGCGTTTAATTATTTTATTTGAAATAAATGAAAGGTTATTTCACTATTCATTTTAAATGTTCTTATAAGTTCTAATATAATAGTATATATCGAATTTTTAATAGAAATATATAGAACAGAGTCCATCACAACGTCAGTTGTGTTATATAGGTATTATTTATTTATATTATTTATAGAATCACAAACATAAAGCACAGCAAAGCATTTCAATACAATATACTAGTGAATTAGGTCTAATTGTTCTTACATTTAGAGGCAACCATAGCATACTTTGTTTTTGAGAAATATTAATAAATAAAATAAAATTAGTCGTATTTTGTATTAGCTGTTAACGGTCCATTGTCGAACATAGACCCCACTCACTTTTTTCGGTGGTTTTTTTTTTAAACACAGGGGGCAAACGAGCATAAATAAAATAAAATTATGTTGTCGTATCGGTTCGGAAATACTGCTGCTGGAAGTTGATTCCAAAGAGTTTGTGCGTGGGAGAAAGTGCCTTGAAAAACGCACGGTGGAGGACCGCCACTCGTCCAGATGGTTGGGAGGAAATTTTAGTTTATGGCGGGTTGTACGATGGTGAAAATCTGCAGCAGGTATCAATCCGAACAATTCTTCAAAGCACTCCCCATGATAAATTCGGTAGAAGATGCACAGAGATGCAACATCTCTACGCAGTTTCAGTGGGTCGAGCCGGATAGTAAGACGCCGATCGTCAACAATTCGAGCTGCCCGATTTGTTGCGGTCTAACAGAGAGTTGGTACTGTGGCGCTCCTGCTCACAGGTGAGAACACTATTCCATGTGTGGCCTTACTTGAGCTTTATACAGTTTGCCATTAGTTGCCAATTTGACAGGTAGATTGGCAACCGCAGTTAGGCTTTGGTGATGTTTCAAAAGAGACACTGCTGCCAATCTCTCGACCATTAAGTTCCCTTAGTGGTCTCTTACGACATCCACAGGAAAAAAAGCCCATTGTATGCCGGGACCATACGGCAAATTAAATTGGTACATGTTATTAAATTAATAAAGGATATTAATAAAATTTATAAAGAAAATTATAATTAAATTAGTTGACGTAGATATTTATAACGATAGAAGGCCTCGTTTTTCCTAGCGGAGCGAAATATTGGTAGACGCAGTGCAAAATCTATATGTATATGATTCGACATTCTAAATTTAAACATTTTATCATTCAGGTATGCTATATGTTTTCAAGAGATAGTCAATATTAATTTTGCCATAATTGAAACTATTCATATATGTTATGCACCAAATATGCTTCTTAAGACAGTCATTTTAAATATATATTGTAATCACGCGGTTTATAATGAAGAGTCGTTCTTATTCCAACCAGAACTTTTTCTTGGCGAAAGTTATTCAGTTGAAAAATCAAGATACTACTGCAAACGTTTTCCACTAATTATAATTTTCCAGAACTTCTTAGAACCTTTGTACTCTTTGTTTTTTTGTTATATATTATTTAGTACAGACTAATTTGTAATATACTAGACATAAAGTTACAGCTGTCTAACGAATACGTGGAAAGAGAAATATAGTAATCTCATAAATTTGACCCGAAGCAATAAAGGTAAAAGGTTGTGAAGACACAAACGTATTTGCATGGGCACGCAGTTAGCACTCCTAATATTTTGTTGCAAATGAATTGAGGTTCAACTAACGGCTATGCTTGCTTCTTTATTGAATTAGTTTCGATTTTGTAGTTTTGTTTTGTTTTTGTAATAAAAATGTGATATTTACTGAGGTTACTAAAAAGAATATTCTTATTTTTAAGTGGCTTTCAAAAGAGATTATGTCGTAATATTTGAATTTTTTGCTATGTATATATATATATATATATATATATATATATATATATATATATATATATATATATATATTTAATAATTAACTTAGTTATGCTATTGTCTAACTATTCTACATGTTAAGTTAGTATACACTCTACCCGTACCAAATTTCATTCGAATATGTTTGGTAGTTTTTGCACGAAGAGTATCAAATATCCAAACATCTATCATTATCGTTTATTACATTAATAAGATTTATAGTTATTTTATTTGAAATCTATAATGACTACAAAAACAATAATTATATCATAAAACAATGGTTTTTACGTCTTCATTTTATATTAAACAATAACATCAGTTTCTGAGAATAAATACTTTGATACATTTTTATTATAGTCTTCGCTTTATTCCACAATTGCTATTGTGGAGGTGTAGAGATATGATACAGTTTCACAGAATCTTAAGGTCGAGTAATCTTGAGGTCAATTATTTATTTATAGGGTGTAACAAAGATATATTTGTATATATGATTGTCAATAAAGCTTACTTTCTTTCTTCTTTTTTCTACGAATATCGTAGATTCAGATTATGTTGCATAAAATCTATATAAATTAATAAATACAATACAATCATGAAGAGTATGATTACCTATATTTTATACAGCTGTGTTTACTATGAAACATATGAGGTCGACAGCCCGGTTAGTGGGTTAGTATTATCGGTATTATTAATGCCTATCAATGAACTCTTTGTTAATAAAATGACTAATTTGAGTAAAACTGACCTAAATAATTGCTTAATACTGAATTATTATATACAAAGAAAATTCTTTTGCGTAACACATGTGAGTCACTGAAAACTTTCACTTAAAAGGACTGCCTCTTGAGTGACCACAGGCATTTTGTTCAAGACTGGAGTAGACTGACGCGTCTTTTTATATTTCCATATTTTTTATATATGATACAATTTTTTTTAACACTCTGTATATAGTTCGTTGATAAGTACGTAGTATCGGACTCTGTTATGTTTTTTCCAGTGTTTGTGACTAGATAACACGTTACTATATATTATAATATTTAAAAAGTTGTGTTTTATTAAATATTTTAATTTTAATCAACAAATATGGAGTTGCCTTATAATAAGGCGGCGCTATTTAGTTTTTTCCTTTTTATATTCAAAGTTAATCCTATGTCGATAAACGGACCGGCGTTAACACGATACGATCCATGCGGTTTAGGTGTTGTACATTTCGATAAAATATTGGATTCTTCCCAAAATGTTTGGCGTGGTGTTATTAATTTTCATCTGTACCAATTAAGCCAAGTGGAAATTGAAATAAGTTTTGAGAAGAAAGTTAAATTATTATATGAGGTAAGTCCTAAAAAGCAATTACAAGTTTTCTGTTTACTTTTTATTAATTGAACGTGATGGATGATGGCGAAAATCATACATCAATTTATATTTCATACGGAAGATTTTCAATCGTTTGATTTCATTCACTTTCACACAATTTGTATTATATTTTATATTGCATAAATGATTCTACAAAAAAAAAAAAAACAGATAAAGACTTTAATAAAAGTAACATAAAAAATCAACGGTATCTAACAAAGGTCAAATTTAATGTACAAGAATTCAATTTAATTTGAGATAACAAAAAAAGAAAGTTTTAAAAATAGAACAGTGTAAAAAGGTTACAAAATTATAGTCCTTAAGAATCCAGTAATTTGATTTGTGCCTTAAGTAAATTGACTTAAATTCACATTGAATTAAAAATATTAAGCTTTGATTTCAAAGTTAGAATATCGGGAAATAATCATCTTAACATTTGATCTTAATGAGTTTAGAATTTCTACGTAAAGTCTTCAAATGTTAAAACTGAGCTTGAGCTTATATCATATATAGCCTCCTTTTCAACCGACTTCAAAAAAGAAGGAGGTACTCAATTTCATTGTAAATATATGTTACCTTTTATTACTTCGTGAGTTATAAATCGACTTGAACAATTCTTTTTTATCGGAAAGGATATATTTTCAATTGATCTTGTAGAAGTGTTATCAAGATTACTATAGTTTTTAAATAAAAATAACTAGTTTTGTTATAATTAAAGTCTTTTTTTTTTTGTAGAACTTAATCTTAAATATTTATTTTAATTTTTATATTGCAGCCTTTACTAAATATAGATATAAGTGTTATAAACGACTGGCATGGTTTTATACTTAAATCTAAAGGATTGATCCTGAAATCTTATTCATTTGTTGTAATTATTGACGATTTGGAATCAAACGAAAACGATGTACCTACTGTTACTCAATTTACAATGAATAATGTGACAGTTTGTGACGATGCTGTCAAGGTAAGAAGAAATATACATTGTTTTTTTTTTCAATAAAAACATCTATTTATACTGCTGAACATGAGCCTCCCCCTAACGGGGTTTTGCCAGTAGTTGCCACGCTTGGCAGGCGGATTTGCAACCGCAGTTACACTTTCAGAGTTGTTTTAAGAGAGACGCTGCTACCCGTCTCTCGTCCTCCCTTAGCCGCCTCTTACTACACTCACGGGAAAGGAAGGGTTGGCTTATTTTACGCCGAGACCACACGATCTTATATTTTATATAAAATTATACTTTAATACATATGTTATATAAATTTAATAATTAAAAATTATAATTTAATAATAAACTTATTTTTTTATAATATATTTAATTGGAGACTCAAAATTTTCATTCATTTTTAACAGGTAGATAAATTATTTAGTACCTACTATAAATGCGGTTTTCTTACTTTGTAACTAGATGTCGCTGTTTGATAGCCCGGCTATTTGCCTGTTTGATATAACTATGGGTTGCCTACCCAGTAATTTCAGTCCTATGTCACGCTATCAAACTGAAATAATACTCGCAAAAGTACAGATATTTATTGGCAGAAAAACAAGTGAAATATGGATACCTTTACAGACAACTTTTAATACATAGTTTCGTTTCAAATTACTTCAAAAAGTAGGAAGTTTTCAATTTGGTTAAATTTTTTTATGTTTGTTACCTCGTAACTACAGCATTTCTAAACCGATTTGGAAAACAATTTTTTTTATCTAAAACAATATACTTACAGATTAATTCTATAGGAATTTCATCAAAATCGCTTCAGAATTTTTTATCTCAAAATAACTGGTTTTGTCACAATTGAATTTAATTTTTTTTATAGGATTTTTAATCTTTGTAAATCTTTATACCTACTTTTTTGATACATTAAAATGCGTAAATACGCATTCGAGAATTATAGTTTTTTTTATTATATATTTTAGAATGGCAAACAAGATAACGGTTCGGCTAATGATAAATAATCGTCGTCCATAGATATGAACTGCACAATAGACATCAGAATATTCTGTGACACCCTCAAAATTCTTTATGGATTACCATTCCTTGGCACTTTTTTTAATGGATGATAATGGAATGGTAATCCCGCCTGCGCTATTGGTATACACTGGTGGGGCACCAGTGAGGGACGATAAGTGAGGATGAAGCAGGTCAGTTAGCTCACTGTGACGAATCTAACAATAAATCAATCACAATGGTTTGCAGGGGGACCATGAGGAGATCAACCTGACAGGGTATATTGCTAGCAAAATCCTTATTACCTTATCTTCTTCCCTTATCCCCCCTATTCTTTAGGACTATAACGTTATATTCATTCCGATACCATTTGCACTATGGAATTCGAATACACATCTTTTTGCTATTTGTGCTAAGTGTGTCCCCTGACACACACATACATGCTTATACGTTACATTTTCAGTTTTATATTTTCAGGCATCACAAACTATTGAATCTTTGAACGTAACGAAAACCCCGGACAAATATGCGCATATTTGCGGAAGACGGTCGTTAGATCATACTGAACTGGTGTCTGTAAGAACCGAAGCCAAGGCCGGCGATTGGCCGTGGCACGTCGCCATTTTCCTAAGGAACCCTAATGCGATTGGCGAAGAATATTATTGCGGTGGCAATATCATATCAAGGACTGCTATTGTAACAGGTTCGAATCCGCGTTCACTATTTTATTGGAATTCGATATTGTCTTACTGGCAATAAGCAACGTACTATAAACATTTATGTCTGCCGCCTAACGCTTTGTTATTATTCGGTCACTTTGTAGATAACAGGGTTGGATTTGGGTGAATATTGTTATTAGATTTACGGTAGACTTTTTTAGAACTTTTTTTAAGAACGTGTAGAGGGTTTATGTCCCTATATGTTAACTTATTTATTTAAGAGCTCCCTGCCGAGTTTTTTCCAAGGCTACCGCATGGGGTTCTTTAAAAAAGGTTAAAGAGTGTCTTTAGGGTCGGCAAAGTGCGGGTAATACCCCTGGTATTGTAAGCGTTCATAGGCTACATTAACCACTTACCATCAGGTATGCCGTCTGCTTGTTTGTCACTTCATTGGTATAAATAAAAATTGTTGCGAATAATTTTTGTATTAGTTCTTAGATCAGTAATATCGTACTAATATTTAAATATAAGGTTTCTTGTTAATGTTTCCTATCATGCTTTATGCGCTTATATCTTGCCTTACAACTTGTCATGATACATGTAGTCTGTATTGATGTTGTTAAATGTTTTGTTGTAAAGCTATCCTGTGCATCTAATAAATAAATAAATTAGGTGTAAATGAAGATAGTATTTTATAATATATTGGTTCACTATTGCTAGTTACTAAAAGAAAACTCTGTATTGTGTTAAAATATATACTAACGTTCACAAAAAAAGCTATTAATAATAAAATAACAAAAAAAAAAAATGAGAATACAAATTATAAAAGATTTCGGAACATTGATCTTGAAATGACTGCATAATTTACAATTACCTGAATCATTTAACCACAGAAATTGATATTGTTATTTCAGTTTTGCGTACATACGAAAATACAATATGAACAAGGCAAAATTTATGTTTAAGGATATTGCCACAAGAATATACCTATTTTTGTGAGCAAAATTACAATAAACTTGAGTTTTAATGAAAAAAAAAATTGATATAAATATAAAAAAGTCATCGTCATGCATTTTCAAATTTTGATATTATCTATTGATTATGATTTATATAACATTAGACGACCCGGTGAATTTTGTATCACTTATAACGCCATCTATTAAAAGTAATTCGAAGTGGCGATTCCCATTCAAAATTATTTGTTTTTAATTTGTCGGTTTTTCAGATGAACTTTAATCTGTTCAGACATTTCTTTCTTTTAAACTATCTCTGTATATAAACGAACAAAACAAAAAAAAAAAATTAAACACAATTAATTAGAAACAAGCCAATTTTGAGTTTTAACAAGATTAACGGAACGGCAACAGATTATTATATATATTTTTTTTTTCTGAGACAGAATGTTTAGTTAGAAGTTTATAATAAAATCCAAGTCAAAGCTAAAAGTATACTTTCTTGAAGTAAGCAAAGTTTTTTTATATCAGTTTGGGTACAACAACGACCAAGATCTTGTATAGGTGATGGATATTTGTATACATCTAACTTAAACGAACTTATCCACATAACATTTATCCATAACAAATATAGTAAGAACTTCTGAAGAAATTTCGCCTTTCTGCAACGTTAGTTTTCAAAACATTATGACAGCCACGTAATGTATGCAACATTTAATTTGTTACAGCCGGCCATTGTGTCAGAAAAGCCGGTGTGACTGTGGACGCGAGTAGAATTGTAATAGTGGCCGGTGTAAGTAACCGTAGAGACATCAAGCAGGTTGGCAGACAAATTGTTACGGTGAGTACTAGGTTTTATTTCTTCTATAACTCAAACCTAGATGTAATCATATAATTTATATATATAATTCAAATCGTTCAACATACCGGCAACAGTTGACAATTACCTTTATTATTTTGAGATTTTGTTACGGACTTAATTGATAAAGCCAGTTCTATTGTATCTTTTCTGGATACTATGTAACTGAAATTTTTATGTCTTTTTTTTGTAATTTATTTTAATAAATAGTAGATTTTTATGCAACTTCATTTCATAACAGAAAAGATTTTCAATTTGATGGTGTTTTCTCAAAATAAATATTTCACGACTCTATTGACTTAAATAATAATAAAAAAATTAAAGAATAAGGTAGAGTAATGTATAATAATAGTATTTTATTTGAGTATAAAAAACAAACTTAAAAAAATACCATGAATGAACCCATTTACCATACTAATTAGGATAATTTACATTACTTGTATGCCATATATACTCGTATGTATAATGATTTTCTTTTTGTAATCATAATTCACATTTATTTATTTAGCTTACTAGGTCTACCGTTTATATCTATGACGTTAAAACATATGAATGAATGAGTATACTTTATTTGCATTATATAATATAGAAAAAAAAAAAGACAAGACAACAAATATAACGATACAATTGTATAAGTACAGTAGGGTGGTTTTTTTGCTGTGAGCAATCTTTTCAAGACAACCTTAGGGTAATGGACTAATTGTTGTACAAGTAGTACAACGTAATGTTACTAAACAATATTTATATATTTATTATTATACATATATCTGTTTACTTATTTTTTAATATACCTATTTTTTAGGCACAGAAAGTAATTTTGCATCCCGGTTACACGGATACGTTAGCAACGGCTGATTTGGCAGTTATCAAAGTAAATAAATTCAGATACACTGAATACGTACAACCGATATGTGTGTGGGGACCAGTTTATAATAAGGATATGCTTTTTGGAAAAGAGGCTGCGGTAAGTACAATTAGGGAAGTTAGTCATTAAACAAAATTGGGCACGAAATACTAAATAACGAATCGAGATTTATGATTTTTGTTGATTATTTTATAATTAAAAATATTAGAGGAAAAGTTTCTAAATTAACGAACAATATAATCAACAAAAACTACTTCGATTCCAGCGCCATCTAGTATTTCTTGTCTAAGTTTTTTTTTTGACCACCAACTTAAAAGTAATGTTTTTATAAAATATGTGAATTATTACTATGTATATATAAAATAAATTACTTCAAAAGGGTTAATTGGTAATTGGTTTCCGCTGACGGGGTTCCAATGAGAGAAGAAAGGATAAATAAATGATAGGTCGTAGGGGTAAATCATTTACTCAATCATGACAAATCCCCAAGAAATTAACTATAACAGTTTCCAGAGTACCATGGATATCATAATTCTGTGATGACAATCGTACTATCATTATAATTTTAGCTATTAACCATCTACTGATGAACATAAGCCTTTTCCATAAGGGTAATTTTGCCAGTAGTTGCCATGGTTGTCAGACGAGTCGGCAATCGCAGTTATGCTTTTAAACATGTATTAAAAAGGACGCTGTTGCCCATCCCTCTACCAATAAGGTCATTTAGTCGCTTCTTACGACACCCACAGAAAAGGAAGGGGTGGCCTATTCTATGCTGGTTTCACATGGCCATCGTATTCTACACGTCTATAAAGAACGATTACAACTTTTAATCCAGTAATCAGTATGTTCGCCATTCTAAGTTGTTATAAAAGTAATAAAATTACGGTATTGAATTACAGATAGTCGGATTTGGACAAACAGAAGACAATAAGCCATCTGACGTTCTGCGCTCCACCTATACCTTAATACAGAATGATACAACGTGCGTATCGTTTGCACCGAACGTTTACGAAAGGCTCCTAAATGAATTTACTTTTTGCGCTGGATATGGTTATAACTCCAGTAAGTACCTATCCATGGATTCTTTTTTCAATATTTTTCTTTATATCACAAAGATGGCAAATAAGCATTCAGCCTCAGCTGTTAACTGTCCACTGTTGAAAGGAAAAATACTCATAAGGGGGGTTTTGCCATTAGTTGCTACGCTTGTCAGGCGAGTTGATAACAACAGTTAGGCTTTGTGATGTTTTAAAAGGAATACTGCTGTCCACCTATTAAGTTCCCTTAGTCGCCGCTTACGACACCCATGGGAAAGGAAACAGACCTATTCAGCCTGTTTGCTAGTAAATAATCACTACTTTATAGGCACCTACAATATCAGGTCTGACACGAATATATTACTGGTATTAAAATAACCTTAATATCCTCTTTTGAAAAACCCAATACTATAGTCTGTAGAAAAACAATTGGCAAGGAGCTTATTTGTATCCTGAATATACGCGGGAGATAACTCTTCTGAAACCGTACTGTATGCCACTAATTCGGTTCTAGTGTGTTAGGATGATTCCCTAGTACTACAATATAAAAAATATATATATTATGATATTACAAAATAGGTATTTACCACAATATATGCATTACTTTATACAAAAATCATCTCCATGGGTTGTTTTCTTGGGTTCTTTTTTTGTAAATATTCCCCATTTCGGATTCTACCGGAAAAAAAGTTACATTAGGACAGAATAGTACAACGACGGTTTTGTTCTATATATCAATTATATGAATTAATTTATATTGTTACGAATTTCAGCTGTGAATCCACGAAACGGAGACAGCGGAGGTGGCTTGGTGATTCCAGTTCTTCAACCAGATCACAAAGTCAGCTGGTTTTTGCGTGGTGTTCTCTCAAAATGTGGAGTGTCTCCAGGACATACCGATTGTGACCCCCATTACTACATGGTGTATACAGATGTGGGGCCCCATTATGGATGGATTTACCATCACTCTGACTTAAAATTTCAAAGTAATATTGTTTTTACGCAATAGTTTAGTATAAAGTTGAATATATTGTGATATTAATTTTAAGTTTATTAATTATAGTAACAGTTATAAGTCAAACAATTTTTTTTATTGTGTTATCATTATATGATTGGTGTAATTAAGCAATAATAGGTAATTTGCATGAGACGAGTTAAGAAAGTGGATGATGTAAGAGATGTTATGTAAGAACAAGCATTGTTAGTTAATAGTTTTAACAAAAAAAATCTCTTTTCTGTCGTCAAGCAGCTGTGCTTATATGATTGCTTTTTGGCTGTGGATGAACGAACGAGTATATTTTATTTGCATTATATATTATAGGGAGTATGCAATAAGTTATATAACGTTGTAACACAAAAAGTAACAAAAAGTTGTATAAGAACAGTAAGACTGTGAAGAGTGGGATGTGGCAGTAAAGTTACAGAGTATGGAAATTTAATACTATAGTTTTTAGTTAGAAATGGCAACGCATGGGCAGTGGTACTAGTAACAAAGGTTGAACTCTTTGAAACTCTTTGAAAGTCATTATATCAATTAATAAAAATAAATTTTGAAATATACTTGGGAATGAATACGAAGTACTATATATGGCTATAAAAAGCAGTTCATGTGAAGGATACGGTGATTACTTACTTTCAATTTAGTGGACTATCAGTTTTTTTACTATTCCCATAACATATCAGCCGTTAATTGTCCACTGCTGAACATAGGCCTCTCTGTATTAAGAGGTTTTGCAGGTTGTTGTCACGTTTGGCATGTGGATTGGCAACCGTAGTATTTTAATGGGTGATAATGAAATGGTAACCCCGTCTGCGCTATCGGTATACACTGGCGGGGCACTAGTGAGTGATGATAGATGAGGATGAAACAGGTCAGTTAGACCATAGTGACGAATTCATAAAGAATTAATCAAGATGGTTTCCAGGGGAAACCGCGTGAAGGTCGATATGATAAGGTATATTGCTAGTTATGGGGTTGTTAGATCTTCAATACTAACAATCCCTTTCCCCCGGCAACCGTAGTTAGGCCTTGGTGATGTTTTATTAAGAGGGCCGCTGCTGCCCATCCCTCGACCTTTAAGTTATTTTAGTCGTCTTTACTATATTCACAGGAAAGATTAGATGGCTTATTCTATGACGGGACCACACAGCAGTTATTATTCCCAATTTTATAAAAATAATTTCATGATTCAAATGTGACACCACACGTAATAGTGGTAATCGATACAATCATTTGCGTTAAAGTGGCTGAACGTACCTGAATGAATAATATGATTTTTTTTATACAACTTAGAATGCCAAACAAGCTGACGGCCCACCTGATGGAAAGTGGTAACCATCGCCTATAGACATGACATAACAGAGTATACTGTTTCGTCCATGATATCCACCATGCGTTGCCATTCCTGAGGACTGTTATTGTCCAGAGATGTTATTCCTCTGTACCCTGTAAATTCACGCCATATCCCACCCTTCAAACGGAAACACAGCCATGCAAACACAACTGCTTTACGGTAGAAACACGATTGGGACAGAGTTACCCAAGCAATCGACTTTTATACAAAGTCTCACTCTGGTAAAATCTTTATATTATTTCACTTAAATTCCGCTCTGAAAGACAATTATTGGTGAAAGTTGACTAACGGGGCCACATAAGGTTAAAAAGCTACAGAATATCTTCATAACTTCGTAACTAATTAAAAAACTTGATACAACAGTCTGCTGATAAAAGGTATAATGGATACTTATAATGCGCTGTGTTATAAGTCTTTCCTTTTTTGTTCGGTGACACTTTCTAATAAGATTTTAATAAATTATGCAGGAGTACCGTACCAAGTGCCGTCGTCTGTATTATGCTGGCTTTTTCATTTCCTCGGAAGACACTCTTAGTATCAGTTCGGGCTTGTGTTATAATAATTTTTTTGAATATAAAATGATTGAGTGTGCCTCTGTTATAAAACTAGTCGAAACCCGTAGCTTGCATTGTTTAGAACGGAATATTTTTAAATAATTTGATTAGAATTATTTTATTTAATTCCTCTAACATTAGTGTGTGTGTGTGACTACCATTACAAGATTGATCACCACTATTGCTATATTGCTATATTATTATGGTAATAATAAAGGCGGTATTTCTTCGAGTGTTGGCAGTCACATAAATACTAATAGTAGAGGTTTTAAACAAAATTATTAATTTGACGTTCATAAGCGGCTAAAATGTCCTACATGAATAAATGATTTTTGAATTTTGAATTTTGAATTTTGAAAAAAAAAATTCAAACTTATGTATATTTTGAAAGAAATATTTACAATGAAAAAACAAAAGAAGAACAGTGACAGGCATAATAAAAATAAATGGCTATTAAAAAAAATAAACAAAAAAGGTCGCAACGTTAACATTATCGAGATTGTATTCAATTCTCAATTTAAATTTCTTTTCATTTGTTATTTTTTTTTAAGTCAATAATTAGTATCAGTAGTAACGTTTCCAGTACATATTATAGTATCTATCTATCTCTTTATTAAAAAATGTGAATTCTAGAACATTCTCGCAATAATGCGGAGGCGTGTAATTGAATTTCTGAGGCGCTACACGTCTTCACTCTTCTCTAAGACAGGATTCTCTACTGATGATAAATTGTATTTATGGGGTGGATATTAAAAAAGACCGAGAATATATTATAAATAATGAATAACTTAGAAGTACTAAAAACTAAAAATGCTATAATTTATTTATTAGGGGAGCTTTACTTAATAATTAAATATAGATAACAACAGTAAGCCAATTAAAAGCTACCACATATAGTTAACGAAAATTGATGTTAGGTAAAATATATATAATATGATAAGTGGGTGGGTAAATACAAGCTATACATTGTTTAAATCATTAAGCGATAGGGTAGTTGATTCATTACGATGAATTTATCTAGAATTAACCACGATGGGATGTGTGGAGACTGACCTGATAGGGTATTTTGCCAGCTATACTCAATATATACATATCTGTTTAGCCAAAGGTTGACTGGGAGAGAATGCTATATATTATTAAGTCCGCCTTTTGTACCAGAAATTTTTTTTGTAATGTGGTCAATAAAGCATAAATAAATAAAAATAAATAGGAACTGATATTTCCAAAAAAAAAAAAGAATCCAATAGCATTTATTAAGCATTAAACCAAGAAAAAATTATGTATATAATTCAAATAATCACATAGTTAAATATTTTTGTTTATTCCAAAAGAGTGAAAGCGAAAAATATTAATTATTTCTAATTCTGTCTTTTTTGCTAGAAAATTATAATTACTGTAAATAAAATATAAATAAACAACTAAGACAATGAATAATGCCAAACGAAACGGCAAATAATTTCAAACCTTAATTCCTTAGGCATCTGGGAATTTCAAATCATAATTTCACAAATATGGCAAGTTTCTACGAAGTTCGCTTACATTGTTTCTTTACTATTGTGTAACATAATAGTCAAAGGCGTTCTCCATTTCAGTTTCAATATATTTAGAGGTTTTCCGGGAAGAAAAGCAAAAACTGTAGACAGACCGTTGGTGCGCCACGCCGCCAATCGAGGAAGGAGGAGCAATCAACATTAATGCTTTATACCGCCTCACGAGGCTGGCAGTTCCCACAAAATCGAATGTTTACGATTCCTGATACAACATTTGGTGTTACATTTCATGTATCGTATACATCGACCATTGTTTGTAGTTAATTGTTCAAATTTCTTACATAGTAAGTGTAATTCCATGAGTGATGAAAAAGCTTGCTTTATTATATAAATTGTACTATATTTGAGCCTTCTCTAGGTATCATCTTCTGTTGGAGGTTTTGTAATTTTAATTTTGTTTATCGACAATTTGAAAAAAGGCTGCTTCAGATATTTTAACTATAATGTTCGTTATTTACATAGAAATATTATATTTTTTTTTAGAACAGATGCCCAGATTTTTTTTATACCACGAAGGTGGCAAACAAGCATACAGCCCTTCTGATGGTAAACGATTACTGTAGCCTATAGACGCCTGCAACATTACGGGCCTACAACATTACGTGTGCGTTGCCGACTCTGAAGAAACCATAATATTCCCTATTTGAAATACCTCATACTGTAGTCTCTAGGGAATTCCTTTAAAAACCTTATTAAGGCACGGCAATAGTACATGCATAATATAAAAAAATATTTACAATTTTAATTTTACGATCGTTAACTAGTTCGTTATTTTAAATTATAATAATTAATTAATAATTTATTCTCATAAGTATCAAATTCTAATAAGTATCAAATTTACATCAATTATTTATTATTACAATAAAACAACTGCTGAATTAATTATACATCATCATTCAGCCATTATCCGTCCATTTCTGGACATAGGCCTCGCCCATAGCTTGCCATAAGGAACGGTCCTAAACCACCTGCATCCATTGACTCCCTGCAATGCATTTGAGGTCATCACTTCATCTAGTGGGGGGGGGGGGGGATCGTCGTACACTGCGTTTGCCCGTACGGGGTCGCCACTGAAGAACTTTTCTTCCTCATCGATTCATAATTATACATAATCATGAAAACCTTCTTACTGTATATAATATTTAAAGCATTCAGACTTAGTTTTACTGTACAATACTCTTATTATTTTTAAAATTTTTATACATTTTTTAAATAATTATTTTGTTCTTTTATTTTAGTTTATTTTATGTTAAAATTTTTTTACACAGCATACACGAGTATTAACATTTCAAATAATATTCAATTCAAAATATGTTTTGTTACACAGTTCTCTAAAATTTCAATTCTCAAACCAAGCACAATATGAGGATTTAGTGTAAATGCAGGACATTTTCCGTGCTTACGTCGACTGTTCGGGACGTTACCCACATCATTTGCTTCTGTATAGCTCTGAAGCAATGCAAGCTCAACCAAGCAAGAAACGATTTTCTTGCAAGTGCGGCGTGCGGCCTCATATATTGTAATACGGTTGTGAACCTGCATTGTTCGTCTCTTATATATATTTGTAATATTAATATATTAATAAAATATAGATAATGTTTTCATACTAATATATAAATAATAAACATATTTTTTTATATTTCTAGCTTCTTTTTGTTTCAAAAAATGTAAAAAAAAACCGACTTCAATTGTAGCAAGACCAGTCTTAGTTTAGTTTTTAAATCAGTAATTTAAAAACGAAACTATTTTGATAAAATTTCTATAGAATCGATCTGTAAATATATCCTTTCAGATAAAAAAAAAGAAATTTTGAAATCGGTTTATAACTGACGGAGTTATGAGGTAAAAAACAGAAAAGAGTTGAGAATGTCCTTCTTTTTGAAATTGTTTGAAAATGAATGAATTAATCAGGAATGACAAATCATGGATAGTATCATGGCCATCACAAATAATCACATTATATTCCGTAGTGTTTTTGTGCTGTTCATGTCCATAGGCGACGTTACCATTTACCATCAAGTGTGCTGTCAGCGTGCTTGCCACGTTAAGTTGCATAAAAAAGGTATGATATATTACTGTATATAACTCCTCTGCAATTTAGAATTGAATTAATGAATTACTGAATTAATTATTAAAATAATGGAAAAGATATTAATTCAGTATTAAATTATTTTCCAGTGTTTTTCAATCAAACTTCACAATCATCAAGAGATTTTTAAAACTGTTTCTAAGTAAAAATAAGCTCAAGCCCTTCATTCCAGAGAGTCTAAGCCTAATAATATGAATATTGTGAATTTATGGGGTTTTTATTGAACAACAGATTAATGTATTTTAATTCTGGACATTTCAAAATCGATATTGCTATAAGACATCATAGTAACACACTATTTCATCGGTCGGTGTAAAAATTCAAGTTCTTGCGTATATTAATTAATTCAATGAAGACGTCAGTACCTTTTAATATTAAAGAACAAATTATGTTCTCAGAGTGGTTTCAACCCGTTGAGTTTTATCTTTTTTCATCAAAGATTCAAATAAACTTGTTCGAGGTTGTTGAACTATGTGCATAAAGTCTGAATATTTTTATAAATAAAGAACTTCTATCTACAATACTCATAAAATAATAAATATTTTTTTTAGATTAAAAAAATTCAAAACATGATTGTTATCAATTTGGCAAATATAAATTTTATATGGAAAATTCAATAATGCAAATATCAATATCTAAAATTCAATTCGAAATACATAATACATAAATTTTATAATTAGCATACGAATTTTACGTCGAAAAAAAAAACGTAGAGAGAATTAACGAAAATTTCATTTAAAGTGGTATATTATATCAACTTTTAACTACTCACTGCTGAACATAAAACTCCCCCTATACGGTTTTTGCCAGTAGTTGCCACGCTTGACAAGTGGTATGGCAATCGCAGTTAGACTTTGTAGATGTTTTAAGAGGGACGCTGCTGCTCATCCCTCGCCCTTCCTTAGTCGCCTCTTACGACACCCACGAGAAAGGAAGTGGTGGTCTCTTCTATGCCGGGACCACACGAGAATTAGTTATTAGATATATGGGTAGTAAAATACTTTTACTAATATAATAAATGCAAAAGTGTGTTTGTTTGTTCGTTATTTCTTGTATGTATTTGGTATAGAATAAAAATATTGACTGCCCTTTATCCTGATTATTTGAAAGAAGCCGAGATTATACGTAATGATTTTATATGTCAACAATATACAGTAAAAGGGGGGAAAGGGATTGTTAGTAATGGAGACTGAGAATCCCATTGCTAGCAATATACCCAACCAGGTCGACCTCTTCGCGGTTCTCCCTGGAAATTATCATGGTTAATTCCTGATGAATTCATCATGATGGGCTAACTGGCCTGTTTTCATTCTCATCTATCACCCTTCACTTGTGCTCCGCCAGCGTATCCCAAAAGCGCAAGCGAAGTGACAATTCCATTTTCATTTCATTTCAGGCGGGGTTACCATACCATTTTAACCGATCAAAAAAAAAAATATATATATATACAGTAAAAAGTACCTATATACGCAGCATAATGTAGATGCCAGTATATATTGTTGAATAAAAAAAAAATAAAAGAAAAAATAAACTTCAGACTGAACCCTTTGTGGGTACACTCACATAGACATATGTAGGTACTTTCATTTTGTACTTTATTAAATTTATTTATATTAGAATGACCTTTAATGTAGTAGATGAATATTCAGCTTAAATACGTATATATATTCTTTTAAGCTTGTGTACCTTGATAAAATAAGAAGGGTGCTTGCCCTCACTCTGTAATAAAGTTTAATACAAAATTAGCTACATATAATGTAATTAGAAAACAGATATACTTTGTGAGAGCTTTGTTCAGATTTCTATGAAAAATAAACCTTTGAACCGCAACGTCTGTTTAAAATAAAATATAAATATATTTTCTATTAAAGTATAATTTTAATTGCACACGAAATTAGTTCTTTGAATTATTAATGCATATAACGTTAATCTGTAGATACATGAGTGTCATACAATGCAGTGATGTTTTAAAACAAATACTTTATTCCACCAGAAAATAATAGAAAAAAATTACGAAACAAATTTTTTTAAAT
This sequence comes from Galleria mellonella, assembly GCF_026898425.1. NCBI lineage: Eukaryota > Metazoa > Arthropoda > Insecta > Lepidoptera > Pyralidae > Galleria > Galleria mellonella. The sequence goes on along the minus strand of NW_026441985.1, from coordinate 1,675,795 downwards.
AGTGAAAATAAAAACACTATTTCATAAAATTATCTCCGTCGTAGTACCTAATACAGTATATTGCGGTGAAAGGAATGTTAGTAATGAAGACTGAGGGCCCCTTTGCTAATAATATACCAAAGCAGGTCGACATCAACGCGGTTCCCTCTGGAAACCATCGTGTTGAATTCCAGGTCTATTTATCACCATGGGCTAACTGACCTGCCTTTTCATCATCTTTGTTTCTTGTGCCCTGCAGCGTAAACTGTTAGTGCGGGCGGGGTTAGCATTCCATTGTCATCCATTAAAAAAATGCAGTGTATTTGTATATTTATCTTTATATGAGTTTGTATATGTATATTCATATAAATGTATATATTATATATTTGTGTCTATTTATTAATTTTATTATCTGTAAGTATATTATTACTTATATTATAAATTTATCTTTAGCCTCATTTTTCCTTTTTATCCTAAAATTGCCAGAAAGATATCGTTATATAGCGATAAGAACATTTATTGTTGCCTCTTTATCTTGCTTTTATATAATTAGGTTCATATAATTAATTATTCATTTTGTTTATATACATATATATATATGTTTGTTACATATTGGTAATCTTTATAATCTGTATCATACTTTGGAGGGAACGATAGAGTTTTCATACATTCAAACAATGCAATATCATAGATAGGTATTTCTTCAGATTATAAAAAATTGGCTAGTATTTGTGGTAAGTGCCTAAACATATGTAAAATACTTTTTATATTGATGCTAATTAGCATCATCTACAGGCTTTAACATCGGTGCTCGTGTCATGAATATACCTTTTTTTCCGTTATTGTAATAAAATCAGTAGAATAAGGAAATCCTTTATATACTCAAATAACACACATACATTTCTTTCATAAAGTTTTAATCTTCCAATTTATGCTTCAACCAAAAAGGGTGACGTGACAACCTACAGTCGCTCATTAAACAGAAAGTTTTAATTAATTCGTATGTTGAGTAAAATCGTAATATATATGGAAAAAGTTACTGCAAATGAGATAAGAGACAATTAGAGATCTTACATTTATATTCAGAACATTTTAGAGTACTTACTATGCGAAAATCTAGTATACATAAAACAACAGCTTTTTTATTTAACTTAAAATAACTGATAGAATTTGGTAACCATCGCCTATAAGCATAAACTACACTGAATAAACTGTGACATCCATGGTAGAACCACTTCCTGCGATGCTATTTTTAAGGACTATGTTTTTGTACCTGTGTACCCTGTAATTTCACTACCATGCCACACTTTATACCAAAACACAGCCATGTAAGTCTAACACCGAGATTTTTTATAGTCGAAATCTGAAAGTAATTCTTCAAAATTATCATACTAAATACATTGCATGCAAAGTAAAAAAATGTTCGGACTAGATAATTTTTATTGCTCCTACTTTCAATGGAATTCAGCTTAGTAGATTTCTTTAATGGGTGATGATGGAATAGTTACCCCGCCTGCGCTATCGGTATACACTTGTGGGGCACCAATGTGAGATGATAGATGAGAATGAAAGCTGGTCAGTTAGCCCATTGTGACGAATTCAAAAGTTAACCACGAATGTTTCCAGGGGAATGGCATGGAGGTCGACCTGTTTGGGTATATCGCTAACAATGGCGATGTTAAACCTCATTACTAACAATCCGCTTAAGCTAATTAAGCTTAGTATCTTGGTAGGTAGGTACCTCTTTCTTTCCCATGGGTGTCAAAAAAAATGTCTAAGGGAACTTAGTGGTAGAACGATGGGCAGCAGCGTCCTTTTTAAAGCATTTCTAAAAGTCCCCACTGCGGTTGCCAACTCGCCTGCCAAACGTGGCATCTACTGGCAAAACTCCCCTTATGGGGAAGGCTTATGTTCAGTAGTGAATACTCAACAAATGAAATGAATGAATGAATTATCAAAATTGATGCAAAATTGCTAGAAGCTCGATAACTATAGTCATCGAGGAATCATCTATCTATCTAGCTAGAGCTAAAAATAGCTATTTATTTCATAATTTATTTCTTTATCAATTTTAAGTGTTAATTTTGTATGAGAAAGTGAATCTTGGTTTTTGAATAGAAACCTTAAATACTCAGTTCTCTATGTTTATCCCGCAATAAACATAGCGTGATTGTAGATAGATATAGGAAATGGATAAATTATTTAGTTGAATTTTATATAAAAGAGACTAGATTCAATGTATAATATACGAACTCCACCGTGGTTTGCCGTAAACCAACCGGGCTTTGAACTAACGAAGCTTTGCGACTAGCCCGTTGGTGCATGACCGTGCATTAAATTAGTCTGTAACAAACGTATCCTGCAATTCTAACTGGCGGCTTATACTGTGAATTAGTACTATTAATTACTATATACACGTATATAGTATATTGATTTTTTTATTCAAATTAATATTTTCTACCAATCTCTTGTGAACTTGTAAAGTTATTTTAAAAAAGATTTATTAAAAAAAAACCTGTTACTATTGTGATGAAGTTAATATCGTCCAATATTACAGAACTATACCATGTGGTCCCGGCATAGAATGTATCACTCTCTCCTTTGGGTGGGTGTTATAAGAAGCGACTAATCAAACTTAAAGGTCGAGGGATGGACAGAAGCGTCCCTCTTAGAAAGACCAAGGCCTAACTGCGACTTCCAATTCGACTGCCCAGCGTGGCAACTTCTAGCAAAACCCCCTTGTAAGGGGAAAGCCTATGTTAAGAAGTGGATAGTTAACGACTTATATGAAGATAATGATAACTATTACAGAACTTAATATTGATCAGCTGAAATATAAAATATATGTACATACGAGATTTAAAATATGTGAATACAGAAAATGTGTCTAAAAGTTGATTTTCAAGATTAAAAAATAAAAATCATGGTAATCGAATTAAATGTACAGTTATGATTAAATTCTATACCGAATAATATGTAGTTATATATAAATAACAGTTAAATGGTAGCAGAATTAAACAAAATAATTTTAATCAACTAACAAATTCAACTTTTCCTTTGCTGAGAAAAACAGACTATTGAAATCTTTACAAAATTAATAAGAGAGTTTGAAAAATAAACTATAAAAAAATTATTATGAATTGACATAAGTACAGATAAAAGTGCAAAATAATTGAAAACATTTGGTTTTTTCGAAGACGTTTAAAAATTTGTGTAATCTGCGCATTTTATGTTTTATTTTATACAACAAAAAGTACGTCAATCGTGTCTTTTAATACTAATTAATAGAATAACGTTAGTGTAAATATATATCTGTGAATATAAATATAAAACAATATGCCTAAATTTATTATAAAGGATATATGAATATCTAGAAATAGCATAAAATCCAATACAGAATGAAAAATATGGTAATTAGTCAAATTATGCGAGATTCAGACTATAAATAACAACGTATCAACACTGAAATGTGAAACAGAATTCGCAATTTATATGGAAATTATTGGTCTTTTATGGTGGATTTACTATGTATATTTATTCGACAGCAAAAGTAACTAAAATTTGTTTTGTTTTTGTTAAATAAAACAAAGAACCTTCTCATTTTTTAAAGTCGGTTGGAATAGACAAACTATCAATAAACAAATATTGTATTTGACGGTGTACATAGTCAAGAAATATTAAATTTAAAAGGCCGGCAGCACACCTGCAATGCCGCTGGTGTTGTGGGTGATCATGGGCGGCGGTAGTCACTTACCATCAGGTGAGCCGCATGCTCGTTTGCCCCCTGTGTTGTAAAATAAATGGGCAACAACGTTCTTAAAATATCACCAAAGCCTTGCTATGGTTACCAAGGCGCCTGCCAAGCGTGGCAACTAACAAAATCTCCCTTATGGGCAAGGCTTATTTCCATTATTGGCAAGTGTTCAGCAGTGGACAGTTAACGGTTGTATCATCATCATTCTATTATATTATTATTAATATTATAAACTAGCGACCCGCCATGGTTTTGGTCGAGTATTTAAATAGAAGATCCCTATTACTTTTTTCAATGAAATATAGCTTGCTGATAAAGAGGGAGTCTTTGTACAAAAGTCGTCTGCATTTGTGTTTGTATCGCTGTGTTTCGATTTCTAGGGTGGGATATATTACCTAAATTATAGGATACAGACGTATAACACCTGACTCCTAAAGAATGGTAATGAATATAGGTATCATGGGCGACACAGTATAATTTGTGATGTTCGTGGTCCTGTTAATGTTTATAGACGACGGTTACTACTTTCCATCAGGTGGACCGTCAGCATATTTGCAGTTCTAAGTTGCATGAAAAATATAGCTTTCTATAGATGAAAGAATTTTGAAAATCAGTTAAGCGGTTTTTGAGTTTATTCGTAACAGACAAAATTAAAATTTGTCCCGTTTATAAACAGTAAAAATAAGTAAAGTATTATTTTAGATATGAAAGCGAGTTTATATATTTATTAAATACATCTTGGTGCCTTAACGAGTCAATCATTTATGATAAAATTTTGTATCCATGTAATATTTGTGATGAAAAACAACAAAAGTTACTTTTCATTCCAATTGATCAAAATATCCGGTCACGCGGACGAAGTCGCGTATAAAAACTAACATAAAATAAATAGAACACAATAAATAAATATATATGTTGCTAACAAGTTGTTAAACTAATCGATGTATCTTTTTCTCAAGTGCAATAAAAATATATATATGTACACACATTTTAGGGCATGACACAAATCAAATATTCCAACAACAAGCATCTTAAAATACTGACCCTCATAAGTCTTTTGAGGAATAACCAATTTCGGCACCAGGTGTCTTCGATAAGCGTGCGACATCTTATTCCCGACTATTCACCGTCTTCGGGAAAATATCTCGATATCTACTCACTCAGTGAAACTTTATAAAAGGACATTCATATATCCACTATCTTCCTGTATACCATTTTCTATTGACTATTTGCCTTTGATAGAGCTGTACATATATTTTCAGTTTGTTTCTTGTTTATTCTGAAACTAAAAGGGTTATTGGAATGGAACGTATTGTATTATTAGGTGTATATCATTAAAACACATGTAAAAAAAAGACTTGGAAGAATACTGGTTAGTTGATTAGAATTATTTTGTTTAATTCCGCTATTAGTATGCGTACGGCACTCCAAGATTGACTACTATTATTTTTAACAAAACATACATAATTTAGGTTAACTTAGATTGTAGAACTTCTGTCTTTCCCACTTTTCTCTGTCTTACTCTTATTATAATAATTGAACGGCCACGGAAGCAGAAAAACGTTCTACAGAAGTCTTCATCGCTAATTATTCGGCAGGGAATCCATCCACATACCTTAGGCGTCCATAGGCTATGGTAGCCCCGTTTACTATCATACAGGTCGTATGCTTGTTTACCACCATAATAGTATAAAAAATTATAATAAATACAAAAGTGAGTTTGTTTATAAGTTACTTGGTACAATAACTCATTGAATCATCATTAAAATTATAAATTATATATATATATATTTGGGATGTACAAGGACATAGGTTACTTTTTCGTAATGGTTAATCAATATATTCTTGTCAGGCGAATAAAGTTGTGGGTAAAAACTAGTGTGATAATTTAAATACATATGTATTTGTGAAATACATAAATAATATTTCTATTTATTATATTATTCCATCACCAATGAATGTATAAATCCAGCAGATATCACTGTGGAATATGATTATGTTGTCATATTTTACGTGAAGATGCGAAACTCGGAGAGAATCTGTATTTATTCGATGGTTTATTGCGTCTTTATTATCAAAAGACTAACTCAATTGGGATGAAAATTGGCAGCGAGATAGACACCCAAGGATAGACATACGTTATACCGTCTCTAAATTTTATTTTTATTATTTAGCCAGCCGCTACAACACTGCATGGGTCCAATTTGACAAAACATGTACAAGATTATGTTTATAGATTTATACAAAAAAAAAAAAAATAGGATGTTATACTTACAAACTTATTCTATAAATACATTACCTAAATGGCAGTAAAACTTGTATCAAAATCTATTGTATAATTAAGAAGAAACAGACAGAAAATCAGGCAGACGTAGATATTATAGACGTGACTGTTTTATACTTTTTAGAGATTAATTATTATACTATTATACTATTTAGAGGATAGGGTTCAAACTGTAGATATTGACGGTGTAAAATCTAAGGGAGCTAATATTAAGATGGGCGTTCCACAAGGGTCAATCTTAGTTTCTCTTTTTAATCTACATAAATGACCTTCCCTTTATGGTAGAAAAAATTGCAGATATATATATACTTCGTTAGTGTTTAAAATTGGACGTCAAAGTAATCAATTAGACGATGTAAATTGTGCTATGTCTGCAATATTAAATTGGTTTACATGTAATAACCTATTATTAAATTCCAGCAAAACAAAGTGTATAAAATTTACACTTCCTAATGTAAGACTAATAAATACACAGTTATTGCTTAATGACGAAATAGTAAATTTTGTTAATGATACAGTTTTTTTAGGTATAACAGTGGACTCGAAATTACAATGGGGGCCCCATATTTCAAAATTGGCCAGTAGACTCAGTTCTGCTGCATATGCAATTAGAAGAATTAGGCAATTAACAGACGTGGCGACGGCTAAACTTGTATATTTTAGTTATTTCCATAGCATAATGTCTTATGGCATACTGCTGTGGGGTAAAGCAGCCGATATAAATACTATATTTGTTTTACAAAAGAGAGCCATACGTTCTATTTATGGTATGGGTTCAAGAGAGTCATTACGTCAGAGAGAGAAATATCCTCACAGTTACTTCACAATACATAAAATATTATGTATACACAAGAACTTATTTTAAAAAACTCAAAGACTGTACAAGTAGAAACTTACGCAATATAAATAAGCTTATTTTACCTAAATGCCGTCTGCACAAAATCAGTAATTCATTCTATGGTAATTGCATAAGATTTTATAATAAACTGCCGGAATCTGCATTAAATCTGACAGAGAGGCAATTCAAATCTTATATTAAACAATTTTTATGTAAGAAAGCCTATTACAGGATAGACGAATTCATAGATGACAACATATCAAGTAAATAATTAGTTTATTAGCATACAACGTTATAATTTTTTTTTCTCATTGCTATTTAATTGATTAATTTTAGAAATATGAAAGCGTAGCGGTTTTTGTATATTGCCGCATGCATTCTTATGTAAAATGTGAATACTATAACTATCAGATGGCAATTGTGAGTAGCTTTGACGTGGTCTAGTGTTTTGAGTAGTCATGCTCACTAAAATGTCCAGACTTGTGGCGGCGTGGTGGGCCGGGTCATTGGGCTCCCTAAAATATGGTCGAGCGCAGTGATGGCTGGCTCATCCGTCATACTCGTGAACGGGTGCTGCTTGTAGGGACTGGTCTGCTCTAATCACTATGACTGATTTCCTCTTATTAATTGTTTAACCAGAGAGATTCAATTTTTTTTTTCTTTTTGAGTATTTAATTGAATTAGTGCTAATTGGTGGTTTGTATTCACACAATTAAACTTAAAAATGTAAAATAATAATAAAATTATTTAAAAGAGCATCACAAGTTTTTGCTCGTTCTTCTTGTGATGAGACAGCTTTCCGAACGAGCGGTAAATTAAAAAAAATGTAATGACTTTTCAAAAGTGCTTCAATGTAAGTTTATTTGAATAAATGATTTCTATTCTATTCTATTCTATATTTATTAATAGAATTAGTATTCCTCGAGTTGTCTTGTCAACCTGAGTAAAATATTATATATCAACTATGTAAGTAGAACAAATTAAAAGTAATATAACCATTATCAAGTTACAGAACAATTTCGAAGTGGATAACAGTTGGAAAGATGTTAACAACGTTTCCTTAGTTAGCCGTTCCTTTTACCGGGTGTAATGCCATTAGTTAGTTGTTAAGTAGTACTGCGATAAGCCGTACGTAGGCGAAATGTAGTGGAGTGGCAATTAGTTTAAATGGTACGTAATAATGTTATATGCAGAGAGAGAATACGAACGTCAAATATAATATTTTAACACAATTATTAAGAGCATCATGACTATGGTACATTAATTCAACTTAAAATGTAAGATCGTGAATTAGTTTCCGACTGATAGAAAATTTGTTTCCGAAAAGAAACACCACCTGTTGTTAATAAGAGTAATTAATTTAAAATCAATAGAAATTCATGCTTTATATTTGTTTACACGAGCTACAATAGATAGAGTTGTTTTGTTAAATTGTTTGACCTAAAAAGTTCTGCCCTATTGACTATTTAAAAGTGTCTGCCAACTGATATGCAAAAAGAGAGATAATTAAGTACGTCGTTTTTAGTTTTTAATTTTCTTTATTGAAATATTAATGTAAAATTATTCTAAAAATTCCGTCCATTATATTCTTCTGGAATTTCGTTCTAATATTACAAGTTTATGAAAACAAATTGGACTTGTTTCATAGAATAGGCCACCTGATTATGGCAACTACTAGACAAACCCCCAAGGAGACTTATGTTCAAAAGTTAAAGGCTGATATAATGTTGACATGATAATGAAGAAGTTTAGGGATTAGTTATACAAATATAGTTTAGGCAGACTATGTCTAAAGGCTATACGTGCTATGTCTATATATCATTGTCATAAAGCGAGTGAGAAATGTCTCATATTACAGCTAATTTACTGATCAACACCGTTTAATGAAGTATTGAATTGGATAGTTTATTATTTAGCAGCACACACACATAGTCCATGTTTATAATATATATATATATATATATATATATATATATATATATATATATATATATATATATATATTATAAAATCTGTACATGTAATAAAATTGGAATTGATTGATGTCTGTACACAACTGATATAATATATTTGATTTTTTAAGTATATATATATATATAGTATATATATATATATATATATATACACACTTTATATATATATATATATATAGATATATATATATATATATATATATATAAATATCACAGATAATATAGATATAATTACATTTGATAAGCTATGTCAGGGGCCTATGATGGTGTTATACAGTACCTATAATTTAGACAACTATGTTTATTAAAGTTGAAATTGACTTAGTAGTAACTTTTAATTAACATTTTTTTTCGTAAAAATTACAGAAACATTCGTAGCTACAGTAGTACAAAACTTAGTTTGTAATGTTGCCATCAATAAAAATCAAACGATGTAATTTATATCGTGTAGGTCACAGCTAAGGCAATTTAATTAAGTAATTAACCCAAGAACTCCGTAATCGCATGTTCCACAATCGTTTCACAGGCTGCGCTTTAAAAAATGCCCAGCTGTAGTGTTGCCACTTAAAAATTAACTGTAGATAATAGAAACACAAGAGGACCTTATTCACAAGTATTAAGGTTCTCAATCGAATGTTGGAGATCGATCAAAAAAAGTTAAAATAAGTCGACGTTGTAATGTTTCCTTTTTTGTATTAAAGCAAGCGTCAAGCAATCCTCTATTTTCCATGTAAAAGCATTCCACACCTGGGCTCGTTACGTGACAGTACGCAATAAAGGCTTACGCGTAACAACCTTTTGGGGGGAAGCGATTTGAACCCTGTACACACGAGGGTAGAGGTGAAATGAGTGGCAAGATAACAACAGTGATATGTGTGGAAACAAATAAGGTTAGTGGAGCGAGAGGCTGCGAATATAAAAATTTGGTGGCACGCAAATGCGTGTTAGTAGGGTATAGTGCAGCCCATGACTTTTATGGTGAAAAGCCCTTTGCACGTCGATAGTTTGTGGACATAAATTTCGGTCGGCACGATTGTGTTTTTATTTTATTTTCGTACACTGAAAAACTCTTTGTGTGTCTAAAATATATAGATATATATATGTTGTAGGAAAATGAAGATACTCTAGGAATTTCGTGAAATATCTAGGGAAATTAAGGAAGACGTCGATATTCCAATTTACGAGTAATACGTTTTCTTTTAGAGAAAATCTAATGATATGAATTGCGCACCTATTTCTTAGAAAAATCACTTTCCCTTTAAATTTAATCTTGCTAGTTACTCTATTTGAGTCATAGATTGCTATTTGCTCTTCTTATTACAGTAAATTGTTTTATACAGTAATATTTTATGTATTTATTTTATGTATTTATTATATGTATTTATGTATGTTTATATTATATGAATATATCAAGTATTCTTTTATTTTTCCGCTACTCAATAATGCACAGCCTACTTATTTCTCGGTATGCCCAATAGTTGACTGATAGAGGACACCGTTCAGTGTTAAGTCCGCCAAATGTACATAGAATTTAACTGTGCATTAAAGATTAAATAAATAAATATGAAAATATATTACTATATTTCCTGGCATATTTTATTTTACTTAATTAAATCTAATGAAATGAGTAAACTTCATGTGGATTTTTATTAACAAGTTAAAATTTCAAGCAACTAAATCGAAATTTTCCGTAATTACTAAATTTTATGAAACCCCTAACATTCCCATTTCCCTGGTATATAATCATATTAGTGATAACGGGCTAATATATCCTTTTTAGAGATAAATATTGTACGCAGCAGTGGAATGATAATGGGTTTATAGCATACCAAATATAACTAAAATAATACAGTTGGCAAAAATATATTATATACTCGTAATTCTGACACCTCAACTTCCATATTAAAGAGCATGTTACCATAAAAGTAAACAAAACAATTTACAAGCGTCAAAGCTTGTAAGTATCGTAACATGGATACCAAAAAGTTTGTGGTAATTTTAATTACCCCTTAACCCGTAGGGATCATAAACACCGCTCACAAATAAATTTAATACTCTCGTATTGATTTCATAACATGTCAGGCTCGTACTTGCATCACAGACCCTCAGGACTAAGGGTCCCGAATGGTCCTGAAACTAGACGAGCTTTTACGACAAAATTACACGTAAGTTAATCTGGTAGTTAGTATATTAAAATCTTATAATAATTTCCTTATCTCCATAATAGTTGACTTGGTCTCTTATCTCGATCCTTACCGTAGTGGATTCTATCTACTCCATGTGGGATTACTATAGCACTATATTTTATTTTATGAAAATACTTGCCAGTAAACTTTAGAATGAAGATAATATAGAAAAAATATCTAAATAAAAGGTTAAGAACGATGTCAAGAAGCTGATCCAAAAAACAATAATGTAATAACAATAACATACAACACATAGAATAAAAAAAGAAATAATGCTACAATATTTTATGTAACATATTCAAGATATTTTCATAAAAAAAAAACAAAATCCCCATGTAGCTAGCTTGATATACAGCTTCGATGGGTTGTTCGATTTACAACCAACATATTTATGTAGATTATGGCACCAAATTCGAGTTGCGATCAAATTATGACTATCCAACTCATGCACGAAAGCAAAACACCTTCGAAATTATAGTTTCATTTCTTTTATGCCATAAACTAAAATGTGTTCAACCTTGCTAATAATAATATATAATGTATGCAAAAGTTTGTGAAGATGTTTAAAAAGTTTATTTATGCATTTTTAGTATATATCTATTATTGTAGTTTTTATTCTAACAGCAGTGTGACCGTGTGGTCCGAGTATAGAACAAGCCACCCCTTCCTTTTCCGTGAGTGCCATAAGACACGGCTAAGGGAGGGCGAGGGATGTGCAGCAGCGTTCCTCTTAAAACATCTCTAAAGCCTAACTGCGGTTGTCAATTCGCCTGCCAAGCGTAGTAAGTACTAGCAACCTCCTTCCTTCCAAAAGGGAGGCTTATATTTAACAGTGGACGGTTAAAGGCTGATATGAGGATGATGATTCGAACGTAGTAGAATTTCAATTATAACAATAATAATAAAGACCATACAATCACATCAATTGTGTGATCTTCAAACTACGACTGTGTTATGTGGAACCAGCCAACATACATCTAGGGGCACATTTCAGAATACCCAAACATGGGTCAATTCAAAAGAGTTCGTTTCATAATCCGAATTTGGTCCAACTGGGAATCGAACTTAGGACTTTATTTACATAAAAGCAAAGAGCCCACCAGTTTGCCATCGGAAATCATAAATAACATAGAACATTAATTCTGTGGATTTACACATAAAAATGTTTCGGTTCTTTTAGCTATTCGTTGTGTGTCAACGGGCTTTATTTACCAGGTTCATTCTCCCCCGAGGGTCACACATGACGTTACACAATCACGGTTAGACAGCTGAATGAATTTAAATGAAATTTGCCACAGAAATGGCCCATATCCTACATAATACAATATATGATAGCCTAAAGGCTATGTTGTGTTGTGGTATGTAGGATTATATATTAGGTAGGGTAATATATTACGCTTTTTCTATACAAATTACAGAATCCTTTTTTATTTTAGATCCCTATCTATCATACATAATATATACCACATTACCAAACTATTATTATGAAATACAAAGAAAAGTCTGAGTTATATTATAAAATAAATTAATATTCTTTTTTTCATAAAGAAATTAATTTGTTAAAACATAATTTACACGTATTTATTTTTATTTTTTGTACTAGTTCATAATTTTATGTAAGTAAATCTCTTTGAAACTTTGTTATTAATGACCCATGCATATAAAAAGTTGCCTAATTACAAAATCTATACAAAACATTCCAATAATATTTTAGCTAATGGAATTACTCCGTAACAAATCATAACACGACCTGGAGGGCACTCAAACCTCTTAGATCTACTTAAAAGGCCATGGGAACTCAAGATACTTGTTTTCCAGTTCACTTTATAAAAAGCACCGTAACAATATATTCATATGAAGAGGGAATTTATTCTTTGCGATAACAAGAACACTTTTTATACGAAAATCAAAGCGCCGCTCGAGTTTCTTTGATGCGCCACAATTCCTTTCGATGTCAAATCTTAGTCTAAGCACGTACACTTATAATCATGTTCGAGTCCTCCAATGTTTGATAAAGTCTCGTGTCTTGTACGAAAAATGGCGTGCAATTTGCTGGCGTACAAAAATATAAAAGTTGGTGAAGTATGGAATTCATGAAATTTTTATTTTTCACAAACTGTGTATTTTCTCTTTTACATTTGAAGATTGTAAAATGTTATATTTATTGTCACAATTAACTGTAACAAATCGACTAAGATTCCAAGTGCCGATCCAAGATTTGTGTACGAAATTGTGTTTAAATTAGTTTAAGAATAAATTAACTAATAAACTAAATAAACTTAAACTCAACTATAACTAAATAAATTAAGCTATTAATATCTTTATAAACTTTTATATTTAAACATTATCATCTTATTTCTGAAATAAATTGTGTACTACCTGATGTAGAAGTTACATCTCCGGATTTGAAGAAAAAAACTTATTGCTAATTGAATGTCTATTAAATTTCTCAATTTGCGGATTAGCGTAGAAATTTATTAATTAAACGAAGTACACTTATAAATCGTTTTAGGTCTTTATAATATTAATGTACTTTCTATTTAATTATGAAAGTTACTGCATTAGGCCTCTAATGCATCTCTGAAGTGTAGATTGTTTACTCTTGTGACCATATTAAGAGTTTCCTTAGTTTAGATTTACATATTTTTCATTTATATTATATGTTACAATATATATTGTTTTGTCAAATATTTAAATTAATAAGTTTACATTTTCAAAAAACAATAAATACCAAAACTATTCATTTACTATAATGATAATATTTGAATTATTTCTGACCTAAGCAATTAATTATAACAAACAAAAGCGTTCTCAGTTAAAATTACAAATCATAAATCTAATCCGTATCCTTAACCGAATTTTAGGGTAGTTCAAACTCCAGTATTTACTGCAAAGAGAAGCAGTTAAGGCAGGAGAGCATCCGATTGGCCGGGATTTAGTCGAAAATTGCCCAAATGAAAGCTCAATGAACGTGTCACGGCGAGTCGGCAGCCACATTTGTCCACGTCCTGAATTGTCCGCATTGCCGTAGTCTAGTGCCGTCAAGAGTCGATAAAACTTTGTTAATCCGTACTAAATATTATGATAAGATGTTAAGTTTATAAAGATATTTTATATGTTTGACTGAAATGGATGAAACTTGATACATGAATAGGTTATATCTTTACTTTATAGATAGATCATTTTATATACTAGGATATTTTAGATATATGCTGTCAATACCGTGAGAAATAACTACTAAAATTGGGTGAAAACTATTGGGTGAAATTGAAAGATTAGCATTCTTTTAAGAGCGTATTCTAGAGCGGAAATTTGAACAAAGAAATTTGAATAAGATGTGACAAAAAAATTTGCCTCATCAACTAATTGAATAATTAGTTGAACCATATTAATATGGAAGGCAGTACTATTTATCGTTTTTCGATCCATGTTTGTTTGGGGAAATATTCTGTTTTTTTTTTATACCACGAAGGTGGTAAACAAGCTTACATCCCGTTTGATAGTAAACGGCTACTGTAGCCTATGGAAGCCTGCAATACTAGGAGTGTCATGTGCGTGTTGCTGATCTTGCATGAAATCTACTAATATTTAATTATGAATGTTAAAAATCTCTCACATTCTGGTTCAAGAGCAATAGAATGTTAATCCTTAGGAGTGAAAACATTTACATATGAATTTCAATGTTAATAAAATATCCATTTTGATAATAAATATATTTAGGTTGGTATTACAAATCTCTTTTTTTGTTCTCTGTAATAGGCAATATTTACGAGGGCCAGTGATGTACAAGGGACTGTTGTAATAAATATTTACATATTATAAGGTCAAATGTGCGTTATGAAAAAATTGTTTTTTCTTTCCATCGTTTTAGTAGGAAACTATAATATTTTTTTTGTTTATTTTTGCAATCTAAAATATTTTAAACTATATGAATTATTCAAGATCTGCTTGATTGATTGAGGTTTTATACGAGTATAATATGTTGATAGCTTAGATTATATAGATAGTGTCTCCATACAATATTTCTAGGCTTCTTGATAAATGGATCAACTTTTTCATACAATTTTGCGTGATAAATAGTTATGAGTGATTCCTTAGTAATTTCTGTATTTATTTTGTCTTATAAATTCTGCATCATATTAATGCGTAAATACTCATTTTATTTGTTAAATAATACATCAAGATATAGTTTGTGCGTAAATATATAGAATACTGTTAAAAAAACGAATCAGCTAATTTGACAGTTAGGTGATAAAAAGTTGACCTGTTTTTCTATATCTATATAATCTAAGTTTGATAGGTGTAATATCTATATTCTTTATTATCGTCTAAATTGATAAAGTGTAAAATTCGTTTATGTTTTTGGCCTCTTTATCCTAAATATATCTTTTATTTTTATCGTCTAATGTTACATCACTATACAGCTCTACAACGTCCTGGGGTTTGGATGGAGGTCATCAAAGAGAGAGCGATCCCGAACTATCCGTGCCTATGACGGGGCGCAGTCATTTACTCAGTAAACTCAGTTGCATAAAAATTACATCGTCTATCTAACAGCTTATGAATCTCTGAATGCTTTATAGGTTATATGTAGTCAAAGTTATCTGCAAAATTTGTCTATTTATTTATAAAATCACTCCTTGTGGATTCAAATGTATTTGGCTAGATATAATAATTTTTTTTATACGACTTAGAATGGCAAACAAGCTGATGGCCCGCCCGATGGATAGTTGTAACCGTCGCCTATAGACATGAGCAGTACCATGGACATAACAGAGTATACTGTTTCCGCCCATGATACTCTCCATGCGTTGCCATTCCTGAGGACTCAGGTGTTATTCCTCTGTACCCAGTAAATTCACACCATATCCCACCCTTCAAACCGAAACACAGCCATGCAAACACAACTGCTTCACGCTTGAAACACGAATGAGACAGAGGTACCCAAGCAATTGACTTTTGTACAAAGTCTCCCTCTGGCGAATGTTGAATGTTACGTTTTACATAAATGTAATGTTTGAATTTTGAATTTTAATTTTAACAATATACTCGTATTATATACCTTGATTTAGTTAGAAATATATCTTTAGTGGAACTTATAAAATGAATTTAATTACCCAAAAACTTTATTTCTTCAGTTTTTTTACGGACTTTTTCCTTATTTCTTAAACGAACCTTATACTAATTCAACTATAATACGATAGGATAGGAGGGAGAAGGGATTGTTAGTAACGGGGATTAACAACCCTAGTAACCCTAGTAACTTATCAGTTTAACCTCCTCGCAGTTCCCCTTGGAAACCATCGTGATTGATTCATTATTGAAATTATCACGATGGGCTAATTGACCTGCTGAAGTAGGTCATCCTCACTTATCATCCCTCACTGGGACCATGCCATACGAATAGCCTAAGTGAGGTTATAATTCCATTATCATCCATAAAAAACAGCATGTTAGTAACCTAACATGCTGTAATATATGAATGAATGATGAAATGAAAAGATAACTAAATTTTATTGAAATTATTACAAGAACACTTTATTGTGGCTGAGCCAATTATTCATTTGTTTACATTTTCGTTAAGATCTATGGGAAACCGACTTTTTGGTTAATATTGAATAATGTAGGTAGTTAGGTAGTTACCGTTAATCTTATTACTCTTACTCAGCCCCAAAAAACATAGAAGACTTCGTAAGAAAGTTTTCATTAATCTAACAACGTTATCGGAACTTTATAGGGTTTTTTCGCAGTGAACCTTTTCAGAAAGCAGATGTAGGCAGCCATTTATCTATCAAGAAAGGTTTCGTTAGTGGCATGAAGTTAAAATATAATGGAGAAGATATAATAATGATAATTTATTATTTATTTCTAGTTAAATCTTATTTTTTATCCTAACATCTTGCTGCTGACTTCTATAGGTATCAGGCTTTTTAGTGAAAATTGATGCCTGCAGAAGTAAACAGCGAGATCTTACGTTATTTATGTTTAACGTGGATATATTAATTTGAATCTATTATTTATTATTTTAAAAGGAAGTCAAAATTATGATTTCAAATTAGTTATGGCATGGTATTGTAATAATTAATATTAACAGCAAACGCTGTTGATAAAAATTTAAAAATTAAACTATAGCAGTTGATCAAAACTATTCTAACAATACCTTATTTGTCATAATAAGCAGTTAAGAAGATATGAGGGAATAAATTAATTTGAATATACGTAGTATATATAAACCTGAAAAATGTCCTTCTTTCTTCGATATTTAATTTATTTTGAATATGCCCAATACTGTAGATAGAACAAAGATTATTGTATCAATTTGTAATTATGTATTAAATTGTCAAGTGGCTAAGCGTAAATAAAAAATTCCACCCGTTTTGAAATATTTCAATTACACAATAATTATTGGAATGTGATTTCATATTTTAATAATGTTTTTACTTATAATCACGCCAGTTTATCATAGATATCACATTCGTTTTCAATTTCTGAATAACTAGTTATTTTTCACGCCGTTTACTATTCCCTGTCCGCGTAGAAATTTCGGGTAATCGTTTCTTAGTTTTAATTTACATTAGAAATAGTACTTTTCATAATTAATCGATAGTATGTGTCGATTCAAATATATTTCGTGAAATGATGATACCAACACGATGAGTTATGAAAAAGAGAATCTATGAAAAACAATGGATTACACATTATGCATAATTATATTAAATACAAATTATTTTTAGTCATATTCATATTATATTCGTAAATTTGTATTTTTGTAACAATGGATAGATGTTTGTTACTCTTTCATTCAAGACCAAACAAATTTGAACGAAGTTTGGTACACGGATAGGTTTGTAAACACAATCTTTTTTTTTTATTTTAAAGAGTAATTTAAAAATTGAAAGTGCAAAATGTGTAAGAGCTAAATAAATAGTAACAAAAATAATACCATAATAAAACCATTCAAGCTTACCGACTAATATTAGAGTCTGATATAAAATTTCTCGTTTTTGTTATCACTCCAACACTCCGCTCGTTGTAGCTCTGTAAGAGATTTCTGGTATAAAAGACTATTAAATTAAATGCGAGGCTGTAAGGAAACAGCACCTTTATGATATAAACGGTATATCCCTTGATCCCGTTCCTTACCAACGTCGTATAAGGAAGACATCTTAGTTTACTTTTGCTTATGTTTTTATTTATACATAAGTATCTATATATTTTTTACTTGTAGTCCTAATCTAACGCGAACATAGCATGGTATAGTTTATACATTCCTTTAGTTTTTAAGCGATTTAAAAAAGGAGTAGCTTCATAGACAAGATACAGACGATTCTATTGATAGAATCGCATGAGAAAGAACAAGTAGGCATGGGTTATATCGATACCGTCCCAATATCTATATATTAGGTTTCTCTGGACGGTAACGACGTAAAAAAGACCATCGCCCATATGAATATCGCTCATGTTGGTCGGATATTTATATAAATTTAATTAAACCGGATCTAACCGGATCTACATTTTGACATTAAATACTGGCTTAACGAATATGGCAAATGTCTGTTATCCAATTTTTTTTTTGAAAAAATATATTAGATAACATATATAAGATATTGTAACTAAAATATATAGATATTGCTATATATTATCCATCTGTTAGGAACGAGGCAGTACATGTCGCCACCTCATTCTTAGTCATAGATTCATAGATTCGTTAGTATTTTGTATAAGAGAGAAGGTATTTAATTCGATTTTATAAATTTTACCACCAATAGAAATATCAGCGAGTAACAAAGTCTACATGTATATTATTTTTGAAAATACTGTCTATCCGTGTGAAGTCGAGCCGGATCTCTAATGATAAATAATATGGAATTAGAGAGAACTTACGTAAACAATTACTAAAGGTCTCTGTAATTATATAAATTTTTGACTTTATGCATTTTTATAACTCATTTTATATGACTATATATTTATATTACATGCTCGATAATCCGGTCGCACTTTACTTTTCTCTCAAATAAAATATGATCTATCTGATTGTTATCTATTAATTTGGTATTATACATCTGTTTCTGACATTTTTCTGATATGATATTCTTGATATGTCCGAACTAACGTATCAACCTTTCCCATTTTTATTTATACTAATATAATGAAATTGTAACTTATAGAAGTGAGCAATATATAGCAATATTGTTTATTGTAGCTACAGTATCTATATATTTTATTTTTATTTTATCGTTATTTGGTCTCCTAGCAATTGTTACACTGATAAAATTTTATACTAAAATTATTGTCTATTTATACTTAGTGTACAATCATTTTAAAGGAAACACAGCATGCTAATTTACAAATAAACAATAATATGGCATAACAAACTCTTGAGGTATTTGACATAGGTATAGTTTTTTTAATTCAATAGATTGTTATATATATTGGCCCAATAATAAATATATAAAATTTCGGTTATCCAATAAATAATATCAAAATATAGCAGTCGATCAAAATTAATATAGATGTCCGACCGGTGTGGACGATAACGAAATGGATAATGACCTTTATTCTACTGTCAATGTCCAGAGAAATCCAATATATATATATATATACATATCGTGGCGGTACTCATATTACCCATGCCTAATTGTAACTCTAATTATATGTAATACTATATCCACTATTATGTATACACGAAATAACTTAACCATTTTGTAATATTGCCGGAATGTTCCCATCATTCTACAAACACGACCACATTTCTCGCGAACATACAAATAAACAGAAAACGGATTGAGACGATAAAAATGACGCAACACCACGCTTAAGAAGTTGAGCAAAAAAGCTTTCAACCAAATGTTAGTGGAAAACATGCACAAAGCCCTTGAAGCCTCAATTGACCCAAATGGACACACAAATAGTTGAAAGGAGGGCCGCACGAGGTCATTATTCGCTCTGTAACCCGGCAAAAGTGTCAGGACGGGATGGGACCAACATTTATCTACATCCTTAGGGCACCACTGATTTTGGAAAGGATATATTAGTACGAAATAGCTCTTTTCATGGAATCAATGGGAAACGAATTGCGTTCGTTTGAATTTTTGGCGTGATGATGGAGGGAAATAGGCAGTTACCTATTTTCGTTGTTTTCTATTTTGTCATAGTATACTATACATATACGTATACTATACATTACGTATATATAGATATATGTATACGTATATCTTGATATTTGTTTTCACATATATTTGTTTATTAACTACATTTCATATGCTTTTTAGGATATTTATATATAGAACAGAGTTGAAAATCATTATGCTCAGTCGAATGGGGTACAGTATTTTTAATCAATTCATTTGATTGTAAAAAAAAATTAAAGAAAATTGGTTGGGGCAAAAATAATTGCAATTATTATTACAGTATTCAATTACTAAACTATACTTTGTGTAATGTTTGTAATATTGTGTATTTTGTAATGTTGTATTCTATTGTTAAATAATTCGTGTATTTAATTTATAATTGTTTCATACAATATATTGTATGCCTATATATGGATGAAAATGGAATTGTCACTCCGCTTGCGCTTTTGGGATACGCTGGCGGAGCAGTGAAGGGTGATAGATGAGAATGAAAACAGGCCAGTTAGCCCATCATGATAAATTCATCAGGAATTAACCATGATAGTTTCCAGGGGCAACCGCGAGGAGGTCGACCTGGTTGGGTATATTGCTAGCAATGGGAGTCTTAATTTCTATTACTAACAATTCCTTTCCCCCCTGTATGCCTATATAGCAGGACATGGAGATACTATTTAATTAATGTAATACCTTAACCTGACCTATGATCCACAATTAACATATTTGTATTTATTTGTATTTACTGTAAAGAATAGAGACAATAGAGCTAGCTGGAAGAGAATGAATGAATTGTATTAAGAAAAGAAATGCAAAAAAAAATTATTTCATTCTAAAAGAAAAAGTCTCCTACAAAAGTAATGAAATAATCTGCCAATAGAGTACTTATCGTAACCTGGTCCATGAGATAGAATGAAATATTGTCAACCCAATAACGTCCAGTCTTTTCTAATGTCGAGAACGGTAACGAAACATATCTATTGATAGACTCGTTTGGCACTTATCTAGGGAGGCAGGTGTTGTTACGCCTTGACTAGATACAATTCTAATTTACTCCTCCTTATCCTAACGTTTCTTGAAAGAGATAGCTATTTAGCGAAAAGGCAGCCTATAACTTTATCCGGCTTATTGTAATGCTATTGTTTTGTTTTTTATGTGACTTTCTTTGAGAAATATAATAAAGAGTTGTTTTTCTTTTATTTTTTTTGATTAATACAAACTATATAACTATACAGCAAAATTAGGAACGTAGATAAATATTAATATATTAATTAAATTCTGTCCCACAAACAAAAATCGACTTCGAATGTGATAAAACCAGTTATTTTCATCTAAAAATTAAAGTACTGAAGCTATTTTGACAAAATTTCTGCGAAACTAATCTGTAAGTATATCCTTTCAGACAAAAGAAAAACTTTCCAAGTCGGTTTAGAACTGACGGAGTTATAAGCTTATTTATGTTAAATAAAAAATACAACCGAATTGAGAATCTTCTTCTTTTTTAAGTCGGTTATAAAGAGGAAAGAATTATTTTTTTTTGTTTATGATGAATAAACCCAAAAACATTTAGCAGATATTTAAAATTCTTTCACCTGTAGAAAACTACATCATGAGTCACATGAGCTGTATATAATTAACAAAATATTAGAAATCTATGTAACTATTCGTGCGAAATCGGGGCGAGTCACTAGTCTTTACGACTCAAAACAGTTCCGGAGTCCGAGTAGGCTCAATCTTTTGCTCCATTAATCCGTTCACGCTCGACGCCTATGGAAATTGGATGTAAAACGAAATAATGTCCACTGTAGAATAGTTGCTGAGATTTGTAGGGTCGTCAGAATGATTGCGACCCGTTTTGAGACGTCTAGCAATTTGTTTGAACTTTTTAGAAAATCTTGCATCTATTTTGTTTGACATTCTAATATTTTTTTGTAATTTTATTTATTTATTTATTTAAACTTCAATGCACAATTATGTAAGTGTACTTACGGCAGATTTAAACTCTAACGGCGTTCTCTACCAGTCAACCATGAGGATAACAGAAAATTAAGTAAGCAGTACTAAAATAAGTATCCGTCCATTGTTTGACATAAGTCTCTGCCATAAGGAACGGTCCTGAGCCACCTGCATCCACATATATACACATACAACTATAATTACTATAAATGAGCAGCAGATAAAAGAAAATATTTGATAAATGAAAAAGAGATTGTAACCCTGCATTTACTTTTGATTTAATAGTACATTTTAGGTACACAAATTACAGAACATTCAATTGTTTTCCATTTAAACATTTAATGATATATTTTATGTTAAAATATCTAATACCAGGATAATTAAGAGCGTTTGTGTAATATGCGGTTGTAATGTTTAAATTTGCCGCCTTCTATTTTGTTATGACGTTTATCATAGATCATATAGTTGGTTGAGACTTAAGACATATTCTCTTTAATCTGTATTGTACACTTTAAAAATAAAATGGTTCCCTGTTATTTCTGTCTTTGACTTCTGTTCTATAATAAGATAGTTTAAATAAAACAACACAAACACTTACAATATATTTAAATCTATTACTTAATAAAATTGCAGCAACCAAAGAGTAATCAATATTAAAACATCAAAAAGAACTAATGATTGACTCTACAGTCTATTTTTTTACTAAACCCACGAAGACACTATACCATCGTATTAAATTATCATACAATTTTCTTATAAAGAAAATATCGGTTATATCCCCCAATAGGGCGCGGCTTCCGGGAAAGATAACGAGTGATATTCTGATAAGGAAACCATGAGGAGCCTTCAGAAGTGTATTAAGCCAAGTCTTTGTCCCGGTATCGTTTCATAGCGCCTTATCGGTGTGCCTCTTCAAAAATAAGGAAAATGCGGAAACAAAAGCACCCACCTACTTGTAATGATCTGAATAACTTAAAACAAGTGCTAGCTAAACATTTTTTTCACTACTTTTTATTTTTGTTTTTTTTTTTCTCTGTATATTGATTATTCGTATATTGATGACTGCGTTTACATTTTAAATAACTTTTTTTTTAAGTGAAGTAATAATAAGTATTTGAAATGATGTATATAAAAATATTTTTACTATATGAAAGTGATTTTCTTTTGTTTTTTTTTTTTTGTAATTCTTGGAACCTTATCACATCAAATCAATCAATCTTGTCAGTCATGAAATATGGTATTTTAAAGAGATTGTGTCTATTATATTTACAAATTTACAAAAAAACTGTAAGTATCTTGATATAAAAATAATATTACGGACATTTGAAATCTTAAGTGCCACAAATCTTAGAATATTATGGCATAAAAAACATTTTAGAATTTCTGTCTTTATTATTTGTAGATATTAGAACTAAATTAAATCAAGAAAAATAAATATATATTTATAATTAGTTTTTATGTATAAATATCTCTCTCAATATGCTTGCATCATCAAGTTGAAAACAGCTATTCAAAATAACTAACTGGATGCATTATTTTAGAAATGCACTTACAATGCAGTATCGAAATAGATCCTAAAATAATTTCATGGACCAATTCACTCCGGTTAAATCATACGGTGTCTACAGATATAAAGTATTACTGGAACTGTTTCAAATAAATTAAATTAAACAAATGTATTTTACTTCACGTTACAATCAGCATTACTATTGACGTATTTAAAGGGACTGGGGTGAGTTGTGCTCACTTCAGAATTGCTTAGTGGCAACCACATGAGTACAGACATGTCTAAGACTTTATTTATAGATGATAATGAAATGGCAATTCCACCTGTGCTTACAGTATATGTTGGCGGGGCAGCAGTGAGGGATGATCGTGAGAATTAAAAGGCAGGTCAATTAGCCCATCGTGATGAATGCACCTGGAATTCAACATGTTGGTTTCCAGAGGGGGGGGGGGGCACGTGGAAGTCGATCTGACAAGGTATATTGTTAGTAATGGAACTGGTAGTCCGTAATTTCTAAAAATCTCTTCCCCCCTACATGTCTAAGAGTATGTATGCATCTTTTTTAAGGAACCACCGCGGAATATAATCTTAAAAATACACTAATAGCCATTTCAATGGTAACAAAATTATAAACATAACAAAGTTTGTAAACCACATAGATTGCAAAAATACTTATCGGAATTGATTCATTTTGCAACATAATTGCGTAACATATGCGTAAAATGTGCAAACTGATTGAGAAACCCTTCATTTTGAAAGCCACAAGCGATGTACAAAATTAAAGTCGCTTTTTAATTACAATTAAAAAAGGATTTTTAAAATAAGATAAAAAATACAGTTGGATTGAGAATTTCATCTTTTTGGAAATTGATCTAAAATTTCATGGATTTTTATTTAAATTATATTGCTTTTATTAATGACCTTTCATGAGGCATAGTTTCCGTGTTAGTCACTATCCAGAACAATAGACCGATATAATTTACTTCGCAGCCTTAGTAATATCAGATTATCAACTTTAAATTTAATAAAATATTTAAATGCATTCTCGATGTAGAGATCTAAAATGGCCATTCTGGTTGTTTAATAAGAGGATGCTTAGTCCATTAACATTTGCGATCCATAAAGTTGCTAATGCCTTCTAACAATTCTGCCTTCTTCTATAGTAATATACATATATCTAAGGTTTTAAAATTCATTTTATAATTATTCGATCACAGGTTATAGATTTGTTAGAGTTGTATCGACCTAATATAGTATATTATTGCTAGCAATTGTGCAAATAGACACCATTATTAAACAATTTGTTTCACCCCTAAAAAGTAGTATATAGCCTAAGATTATCAGAGGTCTGTACTCTATGGACTATACTGTTGAACTTTACCCGAAATTATGGGACATTAAAATTTTTTTATGAAACTTAGAATGACAAAAAACTGACAACCCTCTGATGAAAATTGGTAATCTTAATTATTTTAAACATGTTTATGTTTTATATATTTAAATTTTAAGAAATAAAATGTGTTTATTTTTATTATACAAACACACAGCGTTTTTATTTAAATTATTTCTAAAACAGTTGTAATTGCTAATTTGGTTTTGTAAAAGTCCCCATTATTTACCATTCATATCAAATTAAAATAGCATCTACTATATGCATGTATTGTAAATGTGAAACGTTATGAAAATACATGTGTGAAACAAAAAAAAGAAAAGTGTCCATTTTAAGGCCAAGCGATGCTAATGTAATATTAATCAAAAAGTCCAAAACTATTTTGAAGTCGTATCGTCGGGTTAGCTTTATGCAAACTTTAATAGGTAAACCTCCGCTTCTGTTTTCGGCCTCCGAAATGAGATAAAACAGGTTCAAGAAGTTTAATGAGTAACAGCTTTAGCAAAAGTAAACTTTGCTCCACTTCTCACTTCGTGGGTAATTAACTTCGGTGCCAAATAAAGGGAAATAATATGTATGATAATATGTATGTATATTATTATATATCATAGTATGTATGTATATTTGAAATAAATAACGCAATGCGGTGATCACGAAACCGGGATATTTACTCGGCTATATTAATAAAGTTTGAAGTTGCAAAATTAATTTTCATGTTTTATATCCTTTATAATTTAATAATTAATGAGTCAAAAATTAGAATTAAGTAATTAATGTACTCATGACTAAAATACACAATGGGGTAGTCAGAAGCATCTGTTTATTGTTGCCGTTGTGTTAAACGTAACGTTTCGCTGAGTATATTAGAATCCAACTTAGAAGGTGAGGCTAGGTTTGTTATCGATGTTTTCCATCATCACACAGTTAGTCAGATAAATATAATTGTGATACAAAGTTTTTGATGTTAACCAGATTTAAGTTACGTCATTTAAACAAGAAGAAGAAATTTAAAATGATAATTATATACCACACTTGTTTTGAATTCAGTAAAACATTTTCATATCTACTAACCCTTTCATGCTTATTTACATGTATATGTAAAACGAAGTTTAAATAAACTGTAAAATACATTATCATCACATCAGCCATTATCTGTCCACTGCTGAACATAGGCCTTCCCCTTGTAGGATATTGCCAATAGTTACCACGCTTGGCAGGTGGCTTTTTTTTATGGGTGAAAATGGAATGGTAACCCCGTCTGCGCTAACGGGACACGCTGGCGGAGCACCAGTGAAGGGTGATTAATGAGAATGTAAACAGGCCAGTTAGCCCATCATGATGAATTAATCAGGAATTAACCATGATAGTTTCCAAGGGGAACCGCGAGGAGGTCGACTTGATTGAGTATATTGCTAGCAATGGGATTCTCAGTCTCCATTACTAAAAATCCCTTCCCCCCGTGGATCGCAGTTAGGCTTACACATCCAAATCGACACCCACGGTAAAGGGGTGGCCCATTCTATGCCGGGATCTACACGGCTAATGAATGATGAGTAATGTCATAGTAATTACTATTTATGGTTGAAACAATCTTATCACCAACGTCAATTTAAACATAAATAATCCGTAAACACTATAAGTGAATTATATACAACTAAAGACTGATTACTTTTCATTAGGTGATCAGTTTGATTATCACTTCAAATATGCTTATTAATATTTTATTATAATAATAATAAAAAAAGTGAGTTTATTTATTCTTTTAATGTTTATTTCTTGGAAGCTAACAACTCTACCAATATTCATGAAATTTGATATGCTAGTAATTGGTATAAAAAACAATACTAGCCACATTATATAGTTGTCAAACAACAAAATCCCGATAACTAGATAAAGTAACATAAATTCTTCTATCCTTATGAACATATTGTATTTATTTGTGTAAGTATATATAATTATATCTATGTATGTTTATACATATACAATTCAATATGATATATTTGGTTAAGTATTAATTTATTGTCTAGTTTCTTTTGTTTATAAATTGTCACAGTATTGTATACCGCTCTACCCGTTGACATCGATAGTCCTGCCCACTTTGGGTTTGCTGGAAGAGAACTCTTGTAGAGTTAAGGTCACTATTGTAAATTTTCTTACTTCTGTTATATAAAAAATATAAGTAAATATTAATAACTTTGATCAAATATTTTTGTTCTATTTTAATAGAAAATTGAAAGTCGGCAGTTCAGAACTTACCTACATACTTATTAGCTTTGAAAGCTCTCTTGCCAATAACTAGGCTGGTGAGTACGTAAACTTAATTCGTCAATGTTATTTTTTTTTATAAATGACTCCTTTAATCTACATAAGGTATATAATATAAATAAAAATAATATATAATAAATTACATACCTATATTTATTGAACAAGTCAATAAATAAAATAGTAGCATGTACTGTACCTATTACTTATTCTATGCACAGTTGAATATAAAAAACTTCTCGATTATTTCAATTTGTAAGTAGTGGTGTATTTTTTTTAATAAGTTCACGTATAATACAATATAAATCATACGGTCCTGCTACCACCCGCTGTTCAAGTTATATTGATGTTACAACCGCTTTAGTCATTCATTATTAATTCACAAACAGTACGATAAAGAATGAAAAATAAACAAGAAGCTTTTTGAATATTTTATTGAAAAAAAATTAATAGAACCTGACAAAAAACTGCGTGTAACTATTACGCAAAACATGTTAATAAATAAGTATATTATAACTATCTTGTGGCGCGACGCGCACCTCTATGAAATGAAACGATTATGCTACAAAATGTCAAAAAGCAAAAGCAAGAAGGATAGGGGCGGCGACCGCGGCTTGTGGAGGGGAAAGTGGGGAGAAGGGGAGCGTGGCCGCCAGTTTCTCGCCGATCGCCGCGCCGTGAGCACGCCTTGTAATGCGCGCCGCGTTTTGACGCGACATGGCCTCGTCCACGACCGGTAACATCGTCGTCGAGTGGTTGCGATCCCTACATTTGGGCCAATATGCGGAGAGTTTTATTGATAATGGCTACGATGACTTGGAAATATGCAAACAAGTCGGAGAACCAGATTTGGATGCAATCGGGGTTCTCAATCCTGCACATCGTCAAAGGCTGCTGCACTCTATCAGAACTTTGAGAGAGGAAGGTGCTGCGGCTGTCTATTTTACATTGGAGGAGGCCGCCGCCGCTAGAGACTCCTGTAGATGTGAAGAAGAAGCCCGAAAAGAGCAGGCAACAGTTGCAATAGAGCCAGCAAAATATGCCGATGAGTACGAAGAAGGCAAAGCGGAATTAGTGAAAATACCGCGCTTGCAATTAAAGCGTCTGCTTCGGGAACGTCTCGCTCAAGACGGAATCCGACTAAGTCTGCAGCCGTATTCAACAACGGTCAGTGTTTTGTTAGCCCTATATGGTGGGCAGTGCTTCTCGCGGTTAACACGTGACTTGTGAAAGTGATGTTATGATGTTGATGAATGAATTTGTGTTGGGAGTGAGATGTGGTTCGAAGTTTTTTTTAATATGACGCCGCGTAGAGACACTGCCTGCATATTATTTATTTTAAATAAGTCTGCGTGTGGTGCGGGCGTCTTCGGCCGCCCGAGGCGGATCGCTTCTCGGGACGTGTTGCCATAAAGTTTGTTGCGTGCGTGATTTCCCTCGAGATGAGGAGTTTGCGCGCCTTCCTGTCGTGAGAAGATTGTAATCGCGTGCCTCTCGGCTCTAAATTGGGTTTTACGATAAATCGCATAGCCTGTTTCAGCTACCTGAGGCGTTAATTAGTAATACAACTTGTTCTGACACGAAACAATGATCTTAATCCTGCACAATAATTGCAATGTTTACGAGACAATGTAAAACAACTTAGAATCAGCTTAATAAATTTAAAATTATTTAAAAATTATGTTGATAAAATTGGATCGCTTCTTTTATTACATAAGTCTTAATGGTTATGGCACTTGATGTTTATGACAGATTAATTTATTATTGGCATTTTAATTAATTACTAATGTGTAAATAACATAAAAATAATGAGTTTTGGTTTCATTAGGTCATTTACCTTCAATGAAAGAAGCTACAAACAATTATATAAATTAGTAACTTTAGGTTGATAAAGGTATTAATGAAGAAAACAAAATAAACTAGAAAGGTAAAAGAATGCAATGAATTTATTAAAATAAATTCGAAACAAGCAGTTGACAATAAGTTATAAAGACTTCATCATATGGGCGGAAGCCCTTTAGTCAAAATTTTAATTGAGGTGTTATTAATTATTCCGCTGGATAGTGATTAAGAGGGCGGAATATTACGCGGTAGGAACGCCCTTTGGTGTTGTGTAAATAGTTAATCCTATATTTGTAAGAAACACATCATCACGATTGACTAATATTCTTATCGAATTACAATTCTTTCTTTATCATATTACTGATAAAACAATACTTAGTAACGCCAACAAAACAGACCTAAGTACGTTGATTCTATGGGAAATAGGTATACTTGTAATAACGCCTTCGTAAGTACATTTTGTGCAACTTTTTATAGCTCAGGTACTTATTAACCGAACGAAATGTACCTGCCTTCCGCATACTCATTCCTTTTTACTACCTACTTGCAGAAATTCTTTGTTTTCAACCTCATACACAATGCAATGCTTCTAATAATTTTGCTTAACAAGTGGTCGGAAAATGGTTGCCACAATGGACAGCATACATTGTTGGTCAAACAAGGAAAGCATTTACAATCCTGGAAATATTTGTTCTTAAGAATATAACATTCTGTATGGATATTCACTTCGAATTATTTTAAGGTTTATAATAATTTTATAAACAATCTGTGACTAAAAAAAAAAACTATTATTAGAATGATTTGAGTTAGAGTGAAAACAGATTCCTCTTTTCAATTACCCACGCTATTACACTTCTATATCGGATTCTGAAGCGATGAGCCTACCGTAATTACCTGTGATGATTTTTTACCGGTTTTCGGTCCCCATGTTAAAACCTGTTCAAGCTCAAGTGCTCCAAGAATCCACATTGAACAGTCGCTCGATGGCACGCCGGCAAAAAAAGAATCTATGAAAGCCACTGGCATCACAAACGTCCAACGATGTCGACTTAGCTTTTAATAAGAATACAGTAAACATTTCTGCTATGTTAAATTTGTATTTATATTTACATAATAAGTTTATTCAATACAAATTTAGGAGCAAGTACTATTGGAAAACCCATTAAGCAACATATAGAAAATTCATTGACAAGACCGTCTATTCCAATAATGGTAACACTACCGCCATTAATGGGTCCATTTGTATTAATTTTGTCACTATTAATCTAATATAGTGTCGCTATTGATTTATTTCAAAACTTATTATCATCGCTTCACACATTGTGTGATCGATACACCCCCATGTATACCTGGGACTATAGCATTCCTCTAACAGATTCAACCAAACAATACACGGTTACAGTTTTTTTCTATACATCATTTGTAAAGCGATTACCGCCGGAACTGTGCACAAAAGCTCTGACAAATTTCATCGGGGTATCGATATCGCAGTTCCGACTAATAGGCCAATATTTATGTTTTGTTGTCGTCCATTGTGCTTGCAACATCCGCTTTCTGTCAGTAATGTCTGAAATTGATGCCAATAATTTGTAAAGCTGTACTGCGGAGGTCATGGTCGAACTATAATAAAATCGAGTAGGTAATTTCCTTTGGCAATTCGTAACTGATACATTGTGATCTATCTTATACATTATGATCCATCACTTCCTTTATATTGCTAATTTTATTAGAAGGTTGCTGAATTGCGGATGTAACGGATTATATCGACATTAGCGCCTCTCAACATGATCTAATAGAATTTTCGTATCATGTTTCATAACAATTTTACTTAAATAAATTGTTATTCATCGAAATAAATGTTTCTATTACCTCTTAGAATATAAAAATATAGTGTTAATATACATGTTTACTTATTGTAGTTATAAAGATGTTACCAAAGTTTAAAGAAATAACATTAAGGACGGTACCTTTTATACGTATCCATTTACTGATACGGAGATATCGAGACAACTTAAATGCCACGCATATTTTAATGACGGTAAAAAAGATATTAATGTGTCGATGTCCAGCTTCGTTTTAATCGGTAAGAAAAAGGCGGTGCTAGTATATTCAAAAGATATGGTAAACGGTCCAGCGAACTATTCTAAGTTGAAGTAAAAACTAATGTTAATGAATGTTCCGAGTGCTTTGCATAAGAATTAGTTTATGCATGTAAATGGAAGGAATATTTGAAGGTTAATTGGTGTTATATGAACGAAATGAGGAAACAAGAGGGGTTAATCAAGTTTTATCTCGCTTTTAAGCGTTCATATGACATGTTTTTGGATACAAATGGTTATTACTGATACATTAAAATAAATGGTCCGATCTTTTCTTCGGAGTTTTAACTGTTCTAATATTGAGAATAGAATATTAAAATTAACAAAACAAAAACAAGTTCAGTACGTTTTTTAAAAGCGTATATTAAATTAACAAGTAATGTAATCTGTTTCACGTATAAAAATATATTTAATGGATTGAAAGTATTATAGATAAGAATTACTGTTGGTATTGTAAATATAAAAGACATCAAAATTGCACATGTATATGGATACCGACAGTCATAATTCATGAGCACGTTCTTATTGAATTTGAATTTACTACATTGATACGTACCACGTATTTTGTTTTCGTTATCGATGCTTATAATTAATCATGTCATATGCAATATTATCTAATTTGTATTCAGTTTAACACACATAACAGCACACATTCGTATATTTAATATTTGCTTTAATTAAAATTGTGCTCCTATACAAAACTCCTGTTTACTCTGTAACAGGGTCTAATATTAACTTGGTGGGGTTTTTCTACCTGTTTCATCCTCGTCGCTTTGTTACGATGAATGTGTGCGAAGTCACGCAGTGTGGGCTAAGCTCCTTGGTATTCGTTGGTTGCTTTACGTTTTATGGGCGCCTGGTAATTTTACCCCTGTAATATAACTTTGTTATACTATTCATATTGTTTTTTGTGATGGTAATTTTACGAGAGGTTATAAAAATTATCTATTGCAGTAATAATAATTATATTAAAAATTATTTTAGGCACTTTGAGGCGATAAAAATAAATAATAGTAGTGGAAATTAATTCTAACCGACTAACCGGTTTTATGGACTTCCGTAAAATAAGACCTAATTCAGTAAAGTATGTTCTATAATATTCATAGAGAATCAGTTATTATGTGATCTTTATTTTAGTTTGTAATATGTATTACAAAATTAATCGTTTTCAAAATTTATAATGTATTAATAAAAAACTACTGTTGATAAATTATGAATTTGACTAAAGATTATGTATTTTATTCGTAAACACATCTAATTGAGAAATTAATGCAAAATCAATTACTTTTTTTTTTCGTTTTTTTTTATACAACTTAGAATGGCAAGCAAGCTGACGGCCCACCTAATGGAAAGTGGTAACCGTCGCCTATAGACATGAGCAGTACCATGGACATAACAGAGTACACTGTTTCGCCCATGATACCTCCCATGCGTTGCCATTCCTGAGGACTCAGGTATTATTCCTCTGTACCCAGTAAATTCACGCCATATCCCACCCTTCAAACCGAAACACAGCCATGCAAACACAGCTGCTTCACGGTTGAAACACGAATGGGACAGAGGTACCCAAGCAATCGACTTTTGTACAAAGTCTCCCTCTGGTGAATTTTTCTTGTTATTGGTGATTATTTGATTTACTTTAGCTTTGAATTTATAAATTAAAAATATTAATAGCAGTGTTTTATTTTTTTTCAATCTTCCGTCAAATCATAAATAATAATAACCTATACTATACTTCTACATATTCAGAGCTAGTACAATGTATATGTATAATAAATTTTACTTCACCCAGAAATTTAAATATTAATGACCATAATTACTGTCATGGTGGAAACTTTTGTGTAATTTAATCGCTATAAACAGGTCGTTGATTGGAGCCAAAATTTTGCATACATGTAAACTTTGCCAACAGGGTCTAATAAAGACTAATTAAACGACGACCCTTGTTTGTTGAAGTTACTTAAAATAACAATTTTCCGTTTCTAACTTTACGTTTGTCCTAAACTCGGATACGAATTAAAACCTGGCATTAAGCAGTCATGTTTTCGTATTTCATTGACATTGGGAAATAATATTTAAAAGAATGTTATTATAATATTTAAATTGAAATTAATTAATAACTTTTTTTTATCATAGTTAATTTACTAACTACCTACCTATATGAATAGTTTATTTATTTATTATAGTACGATTTAACACACAATATTAGGTCTAATAATGTCCTGCATTGCAGTATAGCTGAAATTCTATATAGAATTAAAAATAAATGATGTACAATAAATGAACAATGTAATTAATATCAGACAAAAAAATAAAGAAAATAATAATTTATAATTTATCCATATATTTATTAATACACAATTTCTGGTATTAACATTTGATTCGATAATAAAATTGACATGGATACTATAGAAGATATTAGAACCTCGCAGACCTATTTAAACAACAATAATGACTAAGATTGAAGCAATATTAAAAAAAAAAAAAATATCTTCAAAAATTTATTTCAGAACGAAGAAGTATTTGATTTCGAAACGTATAAATAACATTTACGAAGATATTTGAACCGCAGTCCTAATTAAACGACACCAAGTTCATACTCCATCTTCAATGAAATTACCAGGAGTGCAGAAACATTAACAATTTGAAGTTCGACAGGTGTAAGACGAACTGAGTCAGTTTGCTCAGCATATTTACTCTTCTACACAGAGCTGCTAACCTAAAGTTGGTAAACTCGAGTAGATTTGCTGCACGCCAGAAGATTAGCATCGGTGATTGTAAGGTCAGAGAGGATTGTTGAAACTGAATTAGTTAGATTGTGAGTTGTATTGTAGTTTAGTTAGCTGATGTACTGTATCAGACTTGCTCATCTTATTACAATAGTACCTAGTCTATACCATATACTATATCACTCAATATATTTCATTAGAAGTTATGGGTGGTGTAATACCTAACACTTTAGCCCTTTGACAAATGTAGGCATCTATAAAATCTATAATGTCATTCATGTTTGTGACGCTTACTATTTTTCATCAGATGGGCTGTCAGCTTGTTTTTTGTTTTAAGTATTATAAAAAAATATTTACCTATTAATTCTACGAGTATGTCTATATCTATATATAGTTTGTATCTATATGATATCATGATGACATATCTAAGTTTCTAAGTACTATATATATTATTATTAGTATGCTTTAACGGTAGCGTAGGCGACCGTTTCAACTGTCACCTAATCGCGTTGTTTGTTCATTGCTCGTTTATTTTTATTTCTTTTTTAAGTGACGAGAGAAAAAAAACTACGAAGTTTTTTAACACGTTTCCACATTTTGGAATCAGAGGAATAAGTTGTTTTTCTGTGATTTAAACATTCAAACTACCAATTTTTAAAATAAATTTATCCGCATTTTATATCACTCAGGTATTCAATTGCTTTATTAGTTTAATGGTGTAAAGTTGAAGTTAGTTTCTTTAGTTTCCCACATTCATCATTACTTTAATTCATAGAAACAGACACCGATGTTTCTCCATAATGGGTTGTTTGTATCATTTTGTCACGAAACTAATGATGTTTTTTTACGATTTATATTTTGTGGGTTACCATTATCATTGTAAAGGATTGTTTAATTTGAATACTACTTTTACGTAAAAATTATAATGTCTTTCCAATTAATTATTTATAGAATACTATATTATTATGTCAGAATCTAAGGAAATAATATTAGAAACTTTTATCCTTACATTTACGAGTATTTCTGAATTTTTTTTACATTTCAGACAGTAGCTATTTTTTTTACTTTCAAGTTATTATGTTATAAAAAAGATTATTTTATAGAGAAATCATATTATGAACGCGTATGCAAGTGAAATATTTTCTACACGTGTCCGGAATATTTATTTATAAGAGTTCTCAATCAAACACACAAGGGTCTTCCAAGAAGGTGTGCTTGAACGTAAACTTTTACGCCTTTTGTTTTGGCTTCTTAGGTGGTAGTGTTGTAACTTCCACACTGTATTTATGTTTAAAATGTTAGTAGTTCAATGCAAATAGACTTAATTTATGGGTCAATATTAATTATTCAATTCAATTAATGATATCTGATTTTAAATCTACCCACAAGTATTTACATGAGAAATTATTAATTAAATTGTTAAATTCTGAGAATTGTTTTATCATCTTTCTTCAGACTTGTTAATACCAGTTATTTCCTTGTATTTATCTTTAAAAATTAAATATGGAATAGTAATATAATGCAATTACAAGTAATATAGTTTCTATACTCGTATAGTAAAACAGAAGAAGCTTTTATATTTTCATGTTTGTCATTTTATCCCTCTTTTTCGTTGTCATTACTTATTATACGAGATATTTATATGGATAGTAAATGAAATACAGCTGTGGCAACGTAAATATATATTTATGAACGACCAAGTAATCATAAAGACCGGATGTGGAGGCATGTTCCTGTCAATCATGAGATTACAGCCGTGTAATTTCTTTACACTTATCTGTCATATTAGAGGTATTTACATATATTTTAGCTAG
This sequence comes from Galleria mellonella, assembly GCF_026898425.1. Taxonomy (NCBI): domain Eukaryota; kingdom Metazoa; phylum Arthropoda; class Insecta; order Lepidoptera; family Pyralidae; genus Galleria; species Galleria mellonella. The sequence goes on along the minus strand of NW_026441985.1, from coordinate 1,640,057 downwards.
CGTTGAAATGATAAGGGGATATTAAAGCCCTTGATACATCAATTAAAATCATGCGGGTATGGTCAACCACTTATTTGAGTAACCGTTCTAAATGTTCCAACTACAATAAGGGTTCCTAGTTAAGTTTTTTTTATATTACTACTAGTAATAAACAATATGTCTGAAAGAAACTGTCTACTCGTATACATTGACGATAACATGTATGTATCTGTATACATCCATGACGCCTATATTTGTTGAAACTTCAAAGAACGAAGATGTTATGCTTTTTATAACAGAGATACCATCCACAATTTCTGACAGAAAAGTTTATACAATAAAATAATGCATGCATATTTGCCGTGAAACTATCAATTGATAGTTTCACGGCAAAATAGGTGTGAACAAAACTCTGCCAGCTATAAAAACATACCAGTATGACCAAACTGGACTACTACCAACAACATTTGACTGTACATTTTATATTTATTATAGGTACGTACTTATTTTACAACTTAAACAATTTACAGAAGTTTCATCACTACTAACGTCAACGAAGGAAATATAACTTTATACCTTTTGCTATTCTACGTTTATTATTGGACATTACAATATTCTGTAAGAGAGAGTTTTGAATTTTACCATTCGGTGAATGATTACAATTACCGATTCGTTATGATTTTGCCTGAGGTCACTGGAGCGGACATGTCACTCAAAGCAGATTTAGGTCGAATGTTTTCTTTTCTGTAATTATTGTTTACTGAATATATTCTGCGCTATGTTTCGAAAGATTTCACTATATACCTTAGTGAAATATGTCACATGTCAAACGATTTTAGTCATTAAAAAGATGATACATACGGAATGTTAATGAATGGCATAATATTTCCATAAATATTTGTGATCTTTGCTGCTTTCCTTCATATTTACCATGCATGTCTGCTGTTTTACGATATGCGTATAATCAACGAAAAAAAATGAAACCACTAGATAAAAATATTAAGTGATGTCAATTGAAAAAAAAATGTATAAAAGTTCCGCAGAGCATTGTAAATTAAGGTAACAATAGCAAAATAAGTGTGGCGGAAATTTTTAATTTGAACGTCGATTCGGATTTTAAAGTTGACTTTTTAAAAATATTTAGAGATCCGGCCGTGATCAAACACGGCACGACACAGTATCTAGTAAAGTGTTTACTTAGCTAATTTTGTGTATAGAATTCAAGTCTATTGAATATTTTAAATCATTTCAGTTGAAGATGTTTTCTTAATGTAGATTTTTAAAGTGCATTCTTCTGAGTTACTTTACAGTTGTAGCTGTAGAGTGTTCTACTCTGCCTTATTCGCTTGTAAACGACTCCCTCTTAAAAGCTGGATATTATGCGGTTACTTAATCTTAAGACAAGTGGAAAAGATTGTCATTAATGTGGATTAGCAATCTCATTGCTAGCATTATAACTAGTCGGGTGAACCTCCATATGGTTCAGAAAACTATCGCGGTAAATCCTGGTTTACTTGTTATGTTGAGTCAAATAATCGGTCTTGTTCCTCGCCTATTATCCTTTACTGGTGCCATGCTGGCGCAAACCAATATAGCAGCTAGGGTTATCACTTTATTGCTGTACATTACGAAAACTTTGAGTTAAACGTCGAACGATATCCGCGATTGTGACTACTAAAGCAATATCTTGGATTGAGGCTTCTATAGAGCATGATAATAAAAAGTACAATTTGACTTGAGGTGATAAATTTTGCTTTATACGAGTGCTCACAGTTATGTTCAAAGAAATTAAATCGTGATATTAAGAAATACATCTTAAAAATTAAATTGAATCGAAAATGCTTCTAGTCAAGAAAAATTATGTCCTCAAAAGAAGTAAATCAACATAAATACAACGCTTAAAAAATCATATAATTTTATGGCACCGATTTGTAAAGTCATGAGTATCAAATTTTTCATATAAATATGGTATATATTCAAAAGTAAGTCTAGGCAAATATACAGTCACGTTTAAATACCGGTAACTTATGATTCACGGTTTGCTTGCGAATAATATAGAGCAATGATATTATCAAGCGAAAGGGTGACGACCTCAGTACCTATAACGATAAGACTTTCATCTTATCCAAAATGTACACTTATTAAGGAATAATAAAATCATTGCATACTCAGACAGGATAAATGTTACTTCAATCAAGGCTTGAACGCCCTTGGGCGCATTGAGGTATTATATCTTTATTAGATGACACTTTAATAGTTAGAAGTTGAGACTGTGCCACGCTAAGGCCAGTCGTAGAATTGATGTGATTTTTACACTCACCTTTACACATTTTTTTTTTTGGGTGAAAATGGTATGGTAACTCCGCCTGTGCTAACGGGATACGCTGGCGGAGCACCAGTGAAGGGTGATTGATGAGAATGAAAACAGGCCAGTTACCCCATCATGATGAATTCATCAGGAATTAACCATGATAGTTTCCAGGGGGAACCGCGAGGAGGTCGACCTGGTTGGGTATATTCAGTTTCCATTACTAACAATCCCTTTTCCTTTACACATATTTGATGATTTTATAAAGTTCGAGAAAAAAGCACTTAAGGCAAGATCCGCTATCGAACAAGACATTCGATGTGAATCAAATAGATTAGATTTTTTAGAAGGCAATTTTCCTAAGTTACAACGGTAACTACCATTTTTACGACAAAGGTGACCATTAACGATATTTTAGCGGAAATCCGTTCATGGGGTCGTTTTCTACAGACACTTATAGATGGGGATTTTCAGAATTTGTCTAAAACTCTAAATGGAATATTCATGCAAAAACCTACTTCACTTTTTTTTGGAGTTAGGTCTTTGTTTTGCCCTTACTGTTTTAATATGAAAGAAACATATTATTTTATTATTAAATATAAGTTTATACATTTCTTTATGAGTCGTATTTTTTTTATAAACTAATTTTGAGAATATTCCAGTATATTTTACTTGGTTAGTATCCTGTTTTGTTTTAAATTACTGACCTGCCTTAATTTGATATTTAGGCCCGTTCAAATTATGTGTCCGTTTATAATGAGCGAGAATCAAACGTTATTATTTTCGTATTATCTCGTGATTGGTTGAAAATTGATCCCCAAAAATCGTTACATAATGATAGCCCAAACTGAACTATGATTATTGACTCCCGGTTCATTATATGTGAGCAGCAAAAATATTGTATTAAACAATTTGTCAATTATATTGCAACACTTCTACTTTTTCAATACATTCATTTCTATTGTATATTTGATAAAATGAAGTTTTGAATGAAACTTAATCATTAACATTTGTTCAAGTTCTGTAAATTTTTTAGTATTCGTCTGAATTAAATTAATTATATTTTTATTAGACAATATGTATAGGAATTTCGATCTATAAAATATTGGGAAGAATCCTGTACTTAATATAGATTATCATAAATTCACTGAATGAACAAGCTTTAGCTTCAAAAATAGTATATTGAATATAATTCTAATTAATTAGCAATACTAGAACCAGGATATAATAATATTTTGAAATTGAAGTCAAACGAGTATTCTTAATAGAGTATTTTATAATGTCTTATACCAAGTAATTCTCCTAACAGTTTATAAGAACTTTTACAACAAATTATAGGATAATCACTGAATAGATGATAAAATTTACTTTCATTACTACTAACATAAATTCAAACTCTTTTATAATGATTTAACTCATCTTCATTCCACAATTTACATTAAAGTTTTATACAAATATTTAAATGGAAAACTTTCATGAAAACTGAATAGATTAAAATTTATACGTAGTTTATACGCGTTTATTATTTCTGGGATATTTGAAGCTAAATTCCCTATTTCTTTATATACATATTTTTTTTTATAAAATGTTTAACTTAAAATATTTATTATTGTATTATATAAATTAATATAATCAAGGTAAGGTAAATTAAGATATATTTTCTTTTTATAACAGTAAATTTTGAAGCGTTTTCCAATCCCAAGCCTATAAATAATTTGATTCTAAGAACATCAGCTTCTCAATTACTTTACGCAACAACCTAATTGTGGCGAGTAATTCAATATGGGAAATCATGGACAGATTTACCTCCAAAGGTTGAAATGCTCAGTCTCATGTTACTCCAATGAATGGGACAATAAACCGTCTAAGTTAATAGCGTGCGTGGGCAGTCCACGCACGTATGGACAGGTTTTTTTATGTTTATATCCATCAACGAAGGCGCCGTTGCTACGACTTCTTTCCCAGCGGGTAATCGGTCGCCTATTGGTGCTCATGATTCACTTAATTTATTATACACCTGTAAATTGTCCACTCTTTTTGCTTCACCTTGTCTTTTGTTACAAACATCAATTTGTTTATCGTTTCTCTTTTGTATAATAAGTATTTTATTGTTATAAATATTTGATACATTGAAATTGATTTTATTTTTATTTATATAGCTTGAAATCATATCGAACTCTTATCATACATTGTTATATGTATAATTATAGTTACTAAATGAAGATTCCTTGTTAAGCTGTGTAACTTCTTATGTGAATTCTGTATAGAAGCAAAAAAATCTACCCCGTTTCTGTTTTTATCTTATATGTCGGTATCTAAAGGACTGACTTCATATTTGGTAGTTGTATACTCTTAAAAATCGGAATTCCGCAATAAATAAATCCATATGAAATGTAGTCGAACCGACGAGAAACAATTAGTAGATAAAATGGTATTTTTAAATACATAAAAAAAAATCAAGAAGAAAGAAGAAGAATGTTTTCCTTCAAGTAATTTCAATTATAAAGTTTTAAAAGTTTTAATTCTAATAAACTGAAAGCAAGATAAATTGTTCAACTAATAGTGTTAGTATAAATTGTAGTTTCAACATCAACTACTACAAACTTCTGAATTTTCATCTTCATTATATGAGTCACTTCGTCTGAATTCTTATGACGCATCCAATAAACTGACTAACTCAGAAGCAAAGAGAAAATATCGTCTTTTTACAGCTAGCCTGGGAGCCAGGGACAGCATAACGGGACAATGCATTCCTGTTGTTACGTTTTGTCAACAAAAAGGCCCAACAAGAGCCAACGCTTTTTGTCGACAACCCTCGCTAAATTAAACAGGGAAGCGGATTTTGTTTTATTTTTGCTTTTTTTTTTGTTGCCAGCTCGTGTCCAAATAAGGTAATTTTTTGCATGTGCGAAATAGTCACTTTGTGAATAGTAAACATTGATTCCTTTAACGCATCCTTCGTGTTTGTAGAATTGTTGTGAATTGTTGTGTTTACACAGGGGTTTCTAATGCTCCTGTTTTTGTTTTTTTTTTGTGGCTCCTATCTTATGTATCTTTCGCTATGGATTAGATTACTGAGTCTCCAAGGCTTTTGTCCTTATATATGTCTATTGCTTTATTCACACCACTCTCACAAATTATACTTACGTAATAATTTACAGTAACTGATATAATCGCTAAAACTATATTTATTTTAAGTTCTTGGTCATTTTCCGTTTCGTAGATTAAGACATAATTTGTTCTGGTCCCCGAAAAAGGCCACGGTCACTGCTAGTAATTGTTCTTGTATCTCCATATATGTAATTGGAACAAATTCGAATCAACGCAATTTTCACGTTTCTAATAGTTACATGTTTAAATATTTTGTCGCGTGTATAGCTTCGGTACTTATTGAGATTTAAATAACAATAGTTCACATTATTTCCGTTAAAAGTAAATATGTTCATTGTAATTCAATAAAATAATAAAGGTCAACAGTAGGAATATTTTATCGAATTTATCTTTAACGAACAATTTCATATACAATGTTACAATACCTGACCTCCCTTGACCCCTTTCATTGGTTGAATAGTTTAACTATTTTTACCAGAAGTCGCTTTCAGGGTAATTAGTCACAATTTTTTCTATTCCACTATTAACAATGCAAAATGGAGCGAAAAGCAAAAAAGCTTTCGAATAGCAAAATATAACAATTTTTAATAGATGTAATTAATATTTTTTTATAAAGTATAAATTGTATTTTGGTACCGAAGTATAAATACTGTTGGCGTTAATAGGTAGTTAATCTATTGACGCCCCACAGCTGGGCATAGATTTTTCTTCATAAAAGAAACATATATTCTATTACAATTCTGACTTGGTGTATGGGGTTTATAATTTTTTTTTGCCAATTTATGTTTTTATTTATTTCCTCGGTCGTCTCTTATATCCTATCATCACATCAATCATACGTAGCCTGAAAGTAAAAGGAAATGATAACATATAGTACACTTCATTAGAATATAATGACTTCACAACTATTGGTATAAATTTAAAATGTTTACTAGTAAAACTAAATGTTTTTCCCGAAGCCACATGACTCAAAAAAAATACAAGAAACATAAAGCTTCCCATAGTACTTTGACAGTCGAACGCGCCATATCAGTATGAGAGGATACATATTTTTGTAATCTTTTGCAATTTTTTTTTTGTATTTTTTTTTTATTTCCATAAACAGTTGATAACGATTTAAAGTTACCCTGTATAAGTATATTATTATGGATAATAATATATATTTATATTATTAGCCGTGTAGTCCCGGTACAGAATATACCACCCCTTTCTTTCCCGTGGGTGTCGTAAGAATCGACTAAGGAACGGCGAGGGATGAGCAGTAGCATCCCTCTTAAAATATCTGTAAAAGCCTAACTGCGGTTGCCAACCTGACTGCCAAGCATGGCAACTACTGGTAAAACACCCCTTATGGGGAAGGCTTATGTTCATTAGTGGACAGTTAATGGCTAAAATAATAAAATAAATATATAATAAAAGATAATCGTATGTATTACAATTTGTAAGACTTGTACCTTTAACAGAACAATTGTATCGAACAGTTAGGCGGATAGGCTAACATTTGCGAACCAACAGTTCGGCCACTTTGTATAACCATAATGATTGTTTGCTTCCCCCATTACCAGTGAGCCAAGGTCCGATGTAAATATCCAGTTGACCCGACTTCGATTAACATTCCTCGCTTCGTATGATCGCCCTGGGACTCGACCAATTTGTCCGAAGCTCACTTAAGTGTTTGCGGACATGATTTTATCGGAGATCTACACTGTATTCCTTGTCGGCATAGAAAGCTCGGCTTGTGTAGCAAAATTGCCAATTACATTCATTGGTTGCTTTGACTTGCGATACATTGTAATATTTTACTTTTAAATAGAATACAATATATATTGAGAGTCCTAAATAATAAAGCGAGTAATGTATCTTATACAAGTATATACAAGGATAATAAGCAGCTAATATCTCTTCTACGGGGTATATACTAAATATAGTCTTCTTTAAAAAAAAATCAATTTTTACTAAGGCTTGTTTGTACAAATGGTTGTTTTGTTTATGATAGTTGATCAAAATGAACTTTCAGACAAATCAGTCTGTCATGATTCTCTCTTACTACCTGCTCGTCAAAAACACGTTGAAACAGATTCATTCGGTAGCACGATAATCTCGTCTCGAACAAAGTGCAGACTTTTAATAGCTAAATATACCTATATATATATTTAACGGCTATTCATTACGTATATTTTACTGAATGTAATTTTAAGTTGAAAAGACCTTCGTGAATAAAGAGACCCTTACTCTTCTAAATTAATCAGTTAGCGGATGTTGCAACAAAACTTAGAAATTTCTCATTTCCTTTCCACTGAATTTATGCAAAGATCAAAAGTTAAAATATAATAACTAAATTCTATGTAACTATAAAACCAATGTTTAGTGTGATTTTTTACCTATTATTTGTTGCAGAATTAATTATAAGATGGATGATAAGAGATTAATGCTGTGTAAGTCCTGGCACGGCCACCACCACCACCCCTTCCTTACCGAGTATTATATTATCTGTGCCGTGGGTTTCGTAAGGCTAAGGGAGCTTATGGTGGAGGGATAGGCAGCAGAGTCCCTCTTAAAACATCACGAAAGGCCTAACTGCGGTTGCTAACTCGCCTGCCAAGCATGGCACCTACTGGCAAACCCTCCAATGATCTATAAAGGAGACCTATGTTCAGCAGTGAACTGAGATGATGAAACGATGATGATTTGATGAAGAACACATGTCGTACTCTTAATAATATATATCCTCATAACTCGTAATTGGCTAACTCAATATGAACCATATACTGTCTCAAAAAGGTCTGTTTTTCTTAAATAGTTTGGAAATCCTGCTCTTACTTTGTAGGTAACTGCCCAAACTAATACTAAAACTTTTAACTAATTGAGAGTTCTTTTTATGACCTGCTGTTTAATGATACTGATCAGTGTAGTAATTTAGCACAGCAAAAGTATGAATAAATCCTATTAATATTATAAATGCGAAAGTTTGTAATGACGGATGCATGAATGGATGTTTGTTATTCTTTCATTCAAAAACTACTAAACGGATTTAAACGAAATTTGGTGCACAGGTAGGATATGTCCTAACTTAGCACATACGATACTTCAGGTGGGTGAAGCCGCAGGATACAACTAGTAATGCATATATAGCTATGATATATTACGTCATATGTTATCTTCGCGAAACACAACATCAAAGAAAAGAATATAGCTCTTGTATTTACTAATGAAATTGGTGAAAGTGACTTTTTTTGTTTGTTTGTCACTTCTTGGTAGTTTATAAATTCAATCAATAGTTATGACATTTGACATATGTACAGTATTTGGTATACTGATGGATTTAGCTTCGAGTAACTTTTTATCCCTATCATTCAATATGTTCTCGTCAAGCGGTCAAGAGCTAGTCATAAAAAATATATTAATTACATATAATTTAATCATAAAATATATATTTTTAACTTCTTGGAATTCTAGGTTTGAATGGTACAGAGTGTTATTAGCATTAAGTTTGCCTGTCGTAGCATATTCTTAAAACATTTCTATGCCAAATTATATACTAGTTCCCACTTCCGAAACCTTAGAAAATAAATAACACTACTATAATGAGGTCGTAATATTGAACTTGAATAATCCTGGTAACATAAATATTTTCTAAGAGAATTAGGTCTTGCGTGTCAAGCTCCACTTCACCCATATACAAATGCAATATTTGCAACTGCCAACTGCAGTTTCGTGTGACCGTACATCGTTTGCTAGTGTCCTTTAATCCAGCAGTAACTGTTGAACAACAAAACTCATTACTCGGCGCTATTGGTGGGTGTACTACCTGGCAGTTTCCTGGCAAGCTCGGGTTTGCGTCTGGCGCAATTTATCAGCGAGAGCGAGTGAGAAAAGCTATTATTAAAGTTGCGTTCGCGAATTTAATCAACGAAATGGGTTTCTCACAGGTGTTTAGCTATTTTATCAGCAAATAAATATCTTATAATGCCGTTTAAAGACGGTGAACGATAATAGGGTCGTTGGTCTGCAATATCTTGTCTGTGGTATTTATCTATCTTATCTGCAGGCAATCATGACAAAGAATAATATTGGAAGTATTATCATTTTTAGTGTGAAATGCTAAGAAGTCGAATTCTTTTTCCCTTTCTCCTTTTTTTTAAATCGATGGCAAATAGTTATCTTTTGGGTAAATGCGTTTCTTTTTATATCTTGTCATCACTTTCTGTCATATAAGATAGGAAATTCCAGTCGCAAGTCTATTGTTAGCAATATTTTATTTTATGAATTTTACTTAAAGAATTTTTTATACCATAAAGGTGACAGACAAGCATATAGCCCGTCTGTGGGCAACAGTCACTGTAGCCTATGATTGCCTGTAACACTAGTGATGTTACGTGCGCGTTTATTATCCAAGGTCAATGTAATTATCTGCTTCTGAATATTCCAGAATACAAATACTTCTTATTTTAATTAATCATGTATAATATTTACTAAATTTTGTTTTATTTCAATAATGTTATATTTATATACATATTTTGTATACGATCATAAAATTTCAAATTTGTTCCAAGGTGAGTGTAAAACTTTATTTTTTGGAAGTTATCGAATATGAATGAGTATAGCTTATTGTATTGTCTATACTATGAGCCTGCAATAAATTATATGCACTGATATTACCCTATCCAAGAATATAAAACAACTAAATTAGCATTTCAGTATGAAATACATTTATTTACAGTCCGATAGCTCCAATTTTCGACTGATTTCTGCTATGCGCACGTAACCTTTCCTTCAAAATAACTTAAACCGTGTCAATTCGCACCATGACATAGAACTAATGTCAAAAGTTTATCACTTGTGCCAGCTCGTTACTTGGCTTAGGAGATTAGCAAATGGGGGCAACTTGTTCGGTTTACTGTAAGGATAAGCCCTAGCCCACTAAACCCCGGAGCGAACTTTCCCACTACCTTGGACTGGGGGATTTTTAATTATGTCATTAAACTAGAGCGTGTGCGTGCAACTGATTAACTGGTATGCCGTCGTAAAGGCACGTTTTGTTGTAATATATAAGGTTTAATGAGAAGCGGCGTAGTGTGACGTCGTTTGAAATAAAATTATTGCTGGATCTAAGAAAATGCGAGGACATAAATTTTGAAAATAATAAAACGCAAGAAATTTCTAGCAAATTTTTAATTTTCATGTTATATCCACTGTAATATCCAATGGTATCTACACCAAATTACTATTTATTCAAAACAATCCATTTATAAATAGCACCTACTGTTCTCCTAAGAAAGAATGAGATGTCATACGTGCTAACTAGTTCTGTCTCATGTATGCAGTAAACAGGTAGGGAGCGCTGTCGCTTAATCTCTTAGTAGCATTATCTTTTATATCATTTTTAGATACAGAGACAACATTTCGCATGTCAAAAATTTACAATTATCGCTTATTCAATTAGATATTTAATTATATCTGTCACAGAGAGCCGTCAATGTACTCAGATCCAAGGTGAAATTTCGACATTAACAAAGTCGTTAAGGTGGACATTTGTGCTCTAGTTACAATATCAATCAGTGTCAATGCTCTTCTAAACCCTGTCAACCAACGTGAAGGCAATTTTCCGTCAAATTAGTTACATATCGAATGGCATAGTAAATTTAGAGTTTTTGTAACACTCGGTAAATTTTGATTATCGAAATCTTATCTGGTGTCAGGTTAATTGCTCGGTAAATTATACTCATAAAACATTATAATTAATTTAGTTTGTTTGATATTTTAAACTTTATTGCCTTTCAATAAAGTGCTACAATCTTACTGTTGTGAGCGGTTAGAATACTTGGCATATAACTAAAGTAAAAATTAATATGTCCGTTACATTTATTATTATATAATATTAATCAGAGCTTGAAGATACTCATGAAGTAGGTGTCCGTCGACAAATTTTTTATTAGTTTCAGAAATTACGACTTAGTCATTTTTGGTAAGACATTATATTACTTTGTTAAATTGATATTTATTTAGATTATAGAAATTTATATTTGCCATATTGATAAGCATAATATTAGATAAATTAATACATTTAATAACAATTTAATACTACATTTATTTATGGATATACTACTAATACAAAAACTAAAGCATCATCGAGGCCTAACTGCGGTTGCCAATCCGCCAACCCTCCGATAGAGGAACGCTTATGTTCATCAGAGAACAGTTGAAGGGTGATGTGATGATGATGATAATGATGGCATAAACTGAACATCAGTATAAAATTGTAAAGTAGAAAATTTAGTGTGCATGTAAATCTGTAAAATATTTTGTATTTTACATACAGTCTTCAAACTTATAACGCTGTTCTTTTTGCGTAAAAAAATATTATATCTTCGAAATTAAAGTTAAAAAGATACTGTATTAGTTATTGTCAATAAGTATTTCATGTGTGGTAGGAAATATAAATAGATAGTCGATTACCTACTTATTAGAAAGTATTTATTAACGTCAAAACTTGTACTTGTGTTTCAGTAAAACACTCAACATTTAGTACGTGAGGTTTTTAAAGGATAAAAGTTAAAAATATAATTAACCTGCCATGCACACATGTTGGCCAGGTGAATACCACACCTGCTGCATTTTATTCTCTCCTTGCGAAACTTAATATGGTGAGTAGGTATTTTTTCATATAAATTTGCAACTTGAGACTCGCTTGGAGACAGATGAGCCACTTAATTCACGGTCTATTGAATTTTCGTAAGGGCAAAGACAGCTCAAAGGGTTAACTCCGCTTTGTTTCGATATAAAAGTTCCGAGGAAAGAGTTTGATTGATATGTTCCTTCAGATAATAAAGATATTGAGTCCATATTTTTTATGGGTTCATCGTGTATTTATAGATTATAGTATAAATCGTATTATGATTGGTAAAGTATGTTTTGATTAATTATAGGTTTGGATATGTTTTTTTTTGTATAATTATACTAGCTTTTACCTGCGACTTCGATCGCGGGACTGGGATATGTTCACTGACCGAGATAAAACGTATCTCCTTTTCAGTCCCATGTATTTCATGTATACCGAATTTAATAGTAATTGCTTAAGCCATTAAGGCGCTAAGAGGTAATAAATAAATAGACATATTCACTTTCACATTGAGGTTATTCCGTAATAAACGCTATCAAAGGCTCGGAAATAAATATTTAATTAAGAAGTCTATTATAATATATTTTCCTTCATATCTGAATATTATTTTAATAATTCAATTTTTTTCATATTTTGACTAGATTGAATGTCATACATAGAGACGTGGAATTTGATAGGTACGAGTATTTTATACATCGATATTTAAGGACACTAAAAAGAAATAAATTATCAATTTTTACTATTTTATTGTTATTTTATAATTTTTATTTTTATTTTTTTTATAATTTGCCATTCTAAGTAGCATAGAAAAACATGCACGGTTTTAGCAGTTTTTGAAAGAGTATTCTAAAATACCAGAAACGAAGAAAAGATATTTGCGCGGCAGACACGCCGTATGTTGGCGGCCTATTAAGAAGGGATGTGCTTTTAAATAAATATTTAATTTAAAATAATTTAAATTTATTAATAAAAATTTTCTTCAAACTTATAAAAATAATTGAAATATCAGGTAATTCCAACAATATGTAAACAACATTTTTAAAATTTATTTTTATAACAGAAAAAAAAAAACGTGTAAATAAATACTTTCGGAATACAGTAAAGGCACAAGACTATTTGGTATTTTGTGATAAAAGATTTATCAAGAATCCAACGCTATTTTATAAATATGAAAAGGTTATTCCCGGAACCAGATAACAGGTGCGAATGCTAAGCATTTATATAACGATTTAAACATTATTGTTTATGTATTATTAAATATCAACATTCTATTTTTATAAAAGATATATGAATTTGTGTACTGTATTTATATAAATAATATATATGATTGGACACTTCATTGTTCAGTGATTAGTTATTATATAAAAATATTTGCCTTCCGCTAATAAAGTTATTTTAAATAACTCAAGAACATAAATATCAATGCATCACACAACATTCATAGATGTATTATTACCGTCAAACAAAAATGACAGGAAAATAAAGATTATTAAAAGACCAAAATGTACTACAGAAGAACGGAAAAAAATCGTGACAAAGACCAAAATGTGCTATACTTCGATTTTATTTTTTATTGTGAAAATCCTTAACGATTCAAGCTCGACGTTTCTTGTCACTTCGCTCAAATGGCAGTCATTTATTTTGAACTCCAAAACTAACTAGGGAAAAACTGCTACAGTAGTTGCGTCACGAAACCGAGTTACTTTTGTCGTGTGACACACAGCAATTTAACAAGCGAAACTATATTTCGATTTGTGATTACAACAGTCGGAAAGTAATATTTGAGTAGAGATGAATTGTTAGACATACAGTTTACGTTTATATAACTTATTATGACGACCTCCATGATGTAATGATTGGCATGGTGTTTTACGTAAAGTTAGATTTTTTATGCAACTTTAAACGACAAGCGGATGGCTCACCATATGGAAACTGACATAGACGTAGTGTAATTTACTACGTACTGACAGATTGGCAATACAATCAGAAAAACGTGATAAGAAAATGTTTGTAAATGTGTGCATGTCACGAGTCTGAATTTGTATGGAATTTAAGTTGCAATAATAACTAAAAATGCACGTATTTGGTAAAACTTTTATTTAAATTTGTAATCATTCAGAACTGTATTTGGAATAAATTAGATATTTCTTTCTACCAAAATTTTTGTTTAAAATATTTCTATATAATAGCGGTGACCTATACATTTAAATTTAATTATTTCCCACCTTTTAAGCTAAAGAAACCTATTTAAGCATAGCAAGCAAGCATAAGCTTAGCAAGAGGAATATGAATGCAATAGAGGTGCTTACGTGGAGGTAGAGAGTGATGGTATCTTTATAACGTAATGCAATCAAAATTAAATGAAAATGTATTTATTTCGAGACTGAACACCATACAACAAACTTTATATTGCGTTCAAAATCCTATTAATATTAATTATTACGAAAATTTGTGAGGATGGATTAATTGATGTAGATATAAATAAAGTTTGGCATACATATAAGTTATATTCAAACTTAGTACTTAAGATACTTTATATACTCATGAAGCCGCGAAAAATAGCTAGTAGATGCATAAATAGAATAATAATACAGAATGTACAATTACGTGAGACCTTATCCCTAAAAGTAATCTCTACAAAGAACTTAACATAAAGTAGTAGGTAAAAACTCATATTCTGGAAGACTAACTCAAAGTTTTAACATTTAAATACCTACAATGTAGTAATTAAGTTACGGATACGGATAGCAGGGGATGCAGCTAGTAGGGATACAGGAGTGTTGTTAATTTGTTCTAGAGTAACTACGAGTTTGATGAACAGTACGTTCGTAGCGTCCGCCATGTTAGTAAAAGAAAGCAGGAAAACTTTCATTTTTACGCCGTCTAACGGATTCAATATCGACGCGGCTTGAATGAGTTTGAGGGTGGAAAATCGTTAATCATCCCTTTGTTGGATTTTTGTTACGGCCTAACTCGTTGCTCGCTTGTTTGGGCTTCCATTTTTCCTTTGAACGCCGAAAGTGGGGATGTTTTCTTGACGAATTGTTTTTATAGCAAAACAAGTGGGGGATTTAAGTGTTCGCCGAAACAATGGTACGTGTGACTGACGTTACATTAGTTTGATTTTTTTTTTCTCTCTCTCTAAATATTTGCAATTAACAATAGTAACAAAGGAAATAAGATATTCAGCCACAATTATAGTATTCAATTAATTTTGTACAGATGTAGTGCAAATTCTGAAAATGATTAATTACTCTTCATCCCTAACGATAATTTTTTTTTCTCACCTAAAATTTATTTATTATTATTTAAAGCTTTGTAAAAAGTACATAAACTGCAGGATTGATATATTTATGTTTTTGCTCAAAGTACTTTAATTATTTTCAGAATAAATGTTTCTATTTAATTAAATATTGAAAATAGATAATTTTGTATACCAGTACTTACAGGATGATTAATAAATACATTTAAAGTTAACATTACTATGGATTAAACGCATAAACGTCGTATTTACACTATTAAATGAAATCGCGTGTGAGTCGAGTAATTTATTTGTTACATTTAACTGATACTGGTGTCACGTAATATATAAAGTCGTTCCAAACGCCGCATTGTGGTAGTTCATTAGTTAGATTTGTATGAGATTACTCTACAGCTAATGCGGCCAAGTGTAAAACTTGTACTATGTTTAATGATATTCAATTGATTTGTGGTTCTTAATGCAAAATTGTACCGATCTTAATGTGGATATAGTTATTTTTGGTACAACAGAAAAGCTTTGTTATGCGATAATTTAACATTAATCGATTTGGATGTGTCTAAATAATCGAAAATTATTTTTATTTTTTCGTATTAGTAGTAAGATTGATTGATGAATATTATCTGTTTTTATATTATTATTTTTGTTTACTTAATTGTCTAAGCAGAGTCGGTTTTAGCTCACGTATCTAATGGCCTTGGGCAAATTTTTGACAGCGCCCCTAAGGTGAAAAAAGGTAGTGTTCAATAAGTCGATGTAGGTGTTTTATATTAGCCGTACAGTCTCGCTGTTCAGTTAAGAGTACTACCGTCGCATTTGATGTGACCCTCTAATAATGTATAGCTACTGGCACCCTTTGAACCAAGACGCCTCTGGGCTCCATTTAACAGCGCCTTTTCTCTAAAGCCAGTACTGATCCTAAATAAAATAGGGATAGTCCTGATCTGTCAATTTATATAAAAGTACATATTATATTATTGCTTTCCACCAACAAATAGTAATTATTATTTCTTTAAAAAGAGTTCATAATTATAACAGTTTCCTACACTATATTTATTCTATTCGTAACTATTTCTAACCGTCACAATTATTAAGTAGTTATTTGATAGATATTAAATAGGTCGTAGGTTATCTTCATTCTATTTCGTTTTTACATTGTGATTTTTAATCGCCTTGAATAATTTCTTTAAGTCTTTGAAAGTACCGCTTATTATTATCGTTTTTGCCTGTACACAAGTTATAAGCGTAAGCGATTTATTTAATTTTCAATAGTCGGACTTCTTTAGCATATACTCGTATTGATGATTAAACAGTGCATCACTAAAAGTCGTATTGTAGAACGAATATGTTAAACATACCACACACATGAGGATACTCCTCATAAAATTTTATTGTGCGCAGTGGTAAACATATTTACTTAAAATTTAAGGATTACAAATAAACAGTCAACTTTTTTCTCATTATTATATTTTATCATTCTATAATATATCTCGCTATTTAATATATATATTACATTTGTATAAGTAGTTTAAAAACGGTTTTATCCTTAATTCACATACTTAATCGAAAACTAAACCCACAAATTTATTTTAAGCTAAAAAATGTCCTTCATCGTTGGCCTGTTTAAATAGTGTTACTTATCAATAAAAAATAAATAAAAAATAAACTAAAATTACTCACACTAAAATGTCAACGGACTCTAAGAATTATAAGAAATATAGATGGATTACTCGGAAGAATTTTATTAAACGTTGCTGCTCTGGTTTCTCTGAAAACTATTACATTATTTGTCTACGTATTGTTAGTTCGCGGTATGGTTCCGTGCATAGAATGGGTCACCCCTTCCTTTCTGGTGGGTGTTATTAGAGGCGACAAGAGAAGTTAATGGTCGAGGAATGGGCAGCACTGTCCTTCTTAAAACATCACCAAAACCTGACTGCGGTTGCCGACCTGCTTGCCAAGCATGGTAGTCATTGGCAAAACTCTCCAATAAGGAGTGTACTACTACATATTGTGTTCAGCAGTGAACAGTTAACTGCTCATATGATGATGATAATATTTATGAGTATTCGATGTTTAAATCAATATGGCAGAAGATCAGTTTACTTGACTATTTAAAAAGAAAATGCAAACTTATATTTTTTATCCAATGGTATACACACGACATCCGCTGTTTTTCCGCTACTCTCATTTTCACCCATCGCTTATATTTTGTACCATTTCCACGAAACAACTGTGTCAACAAAACGGAGATAACTAGAATATTCAATGAGGAATGTTTTCTTATCTGAAGGTTTGCGAACCATCGGATTCTTTGATGAACCCGTAACGAGTGGATGTATAAAATTAGGAGCGTCTTTAGTTTAAGTGGTGATTATCTTAATTAGTCTGATGGGATTTTAGGCGATCAACTATCAAGATAATATTATAATCCTGTTTGTTCAGGCTTATAAATAACTATCGATCTAGAACGGCTCATGTGTGTAGACGGAGTTACTGAAAATAATATATTGCCTATTACGTGTAAATAATATAGCTTTATATAGGCGAAAGAATTTTTTAAATCGATTGAATAGATTTTGAGTTTATTGATTACAAACAAAATAATCTTTGTAATCTTATTAAAGATAACATTTACGTATTTAATATAAAGTATTAGTAGTAGTAATAGTAATAGGCTATATATTATTTTAAAAAAAAGTTAGAGATCCCTATAACAATGTTGCAACCTAAAGTATTCAAAATTTGCCTGTTAAAATTAATATAAAATATTACTTTATATTTCTATCTGTCTACTAGTAAGATGTCGGGGCCAATTGCTAGTATGCATAAATAAATATATGTATATGAATCTGGATATACACCCACTGTATAAATAAATTCTAATAACTTACCAGAGTATTACTACATAATAATACCTCTAGAAGTAATAGTCGACTCACAAATATTTTTCTGAAAAATATTACAAAAGTATTAGGAGTACTACTAGTATGAGTATTACACTTTTATAAGTCTTATATTCTTAAATTATATTTCTATATCCACCATCACCACTATAAGAATCCATTAACGCCCACTGCTGGAGACTAATCTCTCCCATAAGAAGAGGTATTTACACTGAGCAGGCGGATTGTATTTGCGGAGTCTAATTTTAAGATTTCCTTTTGATGCGTAGGTGTATTATACTTTATTCTTCTAAATATGTATAATGATAACATTATTTGATGATAAAATATAACGTGACATGAAAATTCACACAAATAGTTACCTAAAAGTAAATAAGTGCGTTTTACTTTCTTCCAAATATGAATCAATGATCCAGCACATTATTTCCGAATAATACGACAACATAACCTTCAAGAAAAGAGCATATTCCTTTAAAAGGCCGGCAGCACACCTACAATGCCGTAGGTGTTGTGGGTGACCATGGGCGGCGGTAGTCACTTACCATCAGGTGAGCCGCATGCTCGTTTGCCCCCTGTGTTGTAAAAAAAAAAAAAAAACCTATATAGTAGATTTATTTAATATGTTACAAAACAGAATCACAACACACACAATTTATTATATAGATCAAAAGGAGCACTAATACTTAATACTAATTCGTCCGATTAAGCTGGAATAAGAATTTTTTGGTCACACTTGTAAAAACTACCTTAAAAGGATGAATATCTATTGAATTTTGCCCGGTTGTTATTTGGATTCTCTTGTGTAATCAAAATTCTCGTATGCTACAAAAGAGAATCACATCACTCACAATGTAATATTTAGATCTAACGGAGCACTTATACTGAATACGTCCCACTATAAGCTGGAACAAGAGTTTCTTGCTTTACACTTGTAAAAACTACCTTAAAAGGATGAATATCTAATGAATTTTGCCCGGTTGTTACTTTGATTCTCTTGTGTAATCAAAATTCTCGTATGTTACAAAACAGAATCACGTCACTCACGATATGTTATTTAGACAAAACAGGCTACCAGTGCACCTGAATGAAACATACGTTACGATAAGCTGGGTCGATGACCCAATCACTGAGTTCAAAGCTTTGCCGATGGACGAAGCACCTCTCGTATCATCTCGTATATTTATAACAAAGATACAAGTATGTAAAGACTCATTATGTTTTATAATAAAAGATTGCTCTGTAAATAATGTTATAAAGAGTATTATCCTATCATATGTCGACTTGAAAATTATAATATAAATAAAAAGTATACTAAAAATACGCATATAATAACTAAGAATTTTCAAAGAGGATTTCTTAATTTGCCTACTTCCCCATAAAGGGAGTTTTGCCAGTAATCGACACACTTGACAGGCGGGTTAGTAATCGCAGTAAGACTTTTAGAGATGTTTTAAGAGGGACGCTGCTGTCCATCCCTCGACCATTAAGTTCTCTGTCTGCTTTTCTCGATGCCCACGGGAAAGGAAGGGGTGACTTTTATTTGCTAGGACCACATGATTCATGCATCGTTATTTATATATGAGGAAAATGAATTTGGTAGATACTATATAAAAATAATGATTTCATAATTGTATATGTATTACAAAATAAATAATTGACTTAAATTTATATTCAATATAAATATTTAGTATAAATAATAGATTTTTTGTAATAAGCCCTTTTTTGCTAATTACTTTATAAAAAGCTGACTTCAAATTAGTTATATCACAGACTATATATTCTGAATTTATTTGCAGACCCTACTCACCGTACCTATTTCAAATATGGCAAGCATAATGGTTATTTAGCGTCACATTGTTTTTAGTACGTATAATATAACAACGGAAAGAAAAATCTATTACTACATAATTACGGTCTATTTTCCTTGTTTACGTTGTCTGAAAGTTACCTGAAAACATCACGCTCACGCGATGCGCATATAAACATGCCAGTGGGTCTACCGGGCAAGGCTCGGAACAATATTTCTTAATAGAGGACGCATATTTTCTATATAATGTTCAAAGTTTTACAACGAGTTTATATAAAGTTTCGATAATTTGTTAGTGTTAAGTAAGCAGAAATATGTGTTGTAATCTGTTAATGTTGTGATTGTGAAACAAAACTTTTCCGGTAGAGAACATGGTATGTGCATTTAATGTGTTTCCTCCACTTGATTTCTGTTTTGTAAATTTGTGTTCTTTGAACGGTATTAAAAATAAAATCTATTTTTTAAATTCAGATCTATGCGTGCTTAAGGTATTGTCTGTATAAGATTTTTTCTTTTTTTTTCTAATTTGCTTATTGGTAATTTGTTACTTATATAACAATAAACGAATATGCTGTTTGGATGTCAGGTTTAAATTTTCTTATTATATAATGAAACCAATCCATTAATCAGCTCTCAGTCTCTGTTTGTAAATCTTTCTACGAGTCTGCGGATGCTATGTCTTTTTAATCGATAGAAACTAATGCTTCCCGATCCTTGTAATTGGGCAGCCAATTCATTTCTATGCCTATTCAATCTGGATTTATAATTTTTGCTGAATGTTTTGATTTCCTATTTTACCGTATTATTCTCTTCGGTGGTATAGTGGAATAAGAATGTTACAATTATTTTTTTTGTTTAATTTTAGAATATTCTAGAAATTACGCTGAACAATAAATATTTTTCGAGTATACATAAATAAATATTTTAATTTATTGTCCTTTACTAAAAATTGTATTACTGTTGCAAAACACACACTTCATCAATTCAACAATATATCATTATTCACTATTATGTATTAAAGTGTATTTCATTTATCGATGGGATATTTTGACCCGACCGCCATAAAAGGACTATAATATTTTGGGTTGTATGTATCCGGATATTTGGTACAACACGTATCCTAAACAGTTTGGTAGGTTAATAAAAGGGGTGATTTTAGATTTATCTCATTGCTACGGGCAATATCAGTTGAATACGAGTACATATGGAGGACATAAGCTATCAAAGACGAATTTAATGTAGGGTATTTTGTAACTTTCTCACGTTCTATAAATGGTGTCTTCAATAATGAATGGAAATATGCGACTTAAGTGTTTTATTTATTAACACTTTATAACACTAATACTGGTATATAAAATAAACAAAGAGAAATATATGTAATACAGTCAGGCTCAAAAATTGAAAATAAAAAAATGAAAATATGAAAATATGTTACCAAAATACGTAACAGAATAAAATATGTAACAAAACAAATGTAAAGTAATGCATGGTCTATGCATTAAATAGTGTAAGCTCTCATTTATATTCCTGACAAACTGTGCCAGACAAGTCCAACCGAAGTCACCCGGGAGCCCTTTGAATTGCAAAATGCTGGGGCATCACAAGAAATAGTATAAAAAGCACCCAACACTGTTATAGAAATTATGGAAGTGTCAGAATATTAGAGTATTCGACGAATATGATAGTTAAAAGATTACTTTTTGAAAATAGAAATGCTTATTATGATAATTAAATAGATCCGGATGTTTTCATTAAATTTATTCCATAACATTATAGATAAAAATACAAAAGTTAATGTAATTTACATACTTAATGATAAGTAATTACTATGTCTTGGTAACAATATTTAAATTACTATTTCTTTTTTATTATAACGTTTATTCTTTAAAACTATTTTTAATACGACTACAATACTTGTTATGTATATAATAGTTATTGTTACTACAGAACTATATGTTATATACATGTATATGACATATAGTGCTGTAATGATAACAAAATTGACGCGGTTATTTTTATAAATTTCAGTAATAAAAACACTAACAGAAATAAATTATGATTGTTTAAATATAATAAAATTATGTTATAATATTAAGGAATAAGAACTTAATTTTTTTATTTAAAAATATTTCTTTTATCAGTATCGTGTCATTATAATAATTTCAAAAAATAAATATAAAAAAAAATTACCAAGTAGTCGCTATACATATATAGTTATATATATACATAAATAAGTCCAATACATTAAACTAACTAAATCAACCAATAATGTGCTTTTAGTATGTAAACAAAGTGTAAGTGAGGCATCGACCTACTTATTCGGCATTGTTTAGACACTTTCATATGTCAACATTTGATATTATTACTTATTCCTATAAGTATACGTATAAATAAGGCATAAGGAGTATAACGCAATGTACAAAGCGTAATATTAATTTTAATCTATAGTGTAATTATATAAAATATTCTGTAATCTAATAAATTTATCAATTTTTTTTTACATTTTCTGATTAGAGTGTAAATTTTGTAAAATTATTTATTTATTTTATAATTTAGTTAAACCTGTTTGAAACGTTAAGATACTTCAGGTATATTACAGAGTTTACCGAAATATAATCGAGTTAATTTTCCTTTATAAACTATAAATCATGTAACATGAAAGTCTAAATTACTATAAATGTGAATTTGTTATGATGGGCCAATTGATTTGACTTCGTTCCCACCTGACTTTCTTACTAGTATTTCATCAGTGTATACTGAGAGTATAGACGTGGTGCCATTCTGTTATCATCTACGTACACTTTATTGTCCTTAAAATTAAACAATGAAATCATTCAAGATTAAAATATTAGACAAATATAGTAATAGTTAGCGAGGCTTTAAATATATATATATATATATATTTATCATTGAAGATGTTTTTGAAAACCACGTTATTTGAAAAAGACGAATAAAAACATAAACTTATTACAACTTATGTCATCGTCAACACAAAATTTTCAAATAACTGATTACTTCTTGACAGCTCGAGCCGAATCATCTTACGCCTTATATTATAACACTTTATATAATACGATAAACATTTTACTCCTTGGAATTCGAAATTCGAAACATATTCTTTGAAATTGTTACGAGTAGAAATTGAACTGTACACATGATAAAAAAAAAGCCATTCGCAATATTATAAATAAATTAAACAATATTTTTCAAACACACATTTACTTTACAACAAATTTAGTATTAATAAATTATATAACGATGAAGTACATTTTCAGGTTAATCAATCAGTAAAATCCAATTTAGTAATTGGAAGCAATCTGACTAATTGAATTAGAACTACTTCAAATTTAGTACGAGTAGTCTAGTTCTATTATAAATTATCTTAGCATCAGTAACAACTAATGGTGTTAGTTTTTAGAACTATTTATTTATTTACTCATTTATTGCAACGATTTCATTACAGACTCTTGTCTAATGTAACAATGTTTAACATTTCTAATACCTGTCATGATATGATATGATATGATATACAATTATATTTTTTTTGTGTAAATTTAATAGCTAAGCGAAAATATTCTTTTACGGAACCACATAAACTAAATTACCTTAAATGAACTAAATTTAAAATAGCTCTAACTAATTAAAAAAAAAACATAGATTAGTAAAATTAGAAAAAAAAAATTTGATTAGTAATTTTATACAGATTAGTGGTTTAGTTTTATTTATATTATATTATGTCATATTATTGAATTTATTTCGTACTGTATTTAGAACAATTATTTCGTTGTAATCATAATCGAGGTATGGACAATAGCGTCTCTCTTAAAATATCACCAAAGCCTTATCGTGGTTGCCAATCAGCCTGACAAGTTTGGTAACTGTCAGCAACATATTTCTTATAGGGGAGGCCGCTTAACAGCTGAAATAATAATTATAATTATAGTTAATTTTTTTAGAAATACATATAGATAATGGCGCACCATTCTCAATGGTTTGAGACACATCCAGTAAGGATATTATGCCTTTAACACGTCTAAGCCTCTCCTCACTCGACCGTCGATAATGCACACCCGACCTTATTCCACGATCGGCTAGAAAGATGAAGTTAATGCTGCTATTAGGATATTTCACGCATTTGAATAGTTCCATGCCACACTTGGAGATTTTAGATGTTGATTTTATGCCTTGATTCCTGGTTCGTATGCGTGCGTTACTATCGTATTTTGTGAGACGAATGTTTTATGAATTTCAATGCAAGTCACTGTACTCGTAGGTATTTCTTTTTTCATTATGTTAAAAGTGAATAAGGAAAATGTTGAAGAGGATATATATATATATATATATATATATATATATATATATATATATATATATATATATATATATATATGTGTGTATATATATATATATATATATATATATATATATATATATATATATATATATATATATATATATATATATATATATATATATGATATAAAAATGTTGTAGCCCTTTTTTTCAATTCCATGTTCATAAATTATTTGATTGAGTGATGACTTGTGATTTTTGCTACTTTTCGAAAATTACTTAAGAGTACGAGTTTATAATTTTTTTTTTTTTGTTTCAGGTATGGATTGTTCTGAGTTACCTTTTCTAGTATGGTTTGTACAACTATACAAACATAGGTTTGTACAAGATGAAATAATTATTTAAAACAACATGACATTGATTGTAATATTTCGTTTATTAATTAGAAAGCATAATAACTAAAACTACTAAAAAGTTTTCAATGAAACAAACACACAGTACATAGATTACATCCTAATTTAATACATAGAATACTTTATGTTTTGATTTTAGTTTAACTACTTTTTAATATTAGTGAGGATAAGTACTGATTTCCATACCATTATAAATCAAAATATTTATTTACAATGAATGGACAAAGTTGTTATGGTGTATATAAATTGCGAAATCGCGAGGAATCCTACGAATCCGCAAATTGCATGCAGAAAGTGTTGTTTATTTTGTAAAAGTACAAACAGCAACAAAAGTTATGAAGAACGTTGTTATTATTATTGCTAAAGAAATACGGACGAATTTTGCAGATAAAAAGTTGTTTAAGAAATTAATGTTAATATATACGGTGTTTCTTTTTCTTTTTTTATATAGAAAGAAAGCTTTCGGACTTAAAATTCCATGAGATCGCTATAGTAGGTACAAAATAATGTGGAACGAATACCGACGGGTGGTAAAGCATACCATAAGTACGGAAACCAACGAATTTCGGAGATACGCGATTATGTGCTAAGACATCAGGCGAACGCGACTCGGCTAAGCTATTTGAAGCCGTATCCTCATCGTTATAGAACTGAATATTGAATGATATCTATTTGCTTCACGAAATTGCCACCGTTATCTGTAGGTACTATTCGATTTCGGCTATTCTAAGCGAATCGTGCGTGCCCACTCACAATCAAAGCTCGCAGATTACAAGACAACGCTCAAATACAGAGTAGGAAAAAGAAACAAATAATACTTTAGTACGTGCAATGCAGGGAATTCGTTAAAAGGGTGAATCGGTCGCGTCACATTGTTTATTCAGCTAGGCGGCCGGTCAGGACTAGGGTGACCAAGCGCTTATTTGACAGGTGCGGAAATTTTTTTATTTATTTTTTTATTAGATAATTAACTTATAACACTTGTAACATGTGCTTGTAAGATTGAAATTCTTGGATACCCTTTTAAAGTTGTTACAAATTAGATAATTCGTGTCATCATCATCATTATCATCATTTCAACCATTATCCGTCCACTGCTGGATATAGGCCTCCCAAATAGACTGCCATAAGGAATGGCGCTGAGCCACCTGCATCTATTGATTCCCTGCAATGCATTTGAGGTCGTCACTCCACCTAGCAAGGGTCAACTTACACTATAGCGTTTACTCGTACAGGGTCGCCGCTCAAGAACCTTTCTTCCTCATCGGTTGTCAGTTCTACGAGCTATGTGATCAGCCCATTGCCACTTCAATGTATAAATAATAAATGGTAATTTGTGTATTTGAATAAAACTTTTATTAATATTAATTAAGATTTACCAATTTCAATTGTGGCGAAACCACTTATTTTAATTTGAAAACTATACCACTGAGCCGATTTTGATCACTACGGCCTGAATCGCCATTTATTTATTATATCCAAAACTTCTAAGAGTTTTTTCTTATTAGAGAAACTTACTAAAAGAGGATTGTCACTCAATCTTCAAGTTCAGGTTTTATTAATTCTTTTGCTGATATCTTTTATGGTTTATAAATAATAACGAGTATCCGATGAAATCGTAAAATTTTAACATCCTATTCGGAAGCTAATCCGGATCGATCGTCCGACGGAATGCTCTTTTCGACCTTTGAGCTATCGTAAGGTAACGTCACGTAACACCACTTATTCTATATATGGATATATATATACGACACACTCTAAACTATATGTATGTTTAATCGTTGCTTGCGAGGTTTCGGAGTAATGTTTGGGTACGATATTCGTAGAATTATTTAGTGCTCACGATGTGTCGTGTCAGGTCTTAGGTGTATTTGCAAATTGATTAGATTGTATTATTAATATATTCAATTTTATTATACATATATTTTTTTATCTGAAAAGATATGCTTACAGATTGGTTCAACAGAAATTTTATCAATATAGGTTTTGTAGTTTAATTTTTAGACCTAAATAACAAATGAAGTCGTTTTTTTATGGAATACAAACTGTGATTATATAATCTAATCTAATCTAATAAGTCTTTATAAGAAATTAATGTTTTGGCTTCAATTACTCTTTTTAAGAACCCTCATATCAAGTTTTCTTAAATATCTCCCATGTACAGACATCGTCTAATTATAATATTACTATATTAATAAGAATTTATCTCAATCAGCTGTCAATCAAGAATTGCTGATGTACTCACATACGGTTTAAAATAACCGTTTTGTATACCTAACCTATTTCAATAGCCACTTTGTGCTGAAGGTGTAATATTAACGATTTAATATAGTTTTATCGATGAGTTATTAATTTATTACAAAATTAATTTTATTATAATTCGTGTTATTACCGTACTAAGATTCATTACGAGACAAGCGCTGTAGCGTCCCTAACAGTACAGCTATATGCTAAGCACAGACCTCATTTTGACGACGGAATATTGCGACGCACGCACACACACCCACTTCTTGTTGAGACTGCTGTAATATGCATTTATTGATTTTTTTTACTCTTACGTATTTCATTAGTAGTTTTTTTTTTATTATCATTTGTAGTTTTAGTATTTTTTTTACCCTTGTGTGGGTGCTGTCGCATATTTGTTCAAAGTAAAGTTTCTTTCTTATATTTTCTTTTTTTTAAACACTTCAGTATTGTAATTCTCTGTCTGTCTGTTGAAGTCCATCATTGCATTGTTTACAGGTGAACTGTCTAAACCCAAATTTATGTAGTACTTTTAGTGTAGGCTTTATTTCGATAGTAAAACTTAATTTAATTGAGAAATTTTTCAGTATCTCATTAAAACTGTAGCGAGATCGTAAACCTTGCATTTTTTATGTAGTCAGTACTACGCTTTTAATTACGTCTACTAATAAATTACTTTCTTGTATATCTTATATCTACATAACAAATGTATTCGTTTATTAAATAGATACATTTGTATTAAATTTAATAGTAAAGACAATATGTTTATAATTAAAATAATAATAATACAATATTTAAAAAAGTACACAGTGGAACACGGAATGTCTTTTTTTTAAGTCGATTAAAAATAGTTTAACAACAACCATTCAATTGTATTCCGCAATGATTTTAATTTTTTTTAACTATACCAATTGAAATCTTAATTTATGTATACTCGTATTTATTTTTAATCTTATTTGATAAGATCGAATAAAAATATAATATTTTTCTATTGGAAAATATGTCTATATATGTATATATAGGTATTGTAGATACCCATGCTGTTTATAAAGAAAAATGTTACTTATTTTTATTCTCAAAAAAAGGAACTAGAGCTAATAATATAAATTAATATTTAACTGTCTACAAAAAAGATATTCAACTTAAATAGATAATGATCTGACGATTTGAGTATTTAAAAGATCTGACGTATCGATCTAGAGCTGTCGATGAGTTTATTTGTTGGTCTTTGAGATAAACGTATTGTGTAATACTTTAGCTTTCATTTTTAATATTTAAAACGACATTAAACAAAACTTTTGACTGTCTTTTTATTTATGTACATTTAACGCTATATGTTCGTGGATTTCATACTGTTATTAGTATATTTTTTTTATGATTACTTTCGTATCAATTCCATATTTATTTGTCATTCTAGATTGCATAAAAGAAAATTTTTCACGATCACAGATGGACTATATAATCCAAAGTTCAATATTAAATTACGACATATGTGAAAATAATTTATTTATTTAATCAACTAGGTAAGCTTTACAATTTCACAATATACTTACATAGGACAGTACCAGTACAAAAATAAATACTGTAACAAAGATAAAATACAAACAATAAAAAATAATATCTAATACTTTATTTATTAAATAGATAGCATTAGGAGCTGCTGCGATTTAACGTCGTAACAGACGGACGTACGGATGGATAAAGTTACACCGTAATGCTAGATTCACACTATATTGCCGGTCACAATTCGTTCTCGGTTCGAACCCAGTTTGGTAAAATATTAGGACGTAAGAAATAATATGTATTTTCTCTATAATAGTCCAGTTCCATTCCAGTCACGATCAATCTCGAAGTGTTTCTATTTGTATAATATTTTACTAGGAATCGGCCCGAGAACGAATAGTGATAGATATTAGTATGAATCGAGCTTAAGGGTCACTTTGTAGCATTGTGATACCAAAATCGTAACAAATACCAGGATACAATCGAATTATTAACTAATTCCAGTTGCTTAATAAGTTAATAAACATTTGTATCTGATACGTAAACCAATTTTGATCTTATTAAATGATTTAAATAACTGAAATCAGTTGATAAGAACATTTATCGTGGACAATAGTCGCAGTGCAGCTTGCGTAACTGGTTCATTAGGAATTGCAGCAAACAATTCAAAGGGAATAAATTAAACCGGTATACTTCCGTTTGTGTTTGAGTAATTTAATAGTTCAAATTCGTTGTCTTGTACCACTGACTCGCAATTTGCCCGCAGAAATACCTGACTGACTGTACCTGCTTGTTAACTGTCAGTATACAGGGTGAGGTTTGTAACACGAATTGGCCGCAATCGTATGCCTTTCGCCTACTAGCTAATAAGATAAATGAGAAAGTGAAGTTGTTTGTTTGACGGTTTATTACCTCTTGGCGACTTAAATAATCATCATTATATCATTCCTCAACTGTCTGTTGCTGAATTCCGCAGTTAGGCTGGAGATGTTTTAAGAAGGACGCTGCTGTCGATCCTTGACCATTAAGTTACCTTAGTCACATCTTACGACACATACGGGAAAGGAATGAGTGGCCTTTTCTACGCTGGAACTACACGGCTCGACTTAAATAATTACAATGAAAATCGGTATACACGTAATATTTAGTATAGAGAGGTTATGTCCTTCTACGACATTACTATCTTTTTTATTCCGATTAAAAAATATATTCCAGGACGAAATCGCGGTTAAAAACTAGTATCTATTATAATGATTTGTTGAATAAATTATTGATTGAATCATACACTATTTGAGTCTAAATAAACATAGTAGAAGATTCTTTTTGTTCTACACCACGCAGATAAAACCACAAGTTTTTTTAATGGATGATAATGGAATGATAACCCAGCTTGCAGTAACGGTATACGCTGGCGGGGCACCAGTGAGGGATGATAGGTGATAATGAAAAGGCAGGCCAATTAGCCCATCGTGATGAATATGTACATTTGAGATTCAGCACGGTGGTTTCCAGAGGGGACCATATGGAGGTTGATCTAAGAGGGAAAATTGCTAGCAATGGGACTGGTAGTACGCGATAATAACAATCCCTTTCCCCCCAAAACCAAAACCACAAGTTATAGCTATTTGTAATAGATATTCTATCTATATTTGTTTTATTTTATTTAAATATATTATTTCTCTATTTACAATTTTACTATTTAAAATTATAATACAAATAAAATCATATCTAAGTAATGGCCGACCCATATCATTCATTATTTATCGGAAGATCCGACAAATTCTCTTACATTTGAAGAGCATCAGTACCCCCGTAACCGAACCCCTATAATTTAAGAGCACAATTACATTAGCATTTCATTATCACATATACAAAACTACCCCTCGACAACTTGTGAAAACATGCTTTGATCTCGCATTGTTCCTTTGACCGTTACCTATTTAGTCGGATTTGGGTGAAATGTTTTATATAAACAGGTAAATATTACGTTCACATTTAATAGACCTGTGTAACTTATTTTTTTTTCATATTTGCTACATTTACATTTTGTTATTTTTTATTATTATTTCTTTTTATTTTACTTTTATATTTTTAGCTTCTTTTATTGTTTACCTTATAATTATATTTTTATTAAATTCTTAACTACTTATAATATTATTAAAGATATCGGATTACAGAATTAGTTAAAAAATATTTAGGTAAAATTCGTTCAGTAATTTTTACGTTATGTCGAAAAAAACATATAGTCATTGATTTTAAAAAGTGCAATTTGGTATCTATTTCCTTTATGCTGATATTCGCTGCAAATATACAGATTTTCGAGCGTTATATTTTTATTATTTATTTATTTAAAATTTAATGCACAGTGTGAATATGTATATGTTCTTTTTTACATTTAACATTTAAAATTATTGTACTAGCTTTTATCGTGGGTAACGTAAGGGTCCACGTAAGCGTATAGGATATCTTCATTTACCAAGTCAAAAAATAGCCTTTATTCTTTTCATTCCATATAGTACGTGTCTACTAAATTTTATAGTGTTTGTTTAACATTTATATTCATAATAAAAATTGGACGAGACGAGAGAGAATTACTTACTAGTACGCCAACTAGCAAACTTGTAAAATATATCCGAGTGAAGATAAAAAAAATAGAGTTCCTTTAATATTTAGGTATAAAATAGCTATCATCTCCAGAATAAAGTCATTGAATTTGCTACACATATTTTAGAAAACCTGTTTTTAAATCTGTCATTATTTGACATGTGTTTGTTATCGTACTGTCAGAGTAGCAGTTTAGGCATGCAAAAAGTTTGAAAAAATGGACCGCCTGTCATCAGCATGGCATTTTATGTGTCGAGTGAATAACTGTGCACAATTTTAGGTCAAAATAGCATTTTTTTTTTATTTTACAGATGTACGCTTCAGAAACACTCGACAGTTTAAATAAAAGTATGCACTTTTATTTTATATTATATTATATTCTTTATTGCACTTGTAAATTATATTGTTAATGCATTTATAAATATTGTGAGCAGGGGTAGATTTATCTCTGACAGAGATCTCTTCCAGTCAACCCAATGCAGTTAGAAAGCATGTTGTTAGCGGGTAGTTGAAGTGCTGCAACTATTAATATTTAGAGTACATAAACAAATATACAATTTTATTGTTGAATAAAAAATTAATCAAGCGCAATTTTCATAATGAGTTACATTTTATACAGGTAATAATAACGATTGAATTAATGACCATCTACATTTGCAGATATGATGATATCATTAGGATACGCGATGTCTCTATATTTGCACATAGGGAATAAAACAAGAGAACTAATAAATGTAACGGTACCATTGTATAAGTGCAGTAAAATCATCTTATTAATAATTGTAATAGGAAATACTGTACCAAGTAAGTCGCTGGTAAAACTTAGTGTATAAGGATTGTGTAAGTTACAAGGATATCCAATGAACGTGATTATTAATTTATCTTTAAATAAACTCGATATAGATAATTACAAATCAAATTACATATAATTTGATTGTCATTTTTGAAAACTTTAATGAATGTAAATTTGTTTTATAACTCAAATAATAAATAAGTTTATGAATACTTCCAATATTTTTAAAATTTAGTAGAATAAACAAATATTGAAGCGAGTGTCTACGAAGCACTTTTCTTTAAAGATTAAGGCTTTATAATCGTAACCTCTCTACCACCCCTCGCAATAGCGGGAAGTTTGCAGTAAAATAAAATACCATCGCTGAAGCTTATAACAATGTTTCTCAAACTTTTGGAGTGCAGGCCATGGTTAGTTTAAAAATATAATTTGTTTCATATAAACTTGGTTAACACGTGACGTTTCTGAAGCATAATTCTCTATATTTAAAATGAAAATTTCAGTTTGTTATTGTAACTAAATAAGGACCAATACGTATTAACTATTTTTTTTTGTAATGGAACTGCATTGGATAGTAAAAATATTGGCCTTTTAATAACATTCGACAATAATACCAGTTTTCTTATTTTAACAAAGCAAATTAGAGTATCAATCTGTCTAAATATTTATAATAAAAAATTAAATATAAGATCTGAAAGCGCATTAAGCAAAGTAATTATGCAAATGGCAGTACATAAAATTCAGTTCTTTAAATGCTAAGCATTAATTGGTCATTTCAAGATAAAACTGTAATAAAATAGATGATTTTTATTTTTTATAGCTATGGGGTGTAATGTTCTGTCTGTCTTTGACAATATGAGCTATTTTTAGATTTTTTTTATTGATATTTTAACATACAATATTTGTGGAATTATTGCTCTCGTCTTATTTTTTTTTTGTAAAATATATTATTATTTTCTTATCACTTGCAATATCAAACTATGAATTGTGTAAAATTATTACTGACAATTTAAATTTTGTGACACTATTTGCATAAAAAGCGTTTGAAAAATTTTGAAGCAAAATTTGAAGTAAGATGTTTAGTTTAGAAGCAAAATGTTTGGTGGTATACTTATATGAAATATATTTTTATCATTTTTCAAACTGGAAATTGTTATCGCCAATTGACAAATAATTGCGATGTTGCAATACCTCGATAATTTAAAGTATGAACGCTATTATCACACGTAAAAAAACATTAAAAGAAATGCAGTTGAATGGAATTCTATCTTTAAAATTTATTAAAAGAAACATTTTTAAACAAAATATAAGTAAAGCTGTATATATATATTTTTATTATTATATTTTGGTGTTACGTGTCTACTTTCTGTACAGTGCTTTAGCGTGTCTGAAATTTGTTTCGTCTTAGGATTTACACGAATCCGTGCTTTGAATAAAATCCATCTGACTTATCATATACATCAATGTAAATGTGGAAAATAGAAAATCCTTTCAATTCACGTAGATACATGAAATATATCATACTT
The DNA here is from genome assembly GCF_026898425.1 of Galleria mellonella. Lineage (NCBI taxonomy): Eukaryota > Metazoa > Arthropoda > Insecta > Lepidoptera > Pyralidae > Galleria > Galleria mellonella. The sequence goes on along the minus strand of NW_026441985.1, from coordinate 1,606,692 downwards.
CTTAATATTTTACACTGGTTGGAATAACCATCTACGAGTAGTAGTGTTGTGTAATAATCTTTTTTTTCTTTATACAACTTAGAATGGCAAACAAGCTGACGGTCCACCTGATGGAAAGTGGTAACCGTCGCCTATAGACATGAGCAGTACCATGGACATAACATAGTATACTGTTTCGCCCATGATACCCCCCATGCGTTGCCATTCCTGAGGACTCAGTTGTTATTCCTCTGTACCCAGTAAATTCACGCCATATCCCACACTTCAAACCGAAACACAGCCATGCAAACACAACTACTTCACGGTAGAAACACGAATGGGACAGAGGTACTCAAGCAATCGACTTTTGTACAAAGTCTCCCTCTGGTAAATCATCAGTATTGATTATTAATCGATAGTACAACTATACCTACAAATTACAATAAATCAAATAATCAATTATGTTAGATTGTTAGGTAGATATATAATATATTTACATCACTTACATAAATAACAACAGACATAGATAGACATGCACAAAAAGAGACAAAAAGAAAAAGGAAAATATATATAAGAAGTAACATATTTTTTTCTCTTCGTGTGTTGCCACTGTAACACAAACTGTGTACTTGATTATATGATACAATTGATAGATTGATATTAATATTTATTCATAATAATTATCTATTCAATGTAATTATTGACACATCATCGACAGTATTATTTTAAATTAGCTATCGGTTTAATTTATAGTATACTGGACTATATTCGATTTTTGTTATAGAAAATTTTAACGTTAAATTTAAACCATATGCCATGTACCTATATTAAGTTTATTCTGGATGAATACTATCGATTAATTGATAATCGAGTTTGGCAACACTAACGGGTGGCGTTTTTGTTCATTCTCCACAAAAAGCAATCTATGAATCGACCGCAGTTGAGCGCATTTATTTTACACCTCAATAAATTCATATGTATTTTATTACGTAGGCATAAAGTTGATTATTGATTAAATTTCAATATGTGAAGTGTTCAGCCGTGTGGCATCGTAATATGAGATCTGTGGCCATGAAAGCAGTGTCGCTGAGCTTCATGTATTAGATTACCTACTACTCTTTGCGGTTAGTGGAAACGCCATGACCATTGTGGTTAGATAGACTCTCACGGTGTAAGAAACATTTCTTATGTACGTAAACAATTCCTACTAATATTACAAACGTGAAAGTGAATTTGTTTATTACATTATGGCACCTCAATAGTTGAACCGATCGTTATGAAATTTTGTATGCACGTACTGTTTGAGACGAAGAAGGGTATAAGAATCCTGGTAAATGAACACATTCTGGGTATGTGAATGAATTTGTATCTGTGTTCACATACAGATATATTCATGACGAAAAGCTAACTGCTCTGACTTCTTTCTCATCTGTCGCCGTTTCTCTGCTAGTATACACTAATAACGCAAGCAACTATTTCATATTTATCCAAAAATTGCTTGTACTTTTCAACTTAAATATAATAGTTTATCAAGTAAAAAAAAAAAAAACTAACCTATATGACTAAATTACTCTTAATCATAATTTAAATCAACTATACATTTTAAATTTAATTTTAATTGTACAACTTGAAGAATAAATAAACTAAACTTCTGTAACCAATAAAATCCATAGCCTCGTATCCCGTTTGATGTCCAAAACACTATACCTACGGAAACCACAAAACTGTACGCTGTGTTACTTGCGAACCGACTTCCATGTAATTTATTCCTTCCTAAAGCGGTGCATCACCGAAGACTGCGTCGCTGCCTGTACAGTGGGCGGAACCTACCATTGTGACAAAATAATGTCTCCTCACTATAACCTTCTTCCAACTGTGCAAATACCCGAAAAAACACCCTAAATCCAATACATAGATGCGATTTTCGCTCAAGCAAAAGAAAGCAGATGGCACGCAGCGATAGCGCTGAATAATCAACGCTTAAAACGTCTGGAAAAGGAAGATAGGGTAATGTAATATGAATAACAAAACGACAGAGATATATTCCTATTTAATTCTTATTACTCGCGACCAACAATGGTATATAAATTGTATGTGAACAGTTAATTCTGGGGCTACAAATCATTGAGCATAATGTCGCTGCGAATACCTATACGATAGAAGGTTTTACGGTCAATGATACATTGTGATTGCAGACTGAATTTTATGATGATTCAACAATTTTAGTACCAGTTATGTTATCAACATATCGCGAGACATGTGTGGTTATTCTACCGTTTTGGTGTTAATATAGTATGTCTACATTATCAATGTATATCGTTTTAATATTTTAGTGGGCGTTTATTTTTAGTTTATTATAGTAGTAGTTCAGTTAATTTTATCCTGTTGTTACGTTTATATTATAGATTAATTAAATGTAACATTCTTTTTTTTTACCCGCGACTTCGCCCACGTAACCGGATATGTTTACTTACCGAGATAAAATGTAAACTATATTTTTCTTCATCCCATATAGTAAATGCAGCAAATTTTGTAATAATTGCATAATCCATTAAGACACTAAGAAGTAACAACCAAACGCACTTTCACATGAATAATATAAAATAAGAACAATTTTAAAGCGGCGAAATTTGAATAACAAATATTATTATTTAGAAAAATGGGATCAATCAATTTAATATATAATTACATACTGGCCACTAAAATATGCAAATGAGAAGGATCCATAATTTAAATAAAAAAAAGTAAAGCTTCGAAAAGTGAAGTTCTCTCCTAACTTTTCGAAGAAAAAGTATACCTTTTTTTTTCCTAAATTGTTTTGGAAGTCATTAACTAAAAACTTAAATTACTTATGGGGGTTTTAACTTCAAGATAAAGATAATAAACTTTTTTCATTGCAAGTGAAAAATGTTGCAATGGCCAAAGACATATCCGGTAAAGCGGTTTATTCTTTTTTCTCTTAAAGATTTAAGATATCATTAATGATAACAGAAGTACTTTCTCTCTCTCTCTCTCTCTCTCTCTCTCTGTTTTTAGAGAAATCATGATCTCTTTAAAGGATCATGGCATATTATTTTGACTAATTTTGGATCAATTTCGATATTTCATATATATCATGTGCGATACAGTTTGTTATGTTCATGGTACTGTTCATGTCTATAGGTGACTTTCAATTAGGTGAACCGCCAACTTGTTTGCCATTCTAAATTGTTAAAAATAATCCTATCAACTGACTTCGCAATGTACAATGTTCATAAATAAATATTATCAGTGTTGATTTTGACTATTATTTATATAATAATTTTTCCATTCGACTGATTAATCTATTTTTTTAATTATATATAGATTTTATTCACCTCCGTCATATTCTATGAAATAATTGAAATATCGACCGATGTTTAATATAGAGCTATGAAAGTATAATATTACTTGTACTTTTCTACAATTTTATTTGTTTTTTTTTTTAATTTATCAAGTCTATTTTATATGACAATCTATAAGTCGTTGTAGAACTTGGCCTTTAGTTTTGGTACTTTAGTTATATCTATATTAGACATAACATATACAAATGTCATGTAATCTGATTTATTGCACGACATATAAATACCATCAAACCTTAACAGTATAGTCAGAAGGAATATTATTATAATGCTACTAATATGGACAATAATTATATGGTAACATAGAAGTATTGTATGCAGCGCTTTACATAATAGGAATAGCATGTTTAACCTGTCAATTATTTTCTTGCTAAAATTATATGTATGAAGGCAATATAAGTACCTGTACAATTGACTTACAATAAGTTATATTTATAATAAAAAATGCAGATATGTATGTAAAAAGTAAAAGAAAAGAAAAATTAAAATAAAGAAAGATTCAAAGAAAAAAAAGAAGTCAAAATATTCAATATAATTGTCTAATATAAAAATATGGCTTAGACTAAAAATAAAATTAATTGTTTATAATAAAAATATAATATAAGTAAATTGACAATAACAACAGAACATAATGTTAAAGACTTTACCAGAGTCTGCAATAAAGATAAACATAGAATCAGAGTAGTACCTAAGGGGTGTGAATGAACTTAACTTTTTATTATATCTGCACATGTCAACATGGAAATAGTGGCGTGATGAGGGGTTGGCAAAGAAGTGAGTAGGTGTACACGAGTGTACGCGGATGGTTGAATTCAATGCTGCCAACATATCAACTTTAATAGCCACAGGCGTCACCGACCGCAATCTTAATGAGTTATCTAGGCGAAGTTTTTATATACAATATATTTTATTTTATGCCTACTTGTACTTATTGACTTGTAGAAACTAAGTTAGATGGTCAGATAATAAATAACACCTAAATTCGGTAATAAAAACAAATCCAAATAGAATTCACTTGCAAATATTTATTGAACTATTCTATAACGTGTACATATAGAAGAATAATGAATAATAAATGCAATAATGCCAACATATCGCATTTGACATCTCCAGCCATTAGATATAGCAATTAAAGTAACTAAGTTATCTACTAATGCGATATTTATTTTATTTTACAATCAATCATCTATATGATCATGTAATGCTTGTCGTTTTAGTTTTTTTTTTATTTTGTATCACGCAAATGAAATTTTTAGAAAAAGTAGTCCAATTTACCTAATGTTGTTTATTAAAGATAGATTATACTTATAAGAAAAAAAAAAATTGTAAACTATGTATGTTTACAAGTTTTTAATATCAAATTCGTTAACAATTTTCTCCGATATGATTAAGCATACAAAGTCTTATATCTCAAATACACATTCAATAAGAACTCACCTGTAAATATTTATTAAAGTACAAAAGGAAAATGATAACCTCTTTAACATGTTCGTAGCAGAGACGAGACGAGTCTCAACCCACCTATTCGTTCATTCTTTATAATTCGCCTTTGAAGAAGCAGATTGTATTTCGCGGTCGAATTGCTCGTCCAATTTTCCGAGAGACCGCATCGCGTCGCTGATGCGGTGTGACGCGGTGACAGCGAGTGCTCGCCTGCTCAACTATTGCGATTAATTAGTTGCTATACCACCACTGAGCCGTGTATGGCTTCGTTCAGCTGTCTCGAGTGCTTGTTTTTTTGTTTCTTTAAACTGTTTTTGTTATAAAAAGTTTGCTCTTGGCAATAACAATATGATATTTTTGCAAACAAACAAGCAAGTATATGTATCTTCGTAAAAAAGTAGTATGATGACTTCAGCCGTTAACTGTCTACTGCTGAACGTAGATCTCCCCCTTGGGGGGTTTCCTAGTAGTTGTCATGCTTGGCAACCGCAGTTAGGCTTTGATGATGTTTCCAAAGGAACGCTGCTGTCCATTCCTCGACTTTTAAGTCGCCTCTAACGACACCCACGGGAAAAGAAGGGGGAAACGTAGTATAAACTATTTCAATCCCTACAACACATATCCATAAACAACGAGATGTTTTTGGTATAAGTTTTGTATTTTGGATATACTTTTTATCCTGGTCAATCAATATAAACTCCGGAACCGGCGGGCACGCATGAAATGAGTTAGGCTATCTGTCTACCCTGCAAGATTTTTGGCAGGAAGTTAGATAGGCAGAATAAGAAATATATCGAACACGATGAGGAAATTAGTACACAATGAATAAAAAAACCGTCAATTGAAACAATTATTCAATTCTCCATTAACATCGAATGTTTTTCGATTAACGACAATGAGTATTGATCAGAGGAATAGAGCCGACGCTTAAGCACTTTGCTTGTTAACTTAATTAGAAACAATAGCTAATTTTGTAATTAAAGCAATTTTACATGTAATGAAGTTGAAACCGAATTTAAATTTGGTCAATTTACTCTTAATCATGTTTTAATTTTTACGTTAGCTCTGAAGTGCGAATATGCATTATAAGGATTTTTTTTTTGATTAGGTAAAAACTGGTGTGCCACTAGCAAAATCCTCCAAGGTGAAGGCTTATGTTCAGCAGTGGACAGTTAAATGCTGATATGATGATCATGATTATATTTTTATTAAGTTTTGTTGAAACTGATCATAAATAATAATATTCAAAAAGGTTCAATGATTTTTAAACACACAGATGAAAAATAACAATTACACAGATTCTCAAAAGGTTAAAGTTTACTCATGTTATAATATCAAACACACAATTTAATAACACGTCTTACAACAACAAACCAACTTACTTAATATCTAGAAGTTTTGCAAAATAACGGAACTGACATGAGATTTTGATTACTATAGATATAAAACATTTATTAAGTACCTACTTGAAACAAATTTAATAAGCAACGAACTTTCTTTGAACACCATATTACTAAATAAATTTGTTTGTATATTAATAACCATAGAATAAGATATACATAACGACTAACAAATTAAACCATAAAATTAATTAGATTCCCTATAAAATATTATACTTATTGCGTTATAATGATAATTATCTTTGCATCTACTATCATTTGAATATCTTCGTTATACAAATTTTGCGCAAATGAACAAATTTTTATCTATATCTATCCTTAAGAATAAATGTTATTTATATATGTTTATAATTATATATGTATATGTATGTAAGTATGTGCGTATAAACATCGAAGTATAATTGGCTATGTATAAACTTAAGTTTGTCTAGTTCTTTTTTGTTGTGAACTGTTGCAATATGTATTGTAAACTGCTCTGTTTGCTGACATTGATACTCCTTTCGACTTTGGATTTGCTAGAAGAGAGACCTCTTGCAGAGTTAAGCTCGCCTTTGTACATTTACTTTCCACTGTCATATTTCTATATGTGTCTGTGTGTGTATTATTGTTAGTGTATACAATGAAGTATAAATGAATAACTTTTTTATTACCTCAAGCTTGAGTATTCTAAATTTACTTCAGATGTTACAATTCTGTCTGTTATAGCTCATTTACTAAATGTTAATGCTAGAATTTTCAAGTTTCAACGACAGCTTTTATAAATAGCTAAGTATTATTTATTATACGTTGTAACTCATGCTTTTTCACTTGTAAATCTAAACAATTATAAAACGAAGATCACACACTCGTATTTTGATGTACTTATCATACGTAATTATTCTTACAATAAGTATTATAAATGCATTGCCAAACTAGTTCAGTTTAGAAATGCATGTTTATTCTATTATTCTATATATTCTTTATTTTAAAAACGCTTCTAAATTAATATTGTTCATGTCATGTATATTAAGATTCACTGTTTCTAAGACATTATTATAATATATACTGTTTGTAGTGGTATAACTAACAGATACATAGTACAAGTTATATTTAGTTTGGGAGTAGACAGAACTGTGTAATATGTTCATAATTATTTATTATTTCATTTGTTTATTTTATTATTTAAAATTTAATACATAGTGTAATTATTTGTAGTATTTAGTAGTAATTAGTGTAGTGTAAATATTTGGTAGACTTAACACTGGACGGTGTTCTCTAGCAGTTAACTATTGGGTAAACAGAAATAGGCGTTGCATTCAAGAATTAAGGAAACAAACTATTATTTAAACATATTGATATGTCACGTCTGTTATATTTACTGTATAATCTTTGACAGCTTGATAATTCAACCGCGAGGGTGCGTGGCTGTATGCCAAGTAAGCGGTTTTCGCCCTGCGCTGCCGACTGCATGCTATGTGCTCACTGATTTATGGGTCCCGAACAACTTTGGCAGTCAAGTTAGCGTATGGAGCCTTTGTTGACGAGATGAAGTGGGGCCAAACTGTTCATCTAACTTTTAGAAATAGCTATGTAAAGGCATATTTTTATAAAAATAATATCCCATAACTTGGTTCGCGTTAAAAAAATATTTTAGGAATAATCAAAATAAATGCATATCGTAGTATCATGTACGAAAATTCTAAATAATATAATGAATTAACATACTCATGTTTATAATATGTATTATGAGTATATGTATACTCGTTTTAATTTCAATATTGTAATTTCCAGAAATATCTTGAACTTATTCTTGAGCGACTACTAAAATAAGGAGATCCTCATTTTGTCTTTATTTTTGTTATTGTTATATTATTCGATTATATATTTATAAATATAGATAATTATAAATAGAGTTTGGCCCCTTTATTAAAACACCATGATATTGATATCAAAGTGTTAAAAGTTTCGTAAGCAAACATTATATTTTAATGTAATAACTACTAGTTTCACTTACGTATAATTAAATCGAAAAAGGTCGACTAGTTTTGGGATTAATTCGAAACTAATCGAGCTTTTTCGATATAATTACACGTACGTTAAACCGGAAGTTATTGCATTAAGATATCAAAGTGGTAAATAAAATCGTCGTAGTATGAAAAATCTATTCATAAAATTTGAAAAGTTCTTCTAATATGATACAAGTTTGTGCTGTTATTTATGCTGTGGTACAAGTGTTTTTAAAGTGTTTGTATGTACAAGACTAGCGATCCGACCTGGCTTTGTACGAGTAGACAGAATTTTGGAAAATCAATACATATAATAAACGAATTATTTTATAGCATTTTATATGTGATTCTTTAGATCGATATAACTTTTTTATTTATGAACCGATTGAAATAAAACAAACATTAAATGTTAAGTGAAGCAAACCGCAACATATTAGTAAAAACCGAATTCAAATCATTTAAGCCGTTTCTGAGATTACATATGTACACAAACAGGAATACAGACAAAGAGATAAAAATACTAAAAATCATTGTTTTGGGTTCTATTGCGTTCATAAAATCCCTCTATAATAGTTTCTCTTATGTATTTTCTATGCACAGACAACGACCAGTTACGATTTTATTATATGGATTGATGATGTATTTAAAGATTCAACAAACAATATGATAAAAAATATGAAAGCAATCCATCGTTACAAACTATAGTATAGCAAAAAGTGAAATAGCTCAGTAATCATAGCATTATGCAGTTATTGCAAAAACAATGGTATACACAAATATGGAAAATTTTAAATTCAAGGTAAAGACGATAATTATAAAGTTAGGAATGATCATACTACCATTGGAAAATTTCATCTTCCAATAGTTCGACCTGATGTAAGGGATAAATTTTCAACTTACTATTAACTAAGGACTATGGATTCCCAAGTATTGGGCTAGATATTTTAAAATCCTACTTCCTATTCTGCATGAGTCAACACAGTGTAGGTCGACCCCCCACTAGATGGGGTGACGACCACAAATGCATTTCAGGGAGTCAGAGGATGCAGGTGGCTCAGGACCGTTCCTTATGGCAGTCTATGGGGGAGGTCTATATCCACCAGTAGACGAATAATAGCTGAAATGATGATGATGATGATTTTGTTATAAGGATGGATATATCTATCCGAACATATTTATCCATATATATAAATCCGATTACTCTTCGAGCTTAAACGGCTGAATGTATTGGAATAAAATGTAGTGTACGGTTAGCCTATTCTTAAATTAATTAAACAGATTTGATATACTACATCTTCTCACCTATTACATTGTATTGTTATGAGTAACTAGAATCCTATATATTCCATCGCACGTTATTGCAGTGTCTCACCGGTACAGATCTGTAATTGAGTGTTAGCCTACGCTTTGATATGCAAATGTTTGTGGACAAGCAACATGTGGCGTAGCCGTCACACGCCACACGCCAGCGTTGCGGCTTCTCGACCGAGAAATTGGCTGGCACGCCAACTTGTAGAATTTTCAAGAGTCTTTGTGCATTTTTTATCGTAATTCAGTTTAATACTATTATCTGCTCGCCTTTTGTTTTAATTAACTTGTAGAATTTTAAGTGTCTCAGCAGGTTTTTTATCGGTTCGGTTTAATATTGTTTGAATGCCATATGTTTTATTCATTACTCTCTAGATTTTTATCTTGGTATATTTCTTAATTTGTATGTGTATTATCTTTATTATGTCTTTTTTAATAAAGTTTAAATTATAAGTATTTTACAAGTTATTTTTACTTTGTAATTGCGATATCTTTAGTAGGTTTTTAGTTTTATTAGTCATTGTTTAAAGTCACTATAAAGTTTACATTTATCACATTTACCAACCACATTGCATATAAATGTACTTGCGGTGTTGGTTTAACAAGTGTACAAGAACATAAAAATAAATTAAATGGCTTTTGAAACTATTACGTTATACATATGTATATATAATATTATATTATGTATACGTATTTATAAGGTGGGAATATTAATGACATTAATAAGCTTAATTATTTACATTGCATTGTGGTAATAATCTGTTTAATTTTCAATAACATTTTGATTCACGTAATTAATGTTGCACATATGATAGTTAAATTTAAAATCAATAATATAGTTTTTTTTTAATTTGTTACAAGTTTTAGAACACAGTACTTAAATAACACATTTATTATTCCATTACCTAGTCTTGTCACCATTAATTGAACACTATCTTAGTCTTGATACTTCTTCTTTTCTTTGGTTTCTTGAAAATAAAAAGTTTAATCAGGAAGAAATTAGCTATTGTTTGTTATTTACATCAACTTGTTATGTTTTATTTCTTATTGTAAATAAAGTCTTAAATCAATCTTAAATCAACTGTACAAGACAGACATCTTGTATTAATCATTTAAGTAACCTAAATCTGTATTGATAAAACATCAAATAAATCATTTCGTTTTTAACACAAAAATTAACACTCGATCATAAATCACTACCCTAATAAATTTATTGGTTGCCAAGCTATTTTGATCTTTAATACAACGTAATAGTATTGCGTGTCGATAAGACTATGTTTATTTAAATTTAAAAGCACCCTCCTGAAGGCGTCACTCACAAATTGACAACTGGCGTTTGCTTTCATATTACTGACAGGCTAATTCATCAGCTGATATGGTAGGGGGGCAACCAATAAATATCTGAGGATTTAGAACTTTATTCCCTGAGAATAAGATCTACAGGTGGCAGACTCTTTCTAATTTGTGTGTTGATGTTGGGGTATTTAATAATCATCATCATTTCAGCGATTAATTGCCCACTGTGAAACACAGAGCTTTCCATAGACTGCCATAAGGGACGTTCCCGAGCCATCTGTGCCCATTCATTTCCTGCAGTACTTAAGCAGTGTAATTCTTAATATCCGTCCTAATTCTTATTACTTAACAAACTGTTCTAAGTATGTATATTGATTTACTTTCAAAAAGTTAACTGTAATAATATCCAGATATTATCATGTCCAAATTACAAAATTTTACTTTTAAATACATAGCAAGCTGTTGTTGCCTCTAAATGTACGAACAGCCGTAATCCACTAGTGTATTGTGTCGAAATGTTCCACTGTATCTTATGTTGGTGATCCTAAATAAATAATAAAATATAAGGTATATAATACATAATAAAATTTAGTCGTGAGTACCAGTCAAATTATTTGAATTTTATAAAAGGGGTATCAAATCGTTCCCATATTAGCGCAAGTATCATGCCTATAATCATTATGTCACCTGAAACAATGACGGACAGGAAATAAAAAAACAAAACAGTAAATACACAGAATAAAAAATTAAAACGACACCCATATTGCGTGTGGTGTTATGTTGCGTGTTTGAAAAGGTTGAAATGTAGATTGCAAAAACATCAAACTCGAGGATTTAACTAATGCAATTGTGTTCTGTTTTTAATCAACTTTAAAAATAAAAAGGTTTTCATTCAAATATATACATATATTTTTTGACGTGTGTCTATGTTACGCGATATTTTGCGCCAGCAATGGTGAATAGATAAAGGACGTATGTTTTTTACAAAATTGAAGTCTAACTTTCAATCGTCTTCAAAAGAGGTTCTTAATTCAAAAATTCAATTGTGTGGAACACAATCTTTAATTATTGTTAAGGTTTTTAATCTAAATTAATGTTAGTTTTAGTGAAAGAGTTAAGATAATTAATATTGTTTTTATTATTATTTAATCTTAGATTATATATATCCAGATAAAGCGAGTGCCAAAAATATCCACTAAAATTCCGCTGTTGGTTAACACGTATTTTCTTTATAACATAGTGCACCATTAACTAAGTAATAACTGTAATAATTAGGTATCGTTGTTCAAGCACGTACACCCTGAATTGTGTTAGTCCTAAAGTATAGTCTAGTCTATGATAGAAATTCACCCACACAGAAATAAAAAAAGTTCGATTGTTTATGGTAAAGATAAAGAGACAGTATATCTAAATGCATTATGATATAAAGATTGAATGTCATTAGCCCTTTAAACAAAGTACAATCGAAACTATCTATAGAATCATTTCGGTCAGCGTTTACATGAGAAAGAGCAAGACAGCGCACATCGCTATCTTGTTCTATCTCATTGTCTCGTTAGCGATAATGATTCTATCAATAGATTCGATTTTACTTTATCTAGAGGGGATGAAGATTATTAATTAATTTCTTAGATATGAGAAGCTCATCGAAATATACTCTTTAATTAAAATATTTGTGAAGTTTGATGAATTAATTGCATAGTGTATAAGCCAGTCACTTACCAGTGTGAAGGACACCCCGCATTTCCGATTAAAGCACCTTACGAAACCCTCTCCTTCCTCGCTTATTGTGTCGCCCTCGTCTCGATTTTTCATAGACCTTCCCATCCGCTCTTCAACACACTTGATTTGCCAAGCACGTACGCTGTCATGTTAAAACGATGACATTCAAAAATAAACTTTATTCGCTGTCAACAAGGGCTGCTGTAATGCTTAAAAATTGATGTAAACATCTACCTAGAAATGCTTATGTATCGAGATGTTTTGCTACGATGCGACATCGTTCAGTCTACCTTATTGGGTACAGACGAAGCTTTCGTGTTTGCTCATCGTTATAATGTGAATACATTGAAACCTGTCTAGTAACGATTCATGTTAACCAATTGATTTAAACGTCCACTCTGTTACGATATCAAGAATAAATTGTTTGCGGAATTTATGGCGAGCTATTTGCGGTCTCCCGATACCATATTTATTGAATGGAACTCAATTAAAATAATTTATTCTATTATCTGCGATGAGATGACGTGTATCTCATAAATTATTCGAATAAAAGATATACAGATTTCAAATAGTGGATATAATTATGTAATAGTTGTTTTGTTTTGTAATCCAAAAAAATATTTTATACTAGCTACATATATCCCGGGAGATTCACCGCGTGAATCAACATACAAAGTATTCTATAAACTAAGTTAGTGTACTTCCTATTTGCTTAGCAAATTTCATTCAGTAGTTTTTGCATGGAAGAGTCATCCAGCCATCCATCCATCGTTACAAACTTTCGCATTTATCATACATGTAGAGCATATAATACAAATAATAAGTATATAATCAGTGTAGTTCTTAACGAGCATAAGAATTATAAGAATTATTACGAATTCTTCTTTATTACGTATTCCTCTGGTTATTTATCGTAACAGATCCTGATCAAATTTCATTTTATATACTTATATATATAAGACTATAGTTAATTCAATAATATATAAAACCTGTTAAATTTAAGTTTAATTCATATCATTTATGTATTCCGCATATATATAAATGTAACTGGCATATATTTCTCATATGAATAAATTACCGTTTATCCTTTAGTAAACTTGTATAATTACTTATTGAAAAGTTCGCGTTAATTATATTGATATCAGTATCGTAACGGTAAAATCAGCATGCGTGTTCCCCTTTAAGCAAACTTGTATGCCATACCGCCATATATCAGACAGACAAAGTTTGGACATATTGTCAGTGTAATATTTAACAGTAGCTTAACTCGGAGTTTTGGACATATAATTCAGGATCGTTTGGGTTAATCTATGGTATTATGCATCTATGTAACAAACTTTTATCCATTTAGTCATTCAATGTGATCTAATAACAAACATATTTACAATTATTTTAACGAATTAGGTGTTATTTTGCGAAAGTTCATATCACATGATGACAATTATTTTAATTCCGCTACCATTAGTACTGACAACGGTCGAAGAATGATACTATTATTATTACCAGAACTTTTACAACCTTCCATTTTAGCCATCAATATCCGACCACCATTCCGTCCACGCACGTTTTGCGATGCCTCTAAATGGGGCATCTCCATACGCGATCCTCCTCATATTATTGGTATGACATTGTAATATCTATTGTCGCAAAAATAATAACAAACGAATAAAAAAGGTAAAAATGGTAGTTATGCGGACCGCAATAATCTAAAAAAAATTTATATATTGAGTTTGATTTTGTTTTATCACATAGTTAAATAGTAAAATGCATTAGGAACCGCTTTATCTTAATTTGTTATTCAATCACGCTTAAACGACTAAACGGAATTGATTAAAATTTGGTACACGAATAAAAGAACAATTTATGTACTATATCATGCAGGTAAAGTCCGAGAAATAAGTAGTAAGTAATAATTAATACCAAAAATACTCATCCATATATAGTATGAATTGTTATTATTAAAGTTCATATTTACGATCGAATAAGTTTATTAATTATCTTTTATTTAATAAAGGCCCGTTAATAACATTTTAATGACTGTATGGTCGGCAAATTCTTTGTTTATGCTTGGTCATGGGTAGGTGCCATGTTGGACTTTTTGCCGATTTTCCGCGCTCACCCTTTGTTCCCGAAACTTCGATAGTTAATTATACCCGAAAAGTTTTTGGGGAAACGTTGTGCGTTTTTGACGGTTTATCTTTTAGCTTTATCCGTAAACGGACGATAGCGTTGATTGTATTGTGATTACGAAACCTTTTTCGGTCTGTTCGTCCAAACCAGATTGACATTGTTTCAACTAACTAGTAGTGGGTAGGTATACATTCAGTCCCAATAAACAAAAGTCACTTTCGTAAATTGATATACTCGTATTTACAATGTTTACAAATTTTAGCTATACGAGTAATTTTAGATATTTAAATTAATGCAAAGTAATTATTAGTAAGAATATATTATATTTTATATATACTAAACTAGTAGTATATATTATGCTCACATCGATGACGCTTTGTAATTTTAATACCAGAGGGAGACTTTGTACAAAAGTCGATTGCTTGGGTACCTCTGCCCCATTCGTGTTTCAACCGTGAAGCAGTTATGTTTGCATGGCTGTGTTTCGATTTGAAGGGTGGGATATGGCGTGAATTTACTGGGTACAGAGGTATGACACCTGAGTCCTCAGGAATGGCAACGCATGGGGGGTATCATAGGCGAAACAGTATACTCTGTTATGTCCATGGTACTGCTCATGTCCATAGGCGTCGGTTACCACTTTCCATCAGGTGGGCCGTCAGCTTGTTTGCCATTCTAAGTTGTATAAAAAAAAATATAATCTTCAGAATTACGATAAAAATGTTATAATAATAATAAACAAAATATAATTAATTTGATCAGATAAAAAATAATATATAATATTTTTTTACTCTAATAAGAGATAATATATTGTTATAATGATAATAATACATTATTATACTGTAAGAGTAAGGAGACTATGGAAATAAATAGGATATACCAAGTTACCTATCCAGTGTGTAATATTAGGCTACAATTCTTCTCTTATGAGAAAAGGCCTGTGAAAAGCTGTTTATTATTTTCTATTTTATTTATTTCAAGTACAACACAAATAATAATAATATACACATATAATAAGTATATTATTTGCAAACAAATTGTAATATTTCTTTACAGAATTCTTACTGTTTTTATTTTGCAAAGTTCATTTTCCCAATTTTGCGACGTTCAAGCCCTGAAGCTTGGTTCAATCTAAGGATACAAAATAAATAAATCAGCTCTCGAGCAGCAATGTCAAAACTATTGCGCTCAGACGATAAGCCGCTACGTGTTCATTATGTGGATAACAAACTACCACAGACAAATTACTCTTAGCCTTTTGTTGGCAAAAATATCTCGGCAATTTCATTTGTTGGGTTTTTTCGCGTAAGAAAGATTGATTTCGTTGTGACCTGTTCTCATTTAGTCTTATTCCTAAGTATTCTTAAGATAAACTATAGTGTGAAAAAACCAATTACCTGGATCGATCGTAACTGTTTTTATTTTTCACATGTATAATAGTTTTTTCACAAAATGTTATACTGTAATTTCACATATAAAAACAGTTTTTGACACATATTACTTAATAAAATAAATAAATATAAAAACAAAAATAAATGAAAATAAAATGAAAATATAATACGAGTAATACATAATTATTTTTACAAATTCAAAATTAACCTATGTATAAAGTGAGATCTTCTAGTTACACCGAAATTATTATTCCAAATCCAAATTCTGAAAGTATAGTTCCCAACGACAATTATCTATTTTACCTGAATTATAAAAGTGAAAGTCTTTAAATGTTTATCATTAAGTTACGCTTTAGTAGATAAAATTATTTCAATGACATTTAGTTCATAAATAGAGATTAATAATACAGGATACTATTTATCCTGATTCACTTAAGAAAAACTGCCCGAGACACAGCTGTTTATTTATTTTGTTGAATAATATTAGCGGATACTAACTACAGATATTTTTTTTATGCAACTCAGAATGGCAAACAAGCTTCTCGTTGATTATACGTTCAAATGCATACGTAATCAAAGTTAAGTGTATGAAAAATGGTTGACCTTTGCGCTAATTAAAACTCCATGTAAACTGTGAATGAGAAAACTTTTATTATTTTTAATCTGCTGAATTTACCAACCGTACTTTACTTTCACCGCAAAATGTGGATTAAAATATAATATTAAAATAGCATTTACTCTGACACAGCTTAGAAAAAATATTTTGTACAAATATTTTTTAACTGCAAATATTTCAATGTATATGGCAGGTGATATTAAATAAAAATTCAACTATTGTTTTTAAAGTAAAATGAAATAATGGTGAACAAGCGACGGCCTACATAATGGGAAGTAGTAACCTTCTCCTATACATATAAACCGTATCGTAGACAACACGGAATTCACTATGATGCCTATAATATCTCCATGCATTGCCATTCTTGAGAACTATGGTATTATATCTCTGTACCTTGTAACTTCACTGCCATATCCCACCTTTCAAACCGAAAAATAACCATTTTTTATAAATAAAATAAAACGAATGATAATTAATAATATAATACAAATAGTAATAGAAAACAAATAAACAGTTATGTTTTAGTATAGATAAAATCAGGACAGTATAACAATTGAAATTAATTATCAGTTTGATAGACAAAGTTCAATTGATAAGAAAACAAATGGTTCTAGTTAATACTGAGTTGATTGATTTACGAAGGTACCGATGCTACTTTCCAATTTAATTTATTGTTTGCGGTTATAGGAAATTATTACAATGATGTAGATACCTAGAAGTGACTAGCAGTAGGTCGTTAGATTTGTAAGGATTTATAATAGATTAGCTTTTACTGTCGATTTTGTCCGCATGACTAGCATGTTAATTGGTCAAGATAAATACTAGTCCATGCCTTTCTCAAATAGCATTTGTTTACCAAACTTCATGATGATTTGTCGAGCCGTTAAAACGTCAAGATGTAAAAAATTAAATAAACAAAATTACTTTCATTATTTTAATATTAATATGTACGGATAAGCCATGCATAAAAAAGTTACTGACAGAATCAACACATAGTCTTTGTAAGCAATTTCAAAAAGAAAAAAAAATTGTCCGTAATTTTTCCAATCAATTTTGATAATTACTTCTTTCGATTGCTTTCTTTTCTTTAATGTTGATTCTTTAATTATTTTGTAACGATTAGAGCAACTTCTCTTTCTGCTACAAAATAAAATTTCGTTTTTGACTAAATTCTATAGTACATTATTGCAGCGGCCAGCAACTGAGGCATTGATAGATGAACGTGCAAATGTGGGCCGAGGCGTAGCCGAGGCACACATACGTGAGTTCATCAATGCCTAGTTGTGGCTAAGGTTATAGTACTTTTCTCAAACAATGCGCGGAAATTAAAAACATAATTTTACTTTTTAAGTTTAATGACAAATAACGAACAATAATAAATTTTCGCGCACCATAATGTTCCTTTGTTTTTTTTTTCAATTAACAGCTTTCTATTTGCAAGCCAGTTCGAATTTTAAATAAAACCTTTTAATAGTTACCTCCTTGGTAGCCATGTTTCGAAGTAAAAGGTCATTCCATTTTAAAATTACAGGACAGATATGAGTTCACATAGTAATTTATCTGGCCGCAAAACACGACAGATATGGATTTTCATACAACTTTTGCCGACCGCTGTCCGCATATATCTGGCCGGTACGGCAATTTTGATTTATCTATTTATCTCTAAGAAGATTGTCAAAATAATGCTCACATTTCCAAGCATGTTTGAGAAAATAGTATTTATTACTGGTGCGTTTATTTTATATATTTTAAAACGAGAATAATGAGATTACTTGTCAATATTAACTTTGTCGTGATTGGATTCAGTTTGTCTTTTTTTTTTGTAAAGCAAAATGAGCTTGTGTAAATTTTTCCTCAATAGGATTTAAATAAAAAGCAATATTTACACTTATTATGGAACAGCTCTTTGAACGGGTCGCGCCGACAAACGTCCAATTTGGACGTGTAAGATGAAAGGTCAAGGTTTACGCAAACTTGGTAGAGAGCAAACCAATTAGATGACCTACCTAATTTATGAAAGTAGAGATTGTGTGAGTGATGACGTAATCAAATCTCAGCCTAGTGATTACGGAGCCTAGATATTTAGTATTTTTTTCAAGATACTTCATATGACGTAAGCATTTACTTGATTTAGACTAGTGAGATCTTTTCAAATTCTAAGAAAGGAAATACTGAATACCTCAGAGTTTTGTTGTACATCGAAATGAAATAGATAAGTCATAAGATCATTATACTAATATTTTATGATCCGTATATAAATTTATATACTTCAAATATACATTAACGTATATATGTGAGGTTATGAAATTTGTTTCATAACCTCACTTTCAATAATTTATTTCATTTCTAATATTACACTCATTTGACAAATTAGATAAAAAAAATTAGAAATTTATATTATTTTAATTTATGCAAACTGATTTGATAGAATGTGGTAATAATATCTATATATATATACTATGGCTCACTACATGTATGCTCACTTCACTTGCAGTTTGACAAATTGTAAGTGAAGTGAGCAATTTATTCTTAAATAAATAGACATAAACAACACATATAGACATGTAAAAATGTTCTTAAAATTACAATCGCGAAATTAATTTCAAATTTTATAAGTTTAATAAGACTTTAGTGTTTTCTATAACTACTCGTAGTATCGATGTACAATAGCAGGTACTGCTACATGGGAAATAAATGTCAATATTCAGTTTAAAGTGATTTGTGACGTTCGTGTTAAGTCAGCCAGTATCTCTGATATTGCAATTGTCCCAGTAAATGTGGCGGTTTTACATGCATATCTTCTAGGGTTGCCGGTTTTATCTGCAATTTTTTATATTAAAAAAGAAAATATTTATATTAAAAAATATCTTTATTATATCTTTGTTTTTATTATTATAATTGGATTTGTTTTTAAGGCTCACTCTTTAAAATAATATAATAACGATAACTGATTGTTGTATGCGTGGATTGGAATGTAACAAAAACTGACGTAAGAGTGAGGAGAAGTATGAAATATTAGAATTTTGATTTAAGTTTTAATTATGAATTAAATAGTTTTGTAGGTCATTTATATTTACTCGCGCTAACCAACTCTAAATTATTTTATATGGATGACTCCTCATTCAAATACGTCCAAATTATAGCCTCTACGTATGCTAATTTTTTTCAAATGAAAACCATTGCTGGTGATTTCAATATTTTTGACAACCCTATAAATAGCTTTGGATTGTTATTCACTTTTACACCACAGTCTAACAAGTATTATGTTTATTTAGACCCCAAATATACCGTACACCTTTACAGTGACTAAAGTAAGGAAAGTAATTGGCTATTACTGTTTTATTGCGGAAAAAGGTCTCTTTTATCACACTTAAGTCACCTACACAATGGAGGAAAATTTAATTTAACTTATTTACTTAGGACATTTTGCGTGATGAGAGGTTGTTAGCTTAATTTCGTGTGCTCAACTACATTGTTTCAGTCATTACGAAAATCCGCCAATAAATAAACATTTCTTGCGTTTCTGCCATTAATCATATTAATTTTTTACTTGTCTTTATCGCTATGGAGCTTTAATTATTTCTACGTTTGGTTATTTTGATTTAATATCGTTATTTATTGTAATAAGTAAAATATTGTTTTACGTTTTTATCAGATTAAATGGTAACTGGTAAGAATCACGACCTCTTACTAGCTTTTATACGACTTTTTACACGACTTCGTCCGCATGATCAGGATATATTCACTGATAGGGATAAATTAGCCTATAATGTTCTCCATCTCATATAGTACATGTATGCCAAATTTCGTAGTAATTGGTTAACCATTAAGGCGCTAACAGGTAACAAACAAACAGACAAATTCACTTTTACATCTAATTCTTTTAAAAATTCTGTCAATGTATCTGTTTTTATGTTTATTTTAGCATCATGCAAAAACTACTGCATCAAATTGGATGTTATTTTCACAGTTGAATTCCTAGAAGTCTAATATAAAATCTAGTGTATGTTTTCTCTTGGTATTATTATGATATCAAGAATCGATATTTCATTAATTTTCTTGTTCCTAAAATCCATGCATATGTAGTCGCAGGAATCTAGGAATACATACATATATATCTGTCACGCCTATCTCCCATTAGGCTAGGCAGAAACAATGGAACGCCAAATACTTCGATTCAAACAAACCTTTTTCGCTTCTTCCACATTCTAGGAATTTGGGGTCTAAAATAGTATACCTACAAAAAAGGTATAGGCTATTAATAAACTATTATTAAACATGTCCAACTAACTCAAAATTCAACATTTTATTTTTTATATTTTTCGTCTTATAACTTCATCAGTTAAAAATCGATTTGGAAAGTTATTTTTTTTTTCCGAAAGGACATATTTACAAATTAGTCTCGTATACATTTTATAAAAATCAATTCAGTAGTTTAGTTTTGAAAACAAAATAACCGCCATTGCTACATTTGAGGTCGATTTTTTGTGGAACACAATCTTAAAATCTATTCACTCTTCTAGCCAACTATGTCTTTGTACAATCGATTCGTATTGCTTTGCTTTGTGTAGACCTATCGACTAGTTGGTGCTACTTGTGGGTCAACAGGTCAACGTCGGCCAGAGGTACCAAATTGTTTTTTTTTATTTGGCCTCTACTGAACTTTGAACTAACTGTATGTAAGTTTAATATATGAATCTGAATGCTATTCGATGTTTTGATTACCAATTTGAATATTATTTTGTTGATATGTTTTTTGTTTTTATTTTTGTATGCAACTTATGTTTCATTTTATTTTCAATGACTTTATTTAATATTACTTATGGCTAATTTGTTTATTATAATAATTTATATAATACATTTTATAGTCGTTAGTTTATTAATAAAGAATATAATAATAAATAAATAATTCACGTTTTATACGTGCATAAATCTGAACAAACTTCTTTTTATAATTCACTACTTGTCTTGTGAGTTCTCGATTGAATTTAAATGTATCATAATATAATCCTTTTTTATTTAAAAATACATAATTCTGAATTCAAGATCCCTAAATGATTAACAGATCGAAAAATTTTACTTTCTTACAGCAAAATCCCCCATGTGATCCCGGCATAGAATAGACCATCCATTCCTTTCCCGTGGATGTCGTAAGAAGCGACTAAGAGAGCTTAATGATCGAGAGGTGGGCAGCAGCGTCCTACTTACAACATCACTAAAAGCCTAACTGCGGTTGCCAACCCGCCTGCCAAGTATGGCAACTACTGGCAAAACTACCCTTCTGGGGAAGACTTATGATCAGCAATGGACAGTTAACGGCTGATAAGATGACGATAGCTAAATCCAACCTTTATTTCTCAGCTTCTCGGATCGAGTGTGATCCCCTTTATTGAAGTTAGATTAACTATTATTTGGCACTTTTTTTTAACACTTTTTCATAAGTCATTATCGCATCATAATTTATCTAAGAAGACAAATAAAACAACGGAAATTATGAATGAAGTCCAAAAATAGTTCTTACCTCGTCTTATATATATAATATACTAACGCTAAGACGAGCAGCCTTCATCCATCACACAAATCATGTTTGCAACGTCCACATGGGGTCATTATTTATTTGGCAGCGATCATCATCATTATGTATACGACATCCTCGTGAGATCGAATAATTTATGGTGCAAGTCGGAAACTGAAGGCGTTTTCTCTATCCTATACTATGTAAATAGCGTAATAGTATTTTAAGCACAATATTTTTATATTTATTTTATGCTAGATTTTGGCCCGCTACTTTGTACGCGTGGATTTCAAAAGTAGGACAACTACTGAAATAACTTCTAGATGGCGTACTAAGCAAAAGTGTACAATTTTAATAAAGATAAAATTATGAAAACCGCAACGCATTTGGTGCAGTAGTTTTTGCGTGATGCCCAAACAATCGTACTGATGGAAAGATGAACAAATAAAATTTTAAAAAATCATTGTTTTGGCTTTTATTAGTCTATTTATTAGTATATTTATTAGTATAAATTAATGTTTATTAAATTACTAAATGAAAAAAATATTGTTTAAACAACTTTAAAAATAAGTGTAAGTATTCATTCAGTGGTTCCATAGTAACTATACATCTAAATTCATCATAGTTTAAAATACGACTCTTTAAAATTAATATAGATATGAAAAATAAGAATATGAGCATGTGACAAGTAAAATTAAAAAAAAATATATTGTTTCGTTAATAGTAAAGCGAAGCCAGTATTGAATATACGCTCTAACTCAAAGTTATTTTTACGCTAACAGCTTCTAACTTATCTTGGATATTATATGACCGAGTCCAATTACATCAAAACGCGCTGTACGCTGTTATGAATCGAGCGAGATCACAGTAATTTTGTATTCGTAATATTCCATTATAAGTAGCATATGCGTGACTCAGTTACCGACGTATAAATTATTCGAGTATACCAATTTGATGTTCCTTAAATTCCTTTATGCACACTTTGTAACACAATGATATAAATATATTCACATCAAAGTAAAACTGTACAGATTTATCTGTCGTCGTAAGGAATGAAGTTTCGTATTTCTTATAAACGTATTTTGTAGAATAACTGTTGACTAAACTAATTCCGTTTAATCTGGAAAACGCTGTAATACATCAATGTAACTAACACTAGCTTATGTATATTTCATCTAAATATACATTCTGGATTGCTATGTGGTTCTGGCATAGAATGGGCTACCCCTTGCTCACTCATGGATGCCATAAGAGGCGACCAATGTAGCTTAATGGTCGAAGAATGGGCAGCAGCATCCCACTTGAAACATCATCAAAAGTTTAACGGTGGTTTTCAACCCGCTTTCCAAGTGTGGCAACCACTGGCAAAACCGCCTCTTATTGGGGAGGCATATGTTCCGCTGTAGACAGTTAAAAGTTGGTATGATAGTGATGATGATGACACATTCTAGAGCAGCCTTTCCCAAAGTGGGCGATAACGCCCCCTTGTGGGCGCTGCAGGCCTAAAGGGGGGCGGTAAGTGACCCAGAAAAAAAATGGGGGCATTGTGTAGAGACTTGGGGGGCGATTTGTTGATCTCGAAGTAATAGTGGTTTTTAAGTAGGTGAGAAAAGGGGGCACTAAAAATAATTTATTCTCAAAGTGGGCAGTAGACAAAATAAGTTTGGGAATCCCTGTTCTAGAGGAAGGAATTCACAATAATAGGAACACTAGTCCTAGCGCGTTAATTTGACTTAACAAGGGACCTCCACGCAATCTTTCTGAAAACCGTGGTGGTTAATTCCTAGTAAATTTGATACGATTTGCTAACTAAGCTGACTTTATCTTCCTTGCTTCACTGCTGCACTTGCAAACGTCCTATTTCATTTTTATCCGTAAAAAAAAAACTTATAAGGAGTAAGAAAAGCTTTTTTTTATGCAACGTAGAACGGTAAACAAGTTGATGGCCCATCTGATGAAAAGCAGTAACCGTCGCCTGTAGACATGAACAGTACTATGGACATAACAGAGTATACTGTTTTGCCCATGATACCCCCTATGCACTGCCATTCATGAGGACTAAGATGTCACCTTTCAAACTGAAACACAGCCATATAAACACAACTGCTTCACGGCAGAAACACGAATGGGACTATGAAACCTAAGCATACGATTTTTGTACAAAGTCTCCTTCTGGTAAGCTTGTAATAAAAATTGAAATCTTTCAATAAACTCTGTAATAATTCATTTAAATAGAAATTTTCTACAAAGATAGTGGAATAATTAATAAATTAATATGATAATAACAGGTCTGTCATATGGCGATATATTGAATTGAATTATGCAAATTACATATAAACAGTTGATAAAGTTGTACACTAATTAACGGCAAACGAGATAATTATCATTATAGTTTATGCACTTTCGAGTTTATTCGATCCTTTATCATTATTATCCTGACAGTACTGTTGCATGTGACATATATTATTTTTTTAATTAATTATAAATTTGGCTTTTTAATTGAAGAAATAATGCATAATGTGTAAAAATAAACATACTGTGACAATTTATTTGAAGCCGTGTTTCAAATAGATGCCATTTGAAAATCCATGAAAACTAATTACACAATGAATGTGCAATACATAAAAAAAAAAGATAAAAATTCGCCTTTCAAACAGTTTGATACTACATATCATAAACATGTCGAACGCAATAACAGATAAACAGAAAGACAGAAACGGTAGGAACATTTTCAAACTTTTAATTTTACAGCATATATTACATTATTATATTATTCTTTATTTTAATAAAAAAACTTTTACTTCAAATAATTTTAAACCTATCAATGGATTTCAATAAAATTTAGTACATAGATACACCATATATATTTCGGGTACACCATATGTAGAATAATTTATTCTCAATTATGCAAGCAAAGTTGTGGCGTACAGCTAGTTATAAGTACATAAATAATTGCAAATGTATAATTCGCAGTGTAGATAATTATTTCGCTACCCCAAAATATTTCGCGATCAAGCCCTAAAGAGGGACGTAAATTATTAAATGCACACATGTACCGAAGCTAGTTCATGTCAGAGGGCACGTCATAGTCCCTCAGACGGATAGATTAACATTTAAACAAGCTTTATGTAAATTACACCGCACAAAACCAGTTTCATTTTTCAGATTGCCCGCTTAGTAAAAGTTATTTCGCTCAACAAAAAAGAGACTTTATTTACGAGCACACACACCTACGAGTATAAACGAGATGTTTCATAGATACACATTGTAAATATTTGAATTTCGAACGCGTAATCGCGTGTCTACAAAGAAAATTGAAAGCATCCCTTTAAGAGAGTGTTCTATAAATAAAATTGAACTTTTTTTCCAAAGAATCGTGAGTCGAAAAACGTCAAAAACATTATGAGCCCTCCATATAAAACAAACATGGCGTACACATCTGTTAAATTTTTCTTTAGGTAAAATATTGTACATTCATATATTACTTTTTCCAAAAGGATAATGAAGTGTACAGGCCACATATATTATTTATAGTTTTATATTATTATTTACCAAATTCGAAATTGACATGAATCTCTATTATTTCCATTTGGCTTGCCTTCAAGCCCTAGTCTTCTAAGTTCCTTTCGCCAATGTATATATATTTCCAATGTCCATTCCTGGTTTCCTTTTTCGCCTACAGATGACATTTATTTCATTTATTAAAAAAAGAAGCATCATTAGAAATCATAAAATTAATAACACAAGTAATTCAGTACATTATAGAAAATCAGATCAAAATTTTCGGTGTAATTAATAAAAAAAAAATCCAGGCGAATTGAGGAACGTCTTTCGAAAGTCACTTAAAAAGTACGTCTAGATATAATATCTATTCGTTTGAATTATATTCTTTACACTTACTTACATTGACTTTTGTTAAGCTGCTTAATGGATATTGGTTTAAGTTATTACTTAATAAATATTTTTTTATGTTAAAATTATGTTCGTTCACTGTGAGATTATTTACAGATATAAGTACACATATAATTGAGCAATGAATTTAGAAAGGCTGACAAGTTAATGCCAAGATATTGAGATATAAATATAGATAGTTGCTTATAAAATTTTGCGATTACTACATATTATTAATTAGCTGAATCCCGTGGCTTCATCTGTGTGGATTAGTATATAAAGTATCGTAAGTGCTATATTAGGATATAACCTACCAATATACTTTATTTCTTTCAAATTCGGTCAGTAATTTTTGCGTGAAAAAGTATTTTTTTTATACAACTTAAAATGGCAAACAAGCTGACGGCCCACTTGATGGAAAGTGGTAACCGTCGCCTATAGACATGAGCAGTACATAACCGAGTATACTGTTTCGCCCATGATAGCCCCCATGCGTTGCCATTCTTGAGGACTCAAGTGTTATTTCTCTGTACCCTGTAAATTCACGCCATGTCCCACCCTTTAAACCGAAACACAGCCATGCAAACACAACTACTTCACGGTAGAAACACGAATGGGACAGAGGTACCCAAGCAATCGACTTTTGTACATGGTCTCCCTTTGGTCTAATCCATTCATTCATTGATCGTTATAAACTATCGCTTTTTTCAACCGACTATTATATTAAGGAGGTTGGAGGAGGATATTCTGTTGTATTTTTTTATGTTTATTATCTCATAGCTCCGTCAGTTCTAGACCGACTTGTAAAATTCTTTTTTTTTTATCTATAAGAGTATATTCAAAGATTGGTCCCATAGAAATTTTATCAAAATCTGTTCAGTAGTTTAGTATTTAGATCGAAATAACTTGTTTTGTTACAATTGAAGTCTTTTTTTTTGTGGGACGCAATAATATGATGTAATTTGTATAATTTTTAAACGAATTCTTTCATCCTTGTTAACATTATTATATTATTATTAGATGTGCGCCTATTGTATTTAGTTGTATGTTTTTATTAAGTATAAGGATAAAATTAACATCAACTTTCAATTGTTTAATACAATTTTTTGAATTAACAAGCGCCAATAGATGGCGCTAATCTTACTCATAAACGATTTTGCATGCATATGCTATATAGCCAATTAACATCCAATACGTGCATGAATTCCACCCCTTTTTTTTCTGACCCCGCCTTTTTCTTTATAACCAACCAAACTTAGTGTTTTCAATTGTTAGCAGCGATTGTTCTATCTCCCCCTAAATTAAACACTTCATTAAAAGTATTTTTTAAAATTATTAGCACTAAAAACTCTTGGTTTATTATACTTATATTTTCGCCAACAATTCTAAAAAAAACATAATTTTCATAAGAGATCCCTGAATATATAATTTCATTAATTATTTTCCTCTCGTTTACAAGTCACTTAACTCATGATTATCCCAGTCTTATCTTAATGGATAAAAATAAACAAAATAGAAGGGTGGGATATGGCGTGAATGTACTGGGTACAGAGGAATAACATTTGAGTCCTTGGTAATGGCAACGCATGGGGGGTATCATGGGCGAAACAGTATACTCTGTTATGTCCATGGCACTGCTCATGTCTATAGGAGACGCTTACCACTTTCCATCAGGTGGGCCGTCAGCTTGTTTGCCATTCTAAGTTGTATAAAAAAAAAATGATAATCCTTACTAAAATTATAGATGTGAAAGTGGGTTAATCTGTTTGTTCAGCCAATCATAATGAAATTTAGTATACAAGTACTTTCTGGGATGGAAAAGGACGTAGTCTATCTATTTTTCTAGGTATATCAAACAAAGTATGTTGATTATTTATTACAATTAATCAACATACTTTGTTTGATATACCTTTTTTGATTATTCAAAAGGATATATAAAGATTCAGCGACACGCACATGACAATCCTAATGTTGCAGGCGTCCATAGGCTACAGTAACCTTTCTTTTAATGGATGCTCATTGAATGGTAACCCCGCCTACGCTATCGGTATACGCTGCCAAGGCACCAGTGAGGGATGATAGATGAGAATGAAAAGGCAGGTCACTTAGATCATCGTGATGAATACACCTGGAATTCAGCATGATAGTTTCCAGGGGGGACCACTTAGATGTCGACCTGATAGGGCATGTTGCTAGCAATAGGACTGGTCCCTTCCCTTCCGCTACAGCGACCGTTTACCATCAGACACACTCTATGTTTGTTTGTCATCTTTATGATATGAAAAAAAAAATCCTATTCTAGCGGTCAAAGCCGCGGGTAAAAGGTTTATTAGTATACAATAACAAATACTAATATACAACAAACTCCCAAATCAAGCACAGCATAGATACATTTTCATTAATCCGTTATTTCATTAATAAACGATTCTCAAAGGATTCAGATTTTCCCAAATTACCGAGTGCGGCGCATTCTTTCATTACACTTTTTAAAACGGCCACTTGGAAAGCGGCGCGAAACAGAGAAAAAAAAAATACACAGAGAGGGATTGCGGGCAACAAAAGGCGAATGGGATGCGTTTAATCCTGTCCGGTCGTCATTTCGCCAGTTCCACGGAGAGAAAATTGAATTTATTATCGGCTGTATTTGAGTGACGTGTTATTTCACACGACGCCAAAGGAAAGCGACGGAGCGTCGGAATCCAATCAGTCAGACGGCGGATACGATGGTTCGATATACTAGACTATCAGCGAATGAACTGACGAACTGAAAATGGCGTTTTCTATTTGATGTACGGTGAGGATTTTTGTGTTAACATTTTTTGGTGCGAACGACGGAATCAGATTTGTCGTGTTGAGTCAATGAATATACCTATTACACACCTATATGGTACATTTTACAGACATTCTGTACTGACATGCTAAAACGTACGTTATATACTTACAATAACTTCTATGTTATACTATTAATATCATCATCATCATATCAGCCTTTAATTGTCCACTGTTGAACATAAGCCTCCCACTTGGGAGGTCTCCTCTTTCCTCCAGTAGTTCTCCTCTTTTTTCATTTAAGAGTTTCCTCTTATCGGTGCAACTAATTCATGCATCTTCTTCCAGCCAGTTCTATCCCCGGCCATATCCTTGACCTCTCTACGACATGACACCTAGTATTTCTTTTATCTGTCCCATGTAGTTATTCCCTTAGCCAGTAGTTACCCATACATATTAATTAATATAAGGCTGTGTTATTTACTTTATTTTATTATTATTATTACTATCGCGAGACAGCGTTAATTGCATGGCCCTGTTTCGGGTAATAACTTAATTTGTGATAAAAATATCTATTATCATTTTCATCATCATGTCGGCCGTTAACTGTCCACTGCTGAACATAGGCTTCCTCCTATTGAAGGGTTTTGTTCGTAATTGCCAAGCTCAGCAGGCGGATTAGAAAAAAGTATTTATATATGCTCCTAATATATCACTTAGTACAAATAATATTTTAAATATATTAATTGACCTTTATCAATTATGGAAAAATATACTTCGAACAAAATACAAATATAATGTATGAAATAAGTATGCAATAAATAATTTAGTGCAAACAAAGAACAACATTATAAGATTAACGACGCTGTTGCATAAATATAACTGGATTAAAATGAGTGCGCGACGCGAAGGCGTTTCTCAGAAGTCCAGCCCGTGTACCTTTGCCAATTAAATCGTGCTTTTTCTTTACATTTTTATTTGCACACTCTCTACATGTACACGGGTGACTTACGCTTATGGCCGCGTACTATTCCAGAGAGTTTAATGGAATTAAATAAAAATCAATACAACATCGGAATACCAAAAAAATTGCAACTTTATAAAAACGGGCCTATCGTGAAACGGAACGCATCCATTTATTGGCAGGATATTACTAAATACGTTCCGAATCCCGCATATACCGTACAATTTCTCTCCGAACCGAATGTCTATGAAAATTTAATTTCAAAAATCGAATAAACCAATCCGACTTGGAGTGCGTTCGGTTCTCGCGCACGGATATCAGGTTCCATAATAACGCTGTATAGAGAAAATGTTTTATTGGTCTTGTCGCCTCTTCTACTAGCAATAAAGGCCACTCCCGATATTATCGTCGGGTATAAACTGCACCTTTATTATTTCTTTGTGTTTTACATTGGAATACCCAATGCCTCCTGTATTGACTACTTATTGGCAGTTATTAGAGCTCGATTTTAATTTTAGAATGTTCTCGAACCTAGACATTTTTTTAATTACGAATGAGAACGAAATCTGTGTTAATTTTCAAATAAAATGATTCATTTTTTAATTAAAATGTGCAGAGTAAAATGTATTCGCGACAAGAAATCTTTTTTTTAATTTAACAATTTTAATTAATTTACATGTTAATTTTTTTTAACTGACAATTATATCATAACTAAATAAAACATAGGAATCTCTGTATACTGAATCACGTGGACAAATTTACGGAAAATAGCTATGAATAAATGTATGAGGTTTTTCAAGAAGGGTATATAAATTTGTAATAATTTAATTATAAGGATATATATATGGTATAATGTTTTTTTAGGGTCGGCAACGCGCACGGGACACCCCTGATGTTAGAGGCGTCCATAGGCTACAGGAACCGTTTACTTTCTTTCATATGGGCAAATGTTTGTTTGCCATCTTTGGGATATAAAAAAAAAGTTTAATTCGAAAGTTATTTTCAATTGACATATAAATACAGAGTTGCCAGATTTCGGCATCTCTTAATTATACATAACTTTCTAAATTTTAACTTCGTTTCTGGAAATACTACCAATAACAAAATTAAAGTTGAAAAAGTATTTCGCCATCCAACCAAGCGACGGTCTATTTACATGCGTAACGTGGAACCCTTAAGTACCTCGCTTCGGCCCGATATTATCCGGAATAAGGTGCTATAAAATTTTTTTATTCGCTTATTTTATGTTTCAGTCACGAATTTTTCTATGAATTTACGTTACTTAAAGGGTCACAATTTATAATAAAATTTGTCAAGGAATTAAAATTGTATTTTTGAATTTTAAGAGTTTTACTATTATACATTTTCGGTTTGGTCAATTATAAGTCTATATTATTTTTACACAGAAGTCCAAAAGAATTGAATAAAGGATATAATATTTTTGAGTTACATGATGCATAAATAAAAATGCACATGTAATTATAATAAACAAACTTTTTATAAAATACGAACAACAATTCGACCTTATCAAAGCGACCTTAAGGTAAATATGTATAAACGTTTCTTAAGGAAATTTTGTATATTTTCAATTTCCTCTAACAAAAATAAATGAAAGGATTATATATCTTCTGTCAATCCGGAAGGCATATATTATGTATTGCTTAAAATAATAATCAAAAAATTCTAATTTTATGATATCGTATCGAAGTCAAAATTGTACACTAAATATTTTTTGTAAATTTTTGTACATAGTATACGTGATAATGAATCCTAAATTATAGTTTTTGAAACTTTTATTTGTATTTGTGTTATCGTTTCAAGTAAAAATGACTAGGTCAATATTTAGAAAGAATAGAATGTTGAAAAAATCACACCCTTCCAAAGAAAAAAATATAAATTTATTTTTCTCCAAGTTAAAGAGTCCTTTTGTTAATAGTAGTAATAAATGTGAAAGCGAATCGTTTTGCTTTTAGGACCTTAAAGGCTTGAGCAATCATTATTAAATTTTACTATGCCGACGCACCTAGTATTTGAGATATCAATTTTATTATATTATTTATTTTCTTAATATAAATATTATTTCTTTGATCGACCAGTAAATCAATACATTGAAAACACGCAGACGACGTAGCCGGTAAAAACTAGTTTAGACCAAATATGAAATTGTTTCCAAGTTTTTCAATTGTCATTATGGAATATATACATCTAACCCTTTAAAAAGTAATGGTCGGCACATAAAAACGAATGACTTCCATATCAAAGGACACGCACGATCAAGAAATGATGCTAAGTTTCCATTCGTTTATTTTCTTAAAATCATAACCCACATTCACTTAGTAATAATGTTCATATTTTTATATGTACATTAATAATAGAATGTTTGTTTCTATATTTGGAATAAAATATTTAATGGACCTACTTACAGGATGTTTACAATAAAAACATTTAGCGAGTATATTTATTTTTGTGTATATTTGTTTCTTGTTACATTATTTCATGTTTAGATTCGAAGAATAAAAGTAATGAGGGCGAAATTGATCCTTTTTTACTTCTTATTTGGTTCTTGGAACTATTATTTAGTTTAACTTTTTACCTGCAATTCAGCATCTTTATCTACTTATCAGACGTCCATTGCGGGATATAGGCCTTCTCTATAAACTGTCATAATGAAAGGGCTATGCCATCTATACTCACAGACTTTCTGCAAAGCATTTAAGGTACTCACTCTGTCTACTACCAACATAGTATTTACTTGTAATTATTTTAATAAAATTAAAAGTTTCTATTTTATTATACTAATAGAAATAATTAGTTAATTTTAGTGTTTTTTATTTTATTTTAGTGGTTTCTTCAATTTTCAAATAAAATATCATTGTAGGTTTAAAGTATGGCTGTAATTTTGGTGATAACATTTAAACATGATAAAATTGATATTAAAAAATTAAAATTTATCTTAATCAAAGCTGTTAATTGAAAATTACAATCGACGATGAAAAAAGGCGTAAAAGCACTTACGTCAAACCATTCGCCTCACACGCTTATAAACGCCCTAATAAATGTTATACTTATTACCATATACATTGTTTCAATTTCCGCATTCCTGCAAAAATAGACGTTACTGTACTAGATATAAATAACATTATCATAAAAATTCATATAAACAACATATTTAATAACGCTAACCGCATCTTCTATTGGTTCCATTTAAGGCACCGCTCAGCGGCGTTGTTTGATATCTCGCGTTGAGTTGACTCGCTAGTCGCTAGTCTACCATTCCTGGCTGCATCTTGATACCTTGACAATTCAATACACCGCCCACAGATAAGTAGCATTACAAATATTATCTGACAATGTGAAAGACGCGTCACATAAAAATCTTTATGGGGTGTCTACACGTGTTGGTATTGTGTATCACAGTCGTTGTATGATATAGTGTGCATGTCTTTTGGCGGATATTTTTTACATGCAACTTAGCTTTAAAATGGCAAGCTGACGGCCTATATGATGGAAAGTGGTAACCGTCGCCTATAGACATGAACAGTACTATGGGCATAATATAGTATACTGTTTCGCTCATGATACCCCCCATGCGTTGCCATTTCTGAGGACTAATGTGTTATTCCTCTGTACTCTGTAAATTCACTGCCATATTAAGATATGGCACTTCACCCTTCAAACGGAAACACAGCACCCACAACTGCTTCACGGTGGAAACACGAATGGGACAGAGGTACCCAAACAAACGACTTTTGTACAAAGTCTCTCTTTGGTCATGTTTGTATATTCTCTTTTTTTATTCCCGTTATAATATATATATATATATATATATATATATATATATTCTCACAGCTCCAAACATAGGCTTTCTGAGCTCTAACCTACTTCTTGGCTTGACCTAGAGATGAGCCATCTTCCCCGATGACGATCATCTTTATTCTATAAAAAAAATAAGTAATGTTATTTCATTACATGTTTACCTATATTTAAATATCTACCACCAAGTATGGGGGTTAGGGATTGTTAGTAATAAGGTTTAACAGCCCCATTGCTAGTGATATTAGGTCGACCACCAAGCGGTTTCTTATGGAAACCATTGTGGCTGATTCTCGTTGAATTCGTCACGATGGGCCAACTGACCTGCTTTCATCCTCATCTATCATCTCTCGTTGGTGCCCTGCCAGCACATATTGATGGCGTAGGCGTTGTTATCATTCAATTTTCACCCATAAAAAGCCACTAGATACGTTTGATCAATTGATCGACTCTAAAGATGACAGTAAAACGATTACAACAACATAACAATCCAGAAGACTTATTGACTATGAATGAATTTTATCTTTATTCAATATTTTATAAAGTATTCTATACTTTAAAACTTACACCTTTATTTATAAAAAAACATCAAATATTTCATAAACCTATTTTAACTATTACACTCTTTTGTCACTTTATTTCAAATTAGGAATTAAGCACAAAAGAAAGAAACGACACAGTTTAATAGCTAAAACAGCTTTATTAGAGATTAGGCATTTTTATGATTAAGAGAGTTACTGTATTGAGTACTGATATAGTTTATTTTAATTTACGTAAGTACAACCCAAGGATATAGCTAGTATTTAATTAACGAACTTCAAAGAGTAATAACTCTTTCTTACTTTTTAATAATTTAAAATAAAAGAAATTAGTCAATAAATGTAAATATCTCTATCTAATCATTTAATCCATGCAAATTTTGTATCTATGTCAATAAAATTAATGATCATTATTCTTGTTTACAGGTAAGCGGTTTAGCTCCCACGTCAGTAATTACTGTATAAAGCACATCCGAATACAGTAAGTAAATAAAGAAATTATCATTTAAAGGATGCAATGTACTGTTCTTCCTTTGATGTCGACTAAAACATGCGAAAGTACTATTCTGTTATAAATGGCACATTGATATATACTATCTAGATAGGACAACGACTGCATAATCGCGCTTTTACTGGAACGATCATAAAATTAGATATACTAAAAGCCGTTATGGATCGAGTGAGGTAAATGCGGAAGTATAATTTTCTGATGATAAAGTATATATGGTTTAAAAGATTTTGATCATTTGTTATTTTATAAAATATATTGGTTTATTATTTTGTCGACATACTATATATTTTTTTACTATAAATTTAAAACTATTTATCTCTGTATTTATATAATCTGTTATAAAACTTTACATTTATATATATATATATATATATATATATATATATATATATATATATATATATATATATATATATATATATATATATATATATATATATATATATACATATTATTTTATTATTATGTATTATTGGTACAGATTATATAAATATTATTTACGTTTATTATAAACAATTATATAATTTAAAAATTTAATAGTCATTTAGAAAACATTAGGATATAATGATTTTTTTATGAAATACATCTTAAGTATGATTATAATAAACAATTAATTTAACCTAGTTAAAGAATATACTTATATTTCTCAACATCGATTAATATAAATAAATCCCTATACTAAATTCATTAAATATTTAATCACTTCAATAATACTCTGCACACGTATTGGTCATATTATAGTCATGACTATTAATATAATTTTTCACAATTCCAAAGAGAATTTCACAATATAATTCACACTCTCAATTTAGGGAAGTGAGAATAGTGACACCACTTTGACAAATGACTTTATGACCCTCGTTACCCTTCCATATTTAATATTTCTATGTTTGTCACGATGATTATACGTTATCCGGCGCGAAGGATGGAGTTGCGGGCAGGGAGCGCTTTGATGTCCGCCGCCTTGGCCGGTGGTCCAACAGTTATAGTTTCTTCCTTTTATTCTTGCGACGTTTCCCATATGGCTTCCGTCCCTTTCGTATATCCATTACGAGAGTAAGGTAGAAGGCGAGTACGCTAAATGAGTATCGAGCGGTTTAGCGCATCCATTAAAGTATTATCTGTGGTAGTTTATAAAGGTAGACGATTCGTTCAATTTATTTGTTTTAAACGAAGCTTTATAATTGTATGCACTTAATGAGTAAATATTTATAAAAGCTAATTACAAATTATAGATAAGTTTATTTACAGTATGCTCAGACCATAAATATCGTAGTCTGTTTCAAACGAATAACTTAACCGGCCATAAGACTGCTGATGTTAAATAGGAGCATAAATAAAAAATATATTAATTGATTTGTTTTCGATTTCTTACTAATTTCATTTAGAATATGTTTTTGTGGTAATTTTAATGAAATTCAGTTTTTATTATTAAGTTCTTTTGATACAAAATATAATGCAGAAATTTTTTTAACATTCACTATTACGCTGTAAAAGTGTTATTGAATTGATTATTCTTCATAGATTAGTTAGTTGCTGGTACAACTGTTACTGTTTAGTTTAAAAATGAATATACTGAAATTAATATTATTTTAAACTGTAATTTAACAACATAATAGCTTTCCAGGTGTAATATAATCTACAATAAACAACGTCGTGTATTTTTAAACAACCGGTTTAAATTCACTTTGAGTGACTCTGGTAAACATTTGGAAGTCATCCAAAACGATTTATAACATTTGATTTTTATATAGAAATATAAATTATTTATAGCCATATATCATTATTTGTCTTGGGAATGTGTGTATAAATTACCATTTACAATAATGTAGTGGTGTTAACACGATTTCTAACAGTAAACAGTTTTGGTTCGTTCTTTGTTCAATTTTTTTTTATAAAATATATCGAATTATACTTTTCTGTGTCTGTACTTTTAAACGATTCTCTAATCTTAATAATTTATGTAAATTAAAAAATACTAATTGTTTTTATATGAATCAATGAGCCTATAAAATCATTCGCGGTATGAAGTTGGGCATCAAAGAGCAACTTTTTAAGGATTTGCATCGTATCTGAGACTATGTTCATTATAATTATTTCAACATATTGTTATTCATTATTGAACTTTTTTCATAAATGCTATAAGGAACAATTTTCTAAGCTCACCTTTCTTAGAAGTATAATTTATGAGACTTTTATGTTAACTGTGGAAGATATTTTTTTTTGCAATATTTTTAATATCATTACTCCAACTATATCATTTTATACTGAGTTTGCCTGTATATTTTGTATAAATAAAATTTTCATGATACAGATCTATATGAATGTATTATGAAAATCAGGTTTTACGTTACAAATTTAATATTGATTTATATTTACATTATGTTTCTATTTTCGTGCAAACTCGCCATAGCCCCGTTAAGAGGATTTCGCGGGAGTGAGACGTTTACAAGAGCCTTAACAATGTTATTCTTCGCCTTGACAAGCTTACGGGCGGCGATCAATCATATCGAAGTGTTGTGGTTATTAAAGTATCGACTGTCGATTCGAATAATATTATCGATGAAATTTGTCAACAGATTTTTTTGCATTACAATTGTTAGTACAGTGTATTGTATATATATATCTATATATAGAAATACAGGCGTAGTGATGTGAGCGTTTAAATAATTTGTGTCCTAATTATAGTCAATATACTCACGTCATATCGCGTGTCAGTTACTGTTAAATTACCACAGCCATTATTTTATTACAACAATATTAAATAAAAATACGCCAGACACTTACGAATAATGAGACTTATGCTAATTAAATATAAGATTCATTTTTAAAAATTAATTCATTGTTCAAAAATTATCTTAATTATGAAATTAAGATTAATTTGTCACTGAATAATAAAGGGCAAAATGAAGCCTAACTGCGGTTACCAATCCGCGTGCCAAGCGTAGCATCATCATCATGTCAGCCGTTAATTGCCCACTGTTGAACATAGATCTTTCCATATTGGGAGAGAGAGGCTTTGCCAGTAGTTGCCACTCTTGGCAAGCGAATTGGCAACCACAATTAGAGGCCTTGATGATATTTAAAGAGGAATGCTGCTGCCCATCCCTCGACCATTAATTTCCCTTAGTCGCCTCCTATGACACAAGACGAAACGTGGAAACTTCTGACAAAACCCCCCTTATAGGGGAGGCCTATGTTCGGCAGTGAACAGTTAATGAGTGGCTAAACGCGCGCTCTAAATCTTAAGTTATTTTTCGTCCAATGATTCTTGAGGAAAAAATCCTTATCCCTTTTTATCCCTCTTTTTTATTTCGATTTTACCACATTCTTTATTATTTTAATAATGATTATCATTATTTATTTCTGTTCTGTAATTTTTTTTAAAAGTCGATATAGATGATTTTAATCGATATTTCTTCACATTGTCACTAAAGCGTCACTACATTTAAGCCCCTTTTCTGGGGGGATTTAATCGGGATAATACATGTGTCGCATCTTATTACCAATCTCAGATTGTGGCGAGAGCAAACAGGCTGTGAGCCCTCGAGTCAACATGATATCACTTACGGGACCTTTCCTCACAAAGTGTATTTGTATTGACGAATTCTTTTTCATCTTTTAGTGTCCCTGTTTACACGATGTATCGTGTCGCAAATAAAAATATGATGTTCATATAAAAAAAAAGTATGCTCACGATTCTAATACAGATTAGGTAGTCAGAGGTGTGGGTTCGATTGCTGCAAACAGAATGGTGAACATGGTAAACAGTGGTTGGTAACTTGGTTACGTTTAGCCGAAATAATTTAAATCAAGTTAAATGGTATCAAATCTTTCGCATAAATTAAGTTCGTTAACGCTGTTTACAATCATTAGAGAGATAAACAAAATTTGAGACATGATGTTATTTTGATGGTGAGTTTTGAACTAGTCACTATTTTGAGTATTAAGTAGCGTAGTTTCGTCAGACAATATATGAAACTGATATAAATACACTTCGATGATTATGATGAAATTAACTCCATCCATAACTTGCTCTGTTATAACTACATAGGTATTTCTTTTAATTTTAATTTACGATGTCTCTAAATACAACTTTTGCTTATAAATGTAAGGTTTTATATTTAAGTATATATGTTTATATTTGGTATATTTGACTGTAGAAAAAAAAAAAGAAACATCAAACAAATCATAAACAAAGATATCAAATAGTTTTGAATAAAATAAAAATATCTTGTACTTTATTACTTCACCATAACCGAGTGACAAACATAATAAATACTATACTTAGAACTCATAAACACCGATGTATATATACAGTTGTCAACGGTTTAATGTGGCAGTGAATTAGTCCCTCTTAGTTTTCAAATAAATAATTGTAAACGACACTTGGATGACTTGTAGTCAAGTGCTACGTACGTTAGTGTATTGAAGAGCCTATATGCTCGTATAAGAGTACAATAGCTGATAAATTACGCAATGACACAGTATATATTTTGTCAGTGTGCCAACACTAAGTCGCCTTCGTGATTGGATTTCTAAAAATATGATAATAGTAGAATAAATATTTATGTTGGTATAAATTTCCCGAGACTAAAAACTGATTACACGTGGGGCCTTTGCTTAGTAACAAAGCGTGACCTTCATTGTCACAAGTGTAAAAAGAAACTAAAAGAACTTCGGAACATGATCGATATGACTTCCTTAAGATGACAGTCCTTTAGGAATTTCTTTGTTTTCACTGGAAATCCTTTCTTCATAGATGTAAACCATAGTCAAATAATAAAAGCTCAAAGCTTTATTTTAAATTTACGTTGATATTAGCTGTGTACCGCGGCATTTCTCGCATGACACATACGATACTTTAATTATCAGTATATTAGGTATCCTATGAAATGACTATTCAAAAATGGTAATTATTAACTTGAATGAAAATAATTTATAACCGATTGCAAAAAGATAGAGGTTCTCAATTTGATTCTATTGTATTGTCTTTTATTTTTAATTTTTATTACTTTAATTTTTTTTTATTACAATCTACAGATTGCTCCCATAAATTTATTATCAAAATCAGTTTAGTAGTTTAGTTTTTAAAATAAAATAACTGATTTTGAAACAATTAAAGTTTTTATTTTGCACAAGATCTTTAATTATTATTTATTTTTATGTGGTAAGTTAGAGTATAACCTACCAGTGTACCAAATCATTCAAATCCGTTCAGCCGTTTAAGGGTAATTGAATAATAAACATCCAAACATCTTTACATTCTGAAATCCTGATTCTGAAGTAATATCAATTTTCTGTATACCCAACGAGAGACAAGTTTTACATATATGTATGATTTGAGTCAATAACAATAATATGAATTACATATAATAGTTTAATTTCATCATATACTTACCTGTTTTATATAAGAGAAATATATAAAGATGTATATATAAGAGGAAGTTTGAAAGTAGCACCGGTTATAGAAATGTTGACAAGTAGTTTTTGTCGTGGTTTTTATTTATACAATGGCAAACAAGCTGATGACCCATCTGATGGAAAGTGGTAACCGTCGCCTATAGACATGAGCAGTACCATGGACATAATAGAGTATACTGTTTCGCCCATGATACCCCCCATGCGTTGCCATTCCTGAGGACTCAAGTGTTATTCCTCTATACCCAGTGAATTTACGCCATATCCCACCCTTTAAACCGAAACACAGCCATGCAAACACAACTGCTCCACGGTTGAAATACGAATGGGACAGAGGTACCCAAGCAATCGACTTTTGTATAAAGTCTTCCTCTGGTGTGGACATGTGATGTGCAGGGAAGAAAATAATATGACATGAAAAGAGATCTGAATGTAGATTGTTATAGGTATTGTGATGGTCCCCCCCTTTTGTACCCCTTTTATAAAATAACTACCCTCTCTTTACTAAGCTACACATGGAAAACCTACAAAGCCTATAAAAAACCTACGAAGGCTTAATCTAATGAAAACCCATGAAAATCTAATGAAAACTTACCCTAAAGAATGGCCTAACACCCTCAATATAACCCCATACCTATATTGCTTTATATATCCCAAACATCCTATGAATCATATAAACCCTTACAATAACATATAATATTGAACAGATCTTATAGTAGAACACTTGATCATTTGGCCAGATAAATAAATGTGTGATCGTCTAGTAATGTAGGACCCGTCGTGTGTGTAATAACCAAAAGGTTCTTTAATTGGTATATGATAGGAGTTAAATAATGAAGATAATTGATAAAGCTTTAAGGATTAAAAATAATTAATGAATTACACTCATTATTCGTGTAACTAGGAAGTTATGTTAATTTAATAGTAAATTACAGAATAACTGTAATAATAAAAAATGGGGGAGCGGTCGGGCCCCTCACACGCCCGGACCAGTGGAAGACTTTCCAACTATCTATAACTCTTCCTCCTAAAAGGTAGGGAAGGGTATTACTATTTATTAATGCACTCTGATGGTAATAAGGGCATGAGTATTCTCAGTTCCAAACCAAACATAAGTACATTTACTTCAACATTACAGTGGCTCCACCAGCCCCACGATGCTTCCAGTATAAATTAGTGTTTGCCAGAGGCAAACGGATCGGAACTGAAATCCCAGGATCACTCCGACACAAGAGCTTACTCATGGGCGATGACCCTTTCAGTCCTATATGGCGACATAGAGATCACCCACTAACAGTACGAAACTGTTTCCCAGCGTCACCCTGTTACGAGCTTACTCAATGGGGGTTTCCCTTCGGCTCCACAAGAGATCAGACCAAGAAGCGAGATCACCCAGACACCAGAACCTACTTTGTTGGGACATAACCCTTCGGCCCTATAATGTGACATTAGAGATCACCTGTGAAGACAGTCCGATAGAGATGAAGATTTGTGTGATAGGGGATACCTTCCACACCCTGGAATTGGCCAAGCCATATAATGTTGATAATTGCTATATCATAACATAGCATTGTCAATTTAATATTATTTACTTAATACCAAGAATACTCAAGGTTCAAGTTAAATCTGTTGATTAGGCCGGAGCCTAAGAACGAGTAGTCCAACCAATAGGTTGAGAGCTACTAAAAGTAATGAGTGCTATTGAATGAACTATAAGTCCAGTCAATTATTTTATTTATTATTGTTGATTAACCACATTGTGAATTAACCAATTATTTATTCAGAGAGATTTATCTAAAGGAACTATAAGTCCTTTAAAAGACACTGATTAATCACAAGTTAACAACGTCTCGTGAAATAACCAGTTGGGTTTTCTATAAGTTTGAGGACACTAAGTCCAACAAGCTATTATTGTGTTGAGAGTAATAGAGATCTTTTGTAATATTTGTAGAGGTTTGATTAATCACATTGTGAAATAATCAGATTAAATAATTATGTAGCTTTATAGAGAGGACTATAAGTCCTAATTGGTTGTTGTCATAAGTACTAATAAATTACACATTAAAGTGCCAGGTCAATTATTATATATAGGTATATAGGAAGGACAATAAGTCCTATTTGTGTATGTTGTAGTAGTAGAGGCAATATATTGCACAATTATAATGTGAAAGATATAGATTAAATATATATTTGTATAGAAAGGACAGTAAGTCCCATACAATTATTGTAGCTGTACTATAGTTATACTATATCTACTTCCATTTAGTGTCTTAGTAAACCTATTTACTAAGAGGATTTTTCAGATAAACAAGTGTTTTAGTGTTTAAATCATCATGATTAAATTCCTAAGAAATTAGGTCTTTAAATAATTATCATATCATTTAAGTGAAATTTATCATATAAATAATTCCAATATTTCCCCTACAGTTATTATAAAATAACTGAAAATTATATAAATTTTCTATAGATTTAGATATAGAATCATAACGTGTATATTCTCCTTTTGTTTGACATCTGTCACACTAATGACGTATTGAATGACGTATTGATGTATTGAATTGAATTTTGATTATCTATCACAACTGTCAACGTAACAAATACTAGCAAGTTTGTTTATTTGTATTTGTTTAATATAATTAAATATAAAATCATCATATATCAACCGTAATATATAACTAAATTATCAGTGACATAAATAATCATGGTTTACACCAGAAATAATTAATAGTATCCAGTAATGCTGCAGTTTTATATTCATATCAGTAGCCAAGCTTACTTTCAAATTCAAGAATGAACAGAAGATTAGAAGTTTAACATTCTTATTGCAATTGTACTTGCAATAATATATACATACAGTACTAATTATCAAGAACATTCCTCAAATACATGAGTGGTGAAGATTTCCCAATATGCTATCTATTTGATTCCTAACCTCTAATGTAAATTTATTAAAGAAGTGAATAATCAGTGTTAATGTTTGCTTTATTAATATTTAAAGTAATTGTCCTAACTTGATATTAATAGGATAATATCTCCTTGGATACAGTCCGACATAAACATATAACTCAATAATTAAATTTATAAAATACTAATATTATATTTTACTACTTGTATATCTCCATACTATTCCCATAAAATATTCAAAACATGTATATTAAATATAAATCCAGTAAATATTCACTAATATTAACCCTGTCCGAACTTGTCTAGTCAATATAACATGAACAAACAACATACATACAAACCCCATCGCCAGGACAACTTCCTTTCTAAATATGAGCAAAATACATAGCCTCACAAGTGTCATACAGTACCAATTCCATACTGAACCCCACACCTAGTCAAGAGCAACTATAGTCAGAGAATCTTTCAGTACTTTTATTACCATTAGGAAATAAATCCACACCTATAATATCAGCATAATTAAATATTATTAGTAATCAGTAATACACACAGAATTGTTATTATCAGCTTGCTTACTACAACAAAATCAATATTAAAGTTTATAATAAATCAAGACAAAATATCTATTTAAACAATACAGGCTTGTTTACCATAAATACCCCACAGTCACATGAATTTATCTAGTAACACAATTAATAATGTATTAAAAGTATTACATTCACATAATATCACTTGCAACAGTTAAGCTGTCTCTTTGTACATCTGGTGTAAAACAAATCCCCACATGTAGCCATGGATAATCAAATATAGACTAAGAATCATTAATCTGGTCGACCGAGTAATGGTATAAAACCACTTCACCATGAAGCGTTAAGTATGAACAGATATTCCAAACCAACACTGTAATAGTGTAATAAATACAAATATTTCATCATCATCATCGTCTCAACCATCACCAACCCACGACTGAACACAGGCAATTTCCACCGACTGACACAAGGAACGGCCCCACAATACACATAAAACAGTCACTCCAAACAATGGAGGTAGCCCACACCGCACTTGCATTTACAGGGTCGCCACTCAATAACCCCTCTCTCTCTCATCAATGGCTGTTTCCCCAGCAATGAGACCAGACCATAGTCACTTTAGTCTATTATCCTCAATAAATAAATACTTTATAATAACTAGATATGAAACTAGTTAGTATTATAATAGTTTAATAGCTGATTTAATAAATATTTTCCAAAACTGGACAATTAGAACATTGAATCAAATTGATGAAGTTCTATCAAACGACCATATAATTGGATTTTGTATATGAGTAGAATAACGTAAGTACGTAAATTATATTGATGTAAACTTTGTTCAAATGTGATTGCATTTAACGATATACGCATTACCTAAAGGTATATAGACTCGACTAAATACGTATTTTAATAGTTGTTGGGAAAAATATTAAGTATAGACTTTGCCTGTGATCACAGTCAAAAATCTAACTACGTAGTAATAAATGGAACAAGCTCACCGGATTCTCCAGTCTTCTATTGATTAATTTCACACACTTAATCGATAGTGATACACTAAGATCTCAAACCCCTTCATCGAACCAGTCCCTCCTAGATCTATATCCTAGTTATTTTTTTATTTTATTGCGCAGTTCCTTAAAACACCACTCCTGCGCCATTTTTTTTTTTTTTTTTTTCTTTTATTGCGCAATTCCTAAAAAGCGACTCCCGCGCGCCCGCCGATCTGCCGTCCTTTTTTTTTCTTTTTTTTTTTCTATCATTCTCTAATAACGTCATAGATTATGTCACCGAAGGGTAGATATTTCAATAATCAGATTTAGCCTATTATTCGAACTGAACTTTTCTTCAAATTCCATTTAATTATATGTTAACGTATTTTGGTATTTTCTATTAAAT
Source organism: Galleria mellonella (assembly GCF_026898425.1). Taxonomy (NCBI): domain Eukaryota; kingdom Metazoa; phylum Arthropoda; class Insecta; order Lepidoptera; family Pyralidae; genus Galleria; species Galleria mellonella. The sequence continues at coordinate 1,561,790 of NW_026441985.1, read as the reverse complement.
TGATTATCGAATTTATAAAACTTCAAAGGCTCTCATAAACCTTATTAAACTGTGTTGTATGCATCCTTTTTTACATCTGATGATAAAAGGTAAACTATAATTTGGTTATATATAAAATATAATATTTTTTTGTTTAATTTATTAAATTTTCTTGTGACATCCACTACACTTTGGAAACACATCAAAGGAGTTTCCTTTCTGTGTCAATATTTCATATATGGTAACGTCATCTCTGTACGCTATTGTGAACCTTGACTTTAAAGTTTGTTTATATTAAATAGCTCAGCTTTCGCAGCGGTCACCCATAGGAACCCCTGTTTCTTTTCTATGTACTTATGTTATTAAACCTATTGTACTATAGGCGAACCGTCACATCCGACCCCTTAATTATCAAGGAGTTTACCGGATTGATAATTACAAATATTCTGTTGCACTCCCCTTCCCCTCTTGAATCTATTTCCCTATAAGCGAACCGTCACATCCGGCCCCCTAATTATCAAGAAGTTTACCGGATTGATAATTACAATAAGATAAGTTTTATATGTAATAAATTCAATGCATGTAATTACAATGTCATAAACAGCATAAATGAATACAATCCTAAATGTGTGTAAAGGAATCTATAAAACCTAAATGTTTGAAAAGCCTAAGTTTGTGATGAGTCTAAATGTATAAAATCTGAATATGTGAAGAGCTTCAAGTAAAGAACCCAATAGATACTCTATTTGTATCAGTAAATTTAGATAAAGTATCTATTTAAAGATACAAGTTAAACACCTAAGTGGAAGTTCAGAATAAAAGCCTAAATGTATGAGTGTAATGTATCAACAAGCGAAAGAGCCTAAATAGAAACCTAAAGCGAAATGAAGTGAAAAATCTAAGCATTAAAATGTAATAAATGCAAAAAGAAAGAATCCTAAAATAATTGTCTAAGTGTAAATAAATAATTAGATAAAATCCCTAGTACATATATTCAATTGAAAGATAGTTGCTATGTTACTAAAAGCATAACTAGAATATCCCAATAGTTAAAAATATTTTAATTATTTATTAACATATAATTAAATATTAAAATGAAGATATTCAAATAATTTTGTTAAAATAAATTCAAACAATATGAATAAAACTTTATGAAACGTCTAAGTTAACCAAAAATACATATTTTATCTAAGAAATAAACCTAGTGTTCATTGAATAAAAAAAATAACAGTCCCTAAGAAAATTCAAATATTTTTTTCTCATCATTCAGAAGTAAAGCTTATAAAAAAAATAATTTATCACCACCGGCCCCCCTATCTGACAATTCCTGCACGGCCCCCCAATTTTAAGACTCCTATAAATATGTTGCATAAAATAATACAAACGGCCCCATAGTTTAAAACTCTTATTATAAGAAATTCCTTTAATATACTTAAATTACGAATGACTATTTCTTAATACTCTCAGAAATAACATGATCAATAAGTTTTATAATAAAATATTATGTAACCCCATTAGATAGGTAGATAGACACCCCCCATCGCCTCCTCCAAAAGATCACAACAGCAAACCCAACATAAATACAACCAACTATTAGATACATCAATTAATTTATTTTGTACAATAAATTATCATTTAAAAAGATACAAATGTCTTGTGTTATGTGCAATTACAAAGAGCAAAATAAACTAAGTGTGCGCAACATCTAAGTATGTAAAATGCTTAGGCATGTAAAGAGTGTATATGTATAAATAACCTACAAAATCTCCCTCTGATATAAGTATAAAGTTTTTTTTTTTTTTTTATAATAAGTGTCTAAGTCAAAATAAGCGAATAATCAAATAAAATCTGAAATATAATTGTAAAGTGGAATAAAGAAATTATGTATAGAACCATAAATAAAATATTATAATAGCATCCTAATAAATTGTTGGAATTAAATTTAACAACATGAAAACACCTAATTAAATTTTCAAATTTAGGTAATCAAATAAAGTAACTAAAGGCCCTAACTAACCTTAATGATATTTTATGACACGTCTAACTTTCAATTTGAAACCCCCTATAAAACATTATATAAGCTATTTAAACATCTTAGGATGATCAAAATCAAATCATAATTATTTAATATTTTTTTTTTATATATATAATCAATGTCACTGCATCATAAAAGTTTATGAAATAAAAGTCAATAATTTCCTCAGAAATAAATAATGTCATTAATTCATCTTAAGTCATTTCTTTCACAATAAAAAGAATTTAATAAATTTTATGTATAAGTCATTATAGCATAATTATTGTTTATAAAATTTATATAATGTTAAATTAATAGTTCAGTAAGTATTGAGAATTAATGAAGCAAAAGAATAATAAATGTGTCCTATAGCATAAAATTAGATCAATGTGAACTGAATATAACCTAGCAAGCTATCCTCACTACTATTGTTATGTACCTATTAGTGTAATACTTAATATTATTTACTCAATTGATATAGAGTAAAATAAAATATAAACCAAATCATGTAAATTTGTTGTATAATTGACTCCAATAGGTAACCACTGAATGAATTTGATAAATTAAATCCTAAGAACATGAGATAACAGTAAAATAAAACTATTTACCTATATAGAGCTCATGAAATTAGGTCCAAATCCTAGATCTATGACGGTATAATTATTTAGTCATAATCATCAAAGTTGGTTTGGAGTTATACTATTAGCAGATATTACTGTTTAACTTTATACTCCTTCATATTTTAATAACCAATCCCTGAAGTCACAAGCTCCAATTGTGACCAAGTGTTCTTATTGGTCTAATATGTAAATAGCCATGAACCAATCATATCCTGGTCACGGCACCAATTGTGATGGTCCCCCCCTTTTGTACCCCTTTTATAAAATAACTACCCTCTCTTTACTAAGCTACACATGGAAAACCTACAAAGCCTATAAAAAACCTACGAAGGCTTAATCTAATGAAAACCCATGAAAATCTAATGAAAACTTACCCTAAAGAATGGCCTAACACCCTCAATATAACCCCATACCTATATTGCTTTATATATCCCAAACATCCTATGAATCATATAAACCCTTACAATAACATATAATATTGAACAGATCTTATAGTAGAACACTTGATCATTTGGCCAGATAAATAAATGTGTGATCGTCTAGTAATGTAGGACCCGTCGTGTGTGTAATAACCAAAAGGTTCTTTAATTGGTATATGATAGGAGTTAAATAATGAAGATAATTGATAAAGCTTTAAGGATTAAAAATAATTAATGAATTACACTCATTATTCGTGTAACTAGGAAGTTATGTTAATTTAATAGTAAATTACAGAATAACTGTAATAATAAAAAATGGGGGAGCGGTCGGGCCCCTCACACGCCCGGACCAGTGGAAGACTTTCCAACTATCTATAACTCTTCCTCCTAAAAGGTAGGGAAGGGTATTACTATTTATTAATGCACTCTGATGGTAATAAGGGCATGAGTATTCTCAGTTCCAAACCAAACATAAGTACATTTACTTCAACATTACAGTGGCTCCACCAGCCCCACGATGCTTCCAGTATAAATTAGTGTTTGCCAGAGGCAAACGGATCGGAACTGAAATCCCAGGATCACTCCGACACAAGAGCTTACTCATGGGCGATGACCCTTTCAGTCCTATATGGCGACATAGAGATCACCCACTAACAGTACGAAACTGTTTCCCAGCGTCACCCTGTTACGAGCTTACTCAATGGGGGTTTCCCTTCGGCTCCACAAGAGATCAGACCAAGAAGCGAGATCACCCAGACACCAGAACCTACTTTGTTGGGACATAACCCTTCGGCCCTATAATGTGACATTAGAGATCACCTGTGAAGACAGTCCGATAGAGATGAAGATTTGTGTGATAGGGGATACCTTCCACACCCTGGAATTGGCCAAGCCATATAATGTTGATAATTGCTATATCATAACATAGCATTGTCAATTTAATATTATTTACTTAATACCAAGAATACTCAAGGTTCAAGTTAAATCTGTTGATTAGGCCGGAGCCTAAGAACGAGTAGTCCAACCAATAGGTTGAGAGCTACTAAAAGTAATGAGTGCTATTGAATGAACTATAAGTCCAGTCAATTATTTTATTTATTATTGTTGATTAACCACATTGTGAATTAACCAATTATTTATTCAGAGAGATTTATCTAAAGGAACTATAAGTCCTTTAAAAGACACTGATTAATCACAAGTTAACAACGTCTCGTGAAATAACCAGTTGGGTTTTCTATAAGTTTGAGGACACTAAGTCCAACAAGCTATTATTGTGTTGAGAGTAATAGAGATCTTTTGTAATATTTGTAGAGGTTTGATTAATCACATTGTGAAATAATCAGATTAAATAATTATGTAGCTTTATAGAGAGGACTATAAGTCCTAATTGGTTGTTGTCATAAGTACTAATAAATTACACATTAAAGTGCCAGGTCAATTATTATATATAGGTATATAGGAAGGACAATAAGTCCTATTTGTGTATGTTGTAGTAGTAGAGGCAATATATTGCACAATTATAATGTGAAAGATATAGATTAAATATATATTTGTATAGAAAGGACAGTAAGTCCCATACAATTATTGTAGCTGTACTATAGTTATACTATATCTACTTCCATTTAGTGTCTTAGTAAACCTATTTACTAAGAGGATTTTTCAGATAAACAAGTGTTTTAGTGTTTAAATCATCATGATTAAATTCCTAAGAAATTAGGTCTTTAAATAATTATCATATCATTTAAGTGAAATTTATCATATAAATAATTCCAATATTTCCCCTACAGTTATTATAAAATAACTGAAAATTATATAAATTTTCTATAGATTTAGATATAGAATCATAACGTGTATATTCTCCTTTTGTTTGACATCTGTCACACTAATGACGTATTGAATGACGTATTGATGTATTGAATTGAATTTTGATTATCTATCACAACTGTCAACGTAACAAATACTAGCAAGTTTGTTTATTTGTATTTGTTTAATATAATTAAATATAAAATCATCATATATCAACCGTAATATATAACTAAATTATCAGTGACATAAATAATCATGGTTTACACCAGAAATAATTAATAGTATCCAGTAATGCTGCAGTTTTATATTCATATCAGTAGCCAAGCTTACTTTCAAATTCAAGAATGAACAGAAGATTAGAAGTTTAACATTCTTATTGCAATTGTACTTGCAATAATATATACATACAGTACTAATTATCAAGAACATTCCTCAAATACATGAGTGGTGAAGATTTCCCAATATGCTATCTATTTGATTCCTAACCTCTAATGTAAATTTATTAAAGAAGTGAATAATCAGTGTTAATGTTTGCTTTATTAATATTTAAAGTAATTGTCCTAACTTGATATTAATAGGATAATATCTCCTTGGATACAGTCCGACATAAACATATAACTCAATAATTAAATTTATAAAATACTAATATTATATTTTACTACTTGTATATCTCCATACTATTCCCATAAAATATTCAAAACATGTATATTAAATATAAATCCAGTAAATATTCACTAATATTAACCCTGTCCGAACTTGTCTAGTCAATATAACATGAACAAACAACATACATACAAACCCCATCGCCAGGACAACTTCCTTTCTAAATATGAGCAAAATACATAGCCTCACAAGTGTCATACAGTACCAATTCCATACTGAACCCCACACCTAGTCAAGAGCAACTATAGTCAGAGAATCTTTCAGTACTTTTATTACCATTAGGAAATAAATCCACACCTATAATATCAGCATAATTAAATATTATTAGTAATCAGTAATACACACAGAATTGTTATTATCAGCTTGCTTACTACAACAAAATCAATATTAAAGTTTATAATAAATCAAGACAAAATATCTATTTAAACAATACAGGCTTGTTTACCATAAATACCCCACAGTCACATGAATTTATCTAGTAACACAATTAATAATGTATTAAAAGTATTACATTCACATAATATCACTTGCAACAGTTAAGCTGTCTCTTTGTACATCTGGTGTAAAACAAATCCCCACATGTAGCCATGGATAATCAAATATAGACTAAGAATCATTAATCTGGTCGACCGAGTAATGGTATAAAACCACTTCACCATGAAGCGTTAAGTATGAACAGATATTCCAAACCAACACTGTAATAGTGTAATAAATACAAATATTTCATCATCATCATCGTCTCAACCATCACCAACCCACGACTGAACACAGGCAATTTCCACCGACTGACACAAGGAACGGCCCCACAATACACATAAAACAGTCACTCCAAACAATGGAGGTAGCCCACACCGCACTTGCATTTACAGGGTCGCCACTCAATAACCCCTCTCTCTCTCATCAATGGCTGTTTCCCCAGCAATGAGACCAGACCATAGTCACTTTAGTCTATTATCCTCAATAAATAAATACTTTATAATAACTAGATATGAAACTAGTTAGTATTATAATAGTTTAATAGCTGATTTAATAAATATTTTCCAAAACTGGACAATTAGAACATTGAATCAAATTGATGAAGTTCTATCAAACGACCATATAATTGGATTTTGTATATGAGTAGAATAACGTAAGTACGTAAATTATATTGATGTAAACTTTGTTCAAATGTGATTGCATTTAACGATATACGCATTACCTAAAGGTATATAGACTCGACTAAATACGTATTTTAATAGTTGTTGGGAAAAATATTAAGTATAGACTTTGCCTGTGATCACAGTCAAAAATCTAACTACGTAGTAATAAATGGAACAAGCTCACCGGATTCTCCAGTCTTCTATTGATTAATTTCACACACTTAATCGATAGTGATACACTAAGATCTCAAACCCCTTCATCGAACCAGTCCCTCCTAGATCTATATCCTAGTTATTTTTTTATTTTATTGCGCAGTTCCTTAAAACACCACTCCTGCGCCATTTTTTTTTTTTTTTTTCTTTTATTGCGCAATTCCTAAAAAGCGACTCCCGCGCGCCCGCCGATCTCTCTTTTTTTTTCTTTTTTTTTTCTATTCTTTCTCTAATAACGTCATAGATTATGTCACCGAAGGGTAGATATTTCAATAATCAGATTTAGCCTATTATTCGAACTGAACTTTTCTTCAAATTCCATTTAATTATATGTTAACGTATTTTGGTATTTTCTATTAAATTGATTATCGAATTTATAAAACTTCAAAGGCTCTCATAAACCTTATTAAACTGTGTTGTATGCATCCTTTTTTACATCTGATGATAAAAGGTAAACTATAATTTGGTTATATATAAAATATAATATTTTTTTGTTTAATTTATTAAATTTTCTTGTGACATCCACTACACTTTGGAAACACATCAAAGGAGTTTCCTTTCTGTGTCAATATTTCATATATGGTAACGTCATCTCTGTACGCTATTGTGAACCTTGACTTTAAAGTTTGTTTATATTAAATAGCTCAGCTTTCGCAGCGGTCACCCATAGGAACCCCTGTTTCTTTTCTATGTACTTATGTTATTAAACCTATTGTACTATAGGCGAACCGTCACATCCGACCCCTTAATTATCAAGGAGTTTACCGGATTGATAATTACAAATATTCTGTTGCACTCCCCTTCCCCTCTTGAATCTATTTCCCTATAAGCGAACCGTCACAGTATCAAGGGAGACCCAGAATGAGATGGAAAAAATAAAAATTATCGTCAGATTTACTACAAATAGAGATGAATGGAAGAAGAAAACATAATTAGATATGGGATATATAATAATTATGGGGAAAGCATAGGAATTATATTCATAATTATAATACATACTATGGATACGTATTCGTATGAAAATATATTTGTCCTTTACCCAAAAACGTTTGTAGAATTGTCGAGGAATTCCACGACCATTTTCTGCTTCGTTTGATAAATGAATATTCCGCAACCGAAGATTTAATTAATTAGGATTCATCCTATTTCACAATGACTGAACGCAAGTTATTCATTATTATTATTTTACAATAGTTAACGAACGTTATGGATAGCCGAACAGGACACCATTTTGTTTTCCTGCATAATTGTTATAAGTGTGAAGAATTTCTTAATTGATATAATAAATAAAGTCGCCACGGTGCGTCGGTGCGTCTGATGATAACTCACGGAGATTAAAAGATTTATTGGTCCACCTAAACTGTTCAAATTACTGTTTTATGACGTCTAAGGAAGGGCTCGACTAAGATTATTTGGACTTAAAGTAGGATTAGTAATATAACGGTGGGAGCGTCAAATGATGATATCTTGTATGTAAAATAAAGCAATCATACGGATTTTTTATTCAACTTTAAAAACTAACTTACTTACTACTGACTAGACTACTTTTTTCCGTGGCTTTGTTCGTATGTGAATAATTAATTAATTGACCAATATAGTAAGTACGTATGGCTTTCTCTGTCCCACTCAGTACATGAAATTATATAAAATTTCATAACAATTAGTTGAACTATTAAAGCACCAAAACGTAACAAATAAACAAATTCACTTTCACGTATATAATACTATCGGTTTCCCATGGTTTTGTCTGCGTGTATCATGTATATAAAGTATTCTCTGTGGTAAGTTGATATATAACCTACACGTGTACTAATTTTTAGCGCTTTAAGTGAAATCGAGTAAAACACATATAAATATGTTTAGAAATATTCACTTTTATAATATTTATAGCTAATAATAGTAAGGATAGCATTAGATCGCTTTATGAGAAATCGCACTTATCAGCATCACAATTTCATCGCTCGAGCAATCATCCACGATTTGATTTTAGGGAAGTTACATCTTATCTCGCTGAAATCCCCACCGCTCGAAGATAAAAGGAATAAATCACATGTCACACGAGCGACTTACCCGGTGCGAATCCGAAATCTGCTCAGAAACCAACCATGTATGTTACGGATTACGGATGCGCGACAAATTTACTATTCTCCACACTCTTTTAAATACGAAATTACGTTTGTAATGATTTTAAGCATAGAAATTGAAATAGAATTCGTTACTTGGTTGATACCAAAGGGAGACTTTGTATAAAAATCATTTGCTTGGGCACCTCTGCCCCACTCCTGTCTGTCGTGTTTCTACATGGCTGTGTTTCGATTTGATGGGTAGGATTTGGTAGTGAATTTATTATGTACAGAAGAATAACACCTGAGTCCTCAGGAATGGCAACGCATGTGGGATATCATGAGCGAAACAGTTTACTCTGTTATGCCCATGGTACTGGTCATGTCTGTAGTCGACGGTTACCACTTTCCAGCAGGTGGGCCGTCAGTTTGTTTGCCATTCTATTCGTAAGTTGCATAAAAAATTATATATAAATATATATATAAATTGATATAAAGATTTTTTATATAAATGTGAGCGTTGTGTTATACGAAAAACAGTCATTTGTGTCACCTTTGGTTAAGTAAATAAAATATCTATAATAATAATTCATCTGAGTCAGGTGGAATTAAAGATTTTTATACAAGGCAAGAAAGTTCAAAATTGCCCATTTATTTCACTAATGAACTTGTCAACGTATTCGGAGGCAACGAGTTTACCCTGGCCAGGTCATTAGTGTCTCAACATTAAGAGCCGATAAGATAAGCGCTTCGGTGCTTTTGGTGCTATCGAGACGTCAAAATATTTATGTTTCCACTATTAGATACTTTAAAGTAACCCACTGTTACTTTATTATACAAAAACTAATAAAGTTAATGTGGGTTAAATTAGGGATCCTTTATTATAAAATTACTAACTTCTGTCATAAAAAAATAATTAAAATGTCATATTTTAATTTATTGCTAACGAGTTTGAATCCGTGGATTTTGATTATGAATTATATAAGACTATATAAAAAAAGTATTGTATAATTTAAGATAATATCAATGTGTCCAATTACATACGATTCATCTGAGCTGTGTATGCACGATTGAGTAATAGACAAAGGATGTGTTGACCTTTCCTTTTCTTTTTTTAACCTTTCCCAACTCTAATATTAATAATATATGATATCTATATATAAATACACATATATATATATTTAAAAATTTTATATTATAGTGTAATAAGTATTTTGTTAGAATAACTTAAAAAGCAATATGACAATTCCATATTAATTATACAAAAAAAGAAAATTTAAAGTAGAAGACTTTGCCTCATAGAATTTCTTTGAAACTGGTATGAAAAATTGATCGTAAAATATTCAAGTATCGTAACTGCGTTACACTCCCGCCTGACCCACCATAAAGAGTGGAATTCATAAAAATATAATGACCCTTTTAGTGTTGTGACACCTGGCTACGTTTAAGTACTAAAATTGGGGGCAATTTTAATGTCATTACGTAATGTCTTTTTAATTTTCGCCCACCCTCCGTGTAGATGGCGCTGGACATCTTTTTGACAGCCGAGATAATATCTATTGTTGCAGTAATTGGTCTTTTTTATTCAAATTATGATAATAAACACAACTTTTGTCATTACATTTTTTTTTTATAAACAATCGCAGTATTTAGTCAGTTATTACAATTCCACAATGTCATTACAAAGGCATTTAATAATTCGTATGAATTATGTATTATTAAATATTAAACAATAAAGTTTATGAATTTATATGATATTGAGTAATCTCTATGTCATAATATATTTATAGACACGAATGCACTACTATCCCTTTTGTTACAAGTTCAAAGAGAATTAGGGTACTTAGTAAGGGATGCAAATAATTCATAGCGTCTTTTGTGAATAATTAAACAGTATCTTTTATATTAGGTAAATACATGTTTATTATTTATAGGCATATACAGCTTTGGAAACGTTATGTGATAAAATGTACATTTTTTATTACAAAATTATATTAATATAATAATAATAATTTAGCATCATGGATATCCATGGTACGTACCAGAGGGAGACTTTGTACAAAAGTCGATTGCTTGTGTACCTCGGATCAAATTCTGTGTGTGGTTGTGTTTTGGTTTAAAAGATGGAATATGGCAGTGAAATTACAGGGTACAGAGACAACATCTTAATCCCCAAAAATGGCAATGTATGAGGAGTTTCATGGGCGACACAGTATACTCTGTTGTCTACTGTCATGCCAACTACTACAGTCAACGGTTATCACTTTCCATCAGGTGGGTCTTTAGCTTATTTGCTATTCTAAGTTGCATAAAAATGACGTAATGATATTATCTCTAACTAACATATACTAGAATAACCTACATAGACTAATATATGTACAGAGTTTAAGAGTTAAGACTGGCAATCTTTCAACTGGTATTCTTGTTTCTTACACAATTATGTTTTAGTGAATATATAGGATCGAATGAAATTTCATACACATATAGACTATACTCTACAAAAACAGAAAGGATATTTTTTACTTTAAACGTGAACAAATCCAAGAGATACAGTTAGTATTTATTAAATCATACCTAAATTTTGCGCAAACTTGCCCAGTGTGCAACTAAACACTTTTAGTTGAGTCAACGTTGCAACTTCCAGAGATGCGAACATAGGAAAAGATACACCCGGTCAATAAGGCCCTACTCGGAGCTGTCAATTCGCCACTTGTTACTGTCAGTGTAGTTTCCTGTTGCTTTTGTTGATCACGCACTTCGCTCCCACGAGCTACCAGTTAACGAGGGAGAGTGAGGAATCGTTTGGAATTGTTTTGTTTTGATAACTACGCGGGTTTCAGTTCTTCATTATCTTTTGACATAGAACGTAATTATTCTTAATTATAACAATACTAGTTTTTAACTGTAACTTCGTCTGCGGGACAAAGATATGTTGTTCAGTTGAGATAAAATAGCCTACGTTCTACTTCATCCCAAATGTTACATGTATACCAAATTTCATGACGCCCAATTTAGTCTATAAAAATCCAAAAATAAACAAACAATCAAATTCACTTTCATATTAATAAGTAAGAAGAAAATGAAGAAATAAGAATGAATAAGAATGATTAATAAGGTATGTTTTATTAACATTAGTGTTTTTCTTTTTTTTATTAGTTACACTTCTTGCGCCAAATAGCTACCGTCTTTTTTTCTTTCTCCTCTACCCAAAGGTTGTCTGGATAAGATTGCTTTAGCGATAAAACCACCTTTTGTATTTTATAAGTGTAATATATATTTATCTTTGTATTATTCTTTATGTGGTGCAATATAAAATAAATAAATAAGTAATAATCAAAAAGTGTTTATTTGTTAACTTTCGATACTCAAATAATCGTCATATAAGTTGGAAAGTATATACATAGTATTTGACACGAAAAAGAATATTGGTTAGTTTTATGACAGTTAAATGGACAGTCACGGACACAGTAATTTTATAAATGTGAAAGGAAATTTATTTATCATGATTTAGAGCCTTAATAACACAATAAATTCCTATCGAGTTTTATATTAAAGTTTTCACATTATTTGAATTATTATTATACATTAATGAAAGTAATTATTTAGTAAGTAAAAGACGCCTGCAGTTGCATGAGATCCCATTTCAGATAATAGGCATGACTGCTACTTATATTACTTTTGGAATTACAACGCTTTTATTCTCACTGTATCTTTTGATAGGGATGATTTCAATACCCTTTATAAATAAGATACCCTTGAGTTAAAGTAAAAAAAGACTAAAAATGTTTAAAGAACTTTGAAGTATCAAATAAAAGTTCTATTAATTTTCATCATCTGGATATTAAAAATAAAAAAAAAACTATCTTTATCTAAATATGGAATAAATGCACGTTTTAACATGTCAAAGAGACACCGCTTTTTAATTAAAACGTTCTTAGGTAACACGATCAATGTTTGCGGCGAATCGATTCGTATTCATTCCAAATCGTATTGGACCATTAAAATTTAATTAACTACCTGTCTATTGTAGACACAGAAAATTTCTGTCTCTTTTATTTAAGTACGAGTTGACAAAGAGAGTGAAAAGTTTGTTAAGTGTAAAGCAATGTTTGTATTGGTGGTCTTAATGAGAATAATTGGTTACATTTTTGAGAATGTGTATACTTATTCTTAGGAAATTTAATGGGAGACTGATGATATAACAGATAACTTTAATGTACATAATGTATCCATCTACCTATTATTTGTCAAAGAAAAAAAATCTGTCATTTTTTGCTCAAGTATTATAATTTTATCTATAGGTACTTTTTATTTGTTTGTTTTTATCTGTAGATGCTATCGCACCGCTTGCTATTGACAGGGAATCAATCCTCGCACCTTAGAACCAGAATGGTCATGCACAGTGCAGTTTCAGAGGACCTTCCTCCCACAAATACTCTGGTTGTAGAATAATCTTCCTGCTGAGGTGTTTCCTAGAGACTGCACCGTGAGTTTCTTTAAAATGGACATATTTAAATGTTGGAAATGTGCGTGAGACATCCCTGGCATTACAGACGTTCATAAGCTACAGTAACTCCGTTTACAATCAGACGGGCGTATGCTTGTTTGCCACTAAAGTAGTATAAAAAAATACTATTGAGAAATTAATTATACTTCTCACTTTACTGAGATATACCTATTTTCTAAATACGTTGAGCAATATTCATGTTTCCTTTTATTGTACTAAATAATGAATGTTTATAACAGTAAACCTAAGTGAGGTAAATACAGGCATTAGTTAAATGCTACTGTTCTGGTGAATATAGTATTCGACATGCCTCTGAGCGTATTTGTATCCGACATAGCAGTAGGCGAGTCTTTAATATTGTATTTCTGATTAATTTAGTTTACCACTATTAGTAGGAAATTTTAATCATAGGTAATTTTAATGATGACAAATAGATAGATACTACTTATTGTTTCCTCCAAAAGATTACAATAGTAAACTTATTATAGATATAAACAAATACAAGAAATAATCACAATGAGAAAACAATGGGCGGCCTTATCGCTAAAAGCGATCTCTTCCAGGCAACCTTTGGATGGAGAGGAGTAATTATAAACAGTTTGATCGGAGACACGATGATGAGACAATGATTATTTCTAAATATGGAGATGTGATACATGTAATAATGTAAATATATATCCCTACTCATTATTATTCATATACACATACATATACATACATACACAGATACATATACACATATACATACATATATACATGCATATAAATACCTACGCAAATTCATAAAAATATATGAATACAAAAAATCACATAATGATCATTATTATATCAGCTGTTAACTGTCCACTACTGAACGTAGGCCTCCCTATAAGGGGTTTTTGCCAGTAGTTGCCACGCTTGGCAGGCGATTTGGCATTAATGTTGTTCTAAGATGGACGCTGTTGCCCATCCCTCATCCCTCGACCATTAAGTTTCCTTAGTCGCTTCTTACGATACCTACGGGAAAGGAAGGGTTTGCCTATTCTATATATACCAGGACCACAGGGCTGGTAATAAGCTCGCGATGGTTTATTAGAAAAGTACAATAAAAAAAATGTGCAAAATTTTTTAAGCAATTTTTTAACCAACATTCTTGATGTAGTAGAAGGATCTCGATTTGTCTGTAATTTTTAAAATGCGTATGTTTCTCGATAACTTCACCATATCCTATTTAATTGTGATAATTCATTTTCTGACTGATAGGGATCAATCTCGTATAGGTGCCATGTTAATTTTATTACGAAAGGATCTTCTATATATTGCTATGGTGGTAAACAAGCATACGATCCGTCTGATGATAAATGAGGTTCTACTAAAATTTCACCAAATCTTTTAATAGAAGAAGAGGAAGGGTATAAAGAGACATCTTTCAGCATTCGTTGACACATTATTATGTTTGAACGTCTTAAATGAATCCAAAATATCAATTCACGGTAAATATTAACGAGCAAATTCTATTAACCTCGTCAGTATGAACGCGGTTTTACGCAGCTGCGGCGAGGAAACGGCGTCGGGGCGTACATCCGGCCATCAGTAATTCCGTCCTTGAATGTCTTTAGCGATTGCCCGAAGGCGTAAACAATTAACGTGACGAGATGTTTTTTATCCCTCTATTGTTGCTGAAAATTTACATCGCAAAACAGTTTCCGATTCGATTACGCTTGGCTTTTAAAGCGTCAAATTTTCTTTATTAACAAGCTATTTATCGGCGAAGGAGTTTTGTTGAAATCAGAGTATTCGGTGTCTTATGTATTATTTTTGTTAATCCAATATGGAATGTAGGTTAATAGAAATAAGGTATATATTTTACTACAAGTTATTTGTTAATATTCTGTAATAGTTCGTTGTGTAACAAATAGAATCTTTATTCTTTTTTCGATTTTTGAATATAAGAAATATTATGCTTAGTTGACAACACTGTAAACAAGTGCATAATTATATTGTTGTTTACTATAAATATGTATATGATACATAAATATAAATAATGTAAATATGAATTAAAAATAATGTAAACGACGAGTCTCATAATAATTGAATAACCGGTTGTTCATGTTTATATGAGAAACTCTAAGGAAACATTCTTTTTTTTTCCTTAAAAAAACATGAGTTGGAAAATGGAAAAAAGTCTCACTGACTCTTCTTTAAAAAGAATACTAAATATTTCGATTTTACTCTGTACATAATATTTATATACAGAATAAACCGCCTAACTGCGGTTGCCGACCCGTCTGCCAAGGGTGGCAACTATTGGCAAAACTCCCCCTATGGGGAAGGTTAATGATCAGCAGTGGGCAGTAACGGCTGAAAAGATGACGATGATAATACTTATGAAATACTTAAAATCTTTTTAACAATAATATATATTAATAGTATTTGTAGCTTTTCCTGTGTAAATTTGAATATAAAGCAACTTATGTTTTTAATATATGTTTGTCTGGGGGGAAAGGGATTGTTAGTAATGGAGACTGAGAATCCTTTTGCTAGCAATATCCCCAACCAGGTCGACCTCCTCGCGGTTCTCCCTGGAAACTATCATGGTTAATTCCTGATAAATTCATCATGATGGGCTAACTGGCCTGTTTTCATTCTCATCTGTCACTCTTCACTGGTGCTCCGCCAGCGTATCCCATTAGCGCAGGCGGGGTTACCATACCATTTTCACCCATCAAAAAAAAATATACATGTTTGTATTCTATTTGCAGTATATATTTAGTCACACCGTCTTCGATAAGTTATGACACAAACAGACCTATATGGTAATAACTTACTACAGATAGTGTTACTAAGAATACATTTTATTTAAATCTATTCAGTCATTTGACGTCTAAAGTTTTTTTTTTTTATAATATTATTACAATAATGTAGTCTGCACTGAAATATGTGGTATACCTAAAGAATTTAACAGCCACGGTGCATTGTTTGAGGCACACAAGGCACGAGCTACGTAAATGACGCGTACAAGGCAACGCGAAGCAATTTGGCAACAATTCCTTCGTCGGTACCCGGTTTATTCCAATAAGAAGGCTGTTTCAAAGAAAATATTATTTGGATAAGAACATTGAACGTGAAATAAATTCACAAATGGCTTTTTAATACTCTCTAGGTACTACGCGTAGGTGAAGTACGTTTATTACAAGCTGTGCGGTGGGGGAAGGGCAATGAAGAATAATGAAACAAAGAACAATGGATAATGAAGTAATCGGGTCTAGCAGCCCCATTGCTAGCAATATATCCTATAAGGTCGACCTCCACATAGTTCTGGCAACTACTGTGGTTATTTTTGTGCTATTCGTTACGATAGGCTAACTGATCTACTTTATTCCTCACCTATCATCTCTCACTACTGTTCCATTAACGTGTACCGATAGCGCTGGCAAAATTATCATTCCATTCTCAACTATTAAAAAAAAAAGTTATGCGTTCAGATTGTTTTAGAAAATGGAGCGTGTTGAAAGGATTAGTTGGAATATTTATCGTTTCAACAAATATTTCTTTAGAGATAAGTCCACTCTAAAGTACTTGGTGAAACTATAAGTTGGTAAATTATGATGGTTATGTTGGAAATTGTTTCAGTTAAATTGTTAATGACATTTTTTATGATAAAGCATTCAACTGAATGATATAACTTAAATATAAAAATGTAAACGTAAAAATGTATTTGAAAAAAATAAAACTATCGTATATTTAAATTAAACTAGTTTCTCAAATAAAGTTTTACCTACTTTCTCTAGTTACTGAAAGAAGGGAATTGATGGATTATAATAATTTACAGAGATTTAAAAAAAATGATTTAGGTTCAGCTAATATAGATTGAACAAGACCAATATTTAATTTATTTAGGTTAAAGTGACGTTTGAATTCTTTTCTTTACATCGAGTTTATAAGACACTCTAACATCATATGTTGCATACCATCGATTGTATCACAAACTGGACAATGGAATGAACAGTTACGGTTTATATAACCATCTAAAGAAATATTCCTTTTTTGTCGAAATGAATAAAAGTGTTATTTATTACTCAAGAATGTTATATGAATATAGAGCAAAATCCAGTCGATAGTCTACAAATAAGTCTACAGATTTCGC
Source organism: Galleria mellonella (assembly GCF_026898425.1). Classification (NCBI taxonomy): domain Eukaryota; kingdom Metazoa; phylum Arthropoda; class Insecta; order Lepidoptera; family Pyralidae; genus Galleria; species Galleria mellonella. The sequence continues at coordinate 1,544,241 of NW_026441985.1, read as the reverse complement.
TAGTATCCTTCTTACATGCGCTTCTGCAAAACAACTTAAGGAGATTTGGCAGAGATTTTGCTGAGTTAGAATTGGCATTACAGTTGAGGGGAAACTAGAGAATCGTACGCTGCCAAGATGTTTGTTTGATTTGCAGCATCATAATCCTTGGCCCGAGTCGATTAAAGCGTATTAGAAGCATTCTAATTTCATGTTTGTTAATATGCTTTAGTAGTCACTAACTACCAGTCATGGCTTTTACTTATCATTTCAATAAATACGTGGTTCATTTGTGTAGCAATTTTTTACTAATTCTTAAAATTATTAATGTTAATACTCCTTTACTGTTTGAATTATATACAATGCCTAGAAGTATACCCCGGTTTCTCACACGTAGATAGAAAGATAAATTAGTATTTTGTTTTGATTTGTATTTGTAATAATAATGAATTTAATTATTTTAATTACTTTATTAGACAAATTCTTAATATCTTAGGATATATTATTGTAATTTTCATTGGGATCTCTAATTGTTTTGTAAATAATATGTACTAGTAGCCTATATTCCTCGCTGGAAATGTATCTTTCTATATATGAATTTTTTTTTAAATCTGTTGAGAAGTTTTTAAATTTAACCATTACAAACATACAATAAATCAAATCTTTTCTCTTAATACCATTATAATTGTAGATATAGTATACATAAATGACTTATTTTGATATATTTTGTACTTGAATTTGTTTAGTTATATTATAAAGTAAACTACGTAAAAGTAAATAAATATTTAAAAGAGTTCTATTTGATTTGGAGTATTTGGCGTTTCATTGTTTCTGCGTAACCCAATAGAGGACAAGTGTGACGTCTATGTAGGTATATGACTTTATTTATTTAATTCTTATGAGTTCCCTTTTTAGAAAAAAGAAAGTATAATCGTTTCATCTACGATCATGTTTATATTTAAACATGCTTACACAAAATTTAACAAGTGGGAGTCAAAAATGTCATTTCATTCTACAACTACAACAAAGAAAAACTTGACCGTGTTATAATGCTGTTAATTTATATACAATATATAGAAGATCCATTTATCTTCTAAACAATAACTACTATTAGATCTTGAAAAACATATTCCAAACCATCGTTTGAATATAGCTTAACAAGAAGACAGATAAACAACACAATGCCAACATCAATCAATAATCCGTAATATTATTCACCCATCGCCAGCGTAGATAACATAAAACAATTTCAGCTAGCTGTCAATATGGCTAGATTACTATCAGAGATAACACGTCCACTATAATTATTGGTAGTTGAATATAAAGGATAATTGTAACCGAAGAACTGTATACACAATTCAACTAAACAGTTGCGATGGATAATAACAAATATACTTCGCACATTTTTCTATGACTTCTAGAAGATGTTTATCAATTTGTCTAAATTTTTTAACTTGTTACTGAAACTGTAATTTTTTAATAGGTGAAAATGGAATAGTTTTATTTTTAGTTAATGGTAAAGAAATAGTAAAAGTTAAAAATGCGGATGAAAACAGGTCATTTAATCCATCTTGACGAATTTAACTAGAATTAACTACGATGGTTTCCAGGGAGCACCGCAGGGAAGTCGACTTGATAGAGTATTTTGCTAGTAATGGTGCTATTTTATCCCATTACTAACAGTCCCTTTCTCCCTAATGGAATGGTATCCCCACTTGTGCTACTGGTATATATACTGGGGGGAACTAGTGAGAGATGTTAGGTGAGGATGGAAGTAGGTCAGTTGGCCCAACATGACGAATTCAGAAATCATTAACCATGTTTTTCCAAGGGAAACCGTGTGGAGGCCGACCTGATAGGGTATATTGTCAATCAATTATTGAATCGCTTATTTCCAATTTAAATATTTAATTTTGCAATTACTAGATTTAACATACATGTTGGTCTTACAAGTATATTAATTTTGAGTAATTGAAGTTACAGAACAGACAACTGTTCGATTCGAAATAAAATCAACTACGAAATGATTTAAATTTAATATGTAGTAGACGCACTTAAATATATTATGTAATACGTCTATGAAATATCTAATATGTACTTTGTAGCTTTTGAGGTTTTCTAACTACTATGTTATACAAATGTTACACAAATTTAAAAAAAAATCCATCATTTTACTATTGTAACGAAATTTACACAGAGACTTCTTTAAAACATAGTCTGCTATGATATATGTATATACAGTTAAAATATGTTATCATATGAAAATATGTATGACCTTATTAATATTAATAATAAAAAAGTGAGTTAATAATGGAGACTAAGGGCTCCATTGCTAGCAATATACATAACCAGGTCAACCTTCACGTGGTCCCTCCCCCGGAAACCATTGTAATGAATTCTAAGTGTATTCATCACGATGGGCTAATTGACCTGTCTTCGTCCTCACCTATCATCATTCACTGGTGCCTCGAAAGTGTATACCTATAGCACAGGCAGGGTTACTATTTCATCATCACCCATTAAAAACTCCCCTTATGACACCTTAACAACCAATCAACGTTTAGTTAATTTTAAAAACGTTTGAATTGAGGAGGCTACTCTTTATTCCATTCACCCGTACGAAGTCGCATGACAAAGTTAGTTAAATCACAAATACATTAATACAAATTATTTACTTTGTAATACTCAGCTTATTATAAACAAATAGCTTTTTATTGAAGTTAATGCATTCCAAGATAAGGCTAGTCCAGATGGAGTTTTTACAGACCACTTGAAATGGTGCAATTATTCATTGTTTCAAGTAGGTACAGCACTTTAAAAAGTATAAATTATGTAGGCAAAAAAAATATAAATTGGATACGTTTAAATCTTGAAGAATTACTATTGAGTTTTAAACAAAAACAATGTTATTGACCGTAATATAAAAATGTAAAAGTCATGGCATGGCATGGCATATTATCAAATGGTTTTTAATAAATGGAATTTTATTACCTACATAAAAGACCTTTAAGTATGCACGAGTACATATTTAATTATACTAATTAAAACTAATACTAATATGGGATGGAGAAGGATAACGATAAACATATCCCGACTACTCGGACGAAGTCGCGGGTAAAAGCTAGTAGGATTATGAACAGTAATGTTTGTTACGTTGTAAAATATTAATAGTACCTTAGAAAATACGCGCAACGCAATAATTTATCAACATTGTAATTTGAAACATTATGTCGGTAGAAACTATCAAGATATGGCATAAACTTAAAATGTAGCTCAACTGCTTTGAAGTACAATATGAAATGTAGTCGTTTAAATTAACAATGATAGGCTTATAATAATTAAACGGTAATAATAACTGAGATAGTTTATGGATACTAACGTTATATTACTATGAGTAAAAGATATAGATAAATTATACCGATAAATGGATAAATATAGAATTTATTTCCTTGTTTTCAAATGATTATAATAGAAAATTTTGCGTAAACGAAAAAAAAAGAAACACAAAAAAAAATACTTATACCTAGATAATATACATATATTAGATCACTCTTTCTTTTCTTGTATGTGTCCTAAAAGGTGACTAAAGGAGGGCGAGGGATGGACAGCAGCGTCTCTCTTAAAAGCCTGACTGCGGTTGCTAATCTGCCTGCCAACTATTAGCAAAACCCCCCTAGAGGGAGGCTTACGTCCAGCAGTGGACAGGTAAAGACTGATATGATGATGATATTTTTTTATATTGGTGCATGTATACTAAGTATTGAAATAAATTAAGTTAAAAAAAGTGAGTATTTTTACACATATAAATGTGTAAAAAAACTCATACTTTTAATTGAGCTAAATCTGTAAAAATAGCAAAACATTCAATTTGTGTAGAAATTTCAAAGTATTTATAACGATTCAAGAGAAGGGAAACTTAAATAGAAACCTGTACCAATTGTTGAATGGGGACCCTTATCCAGCAATGGAACGGTAATGGGTTGATTCGGTATGATATAGCATGATGTAAACTGAATGCTCAATTTGTATTAAGTTTCTTGGGAATTAATAGTAATGACTGTGAAACATTCCAAATATACCCCATATTACTTTACCATCGTATTGTGTTTGCAGTTCGCGGTGGAGGGTCATGGTCGCCATAATGCCTATGTAATATGCGTGCACGGTATCATAAATATCAAAAGCAGCCCGCGTAAATACTATAAGCGGTAAACGTAAATCTTCCGTGCGGTTACAGCATACCGCATTATGTACGTCAAAGTATTGATTGCATTACTTCGCTTTGAAATGTGACCACAGCTCGTATTCAATTATTTAACTTATTTTTATTTTAACAATCCTTTTAAAATCTAAAATCTTTCTCCATACGAGAAAGTTCTATATTATCATTGGCCAGGCAGTTGTATATAACGGACTAGCTATTAGCTCTAACTTCACATGGATTTTTGATAATAAATTATAGCTTATGTATGTTATTTATAATATCAGTAAATCGGTTTTATATTTTTTAAATCTATCCATTAAATATATATATCAATATAAATCTAATTGTTTTTCTCTTTTAGGATATTAGAATAGTGTAGCCGCCTATGTTAACAGTATAAAATTGCGAGACACTAGATACCAGAAGAATTAAACGGTGACAAGGTCTGGTCAATTTTAAAGATTGAGTTGGTCTATCATAATTAATTAGCTAGCTGTTAACCAAGATGAAATTTCCTGACTGACAAAATTTTATGCTAGCAATGGGGATTACTATGATATGACTATGCTTGGAGTTTCTTTGCGTGATGGAATCCGAAACGAGGATATCTGCAAAAGAACCAAAGCAACCGACATAGCCCGAAGGATAAGCAAGCTGAAGTGGCAACAGGCTAGTCACATAGCTCGAAGAACCGACAACCTATAGTGAAGAAAGGTTCTTGAGTGGCGAGACCGTACGGGCAAATGCAGTGTAATACCACCCACTAAATACAGTGACGATCACAAGTGCATTACAGAGAGACAGTGGTTGCAGATGGCTTAAGACCGTTCCTTATGGCAATGTATGGGCTAGGTTTATGTTAAGCATAGGGCAGTTAATGGCTGAGATAATGATGAGAATGAATGGGGATTGACTCCTCATTATTGAGTATTTCTTCCTCTGGGAGCGTGGTTTATTTTTTATCCCATTACTACTATTGTATTGTGATTTTTAAACACAATACAATTCTTCTTACCGTCCAGGTAATAAGAAGCAGTATCACGTCGAAGTCTTACTTCGATCAAAAATAAATTCTGAACTAAAAAAATTGTCCTATTCACATACAAAATAAGTTACGTTTGACGTTTCTGTCGTAGCAGTTAAAACAGTAATTACGAAAGAACCCGTCTAACGTTACCCCGGGGCATTACTGAACGTAATTTACGCCGGTCGAAACCCGAGGGGTGTCTACAAAAAACGTCTATCTACATGTCCCTTGCATTCGACGACGCGACTCATTTCTGGGAAGACAAATTACGGAATCCGTGGCAGTCGGGCGCGGAAAAAATGCAGCAATTAACTTCCAGACGGAACCAGAATAAACTATACTATTTCGGTGACGATCATTTCGCCCGTTATTTTCAGTTGTTTATACTTTTTTTGTCAACAGTTTTGAGTGGGAATTTACAGATTGCGTGTATGCAATAAGACATCAAAGGGACTAGTTTGTATTCTTCTTTGGAATAAGTTAGGAACATTATTCAATACGTAGTTTACAAGTAGCTCGCATTTAACTTCAAGCAGTAACAAATGATGTTGGCCTGTATTAATGCGGTAGCTCAGTACCTCGAGGCATGTGTTCATTTGAGCCTCGTGGAATTTATAGAGCTGAAACCGGTCGAAAAGTAAACCGTAAAAACGGGAGGCAGTTTGCGCCTGCAATGCCAATAAAATAATAAAGCAATAAAATATGAATCTGACTCCACAGGGTGCATATTCCAAGCGAGGAAAGCTTTAAATTGCCGTTTCCATTTCATCAATTACTCTCGTAAAAATAATTGCATAATATTTTTACAATGATGGTGAATATAAGTGTAGAAATGTTGGTGCTACATTCTCTTAATCTAGCTCATACGACATAATATGAAAATATCGATCGAAGATAAATATGTTTCAACTTTACTTTCTTCTAATAGCCATGGAGTAGCGTTGTAGATAGCTCTTGTCAATTAATTATGAAGGCGAAATGCAGTGTAACATAATCAGTTATTTATCACGGGTGTGACAGAGGGAGTCGTTTGTCACCGGTTTCGCCCACGACTTGGACATTCGTCACGATTAAGCCAAAGTTTAGTTGAATTTTAAGCCGTAATGGTGAACAGTTAGAGATCATTATTGTAAGAATTGTGCCCATTAACTAATGTGATGACAGCCCGAGATTGCTAGCTTATCTGATTTCATCTCCTGGAAAGATCTATTTTTAAGTTCCTATAAATCTGACGATATCTAAGCTTATGATCACTTTAATGTAAGAATATTTAAGCTCTAAAAAATTATGGCCAAGTAATATACAAAATAACCTACTCTTTGATCTTGACCGAATTCCTTGAACTCGAGTAATGGATTTATTAAATTAACAATACGAACACAGAGACCCTGATTTAACCGAATGTACATACGTTCGGTTAAATGAAAAAGCCGCGATCAATGCGCCCGTCTTCTTGTGCGACGAACAGAATGCAACCATGCATCGTCGGCTCCCACAATCAGACCAACTAAAGAGAATAATTTGAACAACGGCTTTTTGTAAAGCCGTCCACCATTCAAATTAGCTTAATGCATTGAGTACAAAGCTTTGCGATAAGCGAGGAACGCGGGAAGCTGCTCGTTCTACTTTTTCGAGTGATTGCTTCGAAATTTAAGCGGGAACTTTTCATTGAATGCGAATTAAAAATGTGTCGATCCGGACCAGTGAAGTTTGATGTATTGTTTCTCATCCCTATAAGCTTCAAAAGAGTTGTAGTGTGAGCTCCAATGCAGACAACGATCTCAGTACAGACAACATCTGAAAATAGACAACAGATGTATATACGAGTGTCGTTTGCAACCATTCGTCGTCGTCCAACACGCGCTCTCGACTGTTGACAGATTGGATTTTAAATATAGAGCAGTCGTCCCTTAATTTAGTCGAATGAAATATTGGCTGTCGATTTCAATTTTTATTAAGGCAATCTCACCAATAAATTTCGTAATCAATCTCCAAGTCTTTTCAATTTAAAATTCTGTGAATGCTATCCATTTTGAATTGTTCTTTAGTAGTGACAGAATTTTCGAGGTAGAAAATACTGACATTTAATATTTACGAGCGTGTAGTAGGCTCGTTGGATGTGTAGCACGCATCGGGTGTCATTCGCTACCCACGCTCTATATTCAAATGCTTTTGTTTATGCACCTCGTGGTTTATTGGTAACTGAATCCGCTCCATACATCGATTTTTCTTTCTATTGTTTCTTTATAGAATTGCTTGTTATATCAATACAACCGTTTTAGATGTCACACTAAATTTATTTTACAGCAAATTTTTATTACACTTTATAGTACAAATACTTATTCCGAAAAGTAGGCTATTTAATTTTGTTTTTATGTATATATACATCATAATCTAAAATAAATATCCAAAATTAAAGTTACTGCCTAATGGTAAGGTTTATAATATTTTATTTTATTTTTAAGTATTTTTCATTTAACTAATAAAATAAAATAGATGTTATACCAGTGAGTTAGATAATTATTTTAACATTATATCAAAGTTGATTGAAAGATAGTTATTTTGTGATAATAAAATCTTCTTTTAATTTAACATCATCGATATATTGTTTATGTTTACATATAAATATTATTTGGGTACATACGTCTAATAAGAGGTTAGACCTCTTATTTTCCATTTTGATAAGTACATTTTCCTGCATTATTTCATTTTATGACAGTCGTAGTCCATCAAACTTCGTGATTCATACAAAATGAACCACGGTTTATTTCACAAGCGTATATTATACCGGGACGTTGGTATCAATCGTCGCGCTATGCACCCACGTGTATATTAGAATACAGTATGTGGTTTATGATCCAAAGGGCTTTGACTGTTTTAGGAAATGATTCATCATTGTCAATTCATGATGAATTACCTCCGTTTCAGGTGTTATATCCATTTTGATCTCAAATTATTGTCAATTGAAAATTCTATCAAGATATGAAATTATATCACACTTCCTCTTATTATTGATTACATTCAAATTCTAAGAACGTATGATATTATATTAACCATATTAAATGAACTTTTCTGAATTACCTTGGATCTTGTTTTCGGTGATGCTCTCAAAAATGTTCGTTATCTGAAAGCCTACCATGAAATGTTTTCGAGGTCATTCGAAATTTCGAGGCCGAACGAAACACAAATTTGATATTAAAATTACGTAACACATACTGTTTAAAAATAATTAAAATGTTAAAATATCATTCCTTTGGACTTTTGTGGTAGGATTTATAACGAACTAAATGTAAAGCACCATTGACTGGACCAATTTCGGTATGAACAAAAACATGAAATCGAGTCCGAAAATTTGGGATTTCTTTTCACGATAGATGCCCTGGTTTCTTATAACACAGTCATATCCTAAATTCAGTACTAAGCGATTTGTCTGATTTGGGGCACCTATTATTATATTATTATACTTATACTTTAAATACTGAAATATATTGATGATTAAATACTAATAAATTTGTTTCTTTGTTTAAAAATTTCCACAATATTGTACACCGCTCTACCCGCTGACATTGATGCTCCTTTCCATTTTGGGTTTGCTGGAAAATAACTCTTTTAGAGAACTCTGTCATATTTTTATAAAAAATTGGTAAGTACAATAAAGTATTAAATAAATAAATAAAGAATATTATTTGCCAAGATAAAAGTAATTTTCCTAGAGATAAGACAAAATACGGCGAAAAGGTTAATAGCTTTATATCCACATATCTGATCATAGATATAGCTTGGTGCTATTTTTACCTATTGCTTTTAGTACCTTATACTCTTTTATCCATATCCATAGCTATCTTATCTATATATAATCTTTCCATATAGGAAACAATAAAGAATTTTAATGTATTCATAATAAACTTATACTGTGTTATTGAGCATCAATTTTATAATCTTGTACCCTTTTTATTTTACTCGTATTTAGTTATATGCTTTTGTACATTCACTTATAGATATTAGGTTATAACAAAAATGTACATATTATGTATGTATTTTTTTTTAATGTTATGAAATAGACTCTGAATAAAGTATAAAAAATTATAATTATGAATATACAGGTACCAGATAAACGTTTTATTTGACGCATTAACTTTGTATTACTGTATTGCCATTACAGATTCATCTTGATGTCGTTTTGATAAATTTGTTATAAATTTCATCATTTCCTCTGAGAATAACAGCTTACAGCTCTGGGATTCTCATTTTGTTTACAAATATCGTTATTCAAAATATAAATTAATAGTATTTCTGTATAATAAGATTTAATATTTATTAGTGGATTATTAAATAATGGAGAGTATATTTATATACCATACAAGTCTGATCTTGTTTATATTTTTCCATATGTACTAACAACAAATAATTTTTGGATTTATTTTTTTTGCGAGATGGTATCTTATATTTGTAAATTTATTGAATATTATGAAAATAAAATATTAATACTTATATCTTTTTTTTTCAGAAATTATTATTATTTAACTTTATTATATGTATTTAAGGACAGAGTCCTTTGTCACTTCTCTGCCTATTCCGCAAAGAATTTGACATGAAAATAGTTATATAAAATTTAGGTTTAAGGAAAAACATGAACCATTCCAATATAGTAATAATATAATAAAAGAAAAATCATAAATCATAACAGTGATACATAATAAAATTATCTCGTGTTAATAATAATAATAATATATCATTTACTCTCTACAAAATATTGTAGAACCTTCCAGATCGGTCCCAAAACTTTATTTGTTGTGGTCACGTCTGGTTGAAGAAGCGACATTTAGGGAGATACTGTCAGACATAAATCCTGCTAGTGCAGCCGCTCAGTAAATTGTGTCTATGGGAAATTCAAAACCACGACGTTATTGAGGAAGATTAATGGTTTATTTAATTGTAACACAAATTTTGCCTTTTACATAAAAAGCAAAACAAGTTGAACATGAATAGAATTATTGCAATTAAATTGTAACGAAAAATTTTGATGCTAACACAAAACGTATTGTTACAAGCATGTACATAGGATTAGCTGTCGTGGATAATACTAGAATGTATAAACTTCCAATTTTAATAAGGAATAAAAAAAAAATTAAAACAGCAACTTAGAATTTTATATATTTTATAGAAAACTAGTGACACGCCTCTGCTTTACACGGCTCAAAAAATATACAACTTATGTAACTCGTTGATAATACTTATGTAATTTTCTATAGGTGAAAATATTTTTAAAATGGTGAAAACATGTTTTTTCTTAATTTACCAATTGCAAATAAAAAAATAAAAAAACATATATTACTTTTTGTAGTAGTACTCGTAGTAGTACCTCAGAAAAAAGGAATAGGCGTACTTATTTTTTATATGCAACTTTTTAATAGATAGTAAAACAAAAAAGTCGTTTTTATTTAAAGTCCACGACGAATATCATACAATCTTTGTCAGAAAAAAAAACAAGCAATTACGCATTCCATTTTTTTTATATACCACTGAGGTGATAAAAAAGTATAAAGCCCAACTGATATAAAGCGGTTACCATAGCCTAGGAACACCTACAATACTAAGGGCGTTACACACGAATTGTTGACCCTGAAGAAAGCTCTTTACCCTTACCTCTTTTTTTTTTTGAAGAATCCCAGTCTCTTGAGAAATCCTCGACAGGGGGATCATTTTATAACCTAAGCATTCGTGGGAGGAAACATCTTTGAAACTGCGATATACGGTATCTCTGTGGGGGTGAATTCCCTGTCAATGACAAACAATAATTTCTCTGAGCACAGTCCATAGTATATGTACTAATATTGCGCGATATCTATAGTGACGCTCTTGGTGTTGTAGCATTTAAACACACTGTCTCATCATCCAATAGCTACAGATTCGATCTTTACATAATACCAACATTAGTATTCAGAATATGTCAGTTTGAATCGGTCTGGATATTTTATATCTACTTCTATCTATAGTTTTTCAGTATCTATAGTATAAACGCTACTTATATTACACTGTAAATCAACAAATAACGGTTCTCAGTTTGAATTAAAATTCTTAATTTGTTACTATTCTTAGTAAAATAAAAACAAAATAAGAAAAAATCAAACAATTCTAACTGGACTATCCAAAGAGCATTGCTAGTGAACGTTCGAGTCTAGGTATTCATGAATGGAAGATGCCTGATTTAAACAGAATAAGAGGGGCAAGTAATACTGAAGTACATAAATCGTGTTCAGGGCGTCGCATCGCCTCCACAGTGGCACGCGGAACCTTGTCTTATTGTGGCAACATTTGTTTTGTTCAGTACACGGCGGGATGCGTTATTTCGGATTTGCAATCTCTTTATAGGACGATGTAGCGTCTGTGGGTGTTTTGCTCGATTCAGCTACTGTTCTTGTTTGATTTGTATTGCTTTCTATATTGATTCCTTAAGATCATACAATTTATCAATGATTTTTTTTTATTTTTTATTAATGTTTTTAATAATCATTTTCTTCTAGGATATTTTGATCAAATAAGCTTATGCCCTTTTCAATTCCGAATAAAAAAATGAGCCATTGAAACGTCAAATGATAAATTTATAATGATAAAACGGATTACTGAGGATTTACACGATTTATTGTGTTCATGATTTTGTTATGAGTATCTTTTTGAATTATAATTAATAAACTTTATTATATTGTTTGTCTTCTAACTGTTAAATATTAAAAGTGATTCGTCTTCGATTTTGATACTTTGAGAATCTTTACCATGTAACTCCAAAATTCATCATATAATTTAAATTAAAGTTGAATACATTGCAGATTAAATAATTAGCCCCGGTGCAAAATTTCCTTTTGTCTAGACTCATAATTTTTAGTTGTGAATGTATATTATACAAGTATATGAGTACCTATATATAGTTTCAAAAAATATAGAAGAGGTATTATAGCTAAAAAAATCAACTAAATGATCATCACTTCAAAGTTACTTGTTGTCACTTTTGCTAACATACCTAATTATTTTTTATTTATTCATTAGTACAAATATGTGTACATGGCCGACTTAATACTAAAAGCATTCTCTCCCAGTCAACTATAGTGAAGTGTCAGAATACTCGATTGCGGTACTACTAATTATTGATATACATACATACTAAAATTACATATATAACGATAATAACAAATATACTTACACATATATGATATGTACTATATTATACACGAATTTGGGAATAATATAAAGTACTTACTGCATTATTGCATAAATTACGCAATTCTCTTCAATATTTTTCATTCTTTCAGTTACTGAATAAAGTTATACGTTGCAAGTCGGGAGAGACTGTAGCAAGTATGTTTCTACAATCTTGAAATACGTACTCTGATTTCTCTACAATCTATATTAACTTCCACTTAATGTATTCCAAGATTCTAACTGCAGTCCATTGTGCTCCCACATTCGTGTTCACATATCAATGCGGCCATTGCTATTTCGAATTCATGATCTCTTAATAGTATTTGCTATTCTGATACCAGCATGTGAATAATTTTGTTCAGAAAATCATGGTCGTGAAGGTATGACTTCTATTTAGTTTTTAATGAGGTTAAATTTTTTTGTTAATACTTTATAACTTTTTCACGGTTTACATATATAAATAGAAAAAAATATATTATCCTGTACTACATAGTATAATAAAAGAACTATATATTGCGATTTAAATTCTCAATTTTAATTGCTTCTTTCAATTTATCAAATTTATTTATTACTAGTTTTACCCGCGACTTCATCCGTGTAACCTGGATATATTTACTAAATAGGATGAAAAATAGTAAGTATCCTTCTATATTCCGTATTGTATGTGTATATTAAATTTCATAATAATTGGTTAATTCGTTGAGACTTTATAAAAGTAACCAACAAACAAACAAACTGACTCACTTTTACTTATATAATATTAGTAAGGATTTTTAAATATAGTTTTTTAAACAAATTGACAATTATAAAAATATATTATAAATAGATTTTACATAAACATGTACAACGACCAATCATAATGTAGAATTGACTTTAAAATTTGATAAATCTAAAACATTAAAGAACTATCATTTGAAATCGTCAATGTAAAGTGTAAATCAAATTATACTCCCATGACCTCTAGTTCATTGAACTATATGGGTACAATAGAAGCAATGGAACAATATCAAGCATGCATCTCCTTCATACAGGTACACTGTCACTGTCTCTCATCTTTAGTAGCCAGAGATAGTAAATCTACTTTTAATAGTAGTGATTGTTGTTGATGAAACTTTGTTTATATATATATATATATATATATATATATATATATATATATATATATATATATATATATATATATATATATATAAATATATATATATATATATTTTTTTAAAAAATACTTGTACTTTTCCACAAAATGATATTATAATATCTGACCAGCGTCGCCGTTTAAGACATTATCAAGTAAATCTGCTGTTTTAAACAGTAACATCATATAGTTTTTTATCCTAATTAAATTTGCAGTTACAAATTCGTTATAAATCGATTTACATTATTAATTCAGTAATGAATTTACATATAACTACAGTATGTGAAAAAACCTACAATTTTCAATATTTTTCACCGCATAATTATATTTCTGTGCTTGGCAAAGGTTGACAGAGAGAATTCTATTTAGCATTAAATGTCTCTTTTATACAATTTTTTTTTATATGGTAAATGATGAATAAATAAATACATATGAAATAATAAGCAAATGTTATTTATTCCTGTGAACTCATTTATTTATAATTACTAAAATAAATTAAACTTTTTGGAATATTTCAATTGGTCTATTATATTCATGTTCTTGTTGACGTAATATACATACTCAACCAGAAATATATTCTCAAAAATACTTTATTTAATACGTATTATAAATATAAATGTTTTTGAAGATGTTTGGAGCTTGTTACTCAGTTACGTATAAGATGCTAAATAGCACTGACTGACTAGCAATTTAGCGTGGGTTGCTCATTTTCTAAAGTCTAGATTAATATCATTACTATGCAGCCTTTTTCATTATTTATAGTTGAATTAATTTACAAGATACATGTCTTCTTTTTGTAGTGAGTTCCCATGGGTTAATGATGGTTCAATGGAAATATACTTAAATAACATTTCGATTATTCTTCAGTAATTTTCGGTTACTGACAATAACCAAATAGTCATCGCGATCATTTTGTTATTTAAGTATGAAGGCTATAGAATTGTTAAAATTTCTGAGTGTATTACAATATCAATTATTGCAAATTCACATTTCACTACTTTTGTTTAAGGTAAGTTGTTCATATTTTAAATAATAATCCTTATTAATATTATACATTTTTTATTATTCATTTAAAATTCAGTTTGTTTCTTTGTTATTTCTTATCGCCTCAACGGCTTAACCAATCACTATAAAATTTGGTATACACATACTATGTAGGTATATGAAATATAGGATATAATGAAGGGATATAATATAGAATATAATGCTACTTTTTAATGTGTAATATCCCATGGACGAAGTTGTGGATAAAAGCTAGTGTAAATAAATGACAAACATTGTTTGTTAATTTTTTTATGCATTTCAATGACAAGTACTAAGTACTGTTAAATTGTATAGAATAAATTCGCCTCTTAATTCTGCTTAACATTTAAATTGTCGCGAATAAAGCCTCAGTTTACAACTGAAAGCTACTGAGGGAATATAAATTATGAAATGATTAAGTCACTCCTCTATAGCATTTATCTAAGTGCCTAAAATTGTTCAGCTTAATTTTCTCAGAACGAAGATTAAAATGATTTGTTTCGATTCTTGATCCAGAGACGAGAGTTACAATTTATGAAAAACAATTAATGTAATATCTTAAGTGTCAAAGTGATTAATGTTTATTATATTTTTTATTAGTATTAGATTTGCATATTCGAAATACCTGCATTCATTGTGTTTACTATTGTATGCAACGTCACTGTCACTAGACATAGTTTACTAATACTATAACTTAATTTAGATTATGGACAATTTTCCATATTTATGTATTTTAGTATACAATATTTTTACATATCTAATGAAATTTTCATTTAAAAAGTATGTAGAATCTTTACTGTCACTGACATACTTTACAACTAGTCTTTATGAATATAGCAGAAAATACCTGAATTTTTCTACAGAAAATAAAACAGCCTTTCAACAAATGAGCATTGAAGTAAACCGACATATACAAAGCCTTTGAACGCTACCACAGCCGCAGAAGCTGGTAATACGTTAACATTATTAACCATATTTTATTAACGAAGGAACACTTTAAAGTGGACTAGAACTCATTTACTAGCCATTACCTCGTGAACTAACTACTGTAAGCAGATTAAAATGCACGTCAAAAGTTTAAATTTATGCACCGGACGCGGTCTTCAATTAAACTTGTTATAATGAAACCCAGGAAAAACGGAGTAAATTGGCATGGAAGAGAGACGCAAATAATTTCCAAGTTTTGCAATTTATACTCATTTTAAAGTTAAGTTCGATGGCGCAGACATTTCGGGGACCTGGCGTTTGGATAGCCGGAATCGATTATTTTACTGCTTCAAATTAGAAAGACACCGGAAAATTATCTTTTCTATTGTCCGCTATGAAATTTCGAGTCTGTTGTTTGATTTGAATTCGTCAGATTTGTGTAAACAGTTCGTTTCCCGAAACTTCGTTTCATTTATGTTCATTAATATTTAAGAAATCGTTCAGAAAGTACAAGTATTCAAACTTTATCATATTCATCGATGACTTTTAATAACAATTGACAGTTTTAATAATATTATGTTTAACTGATGAAGAATCAAAGTTTTAACTTCATTTGCTATAGCAATCATCATCAGAAATATTGGTTTTCGGGCATCTTGAACAAATGCTGAATATAATCTGTCACCTCTCATCATTAATCGTTTTCATCACGACTCGTCGATACAAATCCAATCAATTTAATCTCAGCATGTCAACTACAGTGAAAATCGTTTGGTAACATTTTTGACCCATCAACTGTCCAGTTTAGTAACGCGAAAATAACTGTTCAACTAAAGACTAGGAATAAACGTTTTTTGTACATTTTCTAAACTAGGCAAACAAGTTGGTGATCTATTTGATGTAAAGCCATAGCCATTACCTATAGATGTTAGCACAACCATGGATATTACATTATATTGCGACGTTCATGATAAATTTCATGGGTTGGTGTTTCTAACGATGGCAGTCAAGCAAACACTTAAAAATGTTGATTTCAAGCGTTATGAAAGAAGCGGCTTCTATTACTATGCACACAATAAAATTCTCCCGATTTCGTGTTTTGTTTCTATTGCTTAACTTTTCGTAGGTTGTTTTTCGTAAACATTCCAGCTGTCGTTGGCAAACCATTCAATGAACCCGTTTCTATGCTCTAAACGACTGGACGTGGTCTAAATATACCATTTAAATTCAAGAGCAGTTACGATGCCTTGTGCCAAAGCATCATGAGCTATTTATTGTTGTCTTTTATGGCGCTTCTTTGACTTACTTTGTCTATACTGGAATATCTTTAGGTTGCTCTCAATACAATGGAGAAAGTTATGTTTATGTTTCGAATTTTTTATGGAGTTTTATATCTGTTTAATTGGAGAGCTATGGTAGTAGAATCCATGCACAATGATTAAAAATAATCATTTATAACATTAAAGTTAGCTCATAGAAGACTTTCAAATAACACAGGTATTAAAGATACTGGGTTTTATTGAGGATGTCTGCACAAAATTTTCTCTTGAGTACCTACATATATTTTTCGCACTCATGTTTACCGTGAAGAGTGGAATATCAAAGTGATAGATTACAGAGACGTAAAGACTTAATTCTCAGAAATAATAACATATTAAGAATATGGGCATCATATTATAGTCATAGGCAATTGTTACTAATTTCCAACAGGTGGGCCTTCAGCATGTTTTCATTTCGAGTTGCGTAAAAAAATAAGCTAAAAGTATTAACTATACAGACAGTCTAAATGAATTTATTTCATTTGCCATTCACAAGGGAACGGCATTCCGCTAAAACCTCGATCGAACGGGATTTCCA
Organism: Galleria mellonella; assembly: GCF_026898425.1. Lineage (NCBI taxonomy): Eukaryota > Metazoa > Arthropoda > Insecta > Lepidoptera > Pyralidae > Galleria > Galleria mellonella. Next base: position 1,526,892 of record NW_026441985.1, on the reverse strand, counting down.
CCAGAAAATAAATAAACTGAAATCGCATCAAATTGCGAGAGTAAGTGCGAAGCAAGGTCCCGCGAGCACTTTCTCATGCAAAAGTCGAACTGTTACTTTAATTCTTAGCTGAAGCACTTGTCGGTTTTACGAGCGTGGAGCGATTTAATCCACTTAAAACGCAGAGCACAAACTCAGAGCCGACAAAGCTCTCAGCCGCTCTCATTTAAAAATGGAAATAAACCCCCGGCCATCTTTGACTCGGCGCGCGACCGCTGGCTGAATTCTAAGTGCGACTCGCCATTGATGAAGTTCCGATTTTGTTTTGATTTTATAAAAATACCTTATGTTATTGTGTATTTGTCAATTAGTATTACCATAACAGACTATAATTTCACTGTTGAGCATAGGGTAGTCCATAGTTCATTCTATCTACGGTACAGTCTCTCATGTATAATAAAAGAAGCCTAGCAATTCTTGACAGTACAGAACGATGCCGACACAAAAGTAGTAATATCTCCAGTGTTTGGTATAGGGTGGATAACTATACAAAGTTTTACATTTCTTGTATTCAATCTTAGTGTATTATGCTAATTTATCCTAGTCGGCTCCTGGGAATGAAAAGGAATTGTATCATAATGTAATTTGTAAAAAGTTATACAAATGATGCTAGCCACTGGTCTTTTATAATATATTTACACTTTCTCTGTTTTAAAATAAACGTTGTACATAAACATAAATAAACGTAGTTGTCGTAACGAGAGTTTGTTCTCCAGTCTCAAAAATATAATTTAAAGTATAATTGGTAAAATCAAAAGATTAAGATTATATATTTAATTAAAATCATATCATTCTTTAGTTGTAGGAAACTTGCAAAATAGGCTACATATTCCTTTCTGTGTATCTAATTATACATATATGTATATTTGTAAATAAAAATCTAGAACTCAATTAATTTTTTTTTTTATATAAATCAGTGAATTTGCGTAGAATTCTAGCTATGTCAATTAGTATCTTTCTCAAGAACTCCCGACTATAAATTCAAGTCCGTTGATCTTAAGTGCCTTCCTTAGTTTTATCTTTCCCTTTTTAAGTTCGGTGGAAATTGTGTGGAAAAAGGGACCTGTTTAAGTAAATAGATTCTTTCATATTAAATAATTATGTTTTTATTTTTAATTTGTTAATTATATAGTCAGTGGCAATTACTCGAGCAATTAACCCTGATATATATTGTCCTTAACATTTAATTCTTTCAAATGTTTTATAGGTAGTGCGTTAAATTCTTTAATGCATAAAATATGGTGATTAATTAAATTCGTTAAATAAAATAAAATGTATTAGGCACACTGCTATAATTACTAATGAGGTCGTAGAGACAATTGTTTACTATTGCCATTGTGGAGAACGTAACATTCAATATGCCCAATATTTTGTCGAGAATAATCCAACGTGATATGTGACTAGCCTGCAACCGTCATTGGAATTAATTTGATTTATTATCGATAAATTAATTGATTTAAATCAATACACAAAATTTCCGATGTCTTTAATTAATTATTAGTTAAATTATTGGTAAGAAAAATAATTAGGTTTTTCTTTCACAGGATGGTGATCGAGGTTACCTCGAGGGCCTTGCGTCTAGATATGCGGATTTATTCTCGACTCACTACGGTGATGTGTTGGACCATCTCGAGGAGTTGAGGAGACATGAATGGGAAGAGATGTCACCAAGGATGAGAGTGCTTGGAGGCCCTGGGACACCACAAACACCACCTTCAGCCAGTCCTGGCTCTCTCGCGTTGAATAACTTAACAACATCACATTCACAACCAATTTATGTGCCTGGAAAATATTCGGTAAGATTTTAATATTTTAATATATGTTTTAATATACACAAATCAATAAAAGATTCTAAGAAAAATATGAATTTCTCAATTATATCCTATTTTTGTCTACATGTTAGGCTATAACTATACAACTTTCGACCGATTTTGATGATTCATAGGTAGTGAAGTAAGTGAAATAAATAAAAATGTAAATAGCATGCAAATATAAATGATATACTTTGGTTTTGGTCTTGTTATACAATATATCTTAACATTATTCAGTAACAATTTACAATCATACCTCAAATATAATTTAATGTATCACAAATCAGAAATAAGATTATGTACTCCATTAAATTTATAGCAAACATATTACGAATCTGACTAAATGTAATGTAATCCAGACTCAACCAGCCATTAAAGTTTCTAATATGTTGGACTGGTAATGTATTGCGCTCGTAACAACAGTCACATATTCTGAGCAACAGATTTAAGGGATACTTTAGGAGGCTTTATAAGTTAGATAGGTGGAATTACGTTCTTCTAACGCAATTTAGAACAGCCAGTCAGGGAATCGTATTATTTTCTGTTTATATAAAAATAGCACGATGCGTTCAGAACTTGTAAGGATTTGATAAGCTTTGAAAATTGCTGTTAACTGTACGAATTAATTTAATAGCAGATTTAAGGGATAATTTAGCAGACTTTAGAAGTTAGATTGAATTACGTTCTTCTAACGCAATTTATAACTGTCCAAACACTGTACTCTTTTGTTTCCTTAAGAACATATATTGCGCTAAGATATTTTAAAAAATATTGTAACTAACAAGTTATTGTTATACCATACCATTAAATATGTTGATATTAAAAGTATATTTATATATACCTTATATATATTTGATCTGTTAAGATAAACGGAAACAAGAAACAAATAATTTCATAATTTTTTTAATGCTAGTTTAATTAATTTTTATTTCACTCTGTCTCTCTTTTCTGAAAATATGTTTGCCCGTAGATTAAAATCCTAAACAAAGCCTAAATCTTATACAGCCATCAAGTTGCCTGACAGACAAAGAGGAGGACGAGATTTACGGTTTCGGCTACGGAGTATTCGGGAAACAGATGTTGCAGCGGCAACAACAACAGAAACAGCTGTTGCTGGCGCAACCGACGCAACCACTTATGCACAACCAACAACACAATTATCAGAGGTGAGTGCCGCTTTGTTTGTTTATTTAGCAACAGCGCAGTTGAGTACATTTCGTTTGGACTTATACACAAAGTCGTATGTGTAATGTTTATTTGATTTTGCTAATAGAGAACAAAGTCAAGTGCATAGTCCGACATAAAGACAGGCAGTTGGTTAGATTAATTAGATTTTTTTTGTACAAATTTGTTGCCTTTCTAATTTTAATTATTTTTTTTTCTCAAATGATAGAATAATTATTCATTTATACATTTAATATTATTTATTGTCTATGTGTTATGAGATATATATGCATATATTATGAATCTTTTTATTCTGGTAAATTTTACTATAGTAAACATATTTATTCAATCATTTGAGGAAAAATAACTAAAATTGAAATAAACTAAAAAAAACAAATGTGAATATATAAAGTGATTTCAAATACATATTTCTGTTAAATTATTATTAAAATATAATATAAACCCGTCATTTATTAGATATTTATTACTATATATATCATACACATTATGAGTATCTATTTATGATGTTTTTGCCATTTCAAAGACTGACTCGGTCATTTTGGGTTCATTGACCTGAAGAATTTGGCACAGATAATAAATAACCATTTCATATACACTATGTACACAGAGCGATGGTTATCGCAACATTGAAACTTGAGAGGTATTTCACTGACAATTTATAACTTGTCAGTTTTTAGGACTGTCATTTGAATTGAATAATAAACGCGCAATTATTTCACAATACATTCGATAGTAGGTAGGTACTCGATTTTATAATCAGATTTGTTTAAATATGATTGAGTAACAAACATACAAACGTCTTTATAAATTATTACTTATTAGGACTAGTTATGAATACAGCCTTGTCCGCGGGATACGCATATTTATTAGTCAGGATAACAAGTATTCTATGTATTTAATTGTATAATTTAATTGTAAACAAACAAACTCACCTTCTTTTTTATAATATTAATAAGGATAAGAGATTTTATTACTTATAAAGTCTCAAGTTATACCGTTCCGTACCTATGTTTATTATTAGTATGAACGTGGGTGCTCCTGAACAATATCATAAATATAAATAATACCACACAAATAGTCCTAGTGAAAATTCCACATAACTGTGGCAGTTTCTCGAGATTCCATGGAATTTACTGCAACGTTATTTCAAACGATTATAATTCTTATCTTATAAATATTGTGAATAAATGGATAAAAGCAAGGTTCAGACCATTTTGGCCTTTTATCACTTTGACCAATTAAACCTTGACATTACTAGTTTTCAGGGAAAGGATAACAAGTGAAAAATGTAGTTCACTAGCCAATATGATAAATTTATCTAGAACTAACCGCAATGTTGCCGTGTGGTCCCGGCATAGAGTAGGTCACCTCTTCCTTTTCCGTGGTTCTCGTAAGAGACGACTAAGAGAACTTAATGGTCGAGAAATTGGCAACAGTGTTCCTCTAACAAAGTTTAACTGCGGTTGTCAGTCCGCATGCCAAGTCTGGCAACTACTGCAAAATCTTCCTTATGGGAGAGACCTACGTTAAGCAGTGGACAGTTAACGGCTAATATAATCATCGTCATCACCAACCACGATGATTTCTAGATGAAATATTTTTAAATATAATTCGATACAATATATCAACCGTGTCTTTCATTAAAACTGGAGACTGTTTATCCTAATTTACATAGTTTAAACCGCATTTTATTCCTAGTCTCTAATATATTTAACACACAATGTCCATTTACTCTATATGTAAAATGTAAATAAACATAAAATCACAAACCTTAATGAATATTAAAGCAGACCGCAATCTGAAACTAACCGCTTAAAGCTAAACAATTTGCGTGAAGAGGGATGCATAAATAAATATAAAATCGCCAATAACATAACCACAAAATGTGCAGTTAGACTATCGCTTGAGATATATAAGAAAAAGGACCTTACTCCTTCACAATAAGTATTTCACGGTCAGATTCGTAATGTTAAAGTTAACAAGAATGGCACGGGGCGTATTCATAAATTATTTGGACTTTAACAGGTGTACTCGTTAGATAAGCTTTACGCTGCATGTTTAACGGCTAATCTAAATTGAAATCAGACATTCGATTGGCGACAGAGGCCGCCTCTGTGTGTACGTGTTAGTGATGTGCCGAATCGTTAAAAATGTGTATTCGCGGATATGAATACGAATACGGATCATTAGTGTTTAGACCTGCGAATATGGATACAGATCTTATACCTTTTTACTTAGTGGGTATTGGTGTGCCGATTTTAATAAGTGTAACACAATGATTAATGTTTTGTGTTTATTAAATAAAAAGATATTTTATTAGTACTTTTCAGATAATATATCAGCAATACTAATATAAAATATTTATATTCAATTTTTGCAATGTACATACATACATACATACTTGTCATGTCTGTCTTCTATTAGGGTAGACAGAAACAATGGATGAACTGATTCGATTCAAACAAGCCTCTTTTACTTTAAAATATAATTAAGCTAAATATCAAATTTTAATAAAATTAAATTAATTTAAATGAATTTAATAATATTTCATTGCTATCTTTATTGTCATATATATTTCTATATACAAAATAAAATTATACATACATATATGCATAATAATGTAAAAGATCCGTTTAAGGTTCATCAAAATTATAAATATACGAATACAAAAACAGATTTTTCTCTTTTGGTTATCCATGGATACGAATACGGATATAAATATCCGACACATCACTAGTACGTATACCTATTTGGACACATAGATGAGAGTAGACTCCTCGCGAATTGCATATCTCGAATTGTCGTTAAACTGCTAAACGTATTGCAATGAGTTCTTTTCTTTTTGTTGTAGTGCAATTTAGCTTTGTGTATTGCATTGTTCAGAGTGTCGATAACCGGTAAAGTGCTTGGAGATTGTTGTGAGATTTTTCATTATTACTATTTGTTACGAACATTTTATTTGTATTTTTTATATTTTTAAGGTGGCAAACAAGCATACGACCCACCTGATGGTAAGCGGTACTGATATTAAAGTCTTGTATTATATTATCTACGATTCTCAAATGCAGGGTTACGCAGTTTAAAATATTTTTGGAAATCCTGCACTAGTTTTTACCCACGACTTCGTCGGAGTGTACCTGGATATGTCCATAGATCAGGATAAAATGTATTCCAAGTCCTTCACCATCCCATATAGTTATTGTTTACAACATTTCACAATAGCGGTTTAGCCGTTAAGGTATCAAGAGGTAATAAATAAACAATCTCACTTTTACAATCGTAATATTAGTAAGAATAACCTGTATTTTGCATACAATTTCGTAAATAGTCTTCAGAAATCCCTAAAATTAGAAATAAATATATTAAAAAGTAATTTGTGTTAATCAGTTATATATTATTAAGTAATAATATTTATTACTTTTTATCAAATTCGATGATAAAATTCAAAAAGAGAAATGGCAAGTTAATTTGTTGAGCGACGAATAGCAAATAGATTATATATAATTTATATATATTTGTAATAATTTATGTTTAAGTGTAAATAATTATCTATAGTAATTTATATATTAAAAGAAGACAATAAGTTAATCAGCATTGTTTTTAATAATTTCTCAATATTAATTATATTTTTTTTAATACAATTTAGAATGGCAAACAAGCTGACGGTCCACCTGATGGAAAGTGGTAACCGTCGCCTATAGACATGAGCAGTACCATGGATATAACAGAGTATACTGTTTCGCCCATGATATCCCCCATTCGTTGCCATTCCTGAGGATTCAGGTGTTATTCCTCTGTACCCAGTGAAGAAGATATCTACGAAAGAAGTTCAGCATATCTATTATGCGTAAATATAAACAAATTAGGTGATTTTTTTTTTTATTTATTTATACAGGATATAACCGAAAACGTTAGTATTGTAGCAGTGTAACAGAAAGTAACGATACATAATTTTCAATAACCCATATTAACACGGCGCGTCCATTTGTCAAATTAGTATGGGAGGCTCTAAATTTTAATCGCTCAACCAATCGTCTGGAATTGGGTGCAGATATCTATATGTAATATTCAGTATAGATCTATACCTATATAAAATATGTACAGGTATTTCTCTATAGAATGACATATGCTTTTTAGTCTAGTCAATCAAAATGTTTCAAAATTGATAACAAAGTTACAGACCCAAATAGTTTATTGTCAATTGACAATAATTTTATATGAATACGTGTTGGAATTTTATTAATTAATTTTATTTAACTGTTAATGTTAGCTTAAAACTAATTACTCCTCTTCATCCAAAGGTTGCTGGAAGAGATTGCTTTTAGCGATAAGGTCGCCTATTGTTTTCTCATTGTGATTATTTCTTGTAATTATTTATATTTATAATAAGTTTCATTTTATAATCTTTTGGAGGAAACAATAAAGAGTATCTATCTATCTATCTACATGCCAATGAAAACGGTCAATTTCATTGCGTTATTCGAAACATTTAACTTCGTCTCCATCCTTGAGACGGTAACTTTTAAAGAATTCCAAGGAATTTGACTTCAATGCTTTTGTCATTGAAAGTTATTTCAATTAGATTTTTTTTTTTTGCGTTTAATAATAATTGATGTCATTATTTGTAAATTATTCATCAGATATATTAAATGTACCTAATATTATAGATGACGAAATTTATAAAAATTTATATGTAAGATGTATGTTATATAAAACGCTCAGAAACCGAGATTTTTCTTAGATACTATAGGGTTTTTCAAAAAGGGTATATTAAAGTTTCTGTAACCGGCGTCATAACAGGCGTTCGTAGGTTACAGTGACGTTTACCATCAAACGGGTTGTATGCTTGTTTGGTGGCAAACAAGCATACAACTCGTTTGATTATGGTAGGTATGTAAAATGATAGACCATATTCTAGATAACTCATAGTATACTTTTATTTTAATTAACTTATACTTATTTTAAAACTGACCTGATTTCATTTTCACCTATCATCACTTAATAGTATTTCGCCAGCGTATACCAATAATTTAGATCGGGTTACCATTCAAACAATTAAACCATAATAGTAACATTTTCTCTAAACACTGTCGCAAACATTTAGTCATACTCTAAAAATAAATTCTAATGCCAATTTAATTGAGTGTTGTACTTATTGTAAAAATAACATTTAGTGACATTATGTCGGTATTTAGTCCCGATGTAGTAGAATAAATTCAAATTAACCGGTTGATGGATACGTCCGGAGCTCACGCCCGAACGCTCTGTGAAGACAAACGAGTTATGCCAATGACTTTTTTATATATGTCTAATTGGAACCAAAACATATTGTCATAGAAGTTTATTACAGAATCAAATATATGTAATCACTAACTATTTTCCGCGACTTTACCTGCATGAATCTGTGTGAAAAATCCTACATGTTAAATTAGAATACCCGTATACCAAATTTTATTTAAATCCATTTTAGTCATTTAAGATATATGGAATAACAAACATCAAAACATCTTTGCTAACTTTCACGTTTGTAGTATTAGTAAGAATGCAATTGTTATATTTTGGTGTTATTAATACAAAGTTTAAATTTAAGAGCGAATTCACTAGAACATTATGATTTTTTTAATTGATGTGGGTGTTAAATTAAATACTTAAATTTCTGTAGTTTTAAGATAATTACGTCTTATTAATTTTCAAACCTTAAAAAGAAGAAGGCTCTCAATTTTGCTGTATTTTTTTATATTTGTTACTTCATAACACCATTAGTTCTAAATCGATTTGGATTTTTTATTATCTGAAAGGATATACGAGATTAGGCCCATAGAAATTTTATCAAAAATAAAGATTGCGAAGGAAAAATTGGCAGTGCGTAACAAACCCTACTAGTACTGATAGCTAACTAAATCGATTTCAATATGATACTATAATTTGAAAATATATCTATACTTCTATACTATAATATTATAAAGAGAAAAGAGTGATTTAAAAATTCTTTTACCTATAGAAGCGATATATTCTCAGCAAGTAACATAGGCAAATATTAATTAATTAGAAAAAAATAATTAGAGATCCCTATAAAAATTGTGATAATGCGACCTAATTTATTATTATATATTTGCCTATTAGAGCTAATATAAAAATATTAATTTATCTTTCTATTTATTATTATATATTTATTACCTTTGCTGTATGCTTTGTGGAATTTTTATGTAAATTCTCCCACGGGAAAATATTCTCGTGACAAAAGCATTCCATATGTGTTAATTTGGGGCATGGTGTTCGTATCCGCCAAAACTTAATACAATACTTTTACAAAGCTGAAATTTGGTTGTGTTTATATAAGGAACTTCCAGCCAGCCAGTTATCCAAACATTTACACATTTATTTAGATTTACTAAAAGTAAACCATAGGAGGTATAATAAAAGTAAGTTTATCCATTGTTTGTGTAATCCATTTGTAAGCTATAGCTTGCACATCTCGTGAAAAAAAAAAGGTAATAAATATAAAAAAATTGATAATAAATAAAATAATAAAAAAATGATATTATTAAACCTATACTTTATCACACTTTATCACAGCAATGCAAAGCATTGCTGTAAACTGAGAATCATGACTATTAACATACAATGAAGAGTATCTATAATTTAAAATACAATTTAAAATGTACAATTATATCAGAGATTTTTATCAAACTATTCATTTTTTTTTAAATGATAGTTTATATTATTTAACTTAGTTATTGTTATTATTATTTTTATATTAGTAAAGATTAAGGATACAATTCTTACTGATATAAAAGTGAATTTCTTCGTGTGTTTGTTACCTCAAATGGCTTCACCAATCTTTACGAATTTTTATATGTGCTCGTATATACTGTTTTAAATGAAGAAAAACAAAGGCTACTATTTATTCTCGTTACACGAACGTAATCGTAGATAAAACAAGTGTTCAGTAACTAAGATGAACTATTTAAGCTTTAGAAACTAAAAAAATATAAGTCTAATTGCGACGAATAAATAATTTGAAAGAAGCCAATAGGAGAACAAATTTAAAAAAAATACAGTCTGTTCATAATCGTGTAATCGCGATTACAAATTAAAAACGTCCATTTAAAGTCTATTTGATATGATTTTGATTGGATTCCTATTCGATTCTGTCAAGTTGAAAGCAAACTTCGTCTTTCATATTTTAAATATTACCTATCTCTGTTTTACATATTTAAAGTTAATAATAAGCATTTTAAATACTATTTATGACAATCATATTCAATTTGAACAATAAATTAATAAACATGAACCGTTAATCGAGTTTACGAGTAGAGATATATTCGACCATAAATTTGTTGCAAGGAAACCTGAGTGCGCCTACGCACCTAATTTAACGTGTCGTTTGATGCTAATTAGATCTATGCAGTGGACTTGTATAATAAATAAGTGGCTCGTAAACATTTTACTTGAATACTGTATTTTCATTCATTATTTTCGTTTAGAGTTCGTAATAAAGGCCTATATGAAGCCAGTATAATATTATCTTGTATGGGGAGATTCAAATATAGAATTGTTACAAATAAAAATTTTGTACTACTTTGAGATAAACAAACTTATTATTCGATCGATCCTATATTTTTTATTAAACTCTTAATAGAAGTACATTAAGTCGCCTGGCCAGCAGCTGATGTAATTATTACTGGTACTACCAATTATGAAACCTTCTCTTAAGTAAGAAGAGATTCAGGCTTAGAACTTGAAATAGTAACATCTGATGTAGTACAGTATAAGTAATAGCACTAAAGTATTGATCTGTGGCGATGTTATATCAAGTTTAAATAACTCATTGCTTGATTAACACTACTTCCTTATGAATTCAATCAACAAGCTCTGTCAGATCGCAGTCGTAACGAGTTATAACAATAGCGAGATGCTTATGTTGTTTAAGTGTCGAGATTTATCTAAATGCGGAATAAATGCGCATTGTTTGCGTAATAAAAGTCTATATTAAGCTATATAGTCAATAGGACGGTACGACACCAAAGGGAGATTTTGCGCTAAAGTCATTTGCTTGGGTACCTCTGTCCTATTCGTGTTTCAACCATAAAGCAGTTGTGTTTGCATGGCTGTGTTATGGTTTGAATGGTGGGATATGGCTTGAATTTACAGGGTACAGAGGAATAACATCTGAGTCCTCAGGAATGGCAACGTATGGGAGGTATCATGGGTGAAACAGTATACTCTATTATGTCCATGGTACTGCTCATGTCTATAGGCGACGGTTATCACTTTCCATTAGGTGGGCCGTCAGCTTGTTTGCCATTCTTATATGTATAAAAAAAAACATAATATCCTTCTCTCATATAAAGAAGGTACTCATGCACATAATTTGCAGTGGTTACGTCATCACTACTTAAAATCGAATATAAAATTAAATACTGACAAATTAAATAATCGATTAGAATTGCATCCATACGAATCTAGCTAACATGCTGCGACTGCGAGATACAACAAGAATAGCGATACTCGTATACACCGCGTGGATTTATCCTACAAGTAAGTGCTGCATAAATGCGCAGTATATCGTTACTTGTAGCTTTTGACTTCATAATGTTAATACAAATTATCCGTGGGATAAATAAATAAGAATACAATACAATATTATTTTTACACTAGGTCGTTGTAAGCGAGGAAGAAATAGTAAAGAATAGAAGTAGGAAAACTCGTTAAAACAGTCCATACTAAGACACCAACCAGCACGGCAATATTGCGAATTGCTTAAAATTCACAATGATATAAATGTCACCATTAAATATTTAGTACTAGAAGTTACATTAATTTCGACAATTACATTAAATTCGACAAACTCATTACTCAATCAACACTATATCCAAGGAAGAGTAGTGAGATACGTATGTCATTTAAGCACGGAGATTTATCCAAATGCTGGATAAATGCGCATTGTTGGCATAATAAAAGTATTTAGAATATGCAATGGTAACATCGTCACCGAGTAGGTCAAAATTAAGTTCGACAAACTCATTAATCGATTAACACTGCATCCATACGAATCTAGCTAATAAGCCGCGGCGAGATATGGCAAGAATAGCGAGATACGTATGTCGTTTAAGCGCAGGGATTTATCTAAGTGCTGCATAAATGCGCAATGCTTCGTTACGTGTAGGTATCTGCTTTCGACTCCCCGATGTTAGTTCAAATTAGGACCGGTTTGTAGGCCTATTTTATAGGCAATTTTGTGCCAACGAGGTTTGTTTGAAAAGGAATTTACCTAGTCGAATACTAAATAGAACGGGTAATGAAAATGCCAGTAGTATCTATTTAAATATTGTTTATTTATTGAGATATAATATAATGTATTTAATATTTTTTAGAAATAATTAGAAATCTGCTTGAATTGTATGAAAATTTTGACATTTGTGGATATTTAGATAATATATTATACAGACATTTGTAATAGCTGCACGTATTTGAATGAAATTAACATGAATAGATTATATTTTGAAATAACCAGGTTCCTAATTCGAGCGAGCAAAAACGCGGTAAGCAGCCGGTAGAGTTAAGTATAATATATCGACCCAGCTTCCTCTGGGATACTTGTTCAACTTCACAAATACTATCAATCATGTTACTGCTAAATTTCGGTATGTTATTTTCATGTTACATCCATTTCACAAAATTCCCATAGGAACTAATCTCGTCCAAATTTCGTGAAATCCTTTTCCAGTGAACACCTACGTCATAAAAGGAATCCAGGTACATTCATACTATTATTATAAATGTGACACTTCTATCTTCTGGTATAACGACAAATGGCTTAATTTGTGATTTTTAGTTAAGTCGTCAAGGCACCAGGAGGAAATTTTTTTGTGGAACTTAGAACGCCTAACAAATTGGCTCACCTTATAGAAAGTGATTACTGTAGCGTACAGACATGACCAGCACCATAGATATTATAGAATATACTTTGTTGCTGATATATTTGCTGATATATGACTGTCTATGCATGATATATGATGTCCATTGTACTATCATGCGTTGTCATTGCTCATGCGTTATCATGTCACCATTATGTAATTTTACTGTCATATCATAACCTAATACCGTGTGGTATCGGCAGAGAATGGCCCACCTCTTCAATGCCACTCAAGAACCTTTCTTCCCCATTAGTTGTCGGTTCTTCGAGCTATATGACCAGCTTATTGCCACATCAGCTTGCTTATCCTTCTGGTTCTGTCAGTGACTTTCATTCTATACTACAAGCATTGTCTAGTTACAATTTAATTATATTAATAGGACTAAAACCATTGAATGATTAAGACTTCATTAAGCGTAGCTCGACGCAATGAACCCTTTACGAATTTATCTTCGTATTAAACGCGACCGACCGACAATCATTAGTAGTATTGTTAATGTGAACGGCGATTAATTTCCCATTTACCACCGAATTCCCGCACTCCAATTGTTTTTACCTTTCACGCGTTTTCCACTGACAGATGGACAGATATAAATCTAATTAGATGTCGATAAAAATAAAATCTCCTATTATGTCGCGAAACATAATCATTACGAGACACTGTGCAGTAAAATCGTGTGCTTGGGTAACTCTGTCCTACACATGTTTCGATCGTCAAGCAACTGCGCTTGAATTTTGTCTGTATTTCGGTTTGTAGGGTAGGATATAATCATATGATTATACATATTCATCATCTTCCTACATTTATCCCCATTATATATTTTGGGTCAGCGTAATATGTTTTTCTTTTTTTTTTATCTTTATCTGCAGGCAATTCCGTATTTCACTCCCTTACTGGCCATATCATCTTTCACACAGTCCTGCTGTATCTGTTTTAGGTTTTCCTCTATCCTTATAGCCATCCCCATTAATACTTAATAACTTTCTTATATACATATTTAAATACATACATGCGCATCACGTATCCATACTAGAGGGCCTACCATGAGGTATTTTCTGAAATTTCGAGGCCGAACAATACACAGATTTGATATCAAAATTAAATAACTTACTATTTAAAAATTTTAAAAATGTTATTACATCGTTTCTTTGAACTTTTATGTAAGGATTTATGACGAATAAAACATTAAGCTCCATTTACTTGGCCGATTTCAGTACGATCGAAAACACGAAATGGAATCCGAAAATTCGGAATTTCGTTTCATGGTAGACCTTCAGGACAGATAATTAATTACTCCTTAACTTTTCTATGGTATTTGGTTGTTGCTTTCCATTGATTTAAAATAAGATCGGGTAGAAGTCGACATAAAACATGATTTAATAGTAAATAGTTAACTATCCACTGCTGAACATAACCTCCCCCCATAAAGTGGGTTATGCCAGCAGTTGCCACGCTTGGCAGGCGTATTGGCAACCACAGCTTCCGTTTTGATATTTTAAAAGAGACGTTGCTGCCCATCCCTACACCATAAGCTCCCTTAGTCGCCTCTTACGACACCTACGGGAAAGAAAGAGGTGGTCTATGCTAAGACTTACACAGAAATACGCTATGACTGATCCAAAATATTAAATTGAACTATATAATAAATAGTGGTAATCTGTAATTAAAAACTGATGTATCATTTAAATGTATGTAACATTATCAATACATGATTTGCTATATTAATAGGATTTATTTTCCATTTGTTTTGTGTAATGTTACACGGTCATCAAAGTAAACATTATATTATTGAACACAAATAATTCTAATTAATTCGTTTCAATTGAACATCGAATGGTAATATTTAATTGAATTACTTATTTGAAACAAATACATATTATTGGAAAATTACATTTATTGCTATTTTATCTGTGGTCAATTGTAAGGAAAGTATATTGAAATAGCTATAGCCTCTGACTTTACTTATTTGTACATTTTTCGAATAAAATTTAAATAATCTAAGTATTTGACGTTCTATTGTTTCTGCCTACCCTAATAGAAGACAAGTTTGACAGTTATGTATGTATGCATGCAAATATCGCTAAGTTGCAATAAAACACACACACACACACACGCACTCACCTTTTCACATAGTTTTCCTTATTTATTTTGTAAATAAAGTGTACTAAATAGGTAATCGCACTCATAGTCCCCAAGATACAGGTCTGGCCTAGTTTGGGGACTGATGGTAATGCAGATATTTTCTCGTTGAATATAAATTGTAAACATTGTAAATTGTACCTTATGCAACTGTATCTTTCTTAAATAAAAATTATTATTATTATTATTATTAATAAAAATATCTACTTATTTTTCTTTAATGAGTGATTACCTAAATTTATCATCATCATCATCTCGCCATTATCTGTCCACTGCTGAACATGGGCCTCACTCATAGACTTTTTTTATGCAACTTAGAATGGCAAACAAGCTGATGGCCCACCTGATGGAAAGTGGTAACCGTCGCCTATAGACATAAGCAGTACTATAGACATAACAGAGTATACTGTTTCGCCCATGATTCCTCCCATGCATTGCTATTCCTGAGGACTCAGATGTTATTCCTCTGTACCCTACAAATTCACTTAGTGGAGTCAGTGGATCCAGATGGCTCAGGACCGTTCCTTATGACAATCTATGGGGAAGGTCTGTGTTCAACAGTCGACAAATAATGACTGATATGATGATGATATACTATTTTTATCCTATTTTTAACCTATTACAGACACCAGCTCCTTACAGCAGAGTTCCATTTTTTTTTATTTTATCCTAAATACCTATGTGTACATTTAAGTTGTTTGTGAGGAGACATAAATAAATATATTATTTTTATATTATTTATCATCAACAAAATGTGATCATGTCGAAAATTTAGTTCAACCTAATGACAAAAACAATCTCTGTCTAGCCCATTAGAGATTATAAGCGTAATTTTTTATAATTATTATTATTCATTTGTGTAATTCTCTGTTTGTTACAGTTGTTTAAGTCCACGGTCGGCGTACTTCTACGAATTTCCACCTAGTGGTAAGTGACATTTTTAAATAACGATTTATTTATAGATAAGCAATAATTAAAAAAAAAACTTTTAAATTCATCTTTCTAACTAACCCTGCATTTTTTTTAATAAAATATAGTCTAAATTACTCACTAATAATGTAAATTTCTTTATTTATTTATACTTTATTTTACACACTAATAATATATAGAAATATAACAGAGGTAAATAAATGCACAAAGGCGAGATTAACTTTAAAAGAGTTATCTTCTAGCAAACTCAAAGTGGAAAGGGCCATCGGTGTCAGGGGGAAGCGGTGTATAATATTTTGACAATGTTCAAACAAAAAGAACTAGACAAACATAAATTAAAATTTCACTAACATGTATAAATCTTAAAATTAAGATTTAGGTATATAGATGAAAGAATTTTCCTAATTAGTGGTTTTTGAGAGTATCGATTAAAGACAAACAAACAGATAATCAAATCTTTCTTTTATAATATTAGTTTAGAGACAAGTTATTTTGATATGAAAAATTTTACTATGAAATCGATTTTAATAAAATTCCTATAAGACCAATTTTACAATATTTTCTAATAAAAAAATAATGACGTAACAAATATAAAAAATATATCTGCAACTAAATTGAGAACCTCCTTTTTTAAATCGGTTAAAAATTTACGATATCCATACACACCATAACCAGTTTATTAACATGTTCCGTAAAATAACATGACTGATTAACTTGTTTATAGTTTTCTATTTAATTAATCATACACCATAAAATTGCATTGAACATTTTTACCTCAATACATATTAATAAACAAAGTATTAGATATCCGGCATTCATATTTGTATAGAAAGTTTTATTGGTAACCAGTATAATGGGTAATTTATAGTATACTAACTTTTATACGCGACTTCATCCGCGTGTCCAGGACATATATACAGGATATACGGAACAAGTTGGCAAAAACTAAAACAGTGAATCCAGACTATTATCCTGAACTAAAAATCAGTAAAAATCTTATTAGAATTTTTTTTGTTTGTTTGTTTTTTTTTTTATTTAAAATCATGTAATCTATGATATTATGTCATAATATAAAAACATAATAATATTTTGTAGTAAAATATCAAAACTAAGAATTTTTAATTATATATACTTTGCTGTATATATAATTAAAATTGTGGAAAATAATCTGACATCTAATTCAGACCATTCATCTGAATCAGCTGTTTAAGTTTGGGTCATTGTTCTTCCACCCTGTATAAATCGATGAAATCTATATCTATACTTATAATAAATCTGTAAAGAGGTCAATTTTGTACATGAAATATATTTCCAAAATAACTATCAGGGAGTGATTAGTGATCGATACTGATGCCAAAAATGCAATCAGTAAAATTTTTGTCTGTCTGTCTGTCTGTATGTCGTTATAGAAACAAAAACTACTCGACGGATTTCAAGGTTATAGTATACTTTTTATCACGCTACCATCACGCTAGGAGCAGAGCAGTGAAGGGAAATGTGTCTGTTACATCAAAACCACTGAACCGTGAGGAAGGATATAGACTACTTATTTTACGAAAAACAACGGAAACGCGGACAAAGTCGTTGGCAACAGCTAGTAATATATAAAGTTATAAATAGTAATAAAGTTATGTCTGTCGTATAAAGAATTGTTTCTTAGTATCCATTTATTTTTTTGTTCTCTACTTAAAGTAATATTTCATTCATAGTGTACACGCTTGATTGATATTTTGTATTGTACGTAGGAGTAACCTTGATTGGGTCTGAGTTTTATATCGTTATTGGGTTCATTTGTCTAGTATTTAGGGATGGGTAATATTAATAATGCTTCAATATCTATATATTGAGGGAGACTTTGTACAAAAGTCGACTGCTTGGGTACCTCTGTCCCATTCGTCTTTCAACCGTGAAGCAGTTGTGTTTGCATGGCTGTGTTTCGATTTGAAGGGTGGGATATGGCGTGAATTTACTGGGTACAGAGGAATAACACCTGAGTCCTCAGGAATTACAACGCATGGGTGGTATCATGGGCGAAACAGTATATAGTAAAATACAGTAGTATACTCTGTTATGTCCATGGTACTGCTCATGTCTATAGGCGATGGTTACCACTTTCCATCAGGAGGGCCGTCAGTTTGTTTGCCATTCGAAGTTGTATAAAAAAATCAGAGAAGACGAGAGATTTTCTTGTTCTTTAATATTTCTTTACTAGAAACTTACTACGTTAAATTTAATATACAACACATTAAGTTCCCTTATAATTGAAATAGACTTCTTTCTTGCAGATAACTGTCTTGGAACTGCTAAGAAGAAGGTGACCACATTCTCAAGACTACTTCGGGGTCTAAAGTCCCATAGGAAAGAAAAACATGGCTCGTGTTCGCCGAAACACACACATAGTCCCCGTCAAATATTACCGCCGCAAAGGGTAAGAATTTTGTATGTTATCTTTGGTTTGTGATTTTTACCCTTCATTATAATGGTTCGTGCATTTTAATTTAATATATTTTACTCTTTAGTTTAGTGATATTTGTCCTTCAGTGTTGTTTAGTATGTTTACCCTTCAATTCAGCCATATTTACCCTTGGTAGTTGTACCCTCCAATTTAGTTATTTTGTTCTTCAAGTTAGTTGCTCTTATTCATTTATATGTGTGAGTTTAGAGGCTAAGTTTTTAAACTACTTTCGCTCATTAAGTTTGATTTTAACGTTTAAAAATAAATAATCTTGTTTATTGGGTTCGCTGAAACATGCTTGTATTCGCGGTTAAACATCAGCGTTGCAAAGGGTAAGATTTTTTTCAAATTACCTTTCAATCTAAGTCTTCAAACTAGTGATTCCGCGTTCCAAATTCAAATATTTTTAATGAAAGGTATCTATGAAATATCTCATCTGTCATCGGTATGAGTTTGTCCACGTCACAAATGAAATTGTGTGTGATATTGTATACTAGCTATTTTCCGCTACTTTATATGGATGAATTTTGGTAATTCCAAATTCTATTTACTTATTATTCTATTTTCTATTTACTAATGGTAGCTATTTCTAGTTAGCGTATTAAATTAAAACGTACACCAGATTTTAAGTTAGATCTTATGAAACAAAATTATTTTCATTCAATTTCAAATTCATTTAATTTTGTGTAGTACTTGTTGTGTGATGCCGGAACAAAGAAACGGACAGACAAACAAAAATTCTAAAAAATCATTGTTTTTGCTTCTGTTGTTTTTATTAAGACCTCTAATATATTTTTCTTTCAATACTTAGTACAGTACTTAATAAAATAAACTGTACTAAACAGTTAAGTAACAACCATAAATATATTCGAATATAACTTTTAATATACTAATAACTTATTTGCAAATAAGTTGCAATACAATTTTTAACGGACTTCAAAAAGAAAAGGTTCTTAATTCGGTTGTTTTTATGTTTGTTACCTTATACCTCCATCAGTTCTAAACAGATTAAGAAAGTTCTTTTATTTCTGAAAGAATATATTTACAGATTAATCCTGTAGAAAATTTTATCAAAATCGGTTCATTAGTTTTTAGATCAAAATAACCGGTTTTGTTACTATTAAAAGTCGGTTTTTTTTTGAGATACAATCTTTATATTATATTAGTAATGTATCAATACCATCAATGTGGAACAAAATTTCGCTTACATAGATATACACAAAAAAAAATCATGCCAGTATCATTGACTTTTCTCATCTCACGGCATGAAGTATTTGGTAACCGAATTTTGTGTGCAGAACTCGACGGGGCTCTTTCCTTTCATATATTTACCCCATCCGCCTACCCCATCCGCCATTATGTAGATCCGGCGCGACGCCGGTCCCTTTGACATGCACTCACAGCAATTAGTATGACGCGTCGCGCCGCGCTCTCTTCATATGCGTTCTTACATATGCATACGGCTACGTTCACAGACAGCTTCAGACTTTGGTATTAGTAGTACTGTTTCATTAAAATAGAAAGAAATTTCCAAAATGAGGTAGTTTTAAATTCGTCTGTTTTATGTGATAGATTTGGAAACTTTGAACCGATTTTGATCGTTCTTTTGCTAATGATATAATTTACTTCTGTGTCGATCTCATTATAATCTTATTAAAAAACGATTGGAGCTCATTTTAGAGAAGTGAAATCTCACTTTTTACATTCATACCTCTATATATCAGATACATGATACTATCGATTGTAAAATACTTATCAAAATCGGTTCGGAGTTGATGAAGTCACAATTCCACAAAAATAAATGACAAACTAGATGCTCTTTTATCACTCGCCTACAATCCCCTAATCAGAGCTGGACAAACCCGAACCAATGGTAGAAAAAAGTAACTTCTGACAGTATTAATCCTAAGTGCAAGTTCTCCGATAACATTGATGTGCTAAACCCGAGACACACAATTGGTAACTGAAAGTGCCATTAAGTGGAGGATATTCGAAGAAATTGTGCACTTAGTTTTAACAATCCAGTGATGTCAAACGTGCAGAAATATTCTTAAATATATTATATATAAATATATTAAATATATATACGATGCCCAGCATAGATATAAAGTTTAGTATTTCGCTTTGCCCGCGCAATAGACATAAAAGACAAAATTGTATAAAAATAAAAATTAGCTTAATATATAAGTAATAATAGAATAACTCCACATGTATCCTGTTTTACGTTATCTACTTTCTTATAATTTATTTGGACACATTTGGCGGTAACTTTTGTGAATCTAAGATTATTTTATATCTATGTCCGATAAGGATTATACCGCGCGCTCTAATGGCCTTTATCCGTGGCTCAACAAATGGTCATAACTCAAGCGTCGCCTCAGCTCAACCGACTTAAGTTTGGCAGGCGTCATTTCTCAGGCATGCAGTGACGTATACTCCCCCACCCCCGGTCCGGAGATTAATAAATAGGTAGACGTGGAAAAATGTAGCACTTAATTCCGACGGGATGAGCCCCGTATCTGATGCGGACACGACTATTGCTCTTCATAAAGTTTGACATTGGATTGTTATAAGTTTTTTGTTAGATATAAACTAATGTACTTAGATTATTGTTAATATAAATAACACGTTGTTATTAGAGATTTGGGGAAAATTAGAAACAGTATTGTTGCTGTAGTAAAGTCTCTTGTTCTTCATAGAGTTTGATATTGGATTGTTATAAGTTTGTTTTTTTTTTAAACAATCTAATATAAGTTATTAAATCTTTCATTTAAACCAAGTTTCATTAAAAAGTCATATCTACAGATGCCAGCGGTAAGATCTTAGACTAAAAATAAATTGAAATTATTATTTTTAAATTCTAATATGAAAAAAAGAACAAATTTGAAAACAAACATTAATTAACAAAAGAAAATGAATTTGCATAGTCCTTGCTCTCTCATCATTCGATGAAGTTCTCCGAGCTAATATTCGAACAAACTTCATTAGTCGAGTCATTGTTTTGAAAGATTTATAAATTGAGGAAAAATTTTCTTAAAATATTAGTATGGCCTCACTGGCGGCATCAATGCAAAGATGTTTCGGTCAACAGGATTATTTTGTTTGCGCAAATATTTGCACAATTAATATTGATTGACTCAATTTTGTTGTGGATTTATTAATTATATTTACAGAGAGAAGCCCGTTATCGTTTTTAATGTGGTTTTCTGTTGTTCTTGAAAGGAAAAAATACTTTTAGGGCTCGAAGACTTATAGACGTTTTCCGTACTTAGTTCAGCTATAAGTTCTTATGACCTAATAAAACCCTTCGAGAATATTTGAAAAATGGAGCTTATGCTTACTTAAAAGAAATATTTGTCTTTTTATAATACATATTTGTAGAATGCTTATTTGAAATTATCTTACGAATATATTACGTTTTTACATATAAATAACTTAATTCTGAACTTGAAAGATATGTTTAGGTGTGAATTATGACATAATTAAAATATTATTTTTTCATTAATTTTACAAATTAAAATATTTATCAATTTAATAATTGTAGTGACAGAGTAAAAATATCATTTGTCACCACTCATATTCATACCCAGAATAATTTAAAAAGCAATTAAGATAGTTCTTTAATTAAGCGGAATTAGAACAAGAGTTAGAAATTTCAGAAGAAAATCATGCCTTCTGGCCAGTACAGTAATATTAGGCTTAAATCTTTTATTCCGTGTACAGTAATGAGTTAAGTTTTGAATTGTACAATATATAACTGAAAACAATAATTATATCAACCATATTGGAGTGAAGTATCTCGCTGATGGTTGTACACAATATTGGCATATTACAGCCTGCCAGCTATGATACTGGCAATAAAACGTTATAGTTGGACACTGTACTAGCGTCCGCTGGCATTACGGCCCTCGTAAATACATAATAGCGCATCAATAAAGAATTTAGCGCTAGTTTCTATTTGGTAAAACTTGAAGGTTTATAGGCGGACCAATTCACAGTTAGTAACATGACTATTTAATATCATTAGTTATTTCTGTAGATCTGTTGCGGTTATAGATTTTTTTTCTAGAATTGAGTACCTGAAATCAAGTAAAAAAAATATAATAATAACAGATACATTACTATATTATAATACTGGCTGGTTAGAAATTCGAATTTTTATTTAAATTGAAATTCCAAATCCAAATATCGAATTTTATACGACAGACTGTGGTGATGTAGGTCTCTAACATAGATAAAAAATTGCAAGTACCTTTTTTACATTAATAAATAAATTTTCAATAGACGTTAAGAGAACAATATATGGCAAAAAATTATACTAGTTTCCAAAAAATTGTTCTAGGTATACATCTAAATTTTTTTTATATATAAAGGAAGTATACAGCTAGTTTGCTACTTACGACTCTATGTATGAAGAATTGTTACTTCATCTTAAACATGTAGCTGATGAAAGGAAGAAAAGTGACCTTATTAACTGCATATTCCTAACCACAAGCAACGGAGGGAGGAGAGGGAAGGGATTGTTAGCAATGGAGTTTGATAGCCCCATTGCTAACAATATGCCCTAATAGGTCGACCTCCACGTGGTTCCCTCTGGAAACCATCGTGAACAATTCTTCGTGAAATCGTCACGATGGGCCAACTGACCTGCTTCATCTGCACCTATCATCCTTCACTGGTGTCCCGCCAGCGTATCCCGACAGCGCAGACAGGGTTACCATTCCATTATCACCCATTAAAAAAAAACCACAAGCAACGTCCCTCTTAAAGTATCTAACTAAAAAATCCAAAGCCTAACTGTGGTTGCCAATCTGCCTGTCAAACGTGGCAACCACTGGCAGAACCCTTCTTATGGGAGAGGTCTATGTTCAGCATTGGATAGAATTCGATTATGAAGTACATATACACTTCCAACATTACTTATTACATATTCAAAAGTTTCCACCAGTAAATTCATTTGTGTACTAATAAAGTTCTGTATACTAACAAACGAAGTTATAGCATAGAGAAATCACGTGCACGGATTAAAATAAATCCACTCCAGCGAAATGTGGCCGATATTAAAGTTTAGCAACTACTGAACTTATACCTCGGGACTCATTTATCATGTTTACAGTGGAAATATTTTCATAACAATGTTTTTGACACAGATTACATTTCTTGTACAGAAACAGAAACGTGTACGCGTTCAGAATTTGCATTCTGCAGGTATTTTAATTGTTGTTGTTTGATTTATTATTGTCTGAACTTCGTGTTTATTAGGGTCTAACTTTAAATTAGTTACTTGTTTGCCTCTTTTATACGTACATTATACTTAAAGTATTTGTATTAAGTTTAGGACATTAAAGAATAGACAAGTTTAACTCATAAGAGGATATACAACTATCATAGACATAAATGGTACTTGCAAAAAGACTTATCAAAATTATTTCTAACAACGTAAATACGTAACATATACACAAAAAATACACAAAAAATACAGACAATTTAATAAATTAACAATTACCAAAAATATTAATAATAAATAGAGAATTAGTAATAACTAATTAATAATATAAAAGAAGAGGTAACGCCTTTACAAATAGTTTTTATTTTTTTTTATGCAACTTAGAAATAGCAAACAAACTGGCACCCCACCTAATCGAAAGTGGTAACCAACGCCTATAGACAAGAACAGTATCATGGATATAACAAAGTACACTGTTTTGCCCATGGTTATCCCGCATGCGTTGCCATTCCTGAGAACTAAGGTGTTATTCATCTGTACCATGTAAATTCGGTGCCATATCTCACCCTTCAAACTGAAACACGGCCATGCGAACACAACAGCTTCACGGTAGAAACACGAATGGGACAGAGGTATCCAAGCAAACGACTTTTGTACAGTCTTCTCCTGCCTCTAATCCAAACGTTTTCCCAATAACAAAACTATAATGTTCAACGGACGCTCGGAAATATTATTGTCGAAAAGAAAATGTGTGCGAATTTGATAACGGGCCAATAAATTTTGCACCGTTTGAATTTAGCCTCGTAGGGTTGTCACATTATAGGACCGAGCTATTGTCGCGCCCTTATCAAGTGCGAAGTTAATGGGCAACCATTGTGAATACTATGATTAATTAATCGTCCACGTAGCTTCATTGTGATGCAGATATCCTTAGCTTTTTCACTTGGGCATGATAAATGGAATGTTTTTTGTATGAAAAGTTTATAGGCAACGTATGTCAATTAGTGAAGTGATTTTAGTATTTCCATTTGACTTACCTGAATTCGATTTCAATCAAATCAAAGTACTGTTAGGTAGTTGGGTATATTTTGATACTGGATAAAGCAAGACGCAAATTTATAACGAAAACCTTAATTCATGGTATGTAAACTTTTATTATTATTTGTGTTAAATTTGATTAATGTAGTTTATAATTTAAAGTTTATTATAAATTAACATTTATTTAATGAAGATTTATTTAATTAAATGTCAAACTCTAATAGAACAAGCCGATGCCAAGCATGTTATTTAGTGAGCTATCTCTTTAGTTTACGAAAATTTTAATTAAGTATTTTGCAATATAAGTATATTTACAATATTATACTATTTGGTAGGTTAATTTGCAAAACGTTTTCGTTAATTTATCATACTGCGCTTACTGCGGTGATCCGCAAAAAAGTTTCGACTTTTAGAAAAGTTGTTAGTACAAAGGTACTTTTGGGCTATCTTCATAAGAAAAATGACTAGTCGCTACTTTGATAAATGATCGAAATTTATTTTTGCCTTCAATATCGTGTTGATTTTAAGTTCAGTTCACGATTCGATAAAGTAACGCTTGACGTTGTTGTAATAAATGAGAGATCTTAAAATGAAATTTTGTTTTAGTGCTAAAAATATAAACTAAGTAAAAATATCGTGAAATTTAATGCTAAATTACTTTTATCGTTATTTTAATTTCACTTAATTTTTTAATATAAATTCGAACACAAAATACGAAAACATATTTTTAGCGTTTATGTCTTTATTTCCATATTACAGTGTTTTTAAAATTATTCACAGTAACAGTTTCAAGGATCCATTAAATGTATAAAAATAATTTGTATAAATCGAAAAGAATAAAGAAGTAACAATTTCCTTCAGGTCGACACACCAGACAGCGTGCTACAAAGTGGCCTGGGTCTAGGTCCTGGACCCGACACGGCCCTGAGGTCCATGGTTGACCCCAGGGACTATGATCGCCTCCGCTCCTTACAAATGAGTGCCGCCCAACCTAACACCTTTGAAGAAACTATACATAGGGTGAGCTCTCTGTTGGTCAACCTAATCTATGTATTTGACAGAACAAAAGGATTAAAAATGAATACACTTAATTTCGAATCAGTGTAGGGTTTTTTTTAAAAAAGGAACAATATCGTTCTTTTTTTAAGAAAGTGCATTTTGTTATTTGATTTATATTTAAAATATTCTATTTTTAAATTTAAAGATTTTTTTTTAAAATATTATGTATGTCAATTGAAATCAATCTGTCAAATATATAGTGGGTAATACCAAAATCTGTTATGCTCTGGATGGCAAATATTATGTAGGTGAATTTACTATTATAAACCAATTATATTATTATTTTGTAGCCAGCAATAAGTTTATTTTTATTTTATACGTATTTTATTTTAGCATGCAAAACTAAAATATGCATTCTTTTATTCCGTATATAATATAAAAGGTATTTATTATTGCCTTTTAAGGATAACAGGTTTATTATAGAATATCTAGTGATAGTAGTTTATAATTATTATATAAGTAATTTTTATTATATTATAATATAAATTGTTAATAGATTTGGAAAAAAAATCTTATGTTATATATTGTATTATTTATTTGCCAGCAGAGTTGTAACAGATAGTCAAAATTCAAAATTTTTCAAATGTTTTTGGCTACAATTTAATCGGCATGCTCATTTGGAGGTGTATCAAAAAATTTATTGCGAAAAATTGAATTATAAGCATTAAAATCACTTTATTTTTTTACTAATATTTTTATTTTATAGCACGCACTTTTTTGCACTGGTCCGTATAGATTATTGCACTTACGCTGCTTCATGCACGTATTTATTTATTTGAATCAAGACAAATTGCACGTTCATTATGCCAGTGAAAGCATGAAAGCATGTTTTATCCGTTAAATAATAAATTTTATTGCACTTAGTTTTTATGGGCATTTTGTTATTTTCTTTTTATTATAGATATAAAATAAAAATATTCCTATCCATCTTCACAGGGAATTCTGTAGAAAATAATAAATGAAAATTTCTATGTTTAAAATAGATTCTCGTGTTAAATAGACAGGAATTTTTAATTGTTCTAGTGGTTACTTTCCGCGAAGGAAAATAAATACATAAATAAATAAATAAAAAATAAATTGGTGAAGTGCTAAATGAATCTATCGATAGATACGTTTTCGTTGTCACACGCATTAGAAAGACGCATATTATATGTATTTATTGATAGAATCTTTTACTTTTTTATGTTATATTCTCTAAGAACAATTCCCAATTCTTTGAATATTCTTCCCTGTTATGACATTGTCATCAATTACTGATTTTTTTTTTAATATTACCTGATACTTTCTTCATTAATATGCAAAAAAACATACGAATTAATATTTTGTATGACTTATTATTTATTAATAATAGTGGCGTGTCAATATATTGTAAAAGCCTAAGATAAGATTGGATTAAGATAAAGGAAAACTCGAAATAGAGTCATAACGTTAATCCGTCTAGTTAACTCAGCAATATCGTAATATCTTCATCTAACGGTAAGAGAGTGGTTATGGTGGAGTGGTCCCACTAGTGAAGCATTTATGGGTTACAATGATATTAGTATTATTAAATAGAATTTCTGTTTGTTACAGTTAAAAGTTCAGGAAGCAATGAAGAAAAAGGACAAATTAGCGAGAGAACAAGAAGAGGTAAGTTTAAAATTGAAAAAAAATATTTACGATTGTGATGGATGTTGGTAAAGAAAACAACTTTATTCTCTATATGATGATATATTGTATAAAAGAGAGCATTCATACCCAAATCTAATAAAATTTGCATTATATTTAAATTTTTAATATTTCTGAATGATTATTAAACAAACGTTAATAATCATGTTGCGTCATGATATACCATCAAAAATAAAGCAATTATTTCTTATTTAACTTTTTAAAACAAAAACTTTTTTACTATCAAAATTCAAAATTATAGTAACAGTTTTTTATGTAACTTTTAATAGCAAACGAACTGACGGCTCACCTAACTAAAAGTGGCAACCGTCGCCTATTGACATGAACAGAATCGTAGACACAATAGAGTATACCATGTTGCCCATAATACCCTTCATGTGTTGCCATTCCTGATAACTAAGATTGATTGAAGACTGTTGTTCTCTACTCTGTAATTTCATTGTCATATCATACACTTCAAACAGAAACACAGCCTTGCAAACACAACAACTTTACGAATGGGACTAAAGTACCCATGGAGACGGCTTTTATGCAGAGTCTACCTCTGGTAAAAGTTTACTAAAAATCGAATTGCATGATTAGCGATTATTAGCATTTTTTTAAATAAGCATTTAAAAATTTGTTTTTGGGAATTAGCAGAGAACATTGTTGGATTTCCATATGATGATTTTTTTAAGAAAAATAAATGCTATACAATCACACTAATTTCCCATGAGAGATTTATTAAATTTTTCATCAATTGAAATGCAGATAAAGATTTATTTTTTATAGATAGGTATAATAAAATCGTAAACAGTCGCTATCTGTACATGGATGATATATAAGAAAAACTATTGGAATGACTAAGAAAAACGGGGAAGGCCTTTATGAACGTAATAGAACACAAAATAATGATTTTTAGAATTTTTGTCTATCTGTGTGTGTACGTGTGTGCACACTAATCTCAGAAACGGTTTAACCAATTTGAACGCGATTTCAACTAATGCATTGCGGTTTGCTTCGCTTAACATTTAGTGTCTGTTTTATTTTAATCGGTTCATAAATAAAAATGCTACATCAATCTAAAGAATCACATATAAAATGCTATAAAATAACCGATCAGTTGCAGTAAATTGGCTGAAACTATTTTTATTATATGTATTATTTTTCAAAAATTATATCTACTCGTGCAAAGCTGGGTCAGATCGCTAGTATGTAAATATATAGGTACACCTGTTAATAAATTATATGCATTGTATATAAAGAATACGTGAAAAAGCCCAACAGATAAAGCCGACATAGCCGAAACTAATCTGATGTGAGAGTCACACTAAGTTGTAATCTCCCGGCTGGCTCGAGCATCGGACGCGAGCCGAGCCGAGCTAATCGCGCCCTAATCTCGAGCTAAGCCTATTAGAGGCAGTTGTATCGCTTCCCTACGAAACTTCGGAAGCCCCTACCTCGAATACCAACCCTCGTAAAACTATGGGATTCTGGTACTTGAAGGTTCGAACATTGAAATTTTAATGTTGCTATAAATAGAATTGTTGGTCGGAATATCAACCTAAATAATAAGATATCACTGTAATCATCGTAAATATAGATAGATAGATACTCTTTATTATTTCTTCCAAAAGATTACAATAGTAAACTTACTATAAATATAAATAATTACAAGAAATAATCACAATGAGAAAACAATGGGCGACCTTATTGCTAAGAGCGATCTCTTCCAAGCAACCTTTGGATGGAGAGGAGTAATTATAAACAGTTTGTATATGTTATGTCAGTTATGTCTATCTGTGACTATTATTTTTGCTACTGTTTTTAAATAAATAGACTTACTGTCTGATATCAAATCACAATACAAACCTCTTGTTTGCATAAAGTATAATTACGAACAGTGAATACTATTTGATGTGAGCATTTAAATAAAGTATTATATTTGTAACAAGAAAAATATTGGTTTACATGTATCTAGAAATTTAGAAAAATTACACAGAAATTCATGTTATTTTTTGCTGTTTATATGTTAGTGGCAAATATATCGCAATGGCACTTACACACTTCGCGAGAACGAGGTCTCGCGTACAATTAATTATCCGGCAAGCCAATTCAAAACAGAAACTTTCTTTTAATTTCTTAAATCATTGTTCTGTATTGTTCCCAATCATCCAAAAGGTCTCTTTTATTAATTTTTAACTGATTTTGTTGATTACTTTTTCAATCGATAGGATTACAAATTAGTCTCATTTTAATTTTATCATTATTTTAACAGTATTATTATATGGACAATTATTGTTAATCGTAACCACACTTACTACATTTGAAACATGCTACTGCGAAATAAATACAGGTATTTTAACCGTAACGTATCTGTTATTTGTCACGTCGTCCATTCATATTAATCGGTTTAAATTTAAAATGAATAGCGTATTATTTGCTTTAAAACTACTATATCAATAAATTAAGTCAGACTTCAATTTATAAATAAGTAATTAAAATTTTAATAATTTAATTCTTGATTGAATAAAATATATCCTTTTTCAACTTCGAGGCCATTGCAGTATCAACGTTCAACCCTAACTCATGGACTCGGGTTCGATCAACGCCGTAGGGCAAGTTTTTCAATTACGATTTCATCATATTACTCGTAAAACATAAAAGTAAAAGAATCTATTTAACATTCCACTGGATAAAGTCTTTTCATTAAAATCAAGTCTCCTCTATAAAATATTGAGGTATTTATGCAAAAATCCTAGATACCCTTTTAAATGTAAATCGAACTCGAGAGATCGAACATTAATTATACATAAATACTTCTTTCAAATAATTTTACACATAGAACTTGTAAAAAATGGTTCATGGCTTTGGTGTTCTAGTGAATTCTTGTGGTTTCCAGGCATTAAATATTAGGCCCGATAGAGTTCGTTGTCGATTTTACACAATTGTCACGTATACGGAAAGCTGGTTTAATTAATTATCATTGTTGATTTATTTTATTTTTGTATTTTTTTTTTCTCTCTCTTTCGTACATGGTTTACAGTTTTGTTGTTAATTGATTACATAACTTCGTCCGAATGACCGGAATAAATTTATTGACCAGGCTAAATAGTAGCAGCATCGTAATTATATGTCAATTATCGAAAACTAATCTTTACCAATGATTTACCAGAGGGAGACTGTACAAAAGTCGATTGCTTGGGTACCTCTGTCCCATTCGTGTTTCAACCGTGAAGCAGTTGTGTTTGCATGGCTGTGTTTCGGTTTGAAGGGTGGGATATAGAATTGACTGGGTACAGAGGAATAACACCTGAGTCCTCAGGAATGGCAACGCATGGGGGGTATCAGGGGCGAAATAGTATACGCTTTTATGTCCATGGTACTGCTCATGTCTATAGGCGACGGTTACCACTTTCTATAAGGTGGGCTGTCGGCTTGTTTGCCATTCTAAGTTGTATAAAAAAAAAGATTATGTCTACGTGACCAGGATACAGGTATTGATGAATCGAGATAAATAATAGTCCACGTTCTTCTTAATCCCGAATAGTATGTATAAATTTTCATGATGGTTGATTGAGATGTTAAAAGGTAACAAAATGCGCATTATCATCCTTACTAATATTAAAGATATGAAAGTAAGTTTATTTATATCTTACCCTTGTACACACGTACTATATCTATTCTGGTCAATAAATATATGACGGTCACGCAGGCTATTTAATAAAAAAATATATTATTTGTTTGCTTCAGTTTACTTAACTCGCAAGTCACAACTCTGATAAGTCTTCCCTAAGACTTTAATAATGTAAAATAACGTTTACTTGTACAAAACGACAAGCAAATCCCTTTCGTGTAGTAACGTGGCCGCGTCGGAAACAAAGTGTGCATAAATTAAGTTAATGTTCAATACTTTCCTACTTACGAGAAAGTGGTCGTTTTATTGCCCCCACTGAATATTTATTATCGTGTTCACGCATTCCATGAAGAAAATATTTTGTAAAGAAAGTTTCCATTCGAGCCGTTCATTAAATGATGGCCGTAAATATGTATTTATAGTACATTCTAACTTACTCCCGAAATTAAGGCGTAACAAAATTACGCCTCTGTTTTGTTTCAAGAACCATAAAAGTTAACGTAAGAGAACACAACCGTGCTTTAAAGTTAATGTTTTCGTGAACGCGAATATTTAATACGTATTTTTTTTTTTGGAATAAAATTACATCAACTTTAAGCATAGATCATTCTATTAAAGTCCCCGAAAAAAAATATTAAGAAATAATTATTTATGAGTATATATGATATAATTATAATATAAGAAATAATTATATATGATAATAAGTTATTAAAATATCTATGTACATTTTTAAAGACTGTTTGATATTCTTAATTTTTTTTTACCATATCTATACAAATCCATTCAAAACTCTTGAATATAATAATTGATTTTCGAAAGTAATGCTTATAAAAAAAGTTTATGGTTACATACAAGTGCTGTCTATGATCTGATGAATATAAATTCTTAATTTTTAATCCTCATCTTGGGCATACTCTCTGTTGGATTTATCCCCATAACTCTGTCATAATCCGATTCTACAGTTACTATGACTGTGAATGTCAAACTAGCCCTCTTGCAATTTTTATTTAAATTAGTTTAATCATTTAGCCATAGAATGTAACAAGTATTTTCTTATACCATAAAGAAGGCAGACAAGAGTACACTCCACTTGATGGTAAACGGTTACCGTGGCCCATGGATAGCTGTAACACTAGGGAGGTCACGTGCAAGTTGCTACCCTGATGGAATCTTAATACGCCCCTTTTGAAAAACAATTACTTAACAGTAACTGCAGCTTTATTCTTGTGACATATTTTTTCTAATAGTCAAGGATATTATTTAATAAAAAATGTTTTGTTACAGATTCTAAGAGATATAAGACATGGCCTTATGAATATGGGAAGAGACGGAGTCAGAGGCCCCTTCGGAGGTATGTTCAATTCATTTTTATTCGTAACTTTTTCCAAAAAGAAATATTTTTTGGTAAAAGTTACACGGTGAAAAGTCTAAGCAAAAGATTCATAAAGAAAATCAAAGATCATTCAGATTGTTTTCAAAATTCAATACTTTGATTTTCATGCTTTGGTTGTCTTAGTCGCTTTTGGTATTTGATGTTGAATTGAAAATTTTGGTTTTGCTGTGCTTTTCATTAGTATGTAATGCTGACAAATACAAATCTCAAGATCCAAGACAAATATTTCAGTTCAAAAATAAAAATATGAGTACATATGCACTATTTTCTAAATAATACAGAACTAAGGTACTACTACGGAATAATATGTGCTTTATCATTTTATTCTTAGAAATTTAAGTTAGATAAATTATAAACAATATAATTTAAAACCGTATTAGGCACCCGCATAAAAGGATTTCGCAGCCTTGTCATTAGCATTCTGTGTAAATAATAATTATCTTGGAATATCTATCTTATCTTCAATTTCTCATAATACAGAATAAGTAGGTATCTTATTTCATCTCAACAAATTACATCCTTACCGTTTATTTTAATTTCTATTACAGTAAAATTATAGAGTTTCTACAAGTCTGAGATTGTTTGAAATATTAGTTTCAAACAGGAATTTGCTATAATTTTATATTGAATATATAGATATGATTAAATTCGTTTAATATTCATTGCCGCATTTAATATACAAAACGAATAATTGAGTACTGAATAGTATATTAATAATATTAATGGTGTAAAAATAAATGAAACTGGTTTTAATTCGCATGTTTGTCAATGATATTTTAATACATAAATATACTCATACATAATATTTTAAGTAATATAAAATAATTAAAATATCATTGATTATACTCAATTTTACTTGCACGATGGTATGTTTCTTTAATAAATTCACACTATGGGCAGAATTTATTTTAAATATTTTTCGTTCGTAAATCATACGGTATGCTTTCGATGTGTATTTTTCATAAATCAAATTATTCTTATTGCAATCATATCGTCGATATAAAAATGTCCATCATCAAAAGCCATAAAGTTGTTTACTGTTTTTTTTTTTTTATTATTATTTTTAAAAGCATCAACATTGATTTCATCCATTCATCAGATTGTTTTGCGAAAAAGTGCTCAATGCATGTTGATTAAACTGATATTTTGCATAAACCACGCACGGCTTTACGATGTTCGTACACAGCTTTATCTGCAGTGTTGTCAGTGAAATCGCCAATGGAAAGGTATTTAAGGGTAAATTTGTTTGGCAATTTTGTTAGCACATACCTTTTTATTTGCACTATTGGAATATACTGCGCTGAAGTCTAACAGAGGAATCGTTTACAGACGATACGTATATGTACGACGACGAAGCGAGAGGACTGACTGGAAGAGGACACTGGTATGATGAACCTCCGTATGAAAGCGATCCAGAAGACTTTCTTATGGGTGGCGGAGCACCTGCTGCGACCTTTCAAAATGGGCGTGTCTGCTTCACATTGAATCTACGCAACGAGCCT
Organism: Galleria mellonella; assembly: GCF_026898425.1. Taxonomy (NCBI): domain Eukaryota; kingdom Metazoa; phylum Arthropoda; class Insecta; order Lepidoptera; family Pyralidae; genus Galleria; species Galleria mellonella. The sequence continues at coordinate 1,492,910 of NW_026441985.1, read as the reverse complement.
AGAGGTGAAGGCGTCATTTCCCTGAGAAGCGCTGGTGATATAAGTTTAGCGAGAGCACCTAGGAGAGGTTTAATTATTCCGCAAAGCGGTCCATACCCAACCACTGTAATTCCCTTACGAACTGCGAGAGATCGGGAAAGCGGGGATTATGCTGCGTCTGATATTCAATCAATAGGGTCAAGACTATCGGGCATTTCACTTGAATCTAACAGATCTGAACGGGATTCTAGAAGAGGTTACCGACAAATGTCAGGATATCGGATAGGTGCCGATCCATTATCACCTGCTTCTTCAGATTACGAAGACCAGGAGAGCGAAACTGATTCACAACATATAGCCACAGTACATAAGGTAATTTATGTTATTTGTTGCTATAATTTTATGTGGTTTTTTATTGACTATGTTGTAATAAAATAGCTTTTTACAATAATTTATTTTTAATTTTCATATCCTTTGCCCGATTAACAGTTTTTGTTCATCGGTTTCAGTCAGCTGAGGAATGTGAAGGAGTATCCAATTTAGCAGGAAAAGTTCGCGGTCTAAGACAAGATGTCCAAAGAAAAATTTCAAGATTAAGACAAGAAAGAGGTCCAGAAGGAAGTGATAGACGAACAAGTGGTGATCAAGCGTTTCCATGTTCTAATAGTTCTTTTGAAAGTCTTCCCAGCGGATCAGGCAGTAGTGAGTGGATTTATTGAGTTATTTGTCTGTGTTAATATAAACGTTGTTTGTAAATATGTTCGTCTTTCCTTTCTGTGTATTATAACATCCCACGTGTTACTTACAATTATATTCTTGTAAATACTACTATTAGTTATTTAAATTATTCCTACTCCTATTAATAACGGTATCCTGGAATTAACATAATCCTACCTATTCACAGTCATACGAGATGTTTCTACAGGTATTGCTAAATTTTAAATCGTTGGGCATAGGCTAAGCAACAAATTGAGATTTCTAAGTCTAAAAATATTTATGTACAGGCACACAAGCATTGGTTCGCGCCGGTAGTAATCACTCATCTCTCTCGGCAGAAGAAAACATAGAATTAAGTCCAGCCGGGCGGAGCTTACTGGTGCCGCAAATGCTGTGCCGAGCTCGAGCACTCGTCGATTACGTGCCCAATATTTATGAGAAAGATGCCCTGCGATACAAGGTAGGATATCTTAATAATAACATTTTTGTTTACTTCCTTATTAGATATATACATCAAGCACATTTCAACTATGTATTATTTTTTGACAGAAAGGAGACATCATAGAAGTTATCAATATGAACGCATCGGGTATCTGGCGAGGTGTTCTAAACAACAAAGTAGGAAACTTCAAATTTGCTAACGTTGAAGTTCTCTCTGATAGAGACACCATGCGGTCAAGGTCTTCCAAATGGTGCAAAAGTCGTGAAAGGTTATGGGAAACTAGACCACGAACAGTTGATGAATTATTGAGAAGGATAGACTTACCAGAATATACAGTGGCCTTTGCTAGGAACGGATATGAAGATATAGAACTTTTTAAAGAGATTGAACCATCAGATTTAGATTATTTGGGAATTATGACGCCCGAACATCGCACTCGCATCCTGGCTGCCGTCCAACTGTTGCATCAGCTCGAATGTGAGTTTAGTTTCATATTATAAATAAAGGGCCTATTAAAACATGTATAGACTAAATGGTTATTTATTAAGTTATAATTAAAGTTTAAATTGTCTAACATAGGTGGTGAAGGGAATGGAGAAGCCGATGGAGGTGGATCTAGTTCAGGAGGTGACTCCCCATTTGGTAGGCGACAGTTTCCTCGAGATTCAGGCTGCTATGAGGCGAGCGTTGGTGTTGGTGGTGTTCGTGTTCGAACCTCACCATTAGTTCACAGAGCTGATGAACCTACTCACAGACCTCCTGAACCAGCTCCTCAGGCGAAACGGTCTGTTCGCCGACGTCAGCCAGACGATGCGGAATGCGACAGAATTGAACGTTATCCTGGGTCCGTCGGAGAGAGAACGATTGCTCGTACTGGAGGATTGCCGGGTGGTGCTAGAGATGACACTTGTGAGTCAGATCATAGGCTTAATGTTGTGAAGTTTGTAGCCGGTGGCGAGCCTTGTGCCTCAGAGAAGAGCAGCGATTCTGGAGTGAGTAGTTCATCATTAAGTTCAGCACATCCACACCGACCCTGAGCGCGGCCTGCCGCGCCAGCGCTTGCGTAGGCGTTGGCGCGGGCGCGTGCGCAGGCCGCGCTGCCGCCCGCACCCCCCGCCATTACCGAAACTGTCGTGCCGCCCGAATGCGAATAGGACAAGTAGCGGGGAGACCAACTGTTTAGTGCGAAAACTATGTCTATAATAACATGATATTGCAATGACAATAGTAATGGAATATCGTATATCCATATTGAAAAGACTTCTTTTGTATCAAAGACTGAGTATTTTGTCTGACCAATTTTTTTATTTTTACTTGAAATAAGAATTAATAACGTCTTTGCATACGGGCGGCATCCATTTTTATTGGTGTGGGTGAAGTTAGAATTATTTCATAGAATTTCGAATTCTATTAAACATTTATGAGCAAGTCTAGGAATTTTTTTTTTCTGAAATTCTGTATTATTTTCTATTATCATATAAAATATTTCAACTTTTATTTTTCTATTATAAACTGACAGTTGTAAAATAGAAGACAGCAATAATTATGTCTATAAAAGAAAAAAGACAAGTATTTACCATTTCTTTATACGATTTCAAAATGAAAAGTGTACTTTATTATCATTCCGTTGATAAAATATTCATATCATTGAGTGCGACACTAATAGCTTTAGTTTGTGTTATAGGTTTATGAGATTTTGTCTTTTCAATTTCAATCCTTATATAGTATTATATATGTCGCAGGGAAATAAAAATACTAGAAATTTCGTAAAATACTCGAAGATACTTCAGGATTATCTTTCCTATTTTATTTTTAGATTTAGTTTGGCGAAACCACCTATCACTGAACTTATTATAGTATTTTGTTATTTGTATCATGTTTTTAGCAACAATACGTAATAGATTAAAATATTCCACTTCTTCCATGATTTCATGGTATCCTTAGGTATTTCACGAAATCTCTAATATTCACACTTGTCTGCGACATAGGTATACATACATGTCTTTGTCATTTCCATTAATTTTCTATAATATTTTTAACAGATTATAATTTAAGTGATGCTGTATTTCTTTGTAGTGATGGCAATAAGCCAGTTGAATAGTGAACTGGAGCGTTGTAAGCGCAACATTCGATAGCAATAATTGTAAATAATATAATAGATAGGTTAATTATTATATGTTGACACTTTTTTGTAATTTTTTAAGAGAGCTTTATGCGGTATGCCGCATGTACAGTTAGTGTAGGCACTTTGAGTGTGAAATTTTGAATTTCGCTCAGATCTTCCGTGTAAGCTTAGCGATGTATATTCTTTTCTCTTATAATTTAAATTTTGATAATATTTCTTAACTTTTTTTTTAAATTTAACACAGATAGTCCAAACTGGATTAAGAGAGTTTTTCTTTTAATATAACACAAAAAAATCGCTACCATAGCAAGTTGTTGCATTAGTTTTTTTCATATTCAAAAGATGAGGTAAAATAACCAGAGATTGGATATAGAATCTAATATGAGCAAAGCAGTGTTATAAAGATCAGATTTTTACAACATACGCACTTATGGCTGACTTGAATTATAAAATCTAGAATTCTCAACTTCTCTTTAACTTACTTATAAATAAATTGAAGTGTAACACAGTATATACTATAAAAAAATGCAAATACCTATATGACATTCTTATATAATTATGTATATTTTATTTTGAAATTTTATTGAATTACATGAAATAAAAAATGCAAACTTTTAATTTTTATGTTCTGTCATTGTCATTTAAGATCATCTAAACCGGATAAAAACAAAGTATAGCGAAATATCCTTTAAACTAATGAAACAAAGATTAATATTTTTATTTTATTTTTTTAACAAAAAGATTAATTATGATTTAATTAGTTGAGTGTAATTGGCGGTATTTGCAAAATTATCAGGCCGTAGTGTGTAAATTTTAAAAATGGAACACTTCCGACTGCTAACAGTGTTCCTATGTGTAAATTATGTAATTAAATCCCTTGCGACTCTTTTATGACTACAATACAATCGTGAACTAGTCCGAACTATTAAATGTATATAGATAAATGTTTGTTACTTACTTGTATATTGTAGATAGAACATATTTCTTTTGACGATTATTGTATATTCAATAATTAATTCTTTATTAAATTTTAATGTTATACGAAAGTAATTTATTTTAATTGAATTATGTTTTAAATGCTCAGGTAGACAGTTTCGTGTTTATAATAGATTATTCAAATACACAGTAAGCTGTATATTTCCACGATTTCCTTTATTTATAATTTAGCCATACTGCAATAACATTTTGTAGCCATATTTATATTTTTTTAATCAGACCTTACTTGTAAGTTTACAAATCTGTTTACAAGCATGGATTCTAAATAAATAAATCCAAAACTATAAAAACCTTGTATTATTTACTAGCGAAATTTTGTATAATTATCTGTTTGGGTGCCTCTGTCCCATTCATTATTCTGCCTCTATGTGGTAGCATTTTAGTTTAAAAGAGTAATATGGTTATAAAATTTAGGGTACGGAAATTTCAAACCTTAATTTTTAAGAGTGGTAATGTTTATCGGTAACAAATAATGAGCACTATAAGCGTCATACTGTATTCTGAGACATCTATGGTACACTTAGACCATTTACATCAGCCGTTCTTGCATATAAAAAAAAAATGCTCCTTTTACACCTCAGAATTTATACTATCATTCTAAAGAAAAAAATATTCTACAAGTGACTGACTCATCTCATTGGAATGGAAACTGGTTGCAGTGAACACAGCAAAGTATAAATAGTAAGTATGTACATTTTATGATGTCAACTAAAATGAAACTTTAAGAGTTAGAAATCTAATATACCTGAGATTAAATTAAATGGGAATTATTATTGAAATTTTATATTGTAACAAGTATTAAAAATATTTTAATTTATTCAAGTAATTTGATGATCTTTATAGCGCAGTGATTGACACGGTGCTTTACATAAGTCTCAGGTTCGATACCTGGACGGTCTAATTTAGGAAACGAATTTTTTTTAATTAACTTTTACTAGTTGGGGTTTGCGCTCAGATATTTGTTACTGAATCCTTATAACACAGGATGTCCTAAGTAGAGGACCAACTGATTGGTGTAATTGTGCGGCATTTATTATTTAATGGTACGAAACATAGCCGATGAAGTTTCATATGATTTTCGTAATAAATATAATTTTACAAAAGTTCTATGCAAACAAAATTAATATGAAGGATCAAAATTGGAAAGTATACAAATCAAAATCGAGTGTTGTATCATAAAATAAAAAAACCATAAGGTCGCGGTTTCGATCGGAAAATATACTCCGACCGACAAAATTAATTATGACGTGTTTACACACGGATATTCTTATATAAAACACTTATATTATTCACTGTAAATTATACTTAATGCCTGTTACGTAGAGTTCAATTTCAAATGTGAAATACTGTGAAGTATAAGACAATAAAGTCGACTAGATAAATATTGGCAATACATCGCTGTTAAGGATCGCTATACATTAGAAGCGCATTTATACATACCCATGGTATGGGGTTAGCATCCCATTAAAATGATTGATTGTATTGCATCTTATGTAATATTACCACTGAATCGTACAGGGGATAAAAGTATTATAATAATCCTTACCAATATTATAAATGTGAAAGTGAGTATGTTTGTTTATTACCTCTTTGAGTTTTAATGGCTTAACACTCGAACCGCGGACCGGTCATTGTGATCAATGTTTTACATTCATTACTTAGTATCTCCGAAATTTGTTGTTACCACTTACCACTTTTTACTGCATGATGCGTATATACATGATGATATAATTGTCACTTTGCGGTTTGTATACCTAGAACTGCGAAAACAAATTTCGAAAATATTAAATAACGAATTTAAAACACCGGTTACAATGACGGGTTCACGGTTCGAGTGTTAACCTATTGTTATGAAATTAGGTATTTATACGGGAAATATTTAGAATGGAGAAGGATATATATATATATATATATATATATATATATATATATATATATATATATATATATATATATATATATATATATATATATATATATATATATATATATAACAGGCCACACATTCCATTCCCGTGAGTGTGGTAAGAGGCGACAAAGGGAAGAGGTAGAGGATGGGCAGCAGCATTCTTCTTAAAACATCACCAAACTCTAATTACGGTTGCAAACCCGCTTACCAACCGTACCAATTACTAAAACTGCCAAAAATCTATGTTCAGGAGTAGAAAGTACAACTGATATCATATATATTAAATGAAAAGATTACGCGATCTGTGCTTTTACGATTAGATTACGATTCAAGTCTGGTCATTCATCCATCAGATGATCCATTATGACGAATTCACTTGGCGATTGATATCACAAAGGTTTCCAAAAAAACGGCATGGAAGTCAACGAATTTTAATCTTGTCCAAATTAGTATAGGACTCTAACACTGGCCAAAACAAAAAAAAAGAGTTTAAAAAAATGCAACATTAAATTTCCTTCCTTTTTTAAAATCAGTTGAAAATACATAGTACATGAATATATACAATAAATCGTTTGTATATCTAATAAAATGCATTCGTAATTGTATATCGATGAGATATCTCGGCTCAGTAGGTAGTTTATTTATACGTACACTTCTGACCATTTATCAATATAAACGATTATAAATCTTGACGATCAGGCGCTGTATGCTGGGAATACTTGTACCTTCACGGGCAATTCTTCTTGCTGTAAAATTTTCTATTAGCTTCCTGCCCTCAGTATAATTAGTTAACGGTTATCTGTATACATATAATGTTTTATATAGCCATTGTAATTTATGGCAAAAAATATTTATGGTCTCGTTAGCTGATACTTATAACTTGATTGAAATTTTATTGAGGTAGGTATCAATATTTATGGACAATTACATAATAAATATACTATTTTCACAGAGTAATTATTCGAAAATATATATTTAAATAGCGTAAATTATTATTCTATATTCACATTATATTCAAAAGATATATTATAATTATCATACGAGTAAAAAAATCAATTTTATTCACAAAAGAAAACTAATAAACCGATTTGGATAATATTTCTATTCAACTAATCAGTAAGCGTATCCTTCCAGATAAAAAAAAATACAAATCGTTTTACAACTGACGAAGTTATAAGGTAACAAATATAAAACAAAAAACAACCGAATTGAGAATCACATTATTTTATGAATTCGGTTGAAAATACATCAGGGTCACTTCTACCTGATTATTTTAAAATTAAAAAGTTATAAAATAAGGTGCTTATCACACGAAGCGGAAAGAGTGGTACGCTATTGCACTATGCTGCGGATCCGCAGCTAATGTTGTGCTATCATGTCCAAAAATTTAAGGATTTTCAAACACTACGTAGATATTTAATTATATAGCTTAAAAATCTAAAATATTATTATTCAGACATTTTTATTTAATTTTCAGCATAAACATTAAAATAAACAAACACCAATATATATATAGTTGCGTATACAACCAAACAAGATTAAATACATACATATGTATATGTGTATGTATAGATACAAATTATAGTTTAAGTTTTCTACAATATTCTCCAGAATGTAAATATTTATACAAATACAAATAAAAATGTCTTTATTGTAGATCATAGGTCAAATTAAGTTATTACATCAGTTAAATAGTATATCCATGTCCTGCTATATAAGCATACAATATATGGAACAATTATAAGAAAAAAATCAACAGGGTTTATGAAAAATACCAGGTCAAAGATGTGTGCATAATTTGATTGATTTTTTTAATAAAATTAATTATAAATCTTGAGTCTTATAAATTAGAAATACAAAGTTTTCGACTTTAGTACCGCGAATAGCGACGATTCACAGTGGTGTCGCATTTCTCTGTGTGTCGAACACCTAATATTCCGATCATTTATGTGTGGTACAGCGCGTTACGAGCAACTTCACAACATTTACGGTCTTCATAAATGTCATATACGAATGTATATTGTATGATACGAACCATAAAATAAATAATAAAAGTTAAAATAAAAGGATAAACTCGTTATTATTTTACGATAAGAAACGTTATTTGAATCTTAAAATATTATTCTTATTCAGCTAAAAAACGCATTTTGCAGACAGGAATACTTTTATGGTACTAGATTATATACTACTAGAGTAAAATAAGAGCTTTTATTTATTTATTTATTTGTCTTGTTTATTTTATTTATTTATTTAGATGCGCTTTTGATGTGGCTTTCTGAATGACTAGTTTACATACCCTTCAAAGAAATAACAATAATTATAAATGATCGAAAACTGAATTTAACAATTTGAAATTCGAACAAAAGAATTTCGAATTACAGTCAAGAGATGTTTATTAACGCTATTGCAGTTTTTCTTCGACTATCAAAGAAAAAAAAGTATGGACCTATTTTGGAGTGTAAGTATGGAAGTGATTTTAATGGATTTATGCATTTTTATATTTATATTATGTTATAATTTGACCAGCATCTATTCTACTGATATAATAAATCTGAATGATCGTAAACATGTTTGTTTGTTACTCCGTCATGCATTAACAATTAAATGAATTTGAATGAAATTTTCTGCACATACGACCCATATCCTTATTATTAACACACATGTATTTTTTAATACACTCAAACAAAACCATAGGATACAGGTAATATTAAATATTACTATCTTAAACTAATAAATAATATTTTACTGTTGAGCATTTTGTTACGATCAATTTGTAATTTTTATGCTGCGACGAAATTAAATAAACATACAATTCGATATAGCTGTCCCAAACATCTCTTTAGTAATAAATGAACCCCTATTTCAAGCCCAGTACACCCTAAGCATTCGCAAAGAAACCCTTTTACTGATTGACTAATACATTTATTAATATTATTATACATAATTAATAAAGACTAATCCAAATTGAAATTTAGGATTATCATCGTAACGATAAAAAAGCTGGGACAAGTGTAAGCACAATTCGTAGTCTAAGATGCTTCATATATAAAATTTACAAATAGAAAACCTTTTTTAAAAAGATTAAATTCTTTGCTTATATAATAATATTCGTGAAATTGAATAACAGTTGAAAGATGGAAATAATGTTTGGACAGTGGAAGCTTGCACAAAATTATCTACCCAAGCAGTTAACATAAGTAATTTTCTACCATTCTAGCTATCGCCAAACGTATGCACTTTTTTACCTACTATATATTTTTTACACTCAATATGTTTTATACGCTTTCGACAATTTGTTATAGATATAATACCATATGTTGGCTTAGACCCTTCATTTTGATAATGTTGATTTGACACAAATTAAAGGCATGTAATAGTTATTTATTGTGGCTACGAAAGTAGGTACAATAACACAAAAACAATGACAAACTAAGCTGTAAACAGAGTTTGTAGGAATAATGTCGGTGGTCCTACGCGGGTGTCCGCCATGTTTACCTGTCTGCTCCGCGTAATTAACTTTTTATTTTTATACCGAATCGTGGCCGCCAGTGTACGCACGAATGTCGTAGATTAAAAAAGTTTCAACTTGTTTCGAGTTCGGATTACACCTACGGTACAACGTGCTTCAATATTGTTTTGTTATTTTTTTAATAAAAAATCAAATAAAAATAGCACCTAATATTCATTGTTTCTAATAAAAAAAAAAACTTATTACATTTATTCTAAGTATCACGTTCTTTGGCTATTGTGTTCTAAACTTAATAAGCAAAAGTTTCTGATATCCTTAAGCCTTCAAGTCCAATAAAACAATCGTTGATTTATTGATTTTATTAACTTATAATCGATCAAATTACTTAAAGATTCATATCAATATTGTTGATAAGCTAATTGGTATTTACATTATTCTGGTTAAACATTATCAATCAATTAATAATCGATTTATTAAACAATACTAATCGATACAAGTACTTCTAACCACTCATTAGAGTTGCAGTCAATGTATATCTTTACTTATCACTCAAATAAATTTAATGTGCAACTTATCTTAAACTAGGTACTCAAATACGTGGCGGTTAGAGAGCTAAGACAAAAATAATAATTATCTTTGACTATATTACTAGGAATGAGTGATATATACCAATATATTGACAATTATATTAAATGTTATAAATTTACCATCATATAATAATTTAAACTTATACAATTTTTAAATAATAACATTGATAACAAGTAATGATAAGTTGATTAGAATTATTTTCTATAATTCACTTAATATTTATCAAATGATACGCCTTTGAATTCTATATCGAATGACGTATCCAAGCTAAAATGACGATTTGTTTGCTGTTAACTGTCTACTGCTGAACATAGCCTCCCCCATAAAGGGGGGTATTTACCAGTAGTTGCCAAACTTGGCAGGCGGTTTGGCAATCGCAATCTGGCTTCTGATGATGCTTTAAAGGGGACGCTGCTGCCTATCCCTGCACCGTAAGCTCCCTTAGCCGCCTCTTACGACACCCACGAGAAAGGAAGGGGTGGCGTATTCTATGCTGGGATCTAAACGGCCAATTTGTTTTGTTTACTTCTTCGGTATTACTTCAGCAATGAAGTGCAAGATAAATTTATCCCTCCCGTTTTCTCTCTGGTGGTCTAAACTCCTGTGTATAGACTCTAGAAAATGCTGGTATAATTTCCTATCGTGTTGGTCATTTTAATAATCGATGTTTAAACAGATACGACAAATTGCTTTATAAATAGAGAAGCGACGTCGCGTCCAGTCGGGTCCATTGAAGAAACTGTGTAAAAACCAGTTGACATTAACAACTTAATAAGTATTAAGCTGAACTTAACTACATTAAGTTGAGAAGTGTTTAGAGAAAATTGATGGTATGTAATAAGACTAAATTAGTGGTTAGCCAATAATATTTTTTTATACATGACTTAATTACGTATTTATTTAATTATTCGTGATTACCTGTTACACGCGACTTCATCTTCGTAACTGCGATATGTTCATTGACCGAGATGAAAAGTAGCCTATGTTCCTTTACATCTCATATAATATGTTTGATATTATATATTATGTATATAATATTATGTTTGATATTCATTAGTCAATCCGGTTAGGCACTAAGAGGCAAAAAACAAACAAACTCGCTTTTACATTTATAACATTTTTAAGGAATTAAATTAAAAAATAAATATATTTTATGATAAAATTAAAAATATGTTGTAAATGATCATATCTTTTTGGTCATCTCTACATTTTATGCAGCTTAGAATAGAAAAGAAATTAAACAACAAGTTATCGGTTCATCTGATAGTAAGTGGTAACCGTCGACCATAAACATGAACAGTACCGTAGGCATTTTAGAGCATACTGTGTCTCCCTTGATATTTTTCATACATTGCCATTTCTGAGGACTAAGGTGTTATGCCTCTGTGCTCTGTAATGTCATTGCTCTTCAGACCGAAACAAAAACATGCAAACATAACTATTTCACGGCAAAAACACGTATGGAATTTTAAATATAAAATTGTAATGAAATTAAAACTGTTTATTAAATATTTTTAGAATATTTTTAAGTAGATACATAGATCAACTGACCTGACGTCATCCTCATTTAATATCCCTCATGATGCCTCGCCAGCATTTACAGATAACAAGATTAAGTTACTATATTGTTCATCATCATATCAGCTATTTATTGCCCACTGCTGAACAAAAGCCTCCCCCTTGGTGGTAATAATTTGTTTTTGCTAGTAGTTGCCAGGTTTGCACGCGGATTGGCAACCATAGTTAGATTTTGGTGATGTTTTAAGATGAACGCTGCTACCTTGATATAATACCTCGACCATTATATGCCCTTAATCACCTCTTACGATATTTTATTATAATTATTTAAAAATAATAACGTAACGAAAAATAAAGCAGACAAAAGTTATACCGTCAAAACAAACGATACTTACGAGAGTGACATGACTATTGGTTTAACTTACAATTTTGTCAAATTTAACATTACAATATATGTTCCGAGTAACATCAGGCCCTCCAAACTACGCTTAACATGATACAATATTCAGAGATATAACCGTGCAGTAAATTATATATTATTACATACAAAACCCACATCGTAGTCGGTGGTCTGCATATGCACAGCTGTAATTTCCGCACCGCCTTGCGATCTTGCTAATCGATGTTTGCTCCAATAAGTCATGGTGAACTAGCAATTTGCCATCTTAAAACAACTACAACTATTTATGTTATCCTGACATTGATGTATGTTATACTTTATATACAAACCCTATAGATACTTTCTCCTTTCGGTTTCTCAAGATGCCTGGAAGAAATCTCTATATTTGTTTACTTAAGGCAAATAGACAACTATAACAATACGTAATTACATACTTAAATAAGTAATAGCCACTAAAGTTTGCACAAATAAATAATACAAGTCAAGGAAAAGCAAAATAAAACAATACTTTAAAGGATAAGTCCGCCTCTGTACATTTTTATTATAACCTAATATCTATATTATAAGTGAATATACATAAGCATTATATGCTTATGTATACAGGGGTGCCCCCCCTTCTTTTCCTATGGATGTCGTAAGAGGCGACTAAGAGAACTAAACGTTCGAGGAATGGGCAACAGCGTCCTTTTTAAAACATCACCAAAGCCTAACTGCGGTTACCAACCTGCCTGCCAAGCGCGATAACTACAGGCAAAACCCCCCCCAATAGAAGGAAGCCTATGCTCAGCAGTATGCAATAATGGTAATATTAGACAATTCAGTTACAATCTTAGTTTATTAATTAATTCTTTCTCCCTTATTTAGTCTTATTATTTTTCTGCTATGCCTTGACCAGACACAATTAAAATTAATCTTCTCCATTCTAAGGTTGCCTGAAGAAGATCGCTATTCAGCGATAAGGCCGCCCATAGTTGTCTCTTTAACTTGCTTTTATGTAATTAACTCTATGTAAATAATTATTAATTTTGTGTACATATTGTTATTCTTTATAATCTGTATCAATTCTTTGAAGAGAACAATAGTTTTCATTCGTTCATTCTAGCAACATACTAAAATGTCTCCTACGTTATCTATTTAATTCACTACTAATGTAAGAATTCTCAGAGCTGCAAATGTATAATTTGTCTCGGCGATACCGACTTGATGTCCAAAGATATTGCTCAGATAAACTCCTATCCTTTTAAATGTGTCTAATTATCAGTAAGATACTAGAGATGGACATCTTTAGATACGAATTAGTAGTTTGCTATTTATATTTTATGACTAGTTTTTCTTCTGTCCTTGTCTGTGTGATCGAGATATGTTGATTGAACGGAATAATAAATTACCTACGTATTTCTCCATCCCAAATGTGTTTTAAAACAAATAACTCTCTTCATTTTCCTTCATTATTTTCTTTTGTTGTATGTGTGCTATTAAGTATATGTATGTTTATGTAAATGTTTATGTATATATTTGTGTATATATAGTGTATATATATACATATATATGTGTATATATGTGATAATATCTATATAAAAGTGCGCCACCTACCTTTTGTCTTTTTCTCAATATCCTCTACCCAAAGGTTGTCTGGAAGAGATTGCTTAGCGATTAGGCCGCTTTTTGTATCACTTCTCATTAATATTTACTGTATTTGTTATTTTTCTTTTTACTTGGTACAATAAAGTGTAAAATAAATAAATAAATAAAAATGTTTTTTGTTAAATGTTTCATAAATACATATTATTATTATTATACTATTATTATTCATAGATTATTAAATTATTTATAAATTAATAATAAGACTATAATCATTCGTGTTTGCATGACTGTGTTTTAATGGTCGGTCGGTTTTAAGAGTGGGATATGGCAAGAAAATTACAGGGTGTAGAGGTATATAACGCCTTAGTCCTTAGAAATGGCAATATATGAAGGTTATTATGGGCGACATGGTATATTTTGTCAGGTTCATTTCTATAGGCGATGGTTACCACATTTCAATAGGTGCATAAAAATTGCATAAAAAACTAACCTGATTGATTTGCATGGATTTTACGCAAGCATAAACTCACGCTGCTCGGCTACTCATAATTAGGGGTTCCGGATGGTCTAGAAACTAATCGAGCATTAGCAACTGTAGACACGTAAAGCAATTCGGTTAGTCTTATAGTCAAAATAAAAACCTTTTATTTCATAATTTACTTATTATGTCTATATGGCCAATAAGAGAAAATTTGAATTTCGAAATCGAATTGTCACATATTAATATTATATCATGATCCATTAGTAAACAAACTTAACAACAAATAAATGATCATTTTTCCCCCGCAGATAATTCCAAACTAATTTATATCTTATTTCAATACAGTAACAGTTTAAATTAAAACAACATTCTAGTAGGAAAGTTTAACAATCCTTTTCTCTATTTCTACTGGATGTTGAATGAAAAAACAGAAACAATAAAAACTCGGACGCGGGACGAGCGTTTCACGCCGTCTTTTTCCCGTAAAATTGAATAGGAAAAAGGGGCTTTCACGAACGCACGACTGCCACTTGCCCGGGTTAGTTAGGAACTGTTAATAGCAATGTTTAGTCATGTATGTTCGTTTTACTAACCGACTTCAAAAAAGCAGTTGTTATGTTCGACTATTTTTTTTCATGCGATATCGTTCACACGGACGAGCGATGTTCGAAAACACGAATAATGACAATATATTAGTGACTATACTTTTTCTTTGCAGAGATCCATGCTGTCTTTACTAATATTTGTAAATGTGAAAGTGAATTCATTTTTTCGTTTACACTTAGCGCCATAGTCGTGAAATTTGGTATAGACGTAGTATTTGCATGGAAAAGACCATGGACATACTCGTAAGTAAAAAACAAAAATTGTACCGGTTAAAAATAATTTTAACTGACTTTAAAAAGGAAATTCATTACAATTATTTTTTAAAAGTTTTTTTTTATACAACTTAGAATCGCAAACAAGCTGAGGGCCCACTTAATGGAAAGTGGTAACCGTCGCCTATAGACATGAGCAGTACCATGGACATAACAGAGTATACTTTATTAACATATAATGTAATTAATAACAATGTAAGAATTAATAAATAATAAGACACACTGCACTGTTATTTTAGTCCGCTTTTCTCTCCCTCCTTACTGGTATTTACGTGCTGTATACTATTAAAAAATAATTGGATTTAATGGACAGTTGAGTTTATATTCGGAAGACATTTTGTCTGCGGTCAAATGTTCCTCATTTGCAATGGATTTAATAAGTAATTTTGTCTATATATAATATATATATATATATATATATATATATATATATATATATATATATATATATATATATATATATATATATATATATATATATACTATAGACAATTAGAAACATATAGAAACCGTCCTATATATATATATAGGACGGTTTCCACTTTCTATCAGATCCGCAGTCAGCTTATTTGCCATTCTAAGTATCATAAAAAAGTAATATCGTAACATTAAACGCTACTTGACCTGCGTATCCGCAATAAAGTTATTAGTTCTTTTAAATAATAAAATTGCATCCGACAATAACACTGCAAGGTAATATTAAACCTTCGCTTCTTTTCTCCTTTCTTTATTTGTATTACTGAAATAATATTTTGTTCAGGAATATTTATTACTTTTACTAATTTCTTTCACATTGTGTATGTTCAAATGTCTCCTATATTTACCTCTATAAAGTCCATCGTGACGGCTTAACCTAATATTTTATTTTAGACAGAAAGGGATTGTTAGTAATGGAAAGTTTAGTCCCATTTCTATCAATATATCCTATCAGGTCGACCTCCACACAGTTGCCTCTGGAAACCATCATAACTAATTTTTTAATGTTGAATTCATGACGATGGATTAACTGACCTGCCTTTTCATCCTCACCAATCATTCCTCACTAGTATTCCGCCAGTGAATACCAGTAAGGGATGGCCAGGGGGGAGGGGTTACCATTTCATTATCACCCATTAAAAAAAATTAAAACTGTGATCATTAGTATCGAGATCATACTGTCATAGATAATATATGTGCTTGTATATATACATAAACTTATTACGTATTGTATATACAGTTTTAAATATATGGTTTTATTATCTATGTTTTTAAACAACAACAATATTTTATGGGCTATCATAATGGTTGGTAGGATTACCAATGGCATTACTAGTTACAATACAAACATCAAAATCCATTTAGATCGATGTAATTCTATTTTTTTTTAAATACTAGAGATTGTAATAAGTAAAGATATTAAAAATCCAGGTGAGTTGGGAATCTCCTCCTTTTTCAAGTCGCTTAAAAATTAAGTAGCGCTACTTTCGCGCAGGTTACAGGCAAGTTATGAATAATCACATAAGTTTAATCTTTCGCTTGGTAACTAGTTAGTTATTGCATTTTTTGTAACAGCACGTTCAACTTCCTCATTTGTATGGAATTAATGCTGTAAGTTTTAAACTTGTAACAGTTGAATTAATCATTTTGCTGAGATTAATTTTATAGAAGTAGCAGTGGAGAAGAAAATGCTTTTGAAATTTCGAGGCTGAACGAAACAGGTATTCGATGTTCAAATCCCAAAATAAATGCTGTTAAAATGTCAAAATATTTATTGTTTACATTTTTTATATTTGGATGTAAAACTAACAAACGTCAACCTCTATAAATAACTCCGATTCTGATACGAACGAATGAATCTAATTGAATTCGGATCTTCGGAATTTTGTTTCATAGTCGACTCCTGTTTTTAGAAATTTTGATTGCACTAAGCTAATTCAAATTTTTAACGGTATTAAGAAATTAGACATAACTTGTTGCTATTGATTCACTTACGTTATTCACACAATTTATTATTTCTAGTAACTCACTTTTATATGATAACTAGTTGACCCGGCAAATGTTATTTTACCATATACGAGTACTATATGTCAGTGAATATTTTGATAGTTAAATAGCAAATAAATAATTTATTGTTTGTATTGGCACTGAAATATAAGTATTTTTTTATGCTAAATATTAACAAAATATATAAAAAAAAAAATTGTAAAAAAAAAAAGATATTCTGTTAAAAGCTATCCTTATTACGTAGGAGTATAAAAGTAGATTACGACCTATTCTCAGACCTATCAAATACACACAAAAAAATCATAAAAATCGGTTAATATATAATATAAATCAGTATAGATGATCGTAATAAATAGCATACTTAACTTTCTAAAGAAATCTCCATCAAACAAAAAGAGAATGCATTTAATAGTAATAATAATTACATCGCAAAAATACGTTTAGGTACTGTCATCGATTTCCTTATTTAAAACACAAAACAAGTTTGAGATAATAATGCGGTTACACTGCTCTTAATTCTTTACTCAGTTAATTACTTGATAATGATGGTCAATAAACCCTTTGGATTATTACAATTAAAGACAGTTGTAGAGATGTGTGCTTTTGGTTTTGTACACTTATTGGGGTTTTTATGAGCACCATAAACTATAATACAACAAGATTTAGCATAAACAACTAACCTGTTCTAAACTGTTTTATCAATGATGCAATATCATTATTTAATTGTTTGATAGTTCATTTGATATATTGATTGATTTATTTGGAGATTGTTTATTTAATTCTTTAAACGATTGAAATTGATTGATCGATCGATAGATTTATCAACATGACAATTTGTCACTAGGATATATATATATATATATATATATATATATATATATATATATATATATATACACATTTCTATTGTGCGTAAAAAAAGTTTATTATTATTATTAAAAGCATATGAACATTTTGTCGACTCCTAGTGACAAATTGTCATGTTGATAAATCTATCGATCGATCAATCAATTTCATTGTTTTGTTTATATATATATTTTAGGTCAGTACAGAATTATTTATTTCTGAATTGTTTAAAATTATTATTTATTAATTATTTAAAAGTAGAAGGTCTGTAACATTAGTAATCGCTAAATAGTTAATTATACCATTAATAGTAAATATGATATTAATAGCTGAAACTTAGATTATATAGATAGAGCATCGAACCTAAATAACGAGTCAACTTTCTGTCAGCTAATTGTCAAATTCGTTGTATGGTGTTAAATTTGACCCGTTATTATTAGTGTTTTATATACTTACGCACATAATGTATCTTGACGTATCTATATTTAATTAATAAAATGAGTTTTTGATGTGAAATGAAAAATTTGAAAACAAAATAAGTATAGAAGTTATAAAGAAAACGCTCATAACTATTTATCAGACAAAATTGTAAGAAAAAGTTGACCCGCTTTTCTAGAAGCATTTGTATGGAGATAGAGATCTATCTAAGAGTTAAAAATAATTTTAATACACAAACATAAGGATTAACGAAATATTTTATTCAGGAACCGTAAAAAATATTCGGTAATCATTGCAGTAAAAAATTTATATAAAATAAAAAATATTAACATACTTTATCGGTAACATCCTGATTATATGGTAAGCATAAGCAGTTTTGCCTCAATTGATTATAATATTATGCAAAATAAAAGTACAATAATAAAATCCCAAATATATTAAACACTGTTGCAGAAAAGATTTTATCAGACTCTATGGGTAATATTTTAATATGTAAAAGTATTAAATATTTCTGCGTCTCAAAATGTGAAAATACCCATATTTTTTTATTTAATTCCATATTTCTCTGGACACATTTAAAAATGGAACTCGATTTTTAAAAGTGTCCAGAGCAATAAATGTCACATATCACGGTGTCCATTACCAGGAAGGAGAATTGCTTGACGAAGATACAGATGTAGATACATAATTGTACTATTATATAATATTACTTGATTGCCAACTATTTCCCAACTACCTGAAAAGATTTCATTAAATTATGTATTTATTTGCAAAAGTATTGCACATAACTGTCCCTTACAATAAGAATACAATTTTTATATTATTCCACATTTCACCAAACATATTTAAAAATAGAACACTTTTTATTTAAATTGTACATAGTAATAAATGTCACGCATCACACATATCAGCTGTCTAGTCACTTCACACTTCCTAAAGTAACCGAAAATACTTTGTCAAATTATATAGATATATTTTAATTATGTAAAAGTAATAAACGTATTTGCATTTCAAAACATGTACACATTTATTTATTTTCTCATTTCTCTGGACACATTTATAAATGGAACACGATTTTTTAATGTGTCCAGTGTAATGAATGTCACACATATCACGGCTAGAATCGATTTGCTCCCGACATTGAGTGTCCGTCGCCAGGGGAGCCAATCGCTTGACAGGGCCACGGATATTAACCACTCGATTGCTAATTGTTCCCAGTTCAATTATCGAACAACTGTCAACGGAGTATTCAACGCTGTCAGATCAGTAACAAGTTTAGCGACGAATCCATTACAATTTACCTACCTACTTGAATTATAAATGTGATTATTTTCTATTATCTAAATTATTGAGTTCCATTTATAAAATGTCAGAGCAATATACGATACTTATTAAATACTAAGATTGTAGAGTTTTTTTTCCCATTTTACCTTTAAGTGTTGTCATATTTCATTTTATTCCTGTATATCTACTTTTTTTCTTTTATGCATGTGGTGTTTACCAATAATTAGTATTGCAATGTTTGTATTATACCTGTATTACATTGAAACAGTCTTTTCATAATATCATTGTAACTAATTATGGTAATCCTAAATAAGTAAATATAAACAAAGTATTGTAGTTAATATATATAAGTCTCGATATAATAAGTTTATGCTACTCTGGTTTGGCTAGAAGAGATAGATAGATACAACTGTTTTTTTTTTTCACATAGCCCGACAGATAAGCACTTTACTAAAATTTTATTTCAAAATTATTTATGAAATTTTATTAACATAAAAAACTTAAAAAACACACACACACACACACACACACACACATACACACATATATTAAGACACTTTAAAGTTATTCTCCTAAATAATTATTATTTTACCGCCTATAATTTAATAATGTTTTGAATATAAAAGAAATTCAGATTAAATTCACTAAATGATGGTGCATATAGTGAATTTAACCTGAATTTCTTAATAAAATATGATTACCTTTCATTCCTGTTCCAACACAGTCCAACCACAAACGCTGCACATCCTCGACTTCATCACGCGCTGTACATTTCGACGGAGTGACTATTCTCATTAAAAATGTAAAACTCCATTCCCAGGTGCACGCTTCACATTATTTTAACACAGCTTCTATTCAGCTTGATATCACAGAACGATCACTGTGTTATTTAAGAGTCGGCACTGCACTTACATTGGCGATATCTGAAATAAATCTATGCAACCATTTATAAGTATCAACATAATATATTAAATAATAATATCCACAATATTACATATATCTATCTATAGACAAACCGATGAACAAATAAACAGAGAAAAATTTACAATTCTAAAAATACCTAATAGTAGACTTTACCCGTGACTTCGTTTGCATGAACGTCGATTGATTGTAAAGAATGGAAGAAATCATAGTCTATGTCTTTCTCTAGCTCATATAATATGCATATAGCAAATTTCATAAAGATTGCTTAAATTGTTAAGTCGCCAAGTGACATACAAACATATATACAAAAAAAATCGGTTTAACAGTTTAGTTTTCAAATCAAGATAACTGGTTTGTCTTAATTGAAGTAGATTTTTTTTTTTGCGACACAATCTTTAATTATATAATATATGAATGTGACAATAATAACAGCTATGTGGTCCCGGCATCGAATGGACCATCCTTTCTTTCCTGTGTGTATCGTAAGAGCCGAATAAGGGAACTCAATTGTTGAAGGATGGGCAGCAGCGTGAAAACATCACCAACCGCCTGATAAACGTGGCAATTACATGCAAAACCCTCCAAAGGAGAGGCCTATGTTCAGAAAGTAACATTTAACGACTGACATCATCATCATGATAATAAGACATGTAAATGATACGTATCATAACAAATTCTTTGCAAGTAGCACGACTATTTACGGCGTGTATGGCACGACTGCATAGTTTATTGTTTTGTCAATGTAGTATCGATTTGTTATTTATGTCCTGCTATGCTACCCATACAGGACATTGACCCCGCAATTATCTTTCGATTGTAAAGCGCTTAGACTTTTTAACGGGAAAATTTTACTGCAATTATGTAGTTAAATTAATTATTGTATCGTATAATACTCCTATGTCCTATATGAAATAGGATACATTTCCATAATTCTTTATATACAAAATAAGCAACAAATAATATGGATGGTATTTTAAAAAGTTGGTATGTGACAGTTAGTAAATAACTCTAACTATGCTATTGAAATAATAAGGGTATTTATCTAATTTTATTGGTACAAAAATTTAATAAGAGAAAGGCACACAATCACACAAGAGAGCAGAGAAACTCTACAAAGTTTGAATGAACGTGACTGTATGTATGTATGTAAGAATATACACATTAGATACACTTATACAAAAAATAATGCAAACTTATTGCCGAAAGAAACCTTTTTAGCGCAACCTTATAAGCAATGAACAAGTAGTTATACAAATATAGGAATATATAATAAAATAAATCAAGTAATATGTTTATTTATAACTATTATAGCAATGTTTTATTTTTAATTAAAAAAGTCTAAAATAATTTATGCAATGTTTGATATTAAGTAAATTAAACTCGCCATTCAATAATCGAATCTTTTATAAAAATGCTATAATAGATTTATAATGATATTAATAGATTCCGTTTCTCGAAAGTATTCAAATTAGATTCTTTTTTTAAATTTATATCGACATAATCATAACAAAGACATATTAGGGCTGACAGCGACAATTTTTTAACTTTAATTAAAACTCAGATTAATTTAAGAAGGTCATGGATGCGTCGAAAATTGAAAATCCAATTTTGAATTCTTTTAAGAATATAAGAAAGGCTAAATTAAAGATCGGATTACAAACGAAAAAATGCGTGGGCGAGATTTCATTTACCGCAGAGCGTAGCTTTCGTTTGTTATTCAAACCATTCGTGATGATCATAATTTTTATGCAAATGTTCCATTGGATGTAGCGACACTCCCGAATATACTCCCTTCGTTCTGCGTCCTTGGAACAAGGTTCAAAATTGAATAGCAAAATATTGTTTCTTTATGAAACGCCAACACATTTTGGGCTAATTATCTTACTCCAAAACGAATCGGTGTTTGGTCTCGGGTGAGGAACGGATGACTAATCAACTATGAATAATAGTGATAATAATACATTAATCTTTACTGCACCTTTAGAGAATAGAAATATTTTGAAATCGTTTATTGTTAATCATAAATTCATAAACGTGATATTTTTCCCATATGTTTCTTTCTCTGATGAGATGACCCCCCCCCCCCACAAATAAATCAATATGTAAACATAAATTATACAAAAAGAATTTCGATGATTTTTCACACTTATAATATTAATTTTAAATGTAAAAAATCGGATATAGTTACTCAATCGTACTCAGTCACAAATTGACTATATTTTTGCTTTATAGTGAGTAAACCCGTGAGAAGTAACTAGCATATTATAATCCTACTAATGTGTAAGTATGTAAACATGTTTGCATTCCATTGTATCATACCATAATATAACCTACTCCCGTATAAAATTGTGTTGAAATCCGGTTAGCCATTTAAGCATGATTGAATAACAAACATTTAAGCATACAAGATTTTTTATCAACTTTAACATTCATGCATTTTATAATATTAATAGGATTGGTGCAATAATGTATTAAATAAATAAATAAAATAAAGATGTAATTTTTTAATAGAATCTGTATTATTTGTACTAAAATACAAGTAATACCTTCGATGGGCATAACGCGTAAATAAGAAAGCGCATATTTTTGTAAAAAGAAAATAGTCATAAAAAATATTTTGATACAAAATATTTTAGTTTGCAATTACTATATTATTTTAAAAGTACATTTAATTAACGTCAGTAATAATTTATACATTTATAAATTTTAGATTTATTTTTCAGTAACGCAGAAAAGATTACAACAAATTTTAATTGCAAGGTTTATTTTTAAAAAGACTTAAGTACCAATTATAACGCAATGCGTTTACAAATTTAAAATTAATTTTTAGTAACACAACAATTTAAGGAGCGTTTATAGAACTCTCCGAAGTATCAAAATTGAATATAAAAAGAGGTTCGTCACGCAAGCAAAGACATAATTCTTTACGCAAGTAATACGATATAGCTGTTCGGGGAACCCCAGTTGATCGCAAACATGTTCGCGAACATTTTGCAATGATTTTTGTTTATATGAATACACAATATCCTTGTACAAATACAAGTATGTAATCTTTAATTCTTTACTTAATACCGTACCTATATACTGTCGAACCGGGAGTCGGGTTTAATTATTTCATGTCTCAAATTATTTGTATTTTATTATTATAATTGTAACTTTTATTACTATTAATAAAATATATGCTCACAGTTGTGATACATTTTGTTTATTTTATTTATAATTTATTTGAGGGTAGTTAGAATTATTTGCCGTCATGAAGAATGTAATTCACACACATATCATATTTCGTCGTCTTACTGCCGTTACTCTAAATTGATACATATTGACATGGCACCAGTGAATGTTAATAGGTGAAAGTGAAGTCAGATTAGTTCGCTCATCATGATGAAGTCTTGAGAAATTATTCATAATGGTTTCCAGGAGGAACCACGCGGAGGTAATTATATAGCTCGGAATAAGACCGTTTTTTTTCTAATGGTTGATAATGGAATGGTAAGCCCACCTGCGCTATCGGTGAGGGCACCAGTGAGAGATGATAAATCAAAAGAAAAAGCAAGTCAGCTCATTGTGATAAATACACCGAGAATTCAGCACGACGATTTCCAGGGGGGACCACGTGAAGGTCGACCTGACGGGGTATATTGTTAGCAATGGGACTAATAGTTCACATTACTAACAATCCCCCTGAAGGAGACCGTTAGACTCCATTTCTAAAATTTCCTTTCCGCTACGTCTTTACAGATCGAGCAGTAATAAGCTTGTAAGTGGTAATCGTTCGATGACCTATAGGCCGGTGTGTGGTACAATTTAAAATATTGTCACGGCTCACGCACCACGCGCGCGATGCACACTGCACACACAGAATAATAAACAATTATTGTGCCGCTCATTACGAAGTAATTGCTATTAAACGCCCTCGATGCATTATTTATGGTCGGCTTTGGAAGAATTAAAATTAATTATTTGAATTTGAAAGCCAACTTATATTTTTATTCGTGATTGTTTTAAATAAAGAGAATAAAAGCTACAATAAATTAGGTATTATATGTAATAAAGAAACCACAAAAGTATTTTGCTTTGGTATCATTATCCCATTTAATTCTTTCGCCATGTAGTTATGTTTGCATGGCTGTATTTCTATTAACACATGATAGTGAATCTTTCATGTAGTCCCGGAATGGAATAAGCCACTCCTTCCTTCCCGTGGGTGTCGTAAGAGGCGACTAAGGGAGGGCGAAGGATGGGCAGCAACGTCCCTCTTAAAACATTTCCAGAGCCTAACTGCGTTGCCAATCCTCCTGCTAAGTGTGGCAACTATGAGGCTGATGTTCAACAGTGGACGGTTAAGGGGTGATATGATAATGATGACATGAAAGTGATATTATAGTAAATAGAGATATATCTTAATTCTCTGGAATAGCAACGCATGAGAAGCACCATAGGCCGTACGATGTAACATTCATGGTGCTGCACATGTCTATAGGCGACTGTTGCCACTTTCAATCAGGTGGGCTGTTACTTATTTGCATCTTTTTGTTGCATAAAAAAATTGGTTTGCGAGAACACCAATTTACTTGATGAGATCAAGACTTTTTAAAAAAACTGGCCAAGTGCTAGTCGGACTCGCGCACTGAAGGTTCCGCACAAATTATAGTTAAATAAAACAATTAAAAAAAATATGATGTAACTACAAATTTACAGAATTTGGATTTTCCCATTTACTTGTGTTGAAATACAAATAGTTTTATTTTGTTTGAAAAGTGGTATAAAGGATGGTATATAATATTTAAATATTGTTCACACTTTTCACCAGATTCTGGAATACAAAATTTATTTAATTGTCCTACTATGCTATGCTATTACTATTTTACTTATATCCTCATATTATATAATTGTCAACATATTTACGAGAATGACATTGGTTCTTGCCAAATTGCATGATTCTGGATGAAAGAGTCCTACTATATGGGTTTTGATTCCCTTAAAAATGTCAAATTACAAGTGTACGCTATAAACGCCTATATATTTTGATTGCGCGGACTTAGAAGTTTAATTTACTCACAGCTTCAAGGGATTGTAGGATTGAATATTTGATATTAATTTCAGCTTGATAACTCCAAGCGTTCTTGAGAAAAAGTCTCTAGACAGACGTATAATAACATAATCCTATAAAGATTTAGTTTTTCCTTTTGTAGTACGAAACCCTAAAAATAACGCATTCAAAGTGAATGACAAGAAATATTCGAGCAGTCAAACTCAATTTTCCAGATTTCACATTTCATTTCCACAACCACAATGTGCATGTGAAATTCGCTGAAATCGAGTTTATAAAAGACAAAAATTCAAGATTGTCTCACAGTCGTAACATATTCGCGTTGTATTAACACTCTTGTCTTAATACAACGGAGGAGGTTTTCAGTGTATATTTCTGTGTTACATGATATCGGATATATAGCGTTACGCGATTAGATTAATTATAATATTTTTAACCGACTTAAAAAAAAGTGATTCTAAATTCGGTTGTAGATTTTTTTGTTTTATATTTCTATGTTCTCATAACTTCGTCAGTTATGGACCGATTTGGAAAATTCTTTTTTCATCAAAAAGGATATACTTACAGATTGGTCGCATAAAAATTTTATCAAGATCAGTTCAATGGTTTAGTTTTGAAATCACAATAACTTTCTACAATTGAAATTAGTTTTTTTTGTGTGGAATATAATCCTAAATTATATTAATTATATTTGCGATAGTGTCAACTATATTGTAACGAATTCAGCCTTTTTTGTTTATAGAATAAAAAAATATCAACTAACTGGCAACCCGCTTTAACTTCGTTCGCGTACAATAAAAAAAAACAAACAAATGACAGTGAAATCAGTATGAAAATCCAATTGAGAGTTTTAGAAATAAGTTGAAAAACAAACAAATTATGTTTTATATTACAAATATAAGTAATTAATAAAAGGTTTTATTTAAAACACATAAAAATTATGGAATATATAATTAAAATTTGTCTTGTTCGCTTATTTCTTTACTGAACCATCACAAAAAGTTTGGTTCTAATTTCGAAGAATGGAATTTTATATAAATTCTACAGGCTACGATTTTTTTGATAATAAATTAAACGCTATTTTACGTTCACCGGTCTTCTTTGTAATTGAAATTTCATAAAAATATTATTGAAAACGGACATTTAAAATAACATTGAGTCATTTGAAACGATAATATTGAGAAAAATAATATTTGAGATTCTTTAAATGATATTGTAATTTTAAAAATAAGCCAATATTTAATTGTTTTTTCCTTATGATCTCGACATAGAATGGGACACCCCTTTCTTTCCCGTGGGTGTCATAAGAGACGACTAAGGGTACTTTATGGTTGAGGAATGGACAG
Source organism: Galleria mellonella (assembly GCF_026898425.1). Taxonomy (NCBI): domain Eukaryota; kingdom Metazoa; phylum Arthropoda; class Insecta; order Lepidoptera; family Pyralidae; genus Galleria; species Galleria mellonella. Next base: position 1,465,950 of record NW_026441985.1, on the reverse strand, counting down.
TAGCATCCTACTTAAAATATCGTCAAAGCCAAACTGTAGTTACCAACCCGCCTACCAAGCATGGCAATAGTAAACTGCCATAAGGAACAGCGCCGTTCTTTTATGTCAGACTATTGGAAAGGCCTATGTTCAGCAGTGGACAGATAACGGCTGATATGACGATGATTTATTTAAATATAATTAATATAATGCTTATTATAAATATTATTATTATTTTTATTCCATTTGTTTATAAATAATTTAAATTATTTATCATACTAATTATTTGTCATAGTTATTATACATTAAATATAAAAAGCTAGCTCGTCTCACGGCTCGTTCAGTTAGCTTCAAGTTTATGATGTAAACTTAATAATATGTTAGTCAAATAACGCCCTCAAACTGTAATGAGCCTGTGAGTGCTATTCCTTGTTCTACCGTCGAGTATGAACCTCATATGACAGTTTGCAGCCAACTCGATGTACTGCTAAAATGATTGATAATATACCAAAAAACAGCTTTCTCCTCTTTAACCTTCGTGTTTATATGTAACTTTTACGAGTTTCGACCGACTTTTAATGAAAGCAGATTCTCAGTTCCTGTATATCTTTTACGTAGATTACTTATTATATATACGCATTATTTATGGACTTTGTAAATTTTTAACCGATCGTATTTAAACTTTTTAAACTGAACGAGTTTGCTCTCGAGTTAGTCCCATATAATTGTTGTCAAAAAAAAGTTATTTCTTATTCTGTAGAATAAATTTTAATGTTTTATTTTATTTATTTACACTTTATTGCACCAAGTAAATAGAGAAATAACAAATACAGTAAATATTAATGAGAAGTGATACAAAAGGCGGCCTTATCGCTAAGCAATCTCTTCCAGACAACCTTTGGGTAGAGGACATTGAGAAAAAGACAAAGGGTAGGTGGTGCACTATTATATAAATGAATGAATATTATTTAGTTGCAAGAAACATATTCACATACACATTTATTTTTTATATGTATAAGTATAATTGTTAATTATATATTTTAAAGGGCATGGTCATCTGGTAATCTATCAGCTGGTTACCTATTCTAAGTTCTTATACAAAATAACGCACTGTACGCCCTTATCTATACTTATAATAAATCTGTAGAGAGGTTTATTCTGTACATGAAATATATTTCCAAAATAACTATCAGGAGGTGATTAGTGATCGACACTGATGCCAAAAATGCAATCAGTAAAATTTTTGTCTGTCTGTATGTTCGTTATAGAAACAAAAACTACTCGACGGATTTTAACGAAACTTGGTACAATTATTCTTCATACTCCTGGGCAGGTTATAGTATACTTTTTATCACGCTACGATCAGGGGAAAAACGGGGGAAGTTACTCCATTTTTAAGGTTCCGTCGCGTGTGCAGCCTTAATAGCCACTTTTTTAAATGTAAAAATGTCCACTTGTGCGACGCCGGGACGGGCAGCTAGTTACAAATATAGATGTTATCTACACCAAGAGTGCTTCTGTTAATTTATTGGTTCCGTTGATCTGTATCGATTAGTGAAGTGAAGCAACGTGTGATGTTATACTGTAACACTCACCACAGCAACTAATAAAGCGATTTGTAAAATTTACTGTATCACACACCATTCACAAAACACTTATTGTGCCATATATTTACCAGTGACTTAAATAAGCACGGATATGATTAAATTAAACATTTTATTTAAGATATAGATAATCTTATTAATATAATTAATTATTAACTAAACAATATCTGTGGGAGATATTTAAAAAAAAATAATATGAGGAGTTTTAACCCTTCTTTGCATAACGATGGAAATTTCAATCATAACATTGAATACCTAAAAATTATATAAAAGAACAAGTTCACTTTAAGTTGATCGTGTCTGGATACATTTTTAATGTCCATTGCAGAAAAAAAAACATAGCAGTCAAATATATATTTTTGACTATTTTTCCTTTAATTTTGAACATGAATTATATCACCTTGATTTATATTACCAATAAAAAAAATCATGCAAAGACGGGTTAACAAGACAATAATGTCCAGAAATTTTGTCTATCTAACTCTTTGCTTTTTTGTGTCTTCCGATGTCATATAAAAACTACTTTATCGAGTTGTATACAGTTTTCTCAATTATATTTCTAAACGTCTAACATAAAATTTGGTGTATGTTTTATTTCGATACTACATCACGAAGTGGTTTATTACATTAATTAGTTATATTTCTAAAGTAACGCAAAAAGGTAAAGCAAAAAGTATGTTAAAAAAATAAAATTATTTTTTAAAATGAAAATGATTCTTCAACGAAATTTCGTACAAAAGAAACATAACATTTTCCATTTTCAATATTCCGTCTATGCATTTCCCATTCAAATATAGCAATGTTTCAAGTCGCGGAAGAAGAATCGACAGAAACATGTATCAAAAGAAGAATTATGTTGAAGTTTCGAATTCCGAATAGTTACACGCCACTTTTTCCAAGGTAACTGCACCGTTAGACGGCAGAGGTCGCTCCGGTAACGTATCGGCGAGCTTACCTCGATCCCTGACTGATTTATAGCACGCGTAAATCTCCAATTTGCACGACAAGCTGCGTATGTGTGCTCTAATCGACGATAAGAAGTGCCTTATATATCCTTGTCCTTCTGTTTTATCATGGAAGGTAGCAATACCAACCCTCGTTCTCTCTTATCTAATATGTATAATCATACTAATATAAAACAAAATTATACATGGACGATATCTGTACATTGTCACTATATTAGAAAATATTTAACGAAAATTGATTCACATCAGTTTTCCTTTCATTAGAGCAGTAGAAGCTAAAACAATATTTTTTAGATGTTTTTATATCTGTTTATATATTTCTTCCGGCATCACTCAGACTAGACCAAATTGAATAGGGTTTTCACATTTCTATTTATCAGTAGTGAATATGAAGGTCTAACTTAAAATCTAATGTATTTATTTATTTATTCATTAGTACAAATATCTGTACATGGCGGACTTAATGCTAAAAGCATTCTCTCTCAGTCAACCATAGGAAAGTGTCAGAATACTCGAATGCGGTACTACTATTAATATATCTTAATATATTAGAACTCATTCTGAAACACCATTCTTCTAAACCTCTTACCTTTTAAAATCTAATTATTTCACAAAATCACCATTTTGTAGACCATAATAAACTATAATTATAATAATTTAGACATAAATATATTAGATAATTAGTTCCTATTTGTCATTGCAGTGAAGATTTTACAATGGTATCAATTTGAAATATATGTAGTGATAGATTTAGAGAAATGATGCTTCAGAATTAACCCTATTATCTAGAAATATTTATTACTAAATCGAAAGGTAAGTCACGTCAAAAGCCTTCGTATAATACTAAAAAATTACTCTTGTTACCAAAAGACAACGCCCTAAACAATCAATTGCTTATTTATACAAAGATCCAAAAAGAATTAGCAAAATCCGTTCAGAACATTCGAAAGTCCGAATATCGCATGACATTACACGCGAGGTTCCGTACATCTAAATAAATAATATGTAAGTCCGTTTTTACATTAACACGGCATGTACGTGAGGGCGCAGCGGTCGTCGCATTGTTTATTCAGTCCAGGCCTTTCGGGTTAATCCTCATCGACCAGTCTATGGTCGTGTACGCATGCCTGTTGTTACTTCACTGTTTCGACTTCAGGATTGACATTCTGATTGTGCTCAATTAAGGTTTTATGACGGTAAATTATGTATAAGAGGAATTAGAAGGTATATTTTAGTGATATTTAGTAGTATCAAAATTTTTGTCGAGCAAAATCAACTTTTTTTTTTATTACTATGGTGGCAAACAAGTACATGGCCTGTTTGGTGGCAAAGAGGACTACTGTAGACTATGAACGTCTGTAGCATCAAGAATGTTTGTTACGCGCGCGTTGCCGACCCTTAAGATATTTTAATATTACCTTTTTCAAGAACCCCACGCTATATTCTCTAGGGAAAGTCTCGGCAGGAAGATTACTCCATAACCTGAACGTTTGTATAATACCTTCTAAAACCACACTGAATGTGAATGTTCCAGGGTGTGAGGATGAATTATTTGCTGATGGTAAGCAGTGAGATGGCAAAACATGATCGCAGTTAACAGAGTTAACTGCGATCCAAAGATTCTAAGATGTTTAGGTTCATGTTTATGTCATTTCACATCTTGTTATCACTTATACCATGCTCTCTGGAGCAATTAAGTAAATTTTATTTCGCAACAAGTAATGTTTTGCAAATGATAACGGTAGCTTTAATTGTTATAAAATATTTCTAGAAAAGAAGTTAATTAGCATAATGTAAAAAAATATATTTTGAATTTAGAATATTAGTATAATATAAAAAGTTTTATTTTAAATTATTCTCTTTTTATATGACATGATGAAGATGTCTCCATCTGTGTCCAGAAAATGTTAATAGCTTTCTATTTTGACGATAATGATGATGGGGAAAATTCAAATCAAACATCATATTAAAAATATATATATTACCAATTTTTAAAATCGTTGATTGGTCTCTCAAATCGGCCCGAGTGAACATCGATCGCCTATCACTTTACATTCCGACGTGTTACCGTGAGTCCGTGATATTTTAAGCCTAAAATAATATTATCTCCAAACTTCCTCGTGGAGTGAATAAGGTAGGTCGAATGGTGAAATATTTTGATTGATTCATACATATTTTAGTGTGAGAGTCTTATATGACTCGCTCGAGTACTGTCATGCAACTATACTTAACGTATGTGTGTGTCATTGCTCATAGAGAGTTATGACATACACACACACGCACGCACGCACGCATGATGAACACAACCATTCTTTGGAATCAACTTCCAGCAGCAGTATTTCCAAACCGATACGACAACATAACCTTCAAGAAAAGAGTATATTTCTTTTTAAAAGGCCGGCAGCACACTTGCAATGCCGCTGGTGTTGTGGGTGATCATGGGCGGCGGTAGTCACTTACCATCAGGTGAGCCGCATGCTCGTTTGCTCCCGGTGTTGTAAAAAAAAACGCGCACACATGCGCGCTCACGCACACGCGCACGCGTTTATATATATATATATATATATATATATATATATATATATATATATATATATATATATATATATATATATATATATATATATATATATATATATATATATATATATATATATATAATTATTAATCGCTTCACATTGACACCGCATTGTTTCTACATTGCACTTACGCGAAGCTGACTTGGGTCGCTAGTAATATTTAAACGAGATCTGATAAGGTTTCGGCAATTCAGTACATTCATATATTTTTGTTGAATTATAAATTTTAATAATAACCTGAAAATTATCGTGGTTAATTCTTGATAAAGTCATATTGGGACACTTTTACAACGTTAGCGTAGACCACATATCGGGTAATTACTCCATTTTATTTTATTCAGAATACCCCATCCTGTATTATAGTTGTGAGCTTATTTTATTTCAATTTCCATTACTCTTGTATTTGGATTCCCGTTCCCCCTTCCTTACCAGTAGGTGTCGAAAGAGGCAACTAAGGGAACTTAATGATTGAGAAATGGACAGCAGCGTCCCTCTTAAAACATTATCAAAAGTCTTACTGCTGTTGCCAAACCGCCTACCAACCGAGGCAACTAGTGGCAAAACCTTGGACAGTTGACGGCCAATATGATATGATGATATGATGCTGAATTTGTTGATACAACAGATAAATAATTGAAAAATTTATGAATACTTTGTAAGACTAAATACAGTATTTTTTATCGTTTTACTGTAGTTTTGCAACAAATTCTTCTTCAATTCAAATACAGCATTATTTAGATAATGGGTTCAGATTTACAACTATCGTAATACGTTTCATTGCTAAGCACCGTCATGTAAATGAAATTGCGGGCATAGCTAGTAATTTTCTTAAATAAAATTAAAATACTATAATTTAATCGGTCATGTGGCCGCGAAGTCGAAGTCGCGGATAAAAGCTAGTAGGTGAGTTATATTTCATTCCCTTATTCATTTTAACATTGTGACATTCCCATAGTCAAACCTAAGTCTCCGTTTCCAGTCGTCATAATGCGTCTCAAATATTATGAAATTTGAATTAATTATAGATAATTAATTATTAAATTAATTATTCTGGAATGTTTTATAGTTAATTCATTCATTTCATTAATTATTTCATTCTAACTCTTTCACACGATCATCGTTAAACGTAAATTTCTCCATATCGAATCATTGTAATGCATATTATTAATAAATAAAAAACTATAATTTAACAGAGGGAGACTTTCTACAAAGGTTGTGTGCTGGGGTACTTCTATCCCATTCGTGTTTTTGCTGTAAAGCAGTTATGTTTGTGGCTGTGTTTCGGTTTGAGGAACGGGATTTAGCAATGAAATTACAGGGTACAGATGCATAACACCTTAGGCCTTAGGAATGGCATGGCATGAATGATATCATAGGCGTACTGCTCATGTCTATAAGTGACGGTTACCACTTTCAATCAGGTGGACCATCAGATTGTTTTCTATTCTAAGTTGTATAAAAATAATCCGCCTTCAACTGTCCACTGCTGAATATAAGCCTTTTTTTGTTATTAATTTAATTTTGCTAGTAGTTGTCATACTTGGCAGGTGAATTGGCAACAGCAGTAAGGTTTTGCAGATGTTTTAAAAGGAATGCTGCTCTCCATCTCTTGCTGTTCCTTAGTCGCCTCTTACGACACCCACGAGAAAAGATAGGATGGCCTATTCTTCACATGGACCACACGACCATCAAAAAAATATATTATATATAATATATTTAAATAAATATTTAAATAAATTGCAGTTGTTGTATTCGAATAATTTATATTCCATTCATCTCATTCACTGATTCATACCGAGTTTGTCACATTCCCACAATCAAACCACGGTGTCTCCGCATCCAATCATCGTGATGCATCTCATTACGAGATACAAAGCCCACGAACACCCTTGGATTAATATACGCCCCTAGTACAAGCCACCGCTGGCTCAATAAGACCTCCCCTGCTTCCCCGAATTCGGAACATTACAATGGACAAAGGGCGACTCGAAAGCACAATCGCGATTCTACTCAAATTGGACATGTTCACCTGAAATGTTGATAAAGCACCCTTTATGTCAAAGATATAGTGCTCTTATGGAATAGACATGATTATAAAAATGTTGTTTGTTATAGTACGAGTATAATATAGACTATAGGGGGGAAAGGGATTGTTAGTAATGGAGACTGAGAATCCCATTGCTAGCAATATACTCAACCAGGTCGACCTCCTTGAGGTTCCCCCTGGAAACTATCATGGTTAATTGCTGATGAATCCAGCGTATCCCGTTAGCGCAGGCGGGGTTACCATACCATTTTCACCCATCAAAAAAAAAAAATAGAATATAAAAAGGAATGCATACAAAAAGTATCTTACATACTGGTTTATCTTCATATAACTTTATATAAAAGTCATATCCTGGAATATGCATACATGTTCATTAAATCTCTTCCATAATCTTTACACCTTTCATTTTTATAATATTTATTGAAAATCTGTCTTCACATCCATGTCACATATTCTTTGTCCAGTATTATACACACATCAAAAAAGTCTAAACAACATATACAAATTTCAATTTTACAATGTGTTTTCGCATTAGATCCTTAGTATTTTCTTATTTATATTATTTTTGATGCTTTTTTGATATTAAACAACAATTTTTTTTATTTATTTTTTAATAATATTAATTATCAATAATTACAAGTAAGTACTGTATGTAGACCGAAAAGACATTTTATTTTTTTAGTCCTGTTTATTTTTAAATGTAATAATTATCTATTTAACATAAGTGTATTTTAGTCGATAAAACTCGAATACTGAATTAAAGTGGTAGTTATTATATTAAAATATAATATGTACTTAAGAAAGTATTAACAATAATTTTTATTTACTTGTATTTCCATATTTCCATTGCATCCAAATATAAAAAAAAAAAACTTTGTTTATTTTTTACCGGTGCTATTTACTTGTATTTCCATATTTCTGTTCCATCCAAATATAAATAAAAGTATTTTTTTCTAATGACCATTCTAGATGATGCTCTAAATCATCGTTATATTTGCATTGTAGAAACGGTAGCTGTCATCGGCCATGGTTTATGCGGAACTGACCCATGTTTATAATAACTATGCAAATTATTCCGATACCATCCCCAATCGCGTCGTCTCGGGTAAATTGAATTTGTAACTCTGATTAAAAGCTCTTTTGATATGCCAATTCGGATAATGGACTTGATATTTTTTTATTTAGATTTTTTTTTGTGTACGCCCGCGTTTGTAAAGTTTGTATTGGTGGAATGGCCCGATGAGGAAAGGTCGCTAAGTAAACTGTTGATACGCTAAAAATCTCTTAATAAGTAAATGATAATTACATATTACGATATTTTTGATAAACATATATTTTTTAACATCAAAACAACTTCATGAATTTTTACGTTTATTATCGAAGTTGGAATTTTCATGCTAGGTGCGTCATAGAGTAAGCAAAGAGATATGAAGGCTGTAGTAACACGCATGAAAATTGTTAAAAACTTGAATTCTTCTGATACAATGCCACTAATCAATTATATATATATATATATATATATATATATATATATATATATATATATATAAACGACGCGGTAAGTAAAAAAATACGTCTGGTATTTTTAATATAATTATATAATATTTTTTCAAATTACATGTAATTTTTCTATAAAAAATAATACTGCCAATACCTACTCGTATGCAAGTAAAGTAGTATTGAAGGAGATATTTTAAAATCAAAACTGCAACTCAGATTGTCTAAGTACTGACAAGAGAGAAGATTTTTTTTATACAACTTATAATGACAAACAAGCTGACGGCCCACCTGATGGAAAGTGGTAACCGTCGCCCATAGACATGAGCAATACCATGGACATAACAGAGTATACTGTTTCGCCCATCATACCCCCCATGCGTTGCCATTCCTGAAAACTCAGGTGTTATTCCTCTGTACCCAGTAAATTCACGCCATATGCCACCCTTCAAACCGAAACACAGCCATGCAAACAGAACTGCTTCACGGTTGAAATACGAATGGGACAGAGGTATCCAAGCAATCGACTTTTGTACAAAGTCTCCCTCTGGTTTCTTCCATCAAGCAGCTGCGCATACAAATTAATGTTTGATATTGATAGTACAATTGATGGAAACAGACGATATGATGATGATGATGATATCAGCCGTGAACTGTCCACTGCGGAATATATGCCTCTCGCTTCATAGTTGTCACGCTTGGGTGACTTTAGTGACGTTTTAAAAGAGGCACTGCTGCTCATCCCTCAACTATTAAGTTTCCTTAGTCGCCTCTTACGACACCCATGAGTAAGGCTACCCCTTGGCCCATTATATGCTGGGACCACATGGACATCGTGGTCATCACAGTGTATACTGTGTTATCTATTCTAAGTTGCATTAGAAATACATATCTGTTGCAGTGGAATTATAATATTTATTAAATTCTTATTTGTATATTATTCAATATTAATTTATGAATGTATTATGAATGGATTATAAAAAAAAAAATAACACGCCAAAATAAATAAGGATCCCATAAATCCTCATCACAGTAGTTCCATTTCTCATTTAATAGTTATTGGTAAGAGAAAGACAAATATAACTTGGAATTTATTAAGTTCCTAGATATAAAATCTACGGATTTACAACCCCTACAGGGGGAGAAATGGTAGCGTGATGAGGCGAGCGCTACCCTTGACTAATATTTGATACACACGAACATAAAATTTTGTGAATATTTAAATGAATAACAAAAGATTGTTTTGAAAATATCTAGATAGGTTAGCTTAAAAAAATTCATTTTTACGGAAAGTAATAAAAAATATTTAGCCATTTTTTTTATAGCAGTCAAATTAAAACATTGTTGCTTTAAACTTTGCATTTACAAATTATTTTGTCTATGTTTAAGCCTAAATGATCGTATTCATCATCGTTATCATCGTCTCAGCCATTATCCGTCCACTGCTGAACATAGGCCTCCCCCATAGATATAGCCATAAAGAACGGTCCTGAGCCACCTGCTCATTCCATCTAGTAGGGGATCGCCCTACACTGCGTTTACCCATACGGGGTCGCTACTCTAGAACCTTTCTTGGGGGAGAACTTTTTTTCTCCATTGGTCCTCGGTTCTTCGAGCTATGCGGCCAGCCCATTGCCACTTCAGCTTGCTTGTCATTCGGGCTATGTTGGCGACTTTGGTTCTTTTGCAATATCCACATTTCGGATTCTGTTACGCAAAGAAATTCCGAGCATAACCCTCTCTATCGCCCGCTGAGTATTTTAAAGCTGTTGCATACAGGCAACTGTATAAGACCATATTTTAGTTCCATAAGTAAAAATAAATGATTACATAATTATAAAGAAAAAAGAGCATAAAATGGTAGAATTTTTGGAATTTTAAGTATCAGATTTATTAGAAACATATAAAAACACAATCAGTGAAATTTTTTTTACACAATAGAGTATACATATTTTTAGAATAAATATAACATTTATGTTTAAAGAACCAACCCTCCAAAAAAGTTCAATTGTTTTTTTTTTTTCAAGACACACGGGCAAAGTTGCAAGCATAGTTTATATTAAAAAAGTTTGCTCGGCGAATTTTATGGCATTGTGTCTCGTAGAGAACATTACGCACATTCCTATGAGATTATACTAATGCCGTTTTGATTAAAATGCATTACGGTTTTTCAATATTGAATTTTACGCTTCGCTTAGTTTAAAATCCTCCGGCGTCGGAAAATAAATGGATTCTTTTATGGAAATGGTTGTAACGAACTATTCCAATTATTTCCAATTGATTGAGTCGTCACTTAAATTGAAAATAGTTTTAATAAAATCGTGATGATTACATGCTATTAAATTAATTAAAATCACATTCTGTTATTTTGTGATAGTTCAAGAGATCGTTTATAATAATGTTTAATAAAATAAAATGTATTTTCGGTAACTATTATTAATCGATGTATTTTCTAATATTAATTGTATGTTAAAGATATACTTGGAATAATTTGATTTAATAATATTAATAAAAAGTATAAAGTTTATTAATAAAACATCAAATAATATGTTAGAAAATAATTACCTTTTATTCAATAATTATAATTTATATCAGAGACTACAATATGGGGTTCTTCAAATTTATTGAAGTTTATTTAGAGTTGCCAACGAATGTAAGACCTAGAGTTGCATGCATTCACAGGCTACATATATAATACTATACTAGGTTATAGTGACTATTTACCATCAGATGGTGCGTATGCTTGTTTGCCACCTTCGTGAATCGTGATATAAAAAAATATTAACAATTACAGAGCAGAGTATAAGTGTTTTATATCTATCTTCACGTCAAGGCTGTTGCGGAGTAGACAGAGAGAACCGAGTGCCGAAGACCTTTATCCTTATGCTTACTTATCCTTATCTCCTGTTTCATTCAATTTTATAATTGAACTCACGCGTTCACGTCGGGTCTGGAGTCTAAACACCACATCAGATAGGGCATACTATATTTGTTCGTAATAGGTTAATCTAAGCCTCCTCTGGTACCTACCTCCATCAATTTCACATTACATATCTGACGAAAATGTATAATTATCTTTGTTTATTATTATTTCAACCGTTAACAGTCCACTGCTGGACATAAGCCTTCCCATAAGGGGAGTTTTGCTAGTAGTGGCCACGCTTGGCAAGCAAATTGGCAACCGCAGTTAAGATGTTTTAAGAGGAACGCTGCTGCCCATCCCTCGCCCTTTCTTATTATTAATTTAGTATTAATCTCTCCTAATTACTATCAAAGTGAACGGCCATCAAATCTCATTTAACCTAATTAAAATGTAAATTAAAAATAAAAACACGAGCTATACGAATGTGTACGTATATTATCGTAAGTCGATCGTCACGTTCCGTGCTCATCATTGATTTTTTAGTTCCGATTATTTACTTTGAACGACAGCAAGATAGTATCGTGACAGTCGACCGGAACGGAATAATGAGTGTGACAAGTCACTGCCGCTCGGTGAACCCTCACCAGTCTACATTGGCCCTTCGCCTCGCCATACATCAATACTAAAATTACGGTGATACGCGTATTTCGTAATAGTGACACGTGTCTTGTTAGATTGGTTTTAGTATTTGACTCGAAAATTTAACGCCGCTTTTTCATTAGGCAAATGATACAAGAGCTTCTTGCATTAAAAGATACATGGGCTTCCCGACTTATAACTGTCTTAGGCCCGATGAATGGAATGTTTAATCGAAATAAGTCTTTGTATAATGCACTCATGCGGACAATTGTTTATTTTATCTAGTAGCGTAGGTAATTATTTGTAATATCCAGTAAGTAATTTGTGTTTAATTTTGTGTGAAAAATTTGTTTGTTTCGAGTTTTATTATCTTGACTATTCTATAAGTAATTGTATTGTAATTTCGAATATAAAAATTAGTCTAATTAATTGATTATCTCGATTTTAGTACTCCAAATTTTAGAAAAAGGAGCAATCCCTTCTATTCATTAGAAGGAATTGCTTCTTTTTCTAATGGTCCTTTTTCTAGCGGTAAATGGTTAATAATGTCGTAATGGTAGTAGTCGTAGTTCGAGCTTTACATGATTCTTTTTTACTATTTTGGTTCATTTCTGATGAATTCTTCTTTATTCTTTACTAGCTGTATTTTGCAGTTTCGTGTGTCGCGTGAATTGTATGTGCTAAAGTATATGTATTGTATGTGCTAAATGATGATATAGTCTATCCTCATACTAAATTTCATTTAAGTTCATTCAGTAGTCTTTGCAAGAAAGAATAACAAACATGCATTAATCTGTCCGTATTTACATACATTCAAATTTAAAATATTAATGGGATTTCTAAATCCCCTTTATTCCTGATGAATTCTTCTTTATTCTTCTTTATTATCCCTAATTGGTACTATATACTAAACCATGGTAAGAAAGTAACGTAAGCGTTACTATTAAAAAAATCTAAACACGTGCAAGTTGAATATAGGAGAAATTGGCGACACAGTATATTTGTAAACAGATGAGTTATAAAAATATTTTTATATTTTTTTGTAAAACTTAGAATGGCAAACAAGCTGACGGCCCACTTGATGGAAAGTGGTAACCGTCACCTACAGACATGAGCAGTACCATGGACATAACAGAGTATACTGTATATAAGTGGTTATGGTTACAAACCAAAATTATACAGGCTTCATATACCACATAGCAATGTCTCATATCTCCTGAACCCTCAAAATCTTGTCGATTAAGACCTAACTATTTCACTCAGTCCGCAAATAATATGATACTTACTCCCCATTACTCCCGTTATTATAATTTACTCAAATTACCTACTTACATAAAATATTAAGAACAAAAACTTTTAAATTCTAATCAAACGTGGTTGAGTCACTTAAATTTCACATTTTTGGACTATCACTTAACATTACTTAACGAAAGCTTTCATTGTTAACTTTATCGGTTAAGTTAAATGCAGGTACATTAAAATTATCAGGTAGTAAAAATATTTTAAAAAATTGACTATTGTAGCATTGTGCTTGAAAATTTTTTAGGACATTATAAAGTCACAACATAGTTTTATCTTTATATATGTTTAATACTCATAATTATAATATATATTTAGCATAAAACCAGTTTTGCACTAGTCAAGGATGATAGATGGGTAAATAAGCAAGATCGTTGGGCCATTGTGATGAATTCAACAAGAATTAACCACTTTTCAGGAAGAATTATGTGGAGATCAACCTGATAGGGCATATTACTAGCAATAGGGTTGCCTGGCCCCATTGCTAACAATCCCTTTCCCCCTGGTATTCCGCCATTGTACACCGTTAGCATAGAAGGGTCCACCATTCCATTCTTATACATTTAAATAACCATTACTATGCTGACCAGATGGCATGGTATAGCGATTGATTTCAATTTTTCCTTCTGCCGCAGTGATGTAATATGTTTTTCTTGCTAATAAAAATAGTGGTGAGTGTACTCCGTTACCATTATCACACGAATGTCACATAATGCTTTATGCATTACTCGTATAAACAAAAATATTATTTCTTTACAACTGTAAAAATTCAATTTCAAGTGTTACATTCAAAACATATTATGTTTATATATCTAATCCTTACGTCGTATTCCCAAAACCCATTGAGATCATAACGCCATATTCCAAAATTTTTAATTTTACTAAAGTCATGGAAATTGTGCCGTATCTGCTAAGACGTACAGTCTGTATTTCTTTGCATTTAATAATGTTGATGCAAAGAGATAGCTGTGCGTAATCAAGGCTGGAGTCTGGAAAGGAAATGTAACAAGTAAGTATAAAATTATAAATGGATACGACTCATAATTTATTTCAATATTGAGAAATACATAAATCACGTTAAAGTTAAATCAAAGTTAAGTACTTTTAATTTAGGTAATATCTACAGAAATAAAATATGAAATAAGAATAAAAATGAACATTCAGAGAAATGAAAAAAATTATTTAAATTTAATAAAAAATATTATAATTTTATCTATTAAGAATTGATTTTTTAAATTTATAAACACAAATATTATTTTCAAGAAAACATGATTTACGAATTCAATATTCATATACCATATTTGTTAATCTACAAATGTAATAGTCGTTAATTAAATCAATTTTTGCAGTAAATTAATTCAGATAAAATTTATATAATTTTAATTGAACGAACTGATAACAAAAAAAAAACTATATATATTTAGTTAATTTTTTCTTTTTTACAATAAATTTCACTTTATAATTTACGTAGTTAATAAAAATATCCAAAAATTTATTTCCAATACAACATTACGATAAATTTAATTAATTGACAACATCAAAATGTATATAAAAAATATTGCTTCATTTAAAATAAAACGTCAATTAAAATTATGAGTACATAAATTACTACAATTTATTATATAAATTTAAGAGTTTCTGTATTTGCATTTATTTGCAGAATGTATTTATTTAATGGAACTAAAACAAAAAAAAAATAATAATTTATGTAAATGTATCTAACACGTAATTTATCTACAGTACGATTGTTTCTTTAGATAAGATTTTGTTCTAAAAAAAATTATATCTTTAATTTCAATCTTGATAAAACTAGCATGCTTCTATTCTAATATAGAAATGTTTCTTTCGATTTAGTAACCATATTATATCATACCATATTAGTTGTTAACTGTCTACTTCTGAAAATAGGCCTCCCGATAAGGAAGATTTTGCCAAAAGTTGTCACGCTTAGCAGGCATGTTGGCAACCGCAATTATTTGCTTTGGCTTTGGTGATATTTTGAGAGGGACGCTATTGTCCATCCCTAGTTAATATAGTCTAGTAATAAATTATATAAATAGTGAATATATATGATTATAACGTGCTCACAAAAATAATACAGTAGAAAGAAAAATTTGATGTCGTTTGAAAATAAAAATAACTGTAAGGAAACTAAAAACACTCAACCCTAAACCGCGCCCTCATCTCGTGCATTTACTAAAAAAGTAATGGAAGTGAGATATGAATAACAGAACGTGTAAAGACATCTGTTTGCTTGTATACGAAGGCGGGGAAAGAGCAAAATTTAATATTAAATTAAGGTGTTACGTGAAAATCGAGAAAGGAGCGAAGGTGAAAATAAATCCTTGTGATATATGAATGCCGGATCGGGCGTTCGGAGCGTTGACAATTTTTGAGGTAGCATTTTTAGGTTTTCGTATTTCTAGCTGTTACATTCCAACTACGCTTAGTTGTTTTTAAAACGCGGAAATTATATTTAGTTTAGTAGGAAATACATTTAAAAATGATATAATCATGGTAAAGAGCAAAATTATTTATGTATTTTTAACCGAATAAGTAAATATGAACGCCGGATCGGACATTTGGTTTGTTTTGATTTTGTGGTTTCGACTGCCTTATACTATTTTCAGTATTCGACACATATATTTAATTTAGTAGGAATTTTGCAAATATTATAATTATGACAACGAGTATAATTATTTATACAATTTTAAAACGATTAGTGAAATATGAATGCCTAAACGGACATTTGGCGTTACGATAATTTTTCAGACATAATTTTCTGACAGTTTTCTGTTCTTTTTTGTAGCTTTAACATTTATTTACACTTATTATTTTTAAAACTTATGTTAATTTTTATCCGATGTATATATACATATTTAACGAGAAATTAATGTACTCGCTGTGTTTTTGTCGTCATATATATAGACAACTTATATTCTTATTATATATAATCTGTAATAATCAGGGGAAAGGATTATTAATAATGAGAACTAATAGTCCCATTGCTAGCAATATATCCTATCAAGTCAAATTACATGCAGTTCCCCATGGAAACTTTCATAATTAATTCCTAATAAACTCATCATTAGCACCAACTGAATTGTTTTCACCGATACACACACTACTAATTATTTAAATTGCCATTTGATTTCCATTAAAATATATTACAATAACAGGCATTTATCAACTGTTTCCGTATAGTATTAAATATGTAATAAAACTACAGTTATTATATTATATTGGTATTGTGTTTTTTATGCAACTTAGAATGACAAACAAGCTGACGGCCTACCTAATGCAAAGAGGTAACTGTTGCCTATAGACATGAGCAGTACCATGGACATAACAGAGTGTACTGTTTCACCCATGATATCTCCTATGCGTTGCCATTCTTGAGGACTCAGGTGTTAATCCTCAGGACCCTATAAATTCACTGCCATATCCCACCCTTTAAACCGAAACACAGCCATGCAAACGCAACTGCTTCATGGTAGAAACACGAATGGAATTATTATATTAGTTTATTTATAACTAATAGAGAAACGTATTATAAACCTGTATAAAGTTAAATTGCAAACAGTAAAGTTTGACAAAATTTAAACGAGTGAACTACCTACATACCTCGTAATCCTATTGCTCTGCGTCACTAATATAAATACAAATAGGATTTAATAATTCATCCCTATGGCGATTGTTTCGGTGTGAATCTCATAGTAACTGTTCAAAAAGAGAATTAAAAACATAAGCTATGTATATATCAATTTAATATAAAGTATGTCACATTTCACCCTCGCTGTGTGTGCCCCGGCATAGAATAGGCTACCCCTTCCTTTCCCGTGAATGTCGTAAGAGTCGACTAAGAGAGGACGTGGTATAGGCATCAACGTCCCTCTTAAAATATCTCTAAAGCGGTTGCCAACCCGCCTGTCAAGCGTGGCAACTATTGGCAAAACTCTTAAGAGAGTCACACCTCGACGATATCGGTATAGGCAGCAACGTCCGTCTTAAAATTCACTAATGATTCGAAAGACTGGATGTTTAAAACTTTTGTGTTATTGTTGTGGTGAACGTGACACGTGACACTTGACATGCTTACATTTCACCGAACATCGCAGCATGCGAGATGACCGCTACCACATGAATAAATAAATAATTATTTTATCTATACCACGATGATGATAAAAGGTAACTGTAGCTTATGGACGTCTTCAATATCAGGGAGAGTCACGTGCGCGTTTCTGACCAATAAGAAAACATAATATGTCCTTTTCGAAGAAACTAAAGGAAAATTGTTATAATAATATAATGCTATCACGTCATTGATTATTCTATATAAATAAAATACATTAGAACTATTATATGTATATATAATAAATACCTATTTTTTTATCGCGTTCCAAAATAGAAAACTCAAATAGAGTCCATACAATATTCAACCTGTCACATAAATTTAACGTCAAAATTCCAATTTAGTCACACAAAATATATTGAAATACACCAACAATCGGTACCCACCGATGTCATGAATAAAGCATAATGTGCGCGCCTCAATTTTCCACTATTTTACACTGCACCGCTAATACATGTCGACTGTATGTGTTATGTTTTATATTGTATATGTATATATATATATATATATATATATATATATATATATATATATATATATATATATATATATATATATATATATATATATATATATATATATATATATATATATATATATATATATATATATATATATATATATATCCAACTGCCAAACGTGCAAAACCCCCCTTACGGGGATGGTAACTGACTACACCACAGGAATTGCAGATGTGTTGCTAACCTTTTAAAAATGAATATCTTTCTTAAAGGCTATGATGATAGTTATATGTAGAAGAAAATGCCTTGAAAAACGCACGGCGGAGGGCCGCCATTCTTAAAAAGGGCCTACAACTTGATGATAGAACTTTAGTTTGTACGATGGTGAAAATCAGCAGCAGGTATCAATCCGAAGAATTCCTCAGAACACTCTCCATGATATATTCGACAAAATATGCAGAGAGATGCAACGTTTCTACGAAGTTAAAAAAAGCAAAGGAAAAATTAAAATCACATACTAACTAGACTGCTATACGCAGTTATTTTATTCCGATGCACTTTTATAACATTATTAAGATTTTTATATTCTTATCTTGTAATAAATTACCTTATATACATCTTATAGTTTAAATTTAGAACATATTATCAACCGTAACAAGTGTTTTAGAATGTGGTACCTAATATAAAGTACTAACTAGCCCGACAAATGTCCTTTTCAAATTCAAACTTGAAAAACATGAAAAGTTTTGAGCTTTGCATACTAACTTGACAATTCGCTGCTAGAAACACGTAGGAGGCATGAAATACTAAAAGCGAAAAAAATATGTATGAATAATTTAAATAGAATAAAATTATTAGACTTTTATTTTACTTCAATTCGATGCCTATATTTAAATATAGCAAAAAAGGAAAAGTTATGTAAGTCACCCGAAAATAAATCATGTTTTAAATCCGAATCCGTATATTTTGACTAAAGAAAATAAAAGTGATATATTTTATTTCGGCCGTACAAAAATACACGCGGCTTGCTTCGTGTGTGGCAATGTTAGTACCTGGTGCTAAAGTTTCATTCGAATTATACTTGGAAATTGTAATCTATTAGTTAATGTCTGTTTTTGTTGTATAACATCTTGTTTACAATGTTATTGTAAATAACAATAATGTAAATTTATACTCGTAAAAAAGCGACTTCAATCGATATAAAAATCTAACTTTGTGATTTATTGTAATTTATTTTACTAGCTATCCTCCGCAACTACGTGCGTCTAGATTTTAGAAATAGGAAAATTAATAAATATGCCATTTCTAGATAGTGTATTAAGATGAAAACAGCATTTGTTTTGGTGCAGTAATTTTTTATAATGCCGACATAAACACACATATACATAGATAGATAAACAGACTTAGGATCGGTACAAAGGAATAACACCTGTTATTATTATTATTATTATTTCAGCCATTAACTGTCCATTGCTGGTCTTAAGGCGTCTCCATAAGGGGAGTTTAGGCAGTAGTTGCTACGTTTAGTAAGCGGGTTGGTAACCGCAGTTAAGCTTTTAGAGATGTTTTAAGAGGGACGCTGCTGCCCACCCCTCGTTCTTCCTGAGTCGCCTCTTACGACACCCAAGAGAAAATTAGGGGCGGCCCATTCTATGCTGGGGCATACACGTCGAATAACATCCAAGTCCTCAGGAATGGCAAAGGATGGGGGTATCATGGGCGAAACAGTATACTCCGTTATGTCCATGGTACTGTTCATGTCTATAGGCGACGGTTACCACTTTCCAACAGGTGGGTCATCAGCCTGTTTGCCATTCTAAGTTGCATATATATTAAAAAAAAAAATATTTTGGCATCTATTCGTCTTATTAAGGCCCTACATATATTTTTTTCTTAAATATCTCCCATGTACCGACATTGTCTAGTTACAATATTATTATATTATTAAGAGGTAAGATAACGAATGTTTCTATCAGACAACAGCTTGTTTACAAAATCGATGTGAACAACAAACAATAAATTAAGATTTTAGCCTGTTAAAGAACAAGGTTTTCAACAGCTATAAAAACAGTTACTTCTCTGCTGGAAAAATTAGTTATTTTAATTTGAAAACCGTTTGGTTTTTTAATCAAATTTTTTTTTTAATTACTGAACTGATTTTAATGAAGTATCTATGCTGAATAATCTGAAAGTGTAATATCCTTTCATATAAAAAAAGACAACTCAGCTTATAAATAACGGAATCTTGAGGTAACAAAGACAAAAAATACAATCAAATTAGAACCTCCTCCTTTTTTGAGGTCAGTAGAAAATTAATATGAAATTTACATGAAAGTAAGTAATAAAACTTATTAAGTATCACAAATAAATTGTCCTTCGTTAAATACAACGGCTGTATATATTTTAATTTAGATTTTACTCCGCAAAAATAAAAAAATAAGAACAGAGGGTTTAATGATTTCAAAATGGGGTCAAATAGCCCCATTTTTTTAATGGGTGATAATAGAATGGTAACCCCGCCCGCGCTATCGGTATACACTGGCGGGGCACCAGTGAGAGATGATAGGTGAGGATGAAGCAGGTCTATTAGCCCATCTTGACGAATTTAACAAAAATTGTTTTACGATGGTTTCCAAGGAGAATCGCGTGGAGGTCATCCTGATAGAGTGTATTGCTAGCAATGGGTTCATAAGACCCCATTAGTAATAATCACTTTTCCCCCCAAATAGCCTCATTACTAGCAGTATACCCTGTCAGGTCGACCTCCACGTGGTTCTCCTGGAAGCCATCGAGGTTAAATCTAGTTGAATTCGTCAGGATAGACTAACTGACCTGCTTTCATCCTCATTTGTCATTTTTCACTGGTATCTTGCCAGTGTATACCTATAGTGCAGGTGGGGTTACCATTCCATTATCATTCATTAAAAATTATTTCAAAACGAATTATTGAAATTGATGAAAATATCACATACAAGTAACACACAAGCATTTGTAGAGATATACAAAAAAGACAAGTTACAAGGTCTCGTGAATTTTTTTCATTCATTACACTGATATTTTTTACTATTTTTACTGTACTTAATAAATACTTCATGTAGGATTATAGTCCTGTTCATATTAATTTTTTTTTTTTTATTATATAATTAAAATTATTGGCACATACTAGACAGATGTCGATTATGTTTCAACCCTAAATAGAATTTTATCACCCCATCTAGCTAAATCGAATGTGTTTTTGGATGCAATTTGCGAGCAATATTGAATATTCTAAATTGCACTGTAATGATAGAGCTATTATATTAAATTTAAAATTGAACACTAATAATAAATATAACTAATAATAAAAATTATAACTCGTCTAGTTGTATGGGATTGTATGGGAGATATTAAAAATAAATTATGGGGCCTTAATAGGAGTAATAAAAGTCATAATAGTTCTCCAAATTTTGCCTGTCCGTCTGTTTGTTTATTTCGGTATCATATAAAAATTACTATATCAAATCGAATGTGATTATGTTCCTAAAGGTTTAATTGAAAAAGCGGTCTTTCTATTCCAAAAACGCTTTTATGGATTTTAAGTTTTTAATTTTACCAAATCACCGAATTGGTTTCACTGTGGGACCTGAATTAAACAAATTTATTTAAAATTAAATTAATGTAATTCAATTAAATTTGTTTAATAGTAATCACCATAAAAGCTACATTTTTAGATATATATAATATAATATATAGATACTTTTTACTGGTTCTCCAAAAGTCACTTCAATTTTAATAAACTGATTTATATTTAAAGTTAAATTATATTAAATTATATTATATATTTATCTAACAATTTTATTGAGTTTAATTTTAAAACTTATGTTCAACTTAAGGATCAAGTCGAACAATTGTCGGAAACGACAAACACAAACTTCATGAAATTCTCGCTGTGCATCTATAAACTTCATTAAATGTATTGAAAGTCATTTCTATTTAATTAATATTGCCAGTAATTAAATAAAACTAAACAATAAGTGTGCAAGTGTTTATATGCATGTATGTATGTATTTCATATACATACATACATGTATGTATATGTATATATATAATAATGAGTAGGTATATATATTTACATTATTACATGTATTACATCTTCATATTTAGAAATAATAGATTTTCATCGTGCCCCCGATCAAACTGTTCTCCATCCAAAGGTTGCCTGGAGATCGCTTTTAGCAGTAAGGCCGCCAATTGTTTTCTCACTGCGATTATTTCAATTTAATTCAATTCAATTCAATTTATTGCATTCTACAATATTATTATGAAAGATGTTAATAATGAATAAAGTACATTGTAGACCCTGTCGGGCACAGCAATTAGAAGCGAGGAGGGCGACGATCCTTAAATTGTCATATAGATTTAAATAATTCAATTTCAATTTCATCAATTTAATTAAATTCGAATTAAATTCCAAATTAATTTAATTATTTTATTATTTTAACGATTTTTTTTTATTTCCATATGTTTTATTTTATTTTAATGCAATTTAATGTAGTTGTTCATATTTTTATATCTAATTGTAATTTTTTGTATCTAAAACAAGTTTATTATTGTAATCTTTTGGAGGAAACAATAAAGAGTATCCATCTATCTATTTAATAAACTCAGTGAAGTTAATTTTTAGTTACATGTTCAATGTATTTAGGTTCATTGATAAACACATGATTTTGGTTACCCCGACCATTATTTTCATACAAAGCGTGTTGAACAAATTTATTTTCCCATTTACGAGACTGTGCTGTGCTGGGGCGTATTTCTACACAATTAAATTTAATTAATTCGAATAGTTCGCGAGTCGTGCGCGCTAATGGGCTGAATACGTCTGCGTTCACAGAGGAATATAAATATAATCCAAGCGTTTGAACGGTTAACTTCTTAAGGACTGCGCGGACTATGGACTATTGGTCCGCATAAAAAATTCTAAATTTCCAATATGAAAAAGTAATTTTGTAATTTTTATTAAGATAAATTTATAAATAATTCCGTAATAATTTTTTTAATTATTTAACAAACTTGATGTTATTGTTTTTTTTTTTTACTCATTTTAAGCTTTGGGTTCATATGAAATTTTTATTATTATCGTTGTATGGTCCCGGCATAGAATAGGCCATACCAATTTTTCCTGTGGGTGTCATAAGAGGCGACTAAGGGAACTTAATAGTTGAAACACCAGCGTCCCTCTTTAAACACCACTAAAGCCTAACTGCGGTTGCTAATCCAAACGTAGCAACTACTTGCAAAATCTTCCAATAGACGGAGGCCTATTTTTATCAGTGGACAGTTAACGGTTAATATTATGATGATAAAATCATTGTTTGTGTTCTTTTCAATTTAAGTTTTATCATCATTCATAATCATCGCATCAACTATCCATTGTTGGATAATGAGTTTTCTAAACCATTCTATATATATCCTTATAGACTATGCTCTTCTCTAACCTAAATATTCGTTTGCCTAGGTACCTCTATCCCATTCGTGTTTCTACCGTAAAGCAGTTGTGTTTGTATGGCTATGTTTAGGTATGAAGGATGGATCGTGGCAGTGAATTTACAGGGTACAGATGAATAAGACCTTAGTCATCAGTAATAACAACGCATGGGGGGTCTCATGGGCGAAACAGTATGCTCTGCTATGTCCATGGTACTCCTTATATCTATAGGTGACAGTTACTACTTTCCATCAGGTAGGCCGTCAGCTTGTTTGCCATTGTAAGTTGTATAAAAAAAAATATTATGTGCATGACATATTTAATGACAAATGGTTAATTCTTTGAAGCGTCAAAAGCCATTAAACCAACAAATAAATAAAAGAATTCATTTTCATATTTATAATAATTAAACTAAATATTTTAATTACAATTAGATTCACACATTTATAATCTGTGAGTTCAATGATTCTATCAATCTGGAAAGTTTATTTTATAAAATCTACACAGCGCTCGGAAAATCTGCAAGGCTAAAAGAAAATGCAGATTTTCAAGCGCTGTGTAGTCCCCAATATCCTCGAGTTAATTGAAACCAAACCGTACAAAGGAATTCATAAGCCTTAATTTAATTAAAATATAATATTTAAATCTCAGACTAGATTTTTTCAAATTAAAACTTATAAATGTATTAATACATTACACCACGAATTAGATTAATTATTATTATTGAATTTATATTTATTGAATAAATACAAGTAGTAAAGATGCGTAGGTATACATTATTTCTAATACGTTATCAGGACATTAAATTTCTTATAATATATAAAAAATTGACGTTTTAAAAGAGCTTCAAAATAAGTCTATTTGAATAAATATTGTTTCTATTTTATTCTTATAAAATTATACCTATGTCAAAATTGATATCAAAATAATTAATGTCATTTATCATCGCTTTAAAAAAAGAGACCTGTTCCGAAACCTTATTTTTTCAACCTACAGGTTTTATTTTGGTGTTAGTTCTATATTAATATTTTACTACGGCGAAGTGAAAAGAAGAGTTATGATTTACAGATATTATTATAATTTAAATGGAAAATAAAAACAATTTATTGTTATTTATTAGCTGTGTCCGCAATATTGTATTTAAAAAAAAATTGTAAAAACATGTCATAATTTGATACTAACGCTATATTTTATATTTTCATTATTTATATTTTCATAACATGCCTACACGACTTTATAATTAGAACAATGAATCATTCATCACTTAAAAAAAATAATTGTAACTTGTTCAGCCATTTTCTTGAAATGACATAACACACAGAAGGATATCAATTGAAAAATGTCTGATTTGGTTCGCTTTGCTTATTTATTATACTTTCATTGCATTTCTACATTTCACGAATATATTTTATTTTCAAAAATTTCTCTAACAAAAATATATTGCTACAATCGTGAAGAAAAATATATTCAATCTGACACTGTCATTGGGGATGGAGAAGAACATTTAACACTTATTATCCCAGCATATTTCGATTGCGCAGACAAAGCAGCGTGTAAAAACTTACATGTACAAAAATATACAGTTAAATATAAGAAATATTAATAACATTTTATTTTATTAACACAGTAATTTCCTAAACTGTTAGCCTAAATTCATAAAATCCGGTTGTGAGCAAATATAATACTTTTATTAATATTTTATTACGAAACCTACGTATAGCTTTCATTTAGACACATTTTTTCTAAAAATAAAAAACCTACCTAGTTTATAGACTAGATAGATAGATACTTTTTATTGTTTCCTCCAAAAGATTACAATAGTAAGCTTATTATAAATATAAACAATTACAAGAAATAATCATAATGAGAAAACAATTAGTGACCTTATCGCTAAAAACGATCTCTTACAGGCATTTGGCCTTTGGATGGCGAGGAGTAATTATAAACAACTAGACTAGATCAATAAAATCAAGATAATATCATTTTTTATACAACTTACAGTGGCAAACAAGCTGACGGCCCACCTGATGGAAAGTGGTAATCGTCGCCTATAGACATGAGCAATCCTATGGACTTACAGAGTATACTGTTTCGCCCATAATACCCCCATGCGTTGCCATTCCTGAGGACTCAGGTGTTATTCCTCTTTACCCTGTAAATTCACTGCCATATCCCACCCTTCAAACCGAAACACAGCCATGCAAACACATCTGCTTCACGGTAGAAACACGAAAGGGACAGAGGTGGCCAAGGAAGCGAGTTTTGTACAAAGTCTCCCTCTGGTAAGATACTTCCTTACAAATGTAATCTTGGTGACTTTACTTTATCATACTGGCAGTTTTATTAATCATTAGTGTTTACCTGTGAGTTTGTTCTCGTAAACAAGATATATTTATTAACCAGGATAAAAAATGGCCTATATCCTTGACCATCCCATATAGTACGAGTATACCAATTTTTAAAGTAATTGGTTAAACCGTTAAAGAGCTACGAAGTAAGAAGCCGTTAACTGTCCACTGCTGAACATAAGCCTCCCCCTTAAGAGGGGTTTTGCCAGTAGTTGCCATCCCTGGCAGGCCGCAATTAGGCTTTTAGTGCTGTTTTAAGTTTCACATCGCTCCTCTTTAGTCGTCTCTTACGACACCCACGAGAAAGGAAGGGGTAGCCCATTTTATACCGGGACCACACGGCTCTACATATTTACAAATATTTAATAATAGGATACAATTAATAATACAATATATCTTACTTGTTTGAAACGTGATCCTTTGTTCTCTAGTTTCATTATTATACACAGTATTATCAAGTGAAAATTATAATATTAATTTTCAAAATTTTTGTTCAGTTAGTAAATGACAATTTTAGTGATACCGCAACGCGTATAATTTGTCGAGGGTGGCGCGCATCCAACACAGTGCATGCTCTGTTGATCGCTTTTGCCACAGAATAACTAACTAGAACAGAATGGAAACTCTATTCTTACTAATATCATAAATGTGAGATCAAATCTGTCGTATCTTGGTGCATTCACGACTCAAACAATCGTCATGAAAGGCACTAAAACCTTATTCACACCTATTTTAACTATTATACTGTTCTGTTACTTTCTTTCAAATTAGTAATTTAGCACTAAAGAAAGAGACAAAGCAGTTCAATAGCTAAAATGGGTTCATAAGAGGTTTGACGTTTCAAAATGATATAAGCTATATTTACGCTGGTTCTTTAACTTGTCTTAGTTACACGAATGAAGTTGCGGGCAATAGTTAGTTATTTATATAGGTAATTTAGAATTTTTGTTGTTACTTTACTGAGAATAAGAATGCTCTAAGGAATTCATTGGAATTTCTCCCTCTGTGTAGTCACATATATAATATAGTCATATTCTACGTTTATAAGAGATCTGGTCCTAACCATAGAATATTAGGGGGAGGGGGTTTTTTAGTAAATCGGACTACCAGTCCCAATTGGTAAGAATATACATATAACAATATACCTAAAAGGTCGACCTTCCCGTGGAACCATCGCGTTGAATTCCAGGTGTATTCTTAACGATGGGCTAACTGACCTGCATTTTCACTCTCACTGGTGCCCCGCCAACGTATACAGCTAGCGCAGGCGGGGTTACCAAGTAAATTACATAATAAAGATTCAAGGGAGTCTTGTACAGAAATTTATGTTGTTATTTATTGTTCATTGTACCCCAGATGTTCGTTGCCTGGTTTTTCCGAGCACAGACTATTCTTCTTAAAAGGCAAGGCGATTAGTGTAATTATGTACTTATTATTATTATTTGTCAGCTTGTATAAATTAAAACCTACTTTTTTTTAATATACAAATAAAAAAATCCTAAATCACATAAAAAAAGAACCACTCTCCTATTTTTATATCCCTTGTAGTTGCCTCATACTTTTGTATGGAGTTTTGCTACTGATGTTTCACTCGCATAGTCTACGACGCCTCACGTTCGCTATCCTATGCAATCCTGTTTTATTGCAAACGCGGCTTTAGATTTTCTATAGATATACGAAAACTGAGGGGAACTAAGCTGATTCGTGGTGAAACTGCGAGCTTTTATTTTTTTAAGTGTTTATTGTCACACCATTTGTTTGAATAGAAAATACTAGGGTTTTATGATTATCCTTCTCAAGATAAAATGTTATAAATAACCTGATCTTAAGACTGAACTTTTTTACACTCTTTAGAAAATATTTGGGCTATCAGTTTACAATTCTGTGGTATAAAAAAAGAAAAAGAAATAAAGATTCCTGAGGTTTCGTGTCAGAAATTGCACCAATATTTCCGCGCACTTAACCCACATTACACCACTAAAGTAGAAAACTACTACATTGATAGAAAACTAATATAAAAGTAAACAGGTTATGAGTGCTCGATGAGGAGACTCGATAGATAGATAGATAGATACTCTTTATTGTTTCTTCCAAAAGATTACAATAGTAAACTTATTATAAATATAAATAATTACAAGAAATAATCACAATGAGAAAACAATGGGCGACCTTACCGCTAAGAGCGATCTCTTCCAGGCAACCTTTGGATGGAGAGGAGTAATTATAAACGGTTTGGTGGGAGGCACGATGAAAAATTTTGTTAGTTCTAAATATGGGAGATGTGATACATATAATAATATAAATATTATCCCTACTCATTATTATATTTATATACATACACCTACACACACATATACATATATATATATACATATTATACATATACAAATACATATACATACATGGACATAAACGCCTACACAAATACATAAAAATATATAAATACTGTTCACGAAAAGTATGCAAGTAATAAGTATGCTAACCAGACATATAAACACATTAAGAAGATGACAACTTGCTCAAATAATAGTTCTTCAGTTTTGTTTTAAAACCAGCCGTACATTTTATATTTCGTAAGGAAACTGGTAAAGCATTCCATAGCCGTACAGCTTGCACCGTAAATGATTTGTCATAAAAATTAGAGAAATGTACTCAATTATCCGGACTTCCGTTATACGAATTCGCTATTATCTGGATCGCTATCAACGAATAATATTTAAACAAATCAAATCAATAAATTTTGTTTTCATGGTTTTGAATACCCAATATAGTAATAATTAATTTAATAATAGTCGTAATATTAATTATAGATAAGCGAGAGGAAAGGGATTATTAGTAATGCGGATTGCTAGTACTATTACTAGCAATATGTCCAACCAAGTGAACCTTCACGTGGTCTCCCCTGGAAACCATTGTGCTGAAATTCAGGTGAATTCATTACGATGAGCTAACTGGCCTGCCTTTTTATTCTCACCTATTATCCTACCGTATACCGTTAGCGCAGGCGGGGTTACCATTCCATTGTCGTCCTTAATGGATGACAGTAGAAGAGTAATGCTACAAAAATAGATACGCGAGCAATATAATTTGTCTTTCTATAATAGGTATTAGTCAGATATTTGATTGTTCGAATGATAAATAGTAGTTAGCAGTTAATTATTAATGGCCTAGCAGCATTATTGGACAGTTAACGTCAACCGTTAACTGTCCACTACTGAACATAAGCCTTCTTCATAAGGGGAGTTTTGCCAGTAGTTACCACGCTTGGCAGGCGGATTGGCAACCGCCATTAACTTAGCAGTATAATTGCTGATAATACTCCAGTGGTAGTTTCGCTAAGGCAAATATTGCGAAAATCATGTATTGGGTATTCTTGATGGTAGCCAGTCATGGAGAGTACTCCATTAACTTACACCAAACACTAGACGAACAAAGACTCGTGACGTATCAAATGTAAATGTTAATAATTAATCTTTTCATACTAAAATAAAGCATTCCAGTAAATTATTCGGTACCAGACGAAGGTAAGATAGAGTTATTCCTTTCTTACTGGTGGTAGTGTGACCACCAGTAAGAGAGGCATAACTTTATTATACTGTATATTTTGGTTGGTCTTCGGTTAATACTTACGACATTTTAAGGATGAAAAGGATGGTGATGATGATGACATGTATTCCGCCACAACATGGAGTCAGTCATCTTTCTTAGTGAATGTTCAAAGAAACTATTCAGACCATTTGTACAAACTATCTCTCTGTTAAAATAACACGTACGTAGTGTTCAAACATGGTGAACAAATCTGACTGGCAACAACAGGCTTTATCGCGGATCGGACGTGGCCAATCTGATATCATTCGTCTCCTGCCAAACCAGAAATTGGCTTCAACGAGCTAGAAGCATGCTGTTCACGTACAAGACGCGCCTTTGCGGCCAGTCTAGTCTGCACTGGGAACTACAATTTATATCCTATTTTTTTATTACAGATTTATGTGGGTTCTAATTTATACAAATACATTTTCTGTTCGAAAAATTATTTTTTCGAAGTTGCTCTTTAGATTGCAATAGATCAAAAGGCGTAAGTTACCAACATGGTGCGAGTAAGTACTGACGCCCTTCTATATATGGTATTGAGGTGATAACGATTGAGATGTTTTCTTAAAATAACTTATTTACTTTTAATGAGGAATACTTTAATTTATATATGTTCAAAGACGAGCTATGAGAATATCGACAATCCCAAAATCACAGGCGGTATCAAGCTCTTAAGTCTAAGGCGAGACTTTGTCTCCCTATGTGTATTTTACAGCTTGTATAAAGGATTGTGTTCTGAAGAATTGGTTGATATGATGCCCACAGCCACTGTTTATCATCGCACCGTTCGCCATCGACAGGGAATTCGTCCTCACATGCTTGAACCTAAATAGTCACGTGCAATGTGGTTTCAAAGGAATTTTCTTCCTCGAACGCTTAGGCTGTGGAATTAATTCCATGCCGAAGTTTTTTCTAAAAACGAGAATTTTTAAAAAGGATATGTTAAGGTTTCTTCAGAGTCAGCAACGCACCCATACCACCCTTTCTGTTACAAGGGTCCATAGGCTACAGTAACCGTTTACAATCAAACGGACCGTATGTTTGATGTAAATAAAAAATATACAAAACAATATTGTTTATATACAAAATTTCTCCTTTTTAAGTCTCGTTTCTTAATCAAACATTGTTAACTGGTATTAGATTCTTATAATAAATTTAGTAATATTAGGCCATCAATCTGTCTAGAAGTAAATACTCGTTAATAAATAACAGTTGTTTTTATATGTTCGCGGTATTCCTGACAATTCTAAATCGAACTCTTTTCTTATGAAAACTCGCTGAAAAGGGATCCCATGAGATCGAGAAGTGGGTTGGAGCGTGAAGTTACTGGAAATTACTACTTAATTATAAATAAAAAACTGGATAAACAATAATAAACTGCAGAAAGTTTTATCTTGAAACATAAAGTTATGCACAGTAAAAAGTACTTACGCGTATTTTGCTATGTTCACTAACAAATGAATAACAATTTCTGTATGCTACCAAGCTATGCGTCTAACGAAGAAATTAAACTTCCCAATAAAATGCTGTTTATGTTTAAGTTCGCTTAAATCCAGTGTAAAGTTTATAACAAGTCGCCAACTCGGCTTCATATGGAAGTTCTCGTCTTATTTTATTTCTCATTTAAAATTTTACTTCTGCATGTGGAAAGTAGTTTAACTTTTCCTTTTGTTCATATCTACTGAGGCAGCTTTGGAATTCGCGCAATCCAATAGTTTAATAATCCAAAAGTGATCGGGATAATATATTTCCAATAGTTATTAAACTACTAAGTAGTAAATACTATGGATTCATCACTATATATATATATATATATATATATATATATATATATATATATATATATATATATATATATATATATATGTGTGTGTATATATATAAAGATATATACAATGATAGAGAGAGATATAGGATATCCCGGTTAGTAAACATATCTTAATATCGCGTATGAAGTCGCGGGTAAAAAGTAGTTATTATATAATTCATTGGTTAATTTAGGTACCAGGAGAAACCTAAATTTATCTATTATAATCAGATAAAATGTATTCCATCTAAAGGAAAAATGAGACTCCGCAACCTACCTTCATGCATAAATCGTTTACTAAAATGCTATTAGCATATTGCTATAGCATATTATATAATGCTATAGCTATTAGATGTACTAGTACGACGGTTAAAATGTACATCCAATTTAAACATTTTAAAATTGATAAAATATATGAGTTTTTTTTTTTATTTTTAACCGCAATAAACCATCTAATGCAGGCAGACATGCGAAGGTTAGAGAAGCCAACTAAACAAGGCCGTAAACTGAACATCGCACCCATGTGACAAACGTAAAAGCTTATTCTTATATCACATTACAGGTAACTCAATATTACAGAGACTGGTGTTTTAAACACTAACGTATCTTATTTATATGGCATGCAACGTATAAATATAATTCAAACACAATTAAATACAAATTAATTTAATTGTACTAATATATTTCATTTTACTATTAATTTTATTTATTACCATTAAATTATTTAGTATTTAACGATATATTAACTTCTAATTTATGTTATATAAACTTTATATAAGGTAGCATAATATTTTTATTTCTGATATATGTTTTTGGTGTATCATATCTAATAATTTAATATACTATGTTTTTATATAGTTTTTATACAACACGTAAGATTTGCTTATTAATATTCTATAACTCACATTAGCTAAACGTAACTATTTTCTTGATTAAAACATGATAGCATTGGAGTTACGAGGTATTTTTCGAAATCTGACAGAGATAAAAAAATCCAAGCAACCTATCAGGACCTATTTAGCTAGTTTCAAATAATAGTCTACTTTTTAAAAAAAAATTACAATCTATAATTGAAAATATAATCCTGTTATATAATAAAGTAATTAGCTTGTTTGACGACAAATCAAGCGTCGAACAAACCAACTCCAGAAACCATTTAATAATCCGTAACACGATTCTGATTCCGACCACAATGAATACTCGACCTCAATCAACCATACGGGAAATTTAAAAATGGATTTAAAATTTGGAGAGCGCGGATTTTAACCAGAGATCAGAGTAAATCCGGTCCATAAATAACGGTTAGTGAAGTCATCAAAAGGGTAGGAGCTTTCGCTCAGGCCAAGCGGTGTCATGTGAACCTACCATCAATCTTGAGCGTGCCGCACGCATACTTCACTTAGGTAAGTTTACACAGTGAATATAAGCGGTTTTAGAAGCTTCTAACAAAAAAAAGTAACATTATTATTAACATAAATATTTAATAAATCATTAAACTATTCAAAACCTACTCTAGGTTATCAGATTTTCTGTATTTTTTGTTTATATGTAAAGCGATATCTATGCTGCATGTGAATGAATACCGAGAATTTTTTAAATTGATATTACACTTATGTCGGTCCATACTGATCTTTTCAATATTAAAATCAGATTTTATATTTAGCTATAATGATTGTACCTAAAATATAAGCCCCTATTTGCATGATATTTTTTATTTGATGATATTTATCTTTTATTAAAATTTTATGCAAAGACTTAAGTATTAATTAAAAAATATATGCAAATAACAACTTAATTTATTATTATACACAAGATTTATATATTAGAAAATAATTTGTTTTACATATTATATTGAATAAAATTTATTATCTTAATAAATAATTAATAACTATAATTAATAAAAATATTTTATGAATACTTATTATTAATCCTTGGAAAGTGTATTCATAGAAATAAATATCTTGAATAAAGTCGGTCCTGAATTTATCGAATGGTTTCCTAAAAAAAATTTCGTCCATATTAACTAAGCTTGTATGTTATATTTTATTTTCTCTTGTAGATGGCGGTAAATACTGGTAATTAAAAACAATTATTAAAATAAGAAACTTATTTACTATATATAGCCAAAAATTAAGTTTTACTTTTGAACTAGAAGGAAAAGTTGGCTTCTTTAAAATGATGCACAAACATAAACAAATATTTGTAATGTGCTTAATAAAAAATAAATAAATCACATTTAGTACCTTAAGATTCTCAAACTATAATTCCTGTACAAAATAGAATACCTTAAATACTTTTAAATAGGTAATATTAATTTATCCGCTTGTCGCTCAGCTTATCGCTCCGCCAGTCTAAGCCCACATACCTACCACCACTACAAGTGCGCCCTTCAAGGGCTCGGAACGGCTTTGTCTCGCGTCTAGACTCGTAATCCATTATTACAGACACCCGTTCAGCCCAGGAAGTGGGGACGGCGCGATTCTTCTATGCGCCAGAACTTAGCATATTCGCGCAGCTGATTAATGTGTATCCTTTTTCCTTGCAGCCTTTTTAGAGAATTGATTCGATGCATTTTTCTTAGTGCGATAAAGAAGAAAAGTCACAACGGATATTTCTTCCGTGCGTTTTTTTTTTATTATTTTTTATTTTATTCAATCTGTACTTTTTAATGGACAACTTAACTTTAACAGTCCATTATACTTTACGTAAACAGTAAAATAAAGTAAATATTTTTTTCACAATTAGTACGTTGAAAATCTTACTACAATTTCAAAGGAAATTTGTGTATTTTTATATGAACAAGAGGCGTCGATTTTTTGTAGTAGCCGCTGATCAAGCAAAAATAAAATAACTTTTTACATTGCGATGGAGATCTAATGTTAAAAAATCTGGAGAAAAGTATTTATGTTCTTTTCTAAGAAATTTCTTAGCTTGATAACTCCACTTTTCGGGAATAAAACGTATTACCCACTTCACCTTTGTTTAGAAAAAAAAAAAACTTTCAAAAAGCGTTCTAGGAATAAAAATTACTGCTTTTATAAAATTGTTTATCTTATTCTGTCTTTATTAATATGCAATAGAATAGAATAGAAATAATCTTTATTTAAATATACTTGTTTTTAAGCTCTTTTTAATCGTCAATATTTTAAAAGAAAGCAAGAAAAGAGCATATTTCTTTTATATTTTAAAAGGCCGGCAGTACACCTGCAATGCCGTTAGTGTTGTGGGTGATCATGGGCAGCGGTAGTCACTTACCACCAGGTTACCACCGCATGCTCATTTGCCCTCTGTGTTGTAAAAAAAAATCGTATTGCTGTACTTCGGTATGTTGTAATCAGCTGAGAAAAAACCGCAAGAAACTCAATAATCACTCTTGTCAAATTATTATGTACAAAATAATTTTACATTTGCATATAAAATTGAGGTAGTTATCAAAATTAAAATTCATTTTCTTTTTTTTTTTATATAATTAACTTCATAAAAAACCATCAAAGCATTCTCATCCCTCGTATATGGCCCGTATTGTTTTTCGAGCGTCTAAATTCATATAACAATGGACAAATTTTAAATAATCGAAGGGGTATGCCGTATGGGGTGTTTTCAATAGGCCTTTTTATATTACCAGT
The DNA here is from genome assembly GCF_026898425.1 of Galleria mellonella. Lineage (NCBI taxonomy): Eukaryota > Metazoa > Arthropoda > Insecta > Lepidoptera > Pyralidae > Galleria > Galleria mellonella. The sequence goes on along the minus strand of NW_026441985.1, from coordinate 1,431,046 downwards.
TGTTTTGCTTAAGCCGCCATTAGTGCGCCTAATAACCAGTAGGGGGCGTTAGGGACTGCGCCCTCCTATCACCTGATCAAATTATCATACATAACTCACATTATTGTCGACTGAATTGCTCGTTATAAAGTAATGTAGTTTGTTTAAACACGACTTTCCGGCGGTTCTGTAGTGGCGTTTTTTAAAAGAGGGGTCTTGTAATTTATTGCTCCCAATAATTTTCCCTAATGGATTTTATCCACGAAAAAAGATAGTATATTCTGTGTCTATTCTATAAGTAGACTCGTTAGTTTTAGGGAATAAAAGTAAATTATTATTATTATTATTTATTTCACTGGTTATTTGTGTTATCATAATAAACTTTAGATAATTTTAATAGATCAACTACAATGTTTACTTTTAGAAAAGTTATTGCAAAATTAATATTAATTAAATAGTTACAGTAACTACGTTTTATTTGCGAAGCAATAAATTCTAGTTATAAATATGAAAGTTTGTGAAGTTTTATAATGAATTTGAATAAAACTTTGATAAATGTTTAGTTTGATAAAAAGTTATATTCGTTTTTAATAAACGATACTGGATATCGAGAATTTAATGAAATTACTGCATTTGTCGTTTCCGACAATTACTCGTCTTCCTCCGGAAGCCTTCTTCAGGATGAGCATGGTGCTTACGTCGTAGCATCTCACGTTGTACCGTAGGCTGCAGCACATAGAACCGATGAAGGCTTCCGAATGAAATTGAAACAATTGACGGAAACAACAAACACAATAAATTCATTAAATTCCTGATATCCATTATCGTGTATCACCATTATTAGTAGTTAACTGCTCTCCACTGAAGATAGACCCGATCCCCTTCTCTCATTATGTTTCCATAAGGAATGATTCCGAGTCATGGATTAAGGCGATTGATCACTAAACAAAATTGGACACGAAATACTAGATGGCGCTAAATTCGAGACTTGTGGTTTTTGTTGATTATGTTGCAATGAAAGATAATTTGAAGCAAAATTTTATAATTGGTTAGTGGTTTTTATTCCTATATATAAATGTAAAATGCCAAATAATACGCGATCTTTTCCTGAATGAATTGCAACCCACACAATCCCAATGTATCTTGCTCGTGTGTGTTTTCTTTACAAAGTTATACAATACAAGAGAATAAAGAACAAAAATATGATTACTATATCGGTAAAAACTAAATGAAACCATTCACCATTTTATAAGTTTTGCCTCAAATTATATTTAATTACAAAATAATAAATAAAAACAGTCTCGATTCTAACACCATCTAGTTTAATTTTGTTTAGTGACCAACCTCAATTGTTAAGTTAGATATTATTATCTATATCTTATTAATGTCTGTTCCAGTACACAAGTAAGAATTCCACTTACTATATTCCCGATCCAATTAGGGGATCATGAACGTGCTATTGTTTGACAGTTTGTCAGCAGGGCGCAGCCTTTGACGAAAAATAATGTTCCTGCACTTATATAATTACGTCAAATGGCCCAGGGAAATTGTAGTTTGTATATAAAAACATTAGATGAGTCAAAAAGCATTAATATTACAATAGTATTATAATAATAGCAATTATATATTACTATTATAAATATATTAGATATAATAATGCTGTCAATGAGTTTACTAAGGGTTACTTATTTCAGATGGATCCTTCTCTCAATCTCTCTTCGTTGTCCCTTCGAATATCACAGTTTGGCCGAAATACACTTATATTGTTATTGATAAAAAAAAATCCAAAGAACTTAAATAATTTATGTGTCATTGTTTTTCATATAAATAAATTAGAGCAATAGAGAAAGACAAATCATTTCTATAGTAAAAATAGGCTTCTCAAGGGTTTGAAGTTTATAAGGATATTAAATTTATAAAATGCTATTATAAAAAATTATATTATTACCTAATGACACAAAATTACTAGGTACAGAGGTTTGACAACCCTTATTTCTAATTTAGACAGTCGGTCAAAATTCAAAAATAAAAATTTTTGTAACCGATAGTTCAATCAAAATTAATTTTTTTCCGTTCCTATTTCTTTGCACTTACCAAAGAAAAGCATTTAATATTTATTTATATATGAACTTCCTACCTAGTTATTCATAGAAATTAATAATTATTACATTTACGAGCTAAAACAATTCCTATTAACATAACGTAATCAGGAATTAGAAGTCGCTTAAAGAAACGTTACATAAAGTGCTTTTCTTTAAAGCTATGAAAGAAATTTACTTAAGCGCATTAATTAGAAGGATTAATGAGTGGTACTAACACGCAATATGCGAGTCGCGTTCTCTGTTCAAATTATTTATTAACTCTAAAAATAAAAGTTGCGTATTAGAAATTTAGTTGGATGGTATTTTGAAATTAAATACTATCTCCTTATTTATCTTATTGTATACCTACCATATCAGTCTTTTACCGTCTACTGCTGATCACAGGCTTTCCCGTATTAGAGTGTTTTACTAGTTGTTATATTTGGTAGGCGTGTTGGTAACCACAGTTAGCCTTAGGTGATGTTTTAAATGGGACGTTACTGCCCGTCGTTCAAACATTAAGTTACCGTAATCGTCTCTTACGACATCCACAGGGAAGAAATGGGTGGCCCATTTTATGCCGGGATCATATGGCAACTATTGTACTTTTAAAAGGATAATAATAGATTTTCATTTCACCATATATAAATTAGTTTATGAGTTACAACCGAGAGATAATTAGATTAATTTTTATAGCATAATTAGATTTATTATTATTATTATTTTTCATTATTGTATCATTATAATGTTTGATTTTTTTTTTGGTGAGTGCATTGGTAAATCTGTAACGCTCACTGTGAATATATATATATATATATATATATATATATATATATATATATATATATACAATAAAGAGTATCTATGTACGTATCTATATTGAGAACTATAGTTTTTCTCTCCCTCTGTCTGGTGTCGCACCGACTAATACTAAGGTATTGAACGGTAGGTCTTGTAATGATACTCACGTACTTAGCTAATAGACCCATTGTCAAATTCCCCTAGATGCTAGATACATTTCTTAACAAATTGAAACATATTGTCTACTTTATATTCTGTAAAGGGACGTTCTCTTAGCATGACGTGCTGAATAACAAAATAAATTCTATTTATTACCTTGATGACCTTGACGTAGCGGTTTGATGCTGCTCATGCTCTTATGATCACGGGTTCGATTCCCGCGTAATTAAGTTTTATTTATGAGTATTTGGTACAAGCAAGTTTCGTCTTCGAACTCATCATCACTAGCCATTAGGCGAAATTTAGGTTAAACTACGAGCTAAGGTAATCTTCAAGCCAACTTTTGAGGATTACTAAGAACGTCACATTTAATTCTGTTAAGTCATCAATACTGTTTATATCTTTAGACAACGGATACTACTGTACAAATTACAGTTAAAAAAAAAAAGAAAAAAAAAATACCTATATGATTTTCCTTTGGATTTTTGGTTAGCACAGTATATTGTACTCTTTGATATCCAAAGTGATGATGTTACAAGTGACAGTTGGCCCTTTATATCGTGTCAGCTTGTTTATGATAAGAGGCGACGGATATATCCGTATAATAAATAATTTATTTCACAAAAAAAAAAAAACAATTGTGGCAAAACCAGTCATTGTGATTTGAAAAGTAAACTACGAAACCGCATTTTATAAAAAATCTATAAGATCAATCCGTAAATATGTCCTATCAGCAAAAAAAATCAAATGGGTATACAACTGACAGAGTTTTGAAATAATAAACATAAAAAATACAACCTGAGCGAAAACCTCTCTCTTTTTGAAGTTGGTTTATTCCATGTATACGTATTCGTGTTGTATATACCTGTGCATTATATCATACAATTATAGGTATTTTACTAATACACAAAACGTAAAAAATTACATCAAAGATTATCTATCGCAGATAAGACAAACAATAAATAAATTTTGACTATAGAGATATATCCCACATTTGTATAGGTTAACAAACTTCATACAATCACTCATCGATTCTATTGGATATTTGTATATACTGGAATTATTCGTTAAATTTTATGTCAACAACTCCCAATCGTTGTACAGTAGTTCATTCCTAGATACACTGTTTTGTATCAAGAGACAACAATCACAAGGGTCGGCGCAATAAAGCATAACATTCATAAAAGGGAAAGTGTCGCAAAGTACACAAGGCGACATACAATCGGTGCCAATAAAATAGCACCCCACGCAATAAGCAAAGGAGAAATAGCGCGGAAACATCGGGGGAAACAGTATTAATACTTATGGTTAATTGTACCGGCCTGTATAGGCCTTAAAATGATGCTTTCACAACAGTTAGCTATACCAGCAGTTTGTACAAAATGTTACTGCAAGTACCATTACCAAACTCTTTTGTGATCAATTTTGAAGTAACGAAAAATATATTATTTTTTTATATATATATTTATTTTGCATATTTTAAGATAATATATTCTAGACTATTAATTTAAAATCTTTTTTTATATAGCGATAAAAAAATATTTATTACTGTAAATCGATGTTTATTATGCTTATTTTTTATTATTGTTAAGAATTGTAGCTTAAATAAATTTCGCCTGGCAACATTTTCGCACAATAAAAAAAAAAAAAGTCTTGTCGGTTGTTATCGAATGTGTTGGTATTGTTAAAAATATTATCGTGCATATATTGCAATAAGTTTTTCTTTTCGTATCGCTTTTTTAATCATATCACACATAACCAAGCTGATTGAAGATTGCACTGCTGGTCGGTTCATTTCTTTTAGATAGAGCCAGAAGTTGAAAACAACACAAAATTCTCCACTTTCATTATCCTCTTGTGTTTCTTATGTTAACTACCACCATTGTATTAAAATTTCATACAGTCCACTAATAACCGTTGCCGGACGATTAATTTCATTTTTTGTAAGATCTTATTTTACGAACGGTTAACAATTATGTTTATTATTTATTTATGTTTATTATTGTTAAATGTGAACAATAAGCAGACTATGCTGTTGAAGATACTCTTATTTCTTTTAGACAGTTGAAAACAACACAAAATTCGCTATATTGGTGCATAGAAACCCGCAAAAGTGCACAAATTCAATTTATTTTAATTATAATTATTGAGATAAAAAATTTAGCAATATCAAACTATTATCAGAATCAACGTTACATGTTTATAACATATTAACGATAGTGTAAAAATATCTTTAAATATTTTTTTGTCAAAAATAAGTTTAATAAAAAAAAATTAATTCAAATTACATAAAATAATAAATTTTTTTTTCCAGAAACCCGTTCAAAAATACTTTTAAAGTAACATCATTTTTTAGTACTCAATTCACGGGATGCGTTATTTTAGGCACCCCACGCCGAAGGGTGACTCCACTGTCTTTTCCCTCATAAACGTGTTCGGACTGGGGAATTACTCTGAGGTGAGATGCGCTTGGTTCATTAGAAGTGGCGCGAACACGAACCGTAGAATTTAATCTTGTAATTATTATCGGCCTCTTTGTGATCTCATTAGAGAGAAACAAAGAAAAACAAAACAAATAAATAACAAATACATTTACCCTAAAATTTTGCTATTCGCTGTATTTTATTACTATCAAATCGAATACATAATTTCTGTAAAGTGATGCATTTTCTTCTGTTTAATATTGTATGACCGAAAATTCGAAACCACATATGTTGCGTTCAGAAAAACTAGATACTAGACTTTTTTAAACTTATACGGCTATATTGGGCATGCTTTAATCATTATTTGTAGCTACGAGAAAATATTTAATTATAAAAATTTTCAAACAAGTTTACATTTCACTTTACATTATATATAACTTTTATTTTTAAAAAGTATAGGTTGTATACTTATATTAAGATATCTACCGAAGCATTAAAATAATAGGTAGTTACTTGTGTGCAGGTTATTTATTAAATTTGCGACTCATGAATACTGTATTTAAAATATAACTATTTTAATCATTATTAAAACAAATGCATTAATATCTCAATTGTACATATAATTATTTCGTAATCAATTTAATCTTAGTGTAAAACCACGCTATTTTCACCTGTTCTCTATACTAAAACTCAAGAGTTCAGGTTGTTTCGAGGTATTTACAACAATGCATCAAATTAAACGAAATAAATGAACAACATGTGTATGTTTAAACAGAATATTCTAAACGATTTCTCTTATCCGAGTAGATAATTTGTATCGGGTTTCTGTGGTCACATTCATTCTGATGTGAATTACGTCAGAGAATTTAATGGTAAATTTTAATGATGCCGTAGCATTGTTTTGTTCTATTAAAAACTATTCCTGCTACAGATTAAGAAATAAAACACAAGTTTATATTGATTTATTTACTTCATTCAATTACTTAATACTTTGGATTTATTATGACAAAGTAAACCTTAGTAAGTTAAGTATGTTAACATACACATATGTATATATTTAATTGTGTATATATTATATATGTATGTGTATGTGTGTATGTACGTATGTATATATGTTTGTATATGATAATATTTATATAATAGTGCGCCACCTACCCTTTGTCTTTTTCTCAATGTCCTCTACCCAAAGGTTGTCTGGAAGAGATTGCTTAGCGATAAGACCGCCTTTTGTATCACTTCTTATTAATATTTACTGTATTTGTTATTTTTCTTTTTACTTGGTGCAATAAAGAGTAAATAAATAAATAAATCAGCAATGGAGAGGGTATACCTTATTAATCGACGTCCATGCATTCCTTTTTAGAAAATAATCGTGGTTATTTCCTAGTGAATTTGTCATTACAGGGAACTGATTTCATCATTCTTCACCGGCGTAAGGACCGCAGGCGGGATTACCATTCTATATTTATTTCTTATAAAATTTAATATGTGTGTGTTTTACCAAGTGTTACATTGGATAAAATTCTGTTCTTTCTACATTTATATTTGCTTGCCGCATCTAAACACGATTAAATCTATCTAGGTTTGATCCAGGTAGCTACATCTTTTCACTTTTATTTGTCAGTTTTACCATCTTTTTATCCAATATTCTTTCCACATACTTTAATCACAGAGACACTGTTTATATTCTTTTACATTATTATACTGACACTATGCTTAAAATCAACTTACGATACACAGTTGTATTACAAACGATCTAATGCAGGCTGTTAAACGCCTTATCATAGTCTAAAAATCTCTTTTCCACCAGTTGTCCAATGTATTTATCTAGATAGAGCAATGTCTCTGAAATTATCTTATCCTTTAGGGCATAAAAAAAAAAAAAACATTAGATTAGGTTGTTCTTTATGTTGTTTACACTGTACCCTTGCTCTTCTGCGTAGATGTCTTGGCGATCATCATTGTTTTCTTTCTGTAATAAAAATTAATATTATTTTATTTCTCAAAAGATGGAGCGCTATAACCATTCGTAAACTTAGTTTTCTTTTTCTAAATTTGGCTTTAACTCCAAGTAATTTAGAAAGGCGCATTTTCTAAATTGGCCTAACCGAGAATAAATTTAGGACCTCGCGAAAGCCAGTAGAAAAAAGAAAATAAAGAAGTTTAACCAAAAATAAAAATAATTTAAATCTAATTTATTACCAATGCATAATGTTACATATACATAGAAAAACTTAATTGGTGATGCTATAACTGTATCAGATAACCAATTAATCTGTAACGAAATTTAGGCATCAAATAATTTTATTCTGAATAATGTAATGTCTGTTCTGTGACTAATCTGTGACTAACGTGTACCGCACCTATACGGAGGCACTCAGTTGGTGATCCAGTTAATTGATCACAATGTCGGGTACCTTTTACAGCAATTTGGGCTGGTTTAACGTTAACTTGAGTGTTTCCTGATTAATCTTTGGGGGTGTAATTGTTCCTTACTCGCTAGAACATTTGTTCTCTGCCTCAAACGTATTTTGTGTGGATAACACCTAGAAAATTTACATTGTATATTATTGTTTTATAATTGCAACTACAAAAATCCAAAGTATTACCTTATCTACCGGGAAAGTAAGCAGTGTACTAAACAAAAGTGTAGTGTAATTAGAAAATATATATAATGGATACTAATATTATAAAGAAGAAATATTTTATATTTTTATATGTTTAATGTAATACACATTTATTTTTCTATCTATCTACCGCTGGTATTTTTTATATAGGTCTCAAGTGGTTACCATATACAGGCAAATGCTATGTAGTATGACTCCCTTTTAGGTGGGCATGTCCCCACATTGCAATCAAGATTCAGTAGAAACAGATGGCACGAGGCCGATCCTTGTAGTCATCTATGGGAGAGGCTATAATCAGTAGGGAACAATTGATGATGTATTTCTATGAACCTATTTATTACATGTAGACTTTTTTTAGCTAAATTAAAGATAATATTATTGTTGTCAGAAAGTTAATATAATAACGTGAGATAAATTCATTCTAAATAAACCTAAAATACACTCTCAAGAATAAATCCGAAATCAAAATAGGCATTTTGTTTATGAATCCTTTTAGTATTCAATTTAGTTAAAGAAATAGCAAATTTAATTTCTCTCACTAAATATTGTGTATTCAACTCAGCAAAACATTTTGAAGTACGACAATTGTTAACAATTTGATTTATTAGCGAACCAATTTTAATAATTCTTATAAAAAACGTGGTAATTGAAATATTATATTCCTAATTTTGTTAAATAAACAGTCATTATATTTAATAGTTTTAATTAAACAGTAATTCAAATGGTAGAGTTTGATGAAAAATATACACTGTGGTGAATGACATAAAATAGGCTAAAAGTACATATAATATATACTCTTAATAAACGTCTCTAATTAGCCTTCCATAAGTACTGAGAACAATATATTGTAATGTAATATGTAAGATACAAAATTAGCATGAGAAACTAACAGAAGTTCGCTCGCGTCGAACCAATAAATTTATTGGACCCGAAAATAAATCAACAAACGACACACGATCTCCACAAGTTCCGCTTAATTTATCCGAAGCTCTCCAAGTAATTATCTTTAACACCGATCTCACCCATTAAACAATATCAGAATGTTCCATCTCGTATAGAAATTAATAGCTCATATTAGAAGCATACACGTTCATACATTACATTTCTAGAATGACCTATCTCGCGTATACTGCGGTTATTGTTATGCTCTTTTCCAAATTGATGTTCCTTTTACTGCGACAACGTCCTCAATTGTAGAATAGCCAGGGGCCAGTTAGGCTGTTTGTTAAGTAAGTTTGGAAATAGTTTGGTACGCCTTCAGTGGGTTAAATTACTAAAGATAAGGTCCCATTGTTTATTGTATTGATTAAGTGTGCTTTATTAACTACCATGTTAGTATAGAGTAAATAGTATTTATATATAGTTGGACGCATTCTGAGGGATTATTCTTTAATTGTAAAATAAATTAAAAATAAACTAAACTTTGTGGTTATTTTTCTATACTAAATATTATGTCAGTACTCTAAATCAATATTTCTACTATGTGTATATATATACGATTAAATATGATGTAATTATTTATATATAAACTTAGGTTTGTCTAGTTTTTTGTTTGTCACAATTGTTGGCATTCGAATCGCCGCATGTCGAAGGCAGAGCAAGAAACAACGGCGACCCTGTTGTCGGATCCCTGTGTTGGGCCCCGATAATGGCGAGATGTTTAAACAACAAATATTTTTTATGTATTATTAGTGTGTGCAATAAAGTATAACCATATGATGGAGGGATGGGCAGCAGCGTTCCTGTTAAAACATCATCAAAAGCAAAATTGGGGTTGCCAACCAGCCTACCAAGCGTGGCAACTACAGCAAAACCCCCCCTTATGGGGGAGGCTAAGTTCAGCAGGATAGTCAACGATTGAAACAATATAAAACAACAATAAAGTATAAAGTTTGCAAAATATTCCTCTAAATATATAGAGGAATAATTTGCGAACACACGCACACACACACACACCAATGTACGTCAAAACATTTCATGGGCCTATTTGAATTTAGAACTCAGTATTGTGCATAGATCTCCTTTACATACAATTCTGATTTGACACAGATGCATTAACAGACACCACACGTAAAGAGTAACGTCTTATGCAACATTTTCAAAGAATCGATAAAAAATATTTACTTAATAAAAAACATTTAAGTACACATCAATAACCCTAAATTTAAAACATAATTGCGTTCACTTTCAAATCAACAGCGTCATAACATCAAATAAAATATGAGCGGTAAAGTTTAAATACACCAATTTACATATTCGCTTACAATATTTACACGCGAAATCATGTCAGCACACCAATTTCCATTTTTAAGTTAACATCGACCTTTATTTGCGATGGAAGTGTAAATTTCGAATTCGGAAAAAAATTGACATTGCAAAAATATGAACCGATTCACAGCAAATATTAATTGTCGATTTAGAGTTAAAAAACATTGTATATACACAATTAAATTAAACAAACATATCTAAACAAACATAAAACTTTGTTTTGGCATTCTACTCGTACCTATATGGTTTTCTTGTCACGCCGACTTTAAAAATTTATTTGAACTATATTATTTGTTTACTACAAAATTTGTAACGTCATGGAAATTGGGAACAATTAAAATTTATTCAATATATGTATAAATTAGTTATTATACATTTGATGAAACGTATATGATATATCATACGATTTGAAATAAATAAATAAACGGACCCAATTAATCACACGTATTTCCTTATCGAATGAGAGCCACCTTGTGGCCTAATCAGTAAGTTGCCAATCAAAGTTGTCAGATGTCAGATCAGTACGTGAATTAAAGTAATTCTAATTTTTTAATATAAACTGTAATTCTGATTTGACAAAAGTTTGTTGTCAATCACCTGCGCATATAAAAAGAGAATTCCATACAGATACTATGAGCGTTTGCATTTTGAAATAGAAATAGAATGACGTCATTGAGCAAACGAATAAAAAATGTACTTCCTTATTTATTATATTATACTTGATAAAGCTATTTAATTTGAACGGGTAATGTAAACATAATGCTTTTGATAACATTGATTGCAAACAAGTAAAGCCATTAAAAAATAAAAGCATATGCAAATCAAAACAAAAATGATTCCGATCTTGCTCACACATTCGTGTTTTGTCTAGAATGATGTCTCGTTCTAACTAATACTGTCATTGCGTGTCATATCTATTAGGACATTGTTATATTTATTATACTTTCGCATCAGAAAATCGTTCAGTCAAAATCATACGTTTTTTTTTGATGGGTGAAAATGGTATGGTAGCCCCGCCTGCGCTAACGGAATACGCTGGCGGAGCACCAGTGAAGGGTGATAGATGAGAATGAAAACAGGCCAGTTAGTCCATCATGATGAATTCATCAGGAATTAACCATGATAGATTCCAGGGGGAACCGCGAGGAGGTCGACTTGGTTGAGTATATTGCTAGCAATGGGATTCATAGTCTCCATTACTAACAATCCCTTTCCCCCTAAAATCATACGTTTATAATCGACGTAAAAATAAAGATACATTGTTTATAATCGTTTCGATTGATCGACAAGATAATCATCTCCGTGCATCGGGGCTTAAGATCGTAGCGCTCGACAAAATTAAAAGAATAAGTTGCATATTTATTGTTCGTCTTCGAGACAGGTGAAGTAAATTTGAACCTGCCTTTGTGGTTTCAATGTGGCTCACTGACAGTTGCACAGTATATGCACCTAACCGCATGCAGCCGATGGCGATGTTTAATAAAATGCAACATAGTTGACTCACCTTACCTTTTTTATATTTACTGTAACTTTGTTTTTTTTTTTTCTATTTGATTGATATCACGGATGGCACCATAACGAATGGCCTTAGGGAAACCGTATGTTCCTTTGCTATCTTCATGACATAAAAAAAAAATAGTTTTTTTTCGTTTGTAGAAAACAGGAGGGTGATTTTTTATTTAAATATATACATACATAACATACATTATGTATGTCCCAGACAACGGCGCAACCTACCTTTGACTTAATTTTTTTTTTTAATATTAAATGCGTTTTTATTAAAGAAATGCTAAGCGATATGACGACGACATGAAATATAGTTGAAATATATCTATCTCTTTATATCTTCACGGTATAGTCGTAAACTGTCATTAATTAAAGCATGTTCTACAAAAATTACTCTCATACGTTTCCATACTATATCATATCAGTCGTTAAAGGTCCACTGCTGAATATAAGCCTCCCCTTTTGGGGGTTTTGCCAATAGTTTTTACGCTTGGCGGTTGGGTTTGCAACCACAGTTAGGCCTTGGTGATATTTTAAGAGAGATACTGCTGCCTATTCCTTGATCATTAAGTTCACTTAGTTAATTCTATGCCGGAACCACACGGCAAAATCAGCACAGTACTGGCCAAATCTCGTGCACGCAACACAAATAAATGAATGCGCAGTCGAATTAAGACTACGAAATCGCCTCAAAGAAACAAATACGGAACCCAGCGTACTTTGTTCGATTGTTACGACAACTGAATTATTATTTACGGGCAAACAGCGTATTGTGCGGTTTCGAGTTTTGTATAAACAGACCGATAAGCCTAGGGTGGCGTGTGACCCCGAATTGTATTCTATATCCACGCTGGTAAGGAAAAATGTATTAAGCACCATTTATTACCGATTTTCAATTCAGTATTTTCCTGTTCGAATGGTATCTGTATTAACATTGAAAATTTTAATATAAGTTTGTTTGATCGTTATCTTATAGTGCCTTAATGACTTAATCTCTGGAAGAGAGCTTCTTTAGATTTAAACTCGCCATTGTATATTTGATTACTTGTATCACATTTTTATATATAATGGGTTTGTTTGAACGACTGAATTTCTGTAACTGCTAGTCTTATTTATACAATTATGTTTGATTGTGATAGATTATTATTTTGATGAAGATTATAGGCTACTTAATATCATTTTACAATGACGAAGACCGTGGAATGCACATAGTATTTAATAAATTAATCGGAGCAAATTGGCACAAATTACGCCAGTCATAAAATGATAGTCAACAATCATATTCGTAAACACAAGAATATTCGTAAGTTGACACTTCAAGACTTTTGGTTGTATTCTATTTTTATTTTATAAACTGTCATTTAATAGGTTTTGCCGTTCCAGTGTAAATGTAATATTTGCTTAATATATCCTATATATTGTTTATTTGTATCCATACAAGTGGCGACGCGTGACCTCATTAGATTTTATTGGTGTTTAAACAAATATGAACGGATTAAGTGAGAGAATATAATGGTTATATTAAATTTTATTTATTTATTTTAGTATTATGATTCACTTTGTAGGTAATTCTTTTATTTCAATTTTCCGGTAAATTCTTACTACATTTTGCACAACCTATACTGTATGATATTTATGCAGAAAACTTAAATGATGCTTTCAATACACATAAATTTAAATCAACATATACAATTCACAAAGTAAACTAACTTATTTAATTAAAAGAGAATCCGATGATTCTCTGCTCATAATTTTAGCGAACATGGCGTCTATTAAATATATGTTATCTATTCAATTATTATCACAAATATCGAGCGTAAAATATGATTGAAGCGATTAGATATTTAAACAATCAATAATTATTAGAATTGACAATTTCAATTGATTATTTCTTGAGCGTTAACTACATTGTAGATATTATAATACGTGAAGCTGATTTGGTATACTGCAACAAAGATATATATCGTTTTTCAAGCGACTATTATTTAAGGATTAAGGAGAATAATATTTGAAACTCGTTACAGATTTTATGTGATTTAATTTATCATTCAATTGAAATATTACCTATTAGAATTATAAAGAGATAAGTCTTTATTCAAATAGACTTGTTTGCAAGCTTGTTTAAATTGACAAATTACAATTATAGAGATAAGAATTTATCATCGACTAATTTACTAGTTTTTCAACCGACTTCAAAAAGAAGGAATTTCTCGAGTCGGTAGTACTTTTTTTTAAATATTTGTTACCTCATAACTATGTCAGTTATAAACTGATTTGAAAAATTCTTGTTTTGTCTGAAAGAGTTTACTTTTGAATTGGTTCTATTAAATATTTATCAAAATTGGTTCATTAGTTTAGTTTTTAAATCAAAATAATTGATTTTGCCACAATTTTTTTTTATTTTATTTAATATCAGTCTGATAAAAATACTATCCAAAATACACTGTATCAAATACCTTGACACAAACAGTACGGGACATTTAAGGCACTATAAATATGTAAATTTAAGTGCAAAAGTGGTTATGGTTACGCATCTCCTTGAATTATGGTAGATATTTTTCTCCCCTAGGCAGTTTCCTACTTTACGACACCAATTCAAGCTAGTATGTTGGAACAGCAGAAAGTGAATTGGAACGCAATGATCCGTTGTATTACAGCGAATCCTACACTTTGAATATATATACGTAATGCATTTACCCTTCGTTTATAATAACTTAAAAGAGAGAATTTTTTTTTTAGCTTTTATTGTAACTAAATAATTAATGACTAATAATCGCACTATTCATAAAAAGAGCACTGCTGCCCATTCCTAGGCCAATAAATTCTTCTAATTGCTTTTTACGACATCAAAAGGACAAGAAGAGGTGGCCCATTCTATGCAAGGATCATACGTCAGTTGTTAACCTACGAGCCAAGCGTGGTAACTACTGGCAAACCCCCCACTAGAAAGGAAGGGGCCGTGTACACCAGTAGACAGTTAACTGCTGATATGGTAGTGTAATCGCACAGTCCTTTTTATAAAAATAAACGACTCGATAAACGATGACGTAATTCAAGAAATCTATATTTAAAATATTCAAATTTAGAACATATAATTGTGTGTTAGGACCATAATTTTGCTTCACAAAAAAACTGGCCATATCTTTATCCTTACCTTATAAATTTGAAGGCGAAGTTGTTTTTCTGTTCATTAATTATGTCTTAACTCCTTATTGGATCACCATAGAATTTAGTATACAAGTATATAGAAAAACGGAAGATATAGGCTACTTTTTATTCCGATTATTAAACATATCCTGTTCATGTAACAAAATTGTAGGTAAAGCTAGTAAATTTTTACAGTCTGTCTGTTTGTTCCGACATCACGCAAAACTACTACACCAAAATGGATATGTTGTTTACCGTTATATTCTTGAAGTTTTAACTTAAACTTTGGTATATATTTTATATTGATATATTATATATGATCTATATCATTGGTAAATATATTAGAGTAGTAATGAGGCGGGTAAAAGATGGTGAGGGATGGGCAGTATCTCCAAAGCCTAACTGCGGTTGCCACGCGTAGCAACTATTGGCAATACCCCCAAGTGGGAGGTTTATGTTCATCAATGAACAGATAAAGGCTGATATGATGATGATAACTTTTGAAATCCACGCGTACGAAGTAGGGAAAAAGTAGTTTGTAAATAAAATTAACAAACTGTAGCGAGGATGTTTTTTAAAACCTATTTATTTAGATTTATTCTTAGATATTTACTATTAGATGTTCCCATTAATTATGAATATATATCAATTTACTAGAGAGAGATTTTGTACAAAAGTCGTTTGTTTGGGTACCTCTGCCTCATTCGTGTTTCTACCGTGAAGCAGTTGTGTTTGCAAGGCTGAGTTTCGGTTTCAAGGGTCGGATATAGCAGTGAATTTATAGAGTACAAAGGAATAACACCTAAGTCCTCAGAAATGGCGAAGCATGGGGGGTACCATGGGCGAAATAGTATTCTTTGTTATGTCCATAGTACCTACTACTTATGTTTATAGACAACGGCTACCACTTTCCATCAGGTGGGCCGTCAGCTTTTTTGTCATTCTAAGTTGCATAAAAAAAAAGAAATTACATATTTAATATTTTATTGTGGGAACTCAAATGACAATTAAAATAATTTCCAATTTATATTCATAGCAACAATCAAATTGGTTGATACGGTTAGAGTAATCGTTTTTCCAGCAACTTTTTGCTTTGCGGGCCAAAACGTTTGATATATAGAGGATTCGTGATTCGACATACATTTTGTGGTTAAATACAAACAGACAACAGATAAATTTATAATTATATTATATTATTGGACTATAATATTATTTTAAAACATGTATGGACGTGAATATTTATCAAGCCAGCGCTTTACTTGACAATACTATTGACGCTGTGGGTGTTACAGGATATACTGTGACACCCACAGTAACACGTAATGCGTTGCTATTTTGATGTATAAGGTTTTGCTTTTTGTTAAAGATTGAACTGACTTCTTTTATAGTCCTGAACTCGCCAATTATAATATTAAATAACTTTTTTTCTTACACTTTTTATTATATTTTTTTAAATTTTTTATTAAAAATTATGAAACTAGACGTATATATAAATATTTTATCTAATAAAATATTTAACTTCTACTTATTCATTCAATTCGTGTGTTTTAAAAAAAAAAGTTACGCTGATTATTTTGAAATATTTGTACAGAGATAGAGACTGTATCTAAATTTTATAGATCTTTGTTACATGCAAATTATATGAATTTTAAAATATTTAATCAACATTTATATTGGATATACAGCATTGGTGAGTGTATGCCCATGTATTTTCATTTTTATGACACATCAAAAGAAAGTGATATCGCCGTAATTTTATGATAATGGAGGGCCACCCCACAAACTCACGAATAACGAAGGCTTTTAAATTTACGATTTGAGCTTCGTGATGAGCGCAGTATTTTATTTTAGGTACCTATCAACGTTTAAACTTGCTCACTAACTGATAAGGTCACCTGATTATATTAGGTACAGTATTTATTATATTTTGTTTTCCAGAAGAAGGTTTTTTGACGGCCTACCTGATGAAAATTGGTATGCCTATATACATAATCAGTCCTTATACATACACAGTCACATTTTTTGTGGGATGATAATGTAATGATAACCCTGCCTGGCGCTATCGGTATACGCTAGCAGGGCACCAGTGAGAGATGATATGTAAAAATGAAACCTGTCAGTTATCCATCATCACCATTGTGATAAATTCCGCAATAATTAACCATGTTAGTTTACATGGAGAACCGCGTGGAGGTCGACCTGATAGGGTATATTGCTGGTAATGGATCTGGTAAATCGTCATTATTAACAGTCCCTTTCCCCCCAGAAAGTATATTATATGCTACCCATAACACCATTCATGCGTTGCCATTACCAAGGAAAGTTTTTTTTATTATATGTATTTTTTCATATTTTTTTGGATTAGAGACCCTCTCTAGTCCAAAAAAATCTATCATTCTCTAATTTTTTTTTTTTATATAAACAATCCTGGATCCGAAATCTTTAATTAAAGAAGGAAGCAAATAAACGCCATAATATTGATTTCATTTTTACTCTGTACTCAAATATAGAGTGAGCTCTATTAATTAAAATTCAAATTATTACTAATTTTCTAATTTTCTTTCAATCTGGTTTAAAATATAAAATATCGTTCCATATCATTAATGAAATATTAGTCTTTTTTTATACTACTTAGAATGGCAAACAAGCTGACGGCCCACCTGATGGAAAGTGGTAACCGTCGCCTATAGACATGAGCAGTATCATGGACATAACAGCGTATACTGTTTCGCCCATGATACCCCCCATGCGTTGTCATTCCTAAGGACTCAGGTGTTATTCCTCTGTACCCAGTAAATTCACGCCATATCCCACCCTTCAAACCGAAACACAGCCATGCAAACACAACTGCTTCACGGTTGAAACACGAATGGGACAGAGGTACCCAAGCAATCAACTTTTGTACAAAGTATCCCTCTGGTAGTCTTTGTAGTTTCCTGAACATTTGACAGACTTGAATTTAGCTGTCTTTGATTTTATAGGCCTCAAATAATATAAAGTCTATCCTATATTGTACTTTTAGACAATATTGTAGAGAGAGAGAGACTAGTAATTTATAAAATCAAATTATTTCAACTTCAAGTTAATTTATGTGTTACGTAAATTAACTTATGAAATCTATAGAGAAATAATTTATACCATTTTCATATTGAGGTTAGAGAGCAGGCGACCTCATAAAATCTCCTCTGTCATATTTTTAATAAGTTTCATGTAAATCAGGGTCTAGTCTTAATATCGACTGGACTGATCAAATTGAAAACGATTTCTTCGTGTGTCAAGTGGGGCCTCACTTGACGAAGGTACACTTATAAAAAACCCTCACGGCTTTGATATGGGAATTGACGTACCGAGTTTTTTTTTTTTTATTAAAAAACTCTTATTACCTGCTCCACAGAAAAGTATGAATTTGCTGAAAATATAATATTTTTATTTTATTTCAATAGGTACACATTACAGAGAATTAACATGGTTACATTAATTTATACAGTACAATAATGTTTTGTTCAAGCTAACCCTCCAAAAATATGCGTACACAGCATGACCAAAACATAAACACAGCTAAACAAATCTGTAAACACAATATAATTTATACAACAAAAAATTATTTAACTTATATATTAACAATTATAAAAGTAAATATACAAACACATGGATAATCGTATACATATATATACACATACATATATACATACATATATACATACATATATATACACTCAGATACATATACACACACATACCACAGTGTACATATTACGTTCATATATATGTTACAACAAAAGAAACTATCTACTAATTACACAGGAAAATTACTGAACTTCTGACCAAATATATCAAGCTTTTCACCATTCTGATGAGCACCACCACGCTGAACATTATTATAAGACCGACACATTCTTAAATATGGAATTGTTAAAAGAAACATTATTCTTAGTGTTTGGCACATCAAAAACACGGGAGTTACGACATTTATTGTTATTGTTATAATATGTAATTTAGAACTTAATTTTGATTTAAAAACTGATCTTTTAAACATGTTTTATTGATATTTCTTTAGCACCACTCTTAAACTATATATTTCCAGATAAAAAAGAATCTTATGAGGTAACAAACAAAAAATACAACCGTATTGAGAATGCCCTCTTTTTTCGAAGTCGGTTGAAAATACATATGCCCACTACTCTAATCTCTAGTAGAGTGGTCACAAGCATTTATCGACTGTTGCCGTTACAGTGAAAGTAACACTTGAGCGAATCAACTGCCGTCACTTGTATTAGTTAAGTTTGTTTTCGATGTTCTTTGTCACCAGAGAGTGACACGTACCTCTGTCTCATTCGTGTTTCAACCGTGACGCAGTTGTGTTTGCATGGCTGTTCGATTCGATTTGAAGGGTGGGATATGGCGTGAATTTACTGGGTACAGAGGAATAACACCTGAGTCCTCAGGAATGGCAACGCATGGGGGGTATCATGGGCGAAGCAGTATACTCTGTTATGTCCATGGTACTGCTCATGTCTATAGGCGACGGTTACCACTTTCCATCAGGTGGGCCGTCAGCTTGTTTGCCATTCTAAGTTTTATAAAAAAAAAGAGTTAAAAATTTAATTTGTAACATAAAGATTAGTGTCAACTAAATTCGAACTTGAATATTAATTTCCTCATACATACGAATAATACAATATTTTTCTTTGTAAAAAAATATATTACTTCTTTAATATTAGTATTAACGGTTTCACAATAAGATCTCAAAAATAAATCAGTTACTTAAAAAAAAAACTTGCGTTACTGCCAGTAACAAAATTCCTTCTCAGATAATTTCACACGCAACATTTGCATACCCGTATTTTTATATGCAAATTCTTATAGTCAATCGCATTGTGATAACGTTCAGAAAACCTTATAAAGCTTTTTGTATATTTGTAATATAACAATAGGTCGTATGAATCTCATATTATTGACCGTCGCATCGTCTGAACCAATTCTTTTATTTATTCCTGTTAAATAGAGTTTCTGAAATTATTTTTTCGTAAAAATAAACGTCAAGCTCAACGACGAGTAGGTTCCTTATGATTAACAAAAAAAGCGACTTAAAGACTAGTTATTGCATAAACAAATTAACCTAAAAAATAAAAATTCTGACAAAAGCAGTTATTATAATAAAAAAAATAAACTACTGAATCGATTTTAATAATATTTATATGCGACTAATCTGTAAGTATATTTTTTTTGTTTTATTTAAAAAAAGAATATTCAAATTCGGTTTAGAAACGACGAAATTATGAAGTAACAATCATGAAAAAAGAATACAACCGAACCTTTGAGAACCTTCTTCTTTATGAACTCGGTTGAAAATATATTAATTTAATATAATGAAAATAATATATATATATATATATATATATATATATATATATATATATATATATATAACCCCCCACTTCTCCCTTCTACACACACAGAAACAAGATAATCCCTAGAGCGGATACAATTGAATATATAGTTATGTAACCACTAACAAGTTCTGTACCAGGAACTAATGTGAAATCGATACGACTATCTATTCGATTTAAGGGCATAATCGATTCTAAGTCGGGGACCCTGTAACGAAGTAGTCGATTGATCGCGCAGTGACAGCGATACTTGTGATAAGCTTATCGCACTATGAGATCAGCAATTCAATTAAGGTAATGATGCCTGGCCCTTGCTGCTTTATGTTTATAATTCTATATCTTTTCTTATCATTCTTCATGTCTTTTTCTCACGTTAACTTTTTTTGAAATTACCAATTTAGTTCTTTGGACTGAGTATATAGCGGAGTAGATATAGCAAAAATTCATCGATTTTCTCTATAGGGTTAATCGAAAAACTGAAGGAGAGTAGAGAATTATTAGTTACAGAGAACTAGCGATCCAATATTTATAATATAATATACTCTGTGAAGTTGACCTCCACGTGATTCTTTCTAGAAACCATCGTAGTTAATTTCAAGTGGATGTGACATGATAGTTCAATTGATCAGACTTCATGCTTACATACATAGCTCACTAGTATCTCGCCAACGTATATACCGATATATATCGATAATATAAGTGGAACTTAGATCATATAGATACAGTCTTCATACAAATGCTTTGAGAAAAGCAGGTACATTTTTTATATAATTTTGCGTGATAAATATAATAGTTATGAGCGTTTCCTTTCTAACTTATATATTTATTTCGTTTTATGTTTTTCGCATTTTTTTAATGCATAAAAGCTTATTTTATTTATTGAGTAATTACTTAAGATACATAATGTGCGTTAGTATATAGAACACTGATAAAGAAAACGAGTCAGCTAATTGGACAATTAGCTGACAAGAAGTTGACTCGATGTTCTATACATATAATCTAAGAAATGGAATTACCATTTCCATTATCATTTATTAAAAACAAAAATATAGTGGCCTATATCTTTTTCCATATTAAATATTATAGGATTCCTTGATACTTCTTTTAACTAACGAGTCAAGAACTAGTCCGAGTCAAAATCTTGGTTTAAAGATGTAATAAACGAACTTATTTTCACCATTGTGGTTTAAATAAGGATACTGAAATTTTGGCGCAATAATTAGTGCCATAACAGCAAGAAAGTATTAACCGAATGTTTAATTTTAATTATCCACAAACAAACATTTTATTCTCTGACGCGGCAACATGGCCGCACGCCAGCTTACGTGGCGCACGTACTGAACCTTTTCATGAATAATCTATGAATGCTCGAAAACAAGTTAAAACCTCCAGTTACTGTAATAACAATAGTTAAACAAATTTGTAGTTATGAATATATGCATGGTTATATAATAATATTAAAGATGTGTCTCATTAATGTCATATAATGATTTTGAATATAAATTTCTAGATGCGATATTTTGATATTTTAGGCATAAGCATGAATAATATCAGTACCACACCAGTATATATATAATCAACATCCGTTATCTATATTTAATTTTTATCTACCTTTAATATTTACTATTTACTTTTCCGTGTTGGCCAATGATTTATAATAATAAATATTTATAACTGGGATCCATACAATAATGCCGATACAATAATAGTTATATATATAAACCTTACAAATATCGACAATAAAAATCAGGTACTCAGAATTAATAATAGTAACATTGAGACCCAAAAATGAATATATTTAGTCAAGATTTTTTTTGGCACACTAAAAGTATTTTTTGCAGAACATAATGTACTTGTTGAAATCGCATAGAGAATCACTCATCGAAGCCATCAGACGTCACCAGCGGGCTTGTAAAAATAAATTGTCCGTTATGATAGGTTTGCAAGCCCTGAGAGAGAATTCAACAAGTAGGCAGTTATTTTATGGCGATAGCATGTTATTTGTATGGCGTTCCCATCAGTAAGTTCTTACTTATCGAGTCAACAGTAAACTGTGAAATTTTCAACCGCTTGTTATCTCCTGACAAGCATTGACTTTGATCCAATCGCTTCAACTGTGATACAGTTATTTGTAGTAAATATATCCGTATATTTTGTACGTATATAAAATATACAAGCAATTTTTTAATTATAGTACTAATGTCCGTATGATGGAGATATGTTCATTAAATGGGTTATAAAGTAGGCTATATTGATCACAATAGTACATGTGATAAGATACTAAGAGACAAACAAATTCAATTTATATTTAATAAGAAACAGCTAAATCATGATTAAAATCTCATACCTACAATATGTAGATTAGATTATCTAAGATATGATTTATCTGGGTAAAAAATTACATTCAAATTCGTCCAGCCATTCCAACGTGATCGAAAAACAAACATCCAAACTTTACCAATATTTCTTGATATTCATAGTTACATAATACAAAATTTTGAATCGAATAGTCGATTGATGTTAAAATACAATTAAACTTTAACCAGTCCCAATATATTTGAGGCAACAAATTGCGTAGTAATCGACTTGTTGTTATAATTGAGTAATTACATAGCAAATATTATGTATTATATATAATATATTATATGTGTTTCGATTTGAAGGGATATGCCAATAAGATAATGCCAATAATAATAACATTCTGAGGCATAACACCTTAGTCCTCAGGAATAGTAACGTATAAAGGATATCGTGAGTAGCACAGTACACTGTTATATCCATGGTATAACAGTAGTTCATGTCTATAGGCGCCGCATACCACTCTTCATCAAGTTTTTTTTAATTGATGATAATGGAACGGTAATTCCGCCTGCGCTAACGGTATACGCTGGCAGGGCACCAGTGAGGGATGATAGGTGAGAATGAAATGACAGGTCAGTTGGCCTATCATGATGAATACACCTGGAAATCAGTACAATGGTTTCCAGGGGTAATCGCCTGATAATGTATATTGCTAGTATTGGAACTGGAACTGGTAACTTGTTAGCGTGCATTACTAACAATCCTTCCCCCCCACCCCTCCATCAATAAGTTGTCCCTCAGCTTGTTTGTCAGTCCGAGTTGCATAAAAAAATTATCTATACTTATAATAAATCTGTAGAGAGGTCAAAGAATTGAACAGAAGTACATGTTTCCAAAATAACTATCAGGGGATGATTAGTGATCAATACTGATGCCAAAAATGCAATCAGTAAAATTTTTGTCTGTCTGTCTGTATGTTCGTTATAGAAACAAAAACTACTCGACGGATTTTAACGAAACTTGGTACAATTATTCTTCGTGCTTCTGGGCAGGTTATAGTATACTTCGTATCACGTTACAATCAATAGGAGCAGAGCAGTGAAGGGAAATGTGTCTGTTACATCAAAACCACTGAACCGGGAGGAAGGACATAGGCTACTTATTTTACGAAAAACGACGGAAACGCGGACGAAGTCGCAGGCAACAGCTAGTATATAATATTTAAATATATTAATTAGTGACTTTATGGTAATGTATAATAAGTATTGTAAATTATGATAAATTAGAGAAATAGATTTCTCAAAATGAAATCATATAAAAAACAAGACAACATTTTAATCTGACGAAAACCACAATAAAAATATGATATAAAATATTAATAAAAAAAAATTATCAAAAATACATAAAATTGCCTATAATAAAAGTCTGCTGGTCAAGCTGCCGGCAATAAAAATGTATTTATTGTTTACTAGTTACCTGCCCCAGCTTCGCGTGGTATATTATTTTGATCGTACCTCTTAAAGTTCAGTTAGCGTACACCGTTTATTGAAACTGACAATTTATTTCCTAACATTTAATGTATCTATTTATCATCATCATCATCTTATCAGCCTTTAACTATCCACTGCTGAACATAAGCCTCCCCTTACGGAGTTTTGCCAGTAGTTGCCACGCTTGGCAGCAAAATTGGCAACCAAAGTTAGGCTTTAGAGATGTTCTAACCGGGACGCTGCTACCCATCCCTCGTGCTCCTTAGTTAGCTCTTACGACACCCATGGGAAAGGAAGGGTCGGTCTATTCTATGCAGAGACCACATGGTAATATATACCTGTGTATACAAATGTTTAATTAAAATACTGTTATTATTATTATTTATATTTACTGTTATAATGGAAAAGCTGTTGGTCTTTCAAATGTACAAATAAACAAATACATAAAACAAACCTTCTATAAAAAACAAAAATAAATGATAAACATGAAACCCGAAAATTTAAATATGAAAAAACGAAAAATTGAAAAGTGAAATATGTTGTACGATTTAAAAGAAGTAAGCGGAGAAACAGACTTTTTTAATACTATGTAATGATTTTACGTTCTTCATAGTTTTGTTATAACTGCACTTCGGTAGTGCACCCCGAGGTCGCTGTCGAAGGCTTGCAATTTTCTTAAAATTTCATAATTTTATCTCGCTTTATGGATTGTAACGGAGGTAAGTAATAGGTCGCTTAAGGGCACTTCAAACTGCCTGTTATGCTTTGAACTTGTAAATTGTAAATAATGTAATTATATAAATTTAACGTCTTCGCTTTATCTGTTTAAAGAAACACATTTTATGTTTACTGCAAGGCGTATTCTAAAATTTGTTATTTCGCTCACTATAATTTAATTATTAAACATTAACACACCTAGAAAGTGTAAATAGCGGATCTAACACTATATGGCCGAGGGGAAAGGGATTGTTAGTAATGAGGTCTAATAGCCCCATTGCTAGCAATATACCCTCTCAGATCGACCTCCGCGCGGTACCGCCTGGAAACCATCATGGTTAATTCTTGTCGAATTCATCATGGTGGGCCAATTGACCTGCATTCATTCCCAACTATCATCCTCCATTGGTGCCCCGCCAGTGAATATCGATAGCGCGGGCGGGGTTACCATTCCATTTTTAGCAATTAAAAAAAAAAAAAACACCATACGGCCTTATCTACAATACCAGTCGATTGTAAACTGGAATAACAGAAAATATAATTGACAATGTTACAGAAAATTAAAAATGATGAATTTTCTGTGTATAAAATGAAAATTTAACATTGAAAACATAGGTCGAAGAGGAGGGAGAGGTAGGAGAAAAAACTGTGAGCCTTCCATAGTAATTTGACAGTTGAACACGCTGTATTAGGTAGGACATAAGTTACAACATAATCTGAAAAAAAAAATAGTATGTTACAAAGTACACCGGTGAACAACGAGATATTATAAAATTTTCAGCTTCTCAAAGGTCGACTTTAAAAGTTCTCTATTAATTTATTTTAATTTATTTATTTCAATAAAGGTTACAATATAATAAAAAGATATTTCATGGATGCTTTATATTGAAATAAATACAATAAAGATTACAATACAAAAAAATACCTGGTAGACGTATTACATACATTGAAATTATTTTAATTTAGAACGCGAATTGTACATGGAAAACAAGTTACCGAAATTATATACCTGTAAATGGTCACATTAAACGCGATTTTTGAGATGCTTCCTCCTGTAAACATTTAGGTCAAGATATGAACTCCCTGTCAATGTTTCTTACGAGACTGTAGCATGGAGTTTTTCAAAATAGGGTAAAGAAGTTTTTGCAGAGTGTGCAACTCCCGCACAATTCTCCTGATATTGCCTGTTTGGTAAAAAAAAATGATGATATTCTGAATCCCTAACAAATTTGTGAACAACACCTAGCTGTATATAAAGCTAAATGGGCGCATAACTGTTGTTTTATTTCTCTCCTTAATAGCTGTTAACATCTTAACTACAGTCTCTTTATATTCGGCGTAGATCGCTCGCTTTTAATTAACGGGTTCATTAGTTATTCTGCCTTCAGCATAAATGAATTCCGTGTTGCGTAAATTCCTTTGTCTTCATTCTTTTAATATACCAGATGCTCACTGATTTTATCAGGTTGATTGGCTTCAAAAGAAAAAAAAAAACGTGCCGGCATACATTATTTTAATGGTTTACTTACATTATTCCGTTTGTAAGACGAAGGGGTATTGTGATGACTCATTACCGTGAGACTTCCCCTATAAGAAGAGGACATCAGACTACTCTTAGTATCATAACCTGGTTCGGTTAGAAAATTCTTTTCAATTTTTCGTCTCTACCACTGTAGTATTGTGTATTGTGCACCCTGATATTCAAATATTTTTTTTCCTACAAACCTTGTCCTCACAATTACAAATACAACAAAAAAGGAATAGCCAGAAAGGTGCAGCCGTTCTGAAGTGATACACTTCCATACATTCGGCAATTGATCTGGTGATAAAATAAAAAAAATATATGCTCTACTGCTCATTTCCTATAATTCAATGAAGGACATTCTGTCTGCGGAAATTGTACAAAGGTCATCTACAACCACTGTTCTACCCGTATTTCTATGGAGAACCAGCCGTATTTGTATAGCTGTGTTTGATGGGCGAGATGTGGTAGAAAAATTACAGCTCACGGATGCAAAAGACCTAAGGAATGGCAACGTATGAAAGTTACAATACTATATCGTGCTTTTAATGTCTATAGGCGGCAGCTTTTCTGTCTTTCGAAGTACATTTTTGAATTGTTATATTGCTAGCAATGAGACTGGTAGTTCGCATTATTAACAATCCTTTTCCCCTCGTCAAAATCGTTTAAATCGTCAAAATCGTCTAAATACAATAAAAAATATCCTTCACCTACGCAGATTAGAAGAAATCGGTTTTTTTATTTTTTTTTTTTAATTCAATAAAAATTTCGTAATAAAAATATTAACTAAGTCGTATTATACGTATTTTAACACATATTATCAAAATGTTAGGTCCGAATCATCCGTGCCTATTATAATGGAGAAAAATAACTGTAGGCCCGACATCATTAGTTGAACCTGTCGCCCTTCGACCCTTCCCGCCCTTGGGAGACGCGGACGTGATAACGTCCCTCACCCGTGTGGAATACGTCCGTGTTTACTCTACTGAGCAGACAGTAAACCAGCGTTTTGTCATTTTACACCACGATATTTAAGAAACATTCTGTAGGTAATTTTGTTAAGGTAGTTAAGCATTATTATTTTTTATTTACTCACCACCGCTATCTATGCTTTTACCACCGCCGGCAGTGCAAGGCGAGACGATGTAACGTAAAGAGCTGTACGCTTCCCGAAGAATACTTCCGCATGAAGTCGAAATAATTATCGGAAACGACAAACATAGTAAATTAAAAAAAAAGTCCCATTGTGCATGTTTATAGACAGTTAAACTTCGATTCATACTTGTACTTTCTGAGCCTTCGTGTAAAACTAAGGCAGCTTCTATAATCTAAGAAAATTGGTAGCTCCTAATAATATTTTAATTCTAGTAATCATTTTGATCCCATACCAGCCTAACAAGATGTTAGATATATTTTTCAATCAACAATACTCGAAAACCTGCTGTTTTAATTAATTAGATTTAATGTACATATTTTAGTTGGTTTATTTAATTTAACGTCAACTAAAAGAAAGTTGCTCTTAGTTGTCCTTCTTTTTTGAGTGTATTGTTGGTATTATAGAGAGACAGTCTCACACTAATAGTAATAATAATTTTACGTAAGCTGTGAATTCGTTTTAAATGTGATCTTAGAAATACCATAGCTCTACAATAAAATCTTAGCATCTTAGAAATTTCGATTTTTTCCCTTAAATTTTTTGAATTAGCTATTACTTTTAATTGCTTCGGAGAACAAGTAAAGTAATTATCAAATAACAACTTATTCGATAGCCAATAGAGGGCCTTATGTACAATGAACACAGAAATTGCAACTATTAGATTTTTATTTTTGTTAAAATTTATTAAAATATGCATATCCACTTAAAAATCTGTTATTATGGACAGGTTTTTCAAACATACTATTTCTTCTTTATAAATAAGCTTTAAGATTAATAATAATTAATTAAATTCAGCATCGGACATAATTGCACGTGCATTATTTGTATCAATTATGATTTATATTGTTTAATATTATATTGTTTTTTTTTTAATGGATGATAATAGAATGGTAACCCCACCCGCGCTATCGGTATACACCGGCGGGGCACCAGTGAAAGATAATAGGTTACTCACCTAACAGGTCAGTTAGCACATCGTGACGAATTCAACAAGAATTGTTCACGATGGTTTCTAGGGGGAACCACGTGGAGGTCGACCTAATAAGGCATATTGCTAGCAATGGAGCTGTCAAACTCCATTGCTAACAATCCCTTTCCCCCTAATATTTTATTGTTAAATTAACTTACCTCATAACAAAACGCTCGTTTCGTGGCTATGACATTGGGCATCGATTAACTATTGGGGCTGACGTGTCGTGGATAGTGCAATTGGACCTCACATCTCTGTGAGAGCTTCGATATACCTTTGATGATCTACTAACTTTATATAGTCATAAAATCAATATAACCAATACACAGAAGCATCTTAATTTTATAAGATTAATGCTACCATTAAAAAGTGTATCTAAATTCTATATTTTACTAGCTGGCAGTCCCAGTTTTACACGAGTGTAATAATGGAGAAAATGAGATCAAATAATCCTTCTCGTTGGCTCACTTACTTTTTTATATGGAGATTTTTAACCCAAATTTTCGATTATCCGAACCATTTTTTAAATATTTTCTTTTATACAAATCTTGCCTTGATAATTATAATTACAGCAAAAAACGAATAGTCAAATAGGCGCAGCCGTTCTAAAGTGACACCCTTACATACATTCGGCAAATGAATTTTATTTATAAAGATAAGTAATTACTGCTTAATATTACAGAGAGAAAATCTATCTACCTTTAATATATTTTTTTATATATGTTTTAGATTATTTGTTTCCAATATCACAATAAATTCAACGGAAATTATATTCTTATATTTGATTTCAACAAAACAATAAAATTATTATATCCTCCAAATGGACATTGTACGTCTAAAAGCAATAACAACAAATCACTAAGGTGGGCTATTTTATACCGGACCTCCCAATGACAGTTATAGAACAAACATCTCGAAGCTTCTAAGAAATGAAGATGCATTTTATGAATTCACTCCCCTTGTGCGCCCCCGCAAAACATCCGAAGCGAAATGCTGGTACAAAGTTACTTTATTTGACGCCTTCAGAACGACTCCCCTTTTTACTATTATGCGCCGTATAAATGAAAATTATGGTCCTATTATATATTCCCTTCGCGTATATTACATATTTGTTTTATGAAAAAAGAAAAATTAATATAAAATATTAATTGTGAACGTCGTGACTCAATGGTAGGTATATTAGTCCAACTTATTGACTATAAAAGTTTGCGAGTTCGATTTCACATTGGGTTTTGATGAAATGTAGATGTACAAAGTATTACGTTTACCATATACTATTAATATTTTACTTTTTTATACCACTTAAGTGGCAATACACTTACGGCCCACTTGGTACTAAACTTTTTTTTTATTATCAATAAAAAAACAAAAGTACAGAAATTGTGTTACATTAGCATTCAGAAACCACGTAGGTTTATATTAATACTAAATACATTCAAATTTTCAAAGGTTACCATAGTACACGAACGCTTGCAATACCAGGAGCATTACGTGCGCTTTGTCAACCCTGAAGGAACCTCTTTATCCCTTTTTTGAAGAATCCCATACTGTAGTCTCTTTTAAAATAAAATACGAAAATTTGTAACAATATATTGATTGATAACTCTTTCATGCAAAAACTACTTATCGAATTTAAATGAAATTTAGTACTTGTCTAGATTATATAAATTTCTGGAAATAGGATACTTTAACTATTGAATCACGTGGGTGAAGCTGTGAGATACGGCTAGTCAATAATATTCCATAAACGCCTCTGATTACTCGATCAAGAATTACAATCGTGAGCATAATTATATATATTTATATATGAATTAATGAAAATTACCAATATAGCACAACAATTTTGCAAGCAACCCATAGACTTTTATTCTCGTGAAAATATATGTAGAAAAGATAAGGGTACTCAGAAGAGAAATCGAAAAAATAAACAATATTAAGATATCCTATTAAATATGCTTTGTAACAACTTTGCAGTTACAACTTAAGTAACCAATGACTAAAAAATAAGGTCGGGTCTGTAATAATAATTTACAAGATGCTTTTGCTTAAAAGCAAACGCAGTTTGATAGTTGTTTCAACTAAGATGAAAATAGAGCTGACAAATGTAATTTAATTTTATATTTTCAACAATCTAATTCGTCTAATTATCTTCTCAAATCTTATCTATTTTATTCTTAAGAAGGCAAGAATACAGTAGGTAGATACTAATAGAGAAATGAGCGTCAAATACCTTAGTCCTTACATATACGTCATGTTTCAACCACGTTTCATGCATATATGTCGGTTCCGGCAACTTGACGTCTCTCTCAAATAGTAATCCGTTTACCTGATTACATAATTCATCCATTATATCAGTAATAAAGTATTCAACACTAGCGATCTGCCCTGACTTTTCTTGGGTAGATAGATAGATAAATCAATATTTTATATTAGGTTTAATAGACAAAATTTTTGATATCTTAAGTAACACTATTATGCTTTTCATAGAGATCTTAAATTAATTTTAAATAATATGTAACCACTTGCTGATAATGTAGCTCTTTATATTATATACGTAAAAGAATTTTTACAATAGGATAAGTAGTTTTTGAATTTATTCATTACAAATAAACGCCAAAAAATAAAATCTTTCCTTTTTATAATATTAGTATATATAATTAAATATGTTTTAGCATCGAAATAATAATCGTGCAGTCTCGCCATAGAATAGGTCACCTCCTCCTTTCCCGTGGGTGTCATAAGAGGCGATTAAGGAATGGCGAGGAATAGGCAACAGCGTCTCACTTAAAACATCTCCAAGACCTAACTGCGGTTGCCAATCCGTCTGCCAAGCATGGCAACAATAATTGTGGCAACAATTAAAGGCCGATGTGATGATGATGATCGATATATTAAGAGACACAAAGTAAGTGCAGAAAACAAAGTATAGATAAAATAATGCTTGTTCTGTTATTCATTGTGCCAAATGCAAATGGTTTAAAAATTTACAACCACAAGGACGCTCTATAAAATAAATCTCGGTGCACCGTAACTAAGATAGCTCGCTAACTCTTAAGGTACACTTAGATATTCGTAGAGAACTCATCGGAATGGGAGTAAATTTCCACTAGCGAAACTGCACCCAATCGTAACCACTGCATTACCTAACTTTAGACGTATATTCCAACCAATCGTAAAGTACTTACGGAAGTGTAACTTAGATTAATGTAAATGTAACATGTCTATTGCAGTTTGTAGTACCGTGCACTAGTTTAGTTTGCATAAAAAAATTTATAATGTAATCTTATTTTTTTTTCAACACAGGGGGCAAATGAGTATGCGACTCATTTGATGATAAGTGGCAGGTGTGCTGCCAGCCTTTTTACTGTTTTATTTTTTTATGATATAATTAAAGTTTTTAGATTTTTTTTTAGATTTATGAATATATTTTGTCGTGTGGTTCTGCCATATATATTTGACCGTGTGGTTCCGGCATAGACCACACCTTCCATTCCCATAGGTGTCGTAAAAAGCAATTAAGGAGGGCGAGGGATGAACGCCTGCCAAACGTGGCAACTACTGGAAAAACTCCTTAAGGGGGAGGCTCATGTTCAGTGGACAATTAAAAGATCATATGGTGATGATGATGATGTTATAGTATTTTAACTTTTATGACAATTTTTATTGCAAGGAATAATTGCAGCATTATTTTGTAATAACAAAAAAAAAAAAAACAACTTCAATCGATATAATTGGACTAATATAAATAAAACCTTATGACACCCTATTGATTGTAAAAATTAGACTCTGAACGGATATGAAACTTTATATTCATAGACCATTCATAGATCATACACCATAACCGCAATTTTATTCCTAATTACGCGGGCAAAGAAACAAGTCAGAAAT
The DNA here is from genome assembly GCF_026898425.1 of Galleria mellonella. Classification (NCBI taxonomy): domain Eukaryota; kingdom Metazoa; phylum Arthropoda; class Insecta; order Lepidoptera; family Pyralidae; genus Galleria; species Galleria mellonella. Next base: position 1,398,621 of record NW_026441985.1, on the reverse strand, counting down.
AGTATGAATATAAATAAAACGTTAAATACAAAAGTGGATTATATAACATTGATTCAAACATTAGTTCAGTCTTATACACCATTATTAATAGCTACATCGAAACATAGTGGATTCTGGTCACACACGCATCCCATGGGACTAGAACTAGGGGAAGGGTCCGTATATTGGTTAAGAAATATCTTGTACTGTCATCCCTTTCATGTATGGGCATTACCTGACCATCAATTTATAACGCGTGCATCTATATTCTTGACGGATATTGCAATAGAATTGTAATAACAATTTGCCCAGTCTATCAAAGAAAATCACAAAAATCTCTTTTTAGAAAGTGTTTTATCAAATGTATAAATTAATTAAATAAATAAATAGATAGATACTCTTAATTGTTTCCTCCATAGGATTACAATCGTAAACTTATTATAAATAAAAACAATTACAAGAAAAAATTACACTAAGAAAACAATGGGCGGCCTTATCGCTAAGAGCAATCTCTTTCAGGCAACCTTTGGATGAAGAAGAGAAACTGTAAACAATTTGACTGGAGGGACGAATCTCTGTTAGTTTTTTAAATACATATATGTTTATATATGGGTTATGCATACGTACAATAATGTAAATATATAAATGTATATTTAAAATTACTAATATATACATAAATAAACCCATATATACATATAAATATACAAATACATAAATACATATACATAGAAATTCATACATATATACAAATACACAAATATATATACATACATATGTAATTACAAAAATAAAAATAAAAGAATTTAAGTATGCTAGTCAGACACATGGAGGGTATCGTGGGCGAAACAGTATACTCTGTTATGTCTATAGTACTGCTTATGTCTATAGGCGACGGTTACCACTTTTCTATGTGAGACTGTCATAAGGAACGGTCCTGAGGCATCTGCATTCACTGACTTTCTGCAATGCATTTGAGGTTGTCACTCCATCTATTATAGAAGAGGGTCGTTCTACACTGCGTTTGCCCATACGGGGTCGTCACTCAAGAACCTTTCTTTTACTTGCTTTACTTTTTTATATAAAAAAGTAGTATTTATATGAAAGAGCAACAAACATCCATCCATATATCCATTCTTATAAACTTTCACATTTATAATATTAAAAGGATACGCGTTACAGGTGAAATAAACAATCTTAAAGCGAATTCAAAAGTCACAACAAACAAAAAGTCTATAAGCAATTAATCGAACTACGGTAGCTCATAACTAAACTTCACTGTATTGATTCAACCCGCCCCAAATAAATCGTACACTCGGGGCGTAAAGAAATCAGTTCGCTCTTTAATATTTACCGATTGTTTTCATCCCGTTTAAATTATTGCCTCGACGTTCGAACACGGCCAGTTTAAACAGAACCGCAATGTTACCATTAAAATCGGTAAATATAAACTTTTTGTTCGAATGCTAAAGAAACGATGCGTATCATCTTTAATTGGTCGTTTACTATATTAGGAGCTGTTAACATTCTTTCATACCGGTTCATTAAGAAATGTTCTGAGTTTTATAAATGTAATCGTAAGGGCAGCGAGTACGTCAAATATAGATTCGATGCACAAGCAATATGAGATCTTGTGTGGTTGTGATTAAATTGATTTTCATAAAATATAGAAAATGCCAGCTCTAAAAGTTAATTACTTTACGATGGTATTGTTTGGATTGGAGTTAATCGGGATGAAATTAAAAATACAGTACATACAACAAAATATAGAATGTATAAAAAGTATTAATTCAAATTGTTATTTAGGTAACCAGTTCACAAATTAAAACACAGAGTCACCAAGCTCTGATGATAACCATTGCCTATACATATAAATATCACAATGGACACCATAGAATATACTGTGACACCCTTGGTACGTTAAATGCGTTGTCATTGCTGAGGACTAAGGTAATGCTTTCGTAAGATCATGGCTAAATAACACCTTTCAAACTGAAACATAAACACACATATCAATAGATTTATTGTACACACAGTATTTTGAATGATATGAAAGATAAACAAGCTGCAGTGGCAATGAGCTGGTCACGTAGTTCGAAGAGCCGACAACCTATGAGAAAGAAAGGTTCTCGAATGGTAGCCTCGTACGGGTAATCGCAGTGAGGGGCGACCCCCCTTTAGATGGAGTAACGACTTCAAATGCATTGCAGAAAGTCACTGGATGCAGGTGACTCAGGACTGTTCCTTATGTCAGTTTATGAGGGAGGCCTATGTCCAGCAGTCGACGGATAATGGCTAGAATAATGATGATAATGATTTGGAATGGCACGTAGGTTTCTCTTTATTCTGGGCAATCAATGTGTCTCAGTGATGCGGACAAAGCTGCGGGTGAAGATTAGTATTTGATAAAGTAATTAAAACATGTATAAGTGCAACAAAGCGATCATTAATCTCCCCTCCTTTGCCAGATGTTGAATAAAAATATTTATACAATAACCCGGTTAATTACCAACCACAAACATTCAACGTTAACTTAGAAATTGTAAATCCGTTATCAGTTAGCATCTTTATAACTTAATCCCAACAAAGTTATTTCTACTGTTTGCGTTCAAAGTTTCAAAATATTCCGGAGATTTGCCACGTTTAATTTAATGTTGGATTTCATTGAACTAAGGTATTTCGTTTTATGATTATTACTATGAGCTTTGGAAATGGAGAAGGTTGGCAATGGCAATTCACCCGTATTTTGAGTATATGTATGTTATGCGATATTTTCACCAATTCTGAACCGATTTAAATTATTCTTTTTAAAATCGATCGAATTTACTCCCAAATTGAACCCATATTTTGTAATAATCGAAGCTGCTCTTTTCTTAGCGAAGCTAAATTCTCTTTGTTGCACAGCAAAATCTATGTACTTCTATTTGATTCTCAATTCTACGTTCTAAATTTACATATTTTAAGTCTTAATTGTTTTGACAAGTTATATTTAAAATATTTGAATTTAGAATTTAGTTCCATTGGAACAACTTGTCGTTTATTGATAAGTTGTATTCGTTTTAAAATAAGAACAGTGAGGTTATGAGTAAATATTATCTCACAATATATTCTTTTTTTAAATTGAATAAGTTAGTTGCCCCAACAAGAAAAAAATGTATTTTCTTTTTTAATTTAACAACTCTTAAATTAAAAAAGGAAATATATTCTTAAAAACTAAGCCGCTTGCACAGTGCTTTAATACAAAGAAATCTATTAGCCTTATTCCACAAATTCTTCTATTCTCGTATTTGAATTACTACTATTACTACATTTATTCTACTGCCATTCTTCTTATTTATTTTACATTCGTTACCATATAACAGCGTATATATACATATATGGCGTAGTGACAACTACGAAATTGTAAATTGCGCGTATTGGCTTAAATTATGGTTGTCAGACAACGCCATTCATTCTAGCACACAAGTTCATAACTCGACCGCTCCTACTTCATTAAGTATATTAACACAACACAATCCAAAATTTTATACTGTGCACACGCGTAATTAATCACCCAGCGTACAGAACACGACGGCGCATACTAGTGACACGGACTAAGTTCATAATTGTATTCCGAGTTTGGGAGCTAGTTGATTGATTACCCCTGTACTGTCGCCCCGACAGTGTCCCACGGTTGAACTCGTTACGCAAATTAGGTCACTACACCTGTAGATTGTTATATTGTTGTTATTTACACTTGTACGAGTGTATAAACATGTATTGCATATGTTGTTCTAATTTCGAATGATTTAAATTCGGTGTACTGCATTGCAAAACTGTTTATTGTTCTAATTTCAAATTATGAGAATTCTATATACTTTTTTAAAAATAAATACGAGTCCTATTCAATAACAAAAAATTAATGAATAAATAAAATGAATTAGAACTCTTTATTGTTCTCTTTTAAGAATAATACAAAAATCATATTTTAATCACACAAAAAAAAAGTTAATTACAAAAAATTAATTATCATTGTAAAATTGAAGTATCATAAATGTATGGCCTAGGTTACCCTATCACTATTGTACCAACATACTTTATCCATGCATATACTATATCCACCCTGCACTCCGCAAATTTAAAATGTGTGTAAATAACGTGAAAGTTAATTTAATTTATAATATTATTTTGAAGTATGTGTTAGTATTGTCTGGTTAAGTTTCGGTTATTTTAAAAATAACTGGTAAAAAACGACCGGCTGTTAAAATCAAACGCTGTGACATCGGATGTGAACCAATCTACACAAGCACAAACTGTGACAAAGAAAAAATAATTTTATTTGTAGTGCGGACGTACTTCAAGTTACATTTTTTAGTTTCTTTTTTTCACTATTTATGTAGGTAGTAGGATTATTATTGAGGTTCAACCGATAAATCCAATTTCAAAGGATTAACTCATAATAGATTAATATTAATAGAAAACATCTGTACTCTTATAAGGTTTTATAATAAATACCTGAACAGTTTTGCCGTTTTAGGCATTTTTAAAGGTTAGTTTTAAACTAGTATTGGCAACAATATTTCCGAATAGATACGATACTGAAACCTTCAAGAGCTTTTATATTAGCCGTTAACTGTCCACTGCTGAATATATGTAGGTAGAGGATACAATCCCTGGATCCCAAATAACAAAAGCAACGAGCCGTTACATATGCAGCTATAATAATTATATATAATTTTATTATACAAATTAAAACAAATAATTAACACCTGAATTCTCAGGAATGGCAACGCTTGGGGGGTATCATAGGTGAAACAGTATACTCTGTTATGTCCATGGTACTGCTCGTGTTTATAGGCGACAGTTCCATCAGGTGGGCTGTCAGGTTGTTTGTCATTGTAAGTTACATAAAAAAATTAAAAATAATTTTTTAATGACCACAGATGCAAAAACTAAAATTATGTCATCAATTGATAAGAATTCCGGGATTGTATTCTCTAAATATAGGCCTCCCCCATAGAGTGCCATTAGGGAAAGTTCTGAGCCACCTGCATCCATTGACTCTCTGCAATGTATTTGAGGTCGTCACATGCAAATACCATAATAAATTTTGTAGTAAATTTTGTAGACCTATAAAAGGTAAATAAATTTCACCGTACATTGTTTTGCTATATCTCAAACGAACTAGGCAACGTTTTTGATGAAAGCTTCCTGACGGCTTCATTTTTTTCTTCATCATCACCTTCAACAGTCATCGTCATGTTTCATCTAAGTTACACAAAACTTTCACATTATAGACCTAAACCTACCTCGAGAATAGATCTGTTAATTAATGAAAACCGCATGAAATTCCTTTCAGTATTTTTTGAGATCGTCGCGAACATATAGACAGATAGACGCAGCGCTGGATTTTTTAAAATGTAGTCATAAAATAGACATTAAGAATGAAAAAAAAAAGATTCTTATGTTAAAAATATGGTTGCGCCAATGGAATGGTATTACTGGTATTATTATTAAACTAGTTACGGAAACATTCCGTATCTTTTGTGGAACTAAACTGAAACGGTTATTTCGTATGTGAACGAAATTCCGCGCGTACTATTGCAATCTAGATGCACGACGAGACGGGTGTTTCGTTTTTGAATTAAACTAACTTTTCAGTTATTTTCCTTTTCACACACACACGCATTTGGAATAAAAGTTTTTCTTTACAATTTTGCGGTTGTCCATTCCTTTATTAGTTTTGTTTTAATTAGATTTCTCTTCTACAGTTTTGTTTATTTATTTCGGGCAATTAAATATTGTAACGATTAGCTTATAATATTAAATCTTTTATTTATAATTGACCAATAAAATGTGGCATTAAAGGCGGACTTAATACTATAGATATTCTCTATCAGTAAAATTTTATGATGGGCAGAGATATATTCACTTACTGGATTTTTTTTTTTTATGAAAATAAAAGTTATTTAATATGTAAATAATTTTTCTACGCTATCTGCATATATCATTACTAGCTGTATACCGCTGCTTTACCCACGTGAATCAATATATAAAGTATCCTATGTGCTAATTTAGTATAAAATTTCATTCAAACCGGTTTAGTAGTATTTGCGTGAAAGAAAAACAAAAAATTATTCATGGCCAATGGGCTACAAATGGCAATGTTTGGCATTTGTTATTTTTTTTTATACAAAATAAGCTGACGGCCCACCTGATGGAAAGTGGAAACCGTCGCCTATAGACATGACCATAACAGCAGTACCATACAGACTCAGGTGTTATTATTCCTCACGCCATTATAGGTGACGATAAAAGTCAGTTAGCCCATCGTGACCAATTCCACTAGAATTAACTACGATGGCTTCCAGAGGGAACCGCGTGGAGGTTGACCTGTTAGAGTGTATTGCTAGCAATGGGTCAGTTAGACCCCATTATTAACAATGCCTCAACCCCTCGGCAACCGCAGTTAGGTTTTGGTGATGTTTTAGGACGCTTCTAGGTCCTCTTCTCTCGACCATTGAGTTCGTTTAGTCCCCTTACGACATCCACAGGAAATAAAGTGGCAGCCTATTCTATGTCGGGACCATACGACATATCATCAGTTGAATATCAAACAAAATTTTTATTTTTAAAGTTAGAGACAGAGAATACTCCTTTAGAGTCGACCTCTCTTTATGTAACTTTAATACATTTCAATGGTTAGATGATGCAAACATACAAACTTGACTCAAATATTTTATAGTAATTGTTTTGGTACAAAGGAACGAGTAGTATATTATTTATGAAAGAACATGCATATGTACGGTTGTATTTGTTTGAGAAGCCCAAGTTTTAGGTAAGAACTTTCTTTTCTTGCTATAATAAGCGTGCGTATACTGATATAATCTTGCCTATGATCTATAGTCAAGATTGTTTACAGAACTATTACGTTATGTATGAATGAATGAATGAATGAATGAATGAATGCTTTATTTTCTCTTCACAAAAGGTAGAATAAAGTAACAACTTGAGGTAACAATTTGATATGTGATTTGGTATATGATTTGATAAAACAACTATGCTTGTATCTATGTTCTTTGTTCGTTCTCATATTATATCTATTCACAATACTTTAATTTTGATTTTTTATAACAATATATGTCAAAAACAAAGTAGAAATTCTAGCTAAATTTTTTATTAATAAATATTGTCCAATAGTTAGTTTAATATACTGGTAAAATTTTATCAAAATCAATACAGCCGTATACGTTAAACACACAAACGCTGTATGCGTAAAGGTATGCATGTAAAAGTGTATTATTTAGGTATATTGGGATATTACGACTAGAATACTAATTAATGCATCTGTAAAACAGGTGGTCTATCTACCATAAAAAAAAATCCGAATTTTCTGGATTAATTTCATGTTTTTATTCTTACCAAAATCGACCCAGTAAATGATATAATTATAAAAAATATTTTAATAATTTTAAATTATTAAAAATATTTTAATAATTTTAAATGCCATGTATTATGTTATTTTAACATCAAATTTCTGTTTCGTTCGTGGCCGAAATTTCGGAAAATATTTCATGGTAGGTCCTCAGATTTCATTCAAATCTGTTCGGTATTGAGTAACAAATATCCAAACATTTTTATAAACTTTTCCATTCATAATATTATTAAGAGAAATTACATCACTGCAAATTAGGCCAAAGTTTCTTCTCAAATATTCAGCAGGTGTTCATTTACAAAGATGAAGTTACGCAGTCGAGAGCCGATGAGTTACACTCTCTTTTTACTTGCCGAAAAACAAAAACAAACTTGCCAACCCACTGTCCTAAAGCATTCCACACACGTGCGGTGACCGCCTCAACACTAACCAGTTAATTCAATAAGCCGGGATTCAGTGGATAACGCGAGTGCTGGATTTACAAACGCGGCTTAACGGCCTACGGGTAGCTCTCAGTACATGAGCCCGGTTTTAATATTTTCTTTATGCCTCTAAAGAATAATAATCTATATCTTGAGATTTAAGTTTTTTTTATAATTTAGTTAGCAAAATAATTTTTCAGTCACATCTGATGGATAGTGGTAACCACAACCTTGTAAATATTAACAATACCATGGCTATTCTAAAATATACTAATTAGCCCATGATATTCCTGAGAAATTGTTTCTTTTAGATATAAATACGATAGATATATCAATATAGATATTCCAGAATAATTTACGATGCTCATAGTATGGTTATACTTTTGTACTTAGTAAATATCTAGCTATTCTTATATGACTTTTAAACAGAATAAATATTTTCTAAAACTGTCTTCTGTAATATCAGAAGATCAGCGATCTCGTGCATATACTTCTATTACACAAAAAGATTAATGCTCCGAAAAAAAAGAAAGTTCAAGAAAACAAATTTAATATCATACCATACCACATTAGCATGTCCATTGCTGAACATAAACCATAGATAGAGACTCGAGTCTCAAAAACGAGTCAACTTATTTAAAATTTGACAATTAGCTGATAAAAATATTTATTGACATTAAATAAATGACTAAAATATCACTATTTTCATTTAAAAGTGAATAACGTAAACACAATAAAATATTAGACTTAAATATTTAAATTTAGAATCCGGAATTTTTGCAATAGCGAATGCACTAATGCTTTCAAATTTGTTCATATTAAAGAATACAAATTATTTAACACTAAGACAGAAATAAAAGCTCATTCATTTACCTCATATTAATAAATTAAATACGTATGGTTGTTAGAGAATGTCCAACAGACACCCATGTAAGATCCAACGATAAAACATTTAGTTTTAACTATAAATCCAATTGTGCCACCAATAAATTTTGAAAAGACACATTTTGCTGAGACCCAACGCTCGGTGACGTCGTAAAAATGTTTATTGCCGTTTTTTACAAGTAACAATAAACGATATGTCCATATAAATTAAAGACACATAAAAAAAACTTGTTGATTTTTTTTTTATAATTGTGCATTAAAATTTATTCCGTTTTAAAATATAGTGTGTTTATTTAAATAAAAAGAATTGATTAATTTATTTTACGTAATGAAATTTTGTAATCGCCATATGATTGATCCAGTCCTCTGATTATATAGATAGAGCTTCGAGTCTCAAAACGGGTCATCTTTTTGTCAGCTAAAAGTCAAATTAGCAGACTCGTGTTTTTTATCAGTCTTCTTATTTACGCATTAAAAATTATAAGACAATATAAATATAGAAGTTATAAATAAATCCGTTATAACTATTTATCACGCAAAATTGTATAAAAAAGTTTACCCACTTTTCTCGAAGCATTTGTATTGAGACACTATATCTATTTAATCTAAGATGATTCAGTCATTATAAATATACGTAAAATAGAACGACTGCCTAGTTCAAGCCTAGACATGTTTAGTACAGACTAAGTAAATTTTCAACAACGGTCAGAGATTGATTACTTATAAGGAAAGTTATAGAGCCTCTACTAATAGTCATCAATTCTCAAATGTCCTACGCATACTAACGGTAGCAGAAATAAAAAAATTGTAATTAACAAACCTGTGATACTGATTTTCGAAAAATGACATCCATCAACGTCTTTCCTTAACCTAATCATTTGAGATCGGCGTAATACGTTTTTTTTTATTCATATCTATTTGCAACCATTTCAGCATTCACTACCTATCAAGCCGAAATCTTTTATACAATCCATCGCAATATAACATCTAATTCAGTAAAATGTAATACAACCTACTCCCGATTGAATTTGCAAGGACAAAAAGAAGATTAAACCTGTAAGAAATAACCGAACACTTCAAATTTCGTATAATTTGATAACCGACAGTCTCCCGCCCTTATCCGGGACAATCTGCTCCCTTTAGCCAGCGACGCGATAAATTTCACGGGACCTAATAAACAGCTGTGATTTGTGCAGAGTCGATTTCGAGGCTTAAGTAAGACGCATAAGATTGATATTCCGCTACGTACGATTTGAACACAGATGGCCCGTTTTCCTTGTACCTATTTGGCTTTTAAGTATGTAACTAAGTGCGTATTTGTAAATTCGAAGATGTGAAGTTACAATGGAATGGAATAAATTAAATCTATATTGTAACAAAATCGTATAGGTCTGTATATTGAGTTTTTTTTTTTTCAAGAAAATTAGGGAGATTAAAAATATAAGAACACAATTTAACTTTTTTCATAATTTTGATTTTTTCTGACTATCTATATGTTATGGTATTTCGGGAATTTGGCTAAATTTTAAAGAAATCTTATGATTTACTAGATATTAAAGTCAGTCTTAAAAATTTGTGCATTTTTATTGAATTCGGTTAGGTTAAAGAAAGATACAGCTTGAACCTTACTTTCTATGAAATCACCTAGAAAGTAGAGGTTTCTGTTAACTGGACGTCTAGAAATACGCGCGATCAGATCAAGCGAATTCGACAACCGCCGCGTCAGTCAGCTGGCGCCAAAGGGAGACCGTATAATTTATTGTTCTTATATCAAAAGGGTTACATTAAATATATACAGTTAGTTGTAAGTTAGATTCCTGTACTAGATTATCTTAAATGTAACTTTAAAAATTGAAGTCATACATATGAAATGCTGTATGGCAAATGACAAGAATTGGCCACCAATTGGTAAAAGGCAACTAAGAAAACCATAGTTTCCTTAGTTGACTAAGTGAGTCTATTTAATCTAGTGATGAGAACTAACGGCTAATATTATAAAAAGACAATAAAAAAATAATATGAAAATGTAAACAAAATTTTGTTACTTTTTTTTTGTTGTTAATTATATACTTTAATTTTAATTCTGTAAAAAATTAAGTTAAAATTAAATATTGATAAACTAGCTTTTGCCCGCGACTTAAAAAAAATATAAAATATAAGGATAAAAAGTGGCCTATATCCTATCCCAAATATTACGTGTATATAAAATTTAATAGAAATCAGTTCCATCATTAAGGCGCTATAAGGTTACAAATAAACAAAAAAAACTTATATTAGTAATGATAAATGATTATACATACATGATTACACATAAATAATAACACAAATAAATGTTAGATTCATTAATTTTTTATTTAATTAAAAATATTGTTGTCCTTCAGTTTAATAACAACTATGTTTGCAGTTGACTTCATACTTATCACTTAGGTATATCAGTGAATACATAAAATTGATACTAAATCCAATTTACAAACAATAAAATCAACCTTGTACCAAGCCTTTCCGATAACGAGGACTATTTATTAAAGCGAAGTTCACTATTTACGATTCTGAAATTGGATTATTACTCACGCACAAGAAAATTTTATCATTACGTCTCCAATACAATAAATCTTCGGCTGAGTTACAAAGTTTCGCAGCAAACTAAACTGAACTAAGAAGATAATGCACTACGATGGTTGGGGACTATTCTTTACAACAGTCCTGCTCAAGTAAATTGGAATTTATTGTAATTAAATAAAATCTAATTCCGCTTGTGCGTTCAGTAGTCGAGTTGAAAACGATAACCGGGCCATTATTTAAGGATTAAGGAGAAGTGATATTTGAAACTCGCTTACAGATTTTATGTGATTTAATTTATCATTCAATTGAAATATTACCTATTAGAATTATAAAGAGATAAGTCTTTATTCAAATAGACTTGTTTGTAAGCTTTTAAATTGATATATTAAAAATATAGAGATAAGACTTTGTCATCGACTAATTTATTAGTTTTTCAACCCACTTCAAAAAAGGAGTTTTTAATTCGTATTTTTAATGTGTTTGTTACATCATAACTCCGTCAGTTGTAAACTGATTTAGCAATTTTTTTTTTATTTTTGTTTAAAAGGGTATATTGACAGATTGTTCCCACAGATATTTTATCAAAATAAGTTCAGTAATTTTTTTTTGTTTGTTTATTTTGTTTTGAAAAGTTCTTTATCATAATTAATAACAAATATATTAAATCCCAGTGTACGTAAACCTAGAATTTACAATCATCCATAAAACGTTTGGCGAGTAATATACACTCCTAGAGATACAAGTATCTATAATTCTACACAACATAAAAACTTACATTACGTGATGTAACCCAATAATTATAATCATAAAATAAACACAAAATGCACATATTAAATATAAGTAACTTAATGCAATGTGATAATCAATACATTTCTGAAGAGATTTAGATATACATGTTATATAACTCATACATACATAGATGTCATGTCACGTCTGCGAAGATAAGCCCATAGGAGTATGGGGATAGGTCGAAATAAAGGAACGCCAAATGCTCCGATCCAAATCTCTTTCACTCCTCTGCATTCATCAATCTATTCATACAAGCGCGCCAGATACGAGTACTTTTAACTTGGCCCTTTTTCAGTACGTTTATTTGGTCGACACACGTCCATCAAGGGCGGCCCCTACCGGCGTCTCCACTCATTCGTGCTCGATAAATCTCTTTCGTAATTCTTTACTCTCCAAAAATTGGTTATTTATGTGTAATAGGTATTGTGTAAATGATTGGCGTAATTCATTTTTCAGCATTTTTGTAATACCAATAAAATTATATGAATATTTTAATACAAATAGCGTTTTAACATCAGATTCCAAGTATAATTGTAATTTAAATACAATTTTATAAATATAAGTATCACATTACCTAAAAATGAAAATAAAAAAATATTATTCTATTACCTTGAAACAAACATTTGACCTTATGATAAATAAATTTATTAAAAGGTAAAGGGAATTGTTTTTGTACAAACCTCTTAGGACTAAAGTTTGACTGACAAGAACTAGCCTTGTGGTTAAAAAGCTTTTTCCTTCTGATGTCTCGGTGAAATTGAATAAATTGTCTTCTGTAATAAAGCTTACAGCCATTGTATCGTAAAGATCAAAGATTTATAAGAATTGTATTTAAAAATAGCATTCTTAGGCTTATTATTTGTTCCACGGGTTACTTTTAATTTTTTATCTACTTTATGATTTGACAGGCAACATATATTTTGCCCTTTATCTCAAAATATAGGTAAAAATAGTAACCGATTTTGTTTTACAGAGTAATTAGATAAAGAGATACTATTTACTCTTTTCTCTAAAAGATTACAGTAAACTTACAAACAATTACAATAAATAGTTCTACTCTGGAAAACATCATGGTATATTTTTGATGAATTAGTCACAATAGGGAAACTGAACTAGCATTTAACTGTCCACTGCATAAGTCTCCGCCTTGGAAGGGTATTGCCAGCAGTTGCCATGCTTAGCAGGCGGACTAACAACCGCAGTTAGGCTTTAGAGATTTTTTAAAAGAGACGCTGCAGCCTAATCATAGCCCTCCCTTAGTCGACTTTTACAACACCCTGGGGAAAGGAAGGGGTGATCTATTCTATGCCGGGACTACGTGACCATTGCTAGTGAATATCATTATATAATTATCATAAAAAACAGACTGAATCTTCACCTACCATCCCCATCTTATTATCTGGTATCTTACTACCATAAACCAATTTTTGTTACCAATCCATTATCATCCATTAGAATCAAATAATTAAATTAAAATTAATAGGTACCATTGTTCATAGGTTTTATTTTTCATTCACTTTTAGTATGTTTTTGAACACATAAAATTATTTGTAACCGCATTTCACCATGATCTGTCTTTAAAAGGTTTCGTATATATCGTCATAGTCATAGAATACTGACGGATCTGACGAATATTACATATAAAGATCCGTCAGTATTCTACGACTATGACGATATATAGGTACCTATATATGTATACCTATAGATAGAGGGATAGGCAACAGTGTCCCTCTGAAAATTTTATCAAAACCTAAACTGCGGTTGCTAACTCACCTGCCTAGCGTGGCAAATACTGACAAAATTCTCACAATGGTAAACTGCCTTAAAGAACGGCCCTGTTCCTTAAGACAGTCTATGGCTCCCCATAGGCCTCCGTCTATGTTCAAATGACAAATAATGACTTATGATGATGATGATGATGATGATGATAGGTAGTTACTTTAGTTACTTGTTTCGTTTAAACATTTACAGCTACCGAAAGAAAAGATTCGATATTTGCGTTGCGTATTTATAGAATCGTAAACCTTTTTACGACCCGAAGCATAATCCAGACATAAAATTATAACGGTTCCGTATCGGAGCCACCGAAAATCGTAAATCTGGGTTTTCATAACATAAATGCGGGTTACCTATCGATTGTGAGGACAAATTAATTCTTTGATGTAGCAAACACGACATGCGAAAATGAAGGCAACACACTTCTGACCAGTATTTAAATTTACGAAAGAAGACTTTGAAGAAGTATTAAAAATTTGTGATAATTTTAACTCAATAATTTCTAACGAAATACATATTGCGGGTTTCAAAAATCTATATATATAGCTGCTACAAGCTGACGGCCCACTTTCTTTTCCCGTGGGTGTTGTAAGAAGCAACTACGGGAACTTAATGGTCAAGAGATGGGCAGCAGCGTACCTCTTAAAACATCGCCAAGGCCTTGACTGCGGTTGACAACCCGCCTGCCAAGCGGAGTATCATTTTCGCTGTTAACTGCGCACTGTTGAACATATGCTGATGATGGAAGCAACAAAACTTTATATCGGTCATCATATTACGTATATTATGAATTGATGATATTATATTAACGAATGGGTTATCCTATTAGCGAGAGTTAAAAGTCAAATCACTAAAAATAAAAAAGTATAGAAACTAAAATTCGTACTAAAGTTAATTAATTAGTAAACTAACAAACAAACAAAAAGCAAAAATAAACTGATGTTCTGTTGCGTTTAATTTAAAATTAACAAATTGTGTTTATTATTACATATTTAATACAGTTATAAACTAAAAACAAAAACTTATTGTAATTAAATATTATATTAGAGTAATCAAGACATTATTTAAAAAACTCATTGAATATATTGCATATAAGTCTAAAAACTGCATTTCTACTTCATATTTTATTTTATAAATTTTAAAAAACATTTTTGCCATCTATATTCGTATTTTTAGTGACAGCTTAATAGCAATTTTACATGATTAACGTTTTAGTCCCTTAGCAGAGCAGATTTTAAATAATCAATTAGAAAATTGAAAAATGTTCAATTATTTCTTTTAAATTGACAGCTATATTCCGACGTTGTCATACTTCATTGTTAACGTTCTTACACGTAAATCTTTTATTAGTACGTTAAAACAAATATAAAGAAAAAGCTCATCAAGCCAGTTACGGCTTAAAGAGCTGAAATGACAAAATCTTTTGTCTGTCCGCATATCAGGATGCTTTGTGCAGTCTTTGTCTGTCGGTACCTAGTGACTACACGTAGTTTAATCTTTCGTGATTGTACATACTTGCAAAACGTGACTCAAAGTAACTCTAGCGCATTAAGATATTAAATGATATTATTGGTGAAGTGGGCGTGTAGTAAACTAGCATTGTCGACGTCACGCGCCCATTCATCATTTTGACGCATTTCTACGCGTTTGTGAAAGTGCATCTGCCTCGTATTATATTGTACTCAATATAATACCACGATCCAATAAACGTGTTATAGTATAAAGCTACAATTTACCGTGATTCGACACGAGCCAATTTACGGATTTCTTGTTTATAAGTGATTTCAATTTACAATTCGTCTATATTTTTTTGGGCGTATATTACACAATATATTTTGATCGTTCTTTTTACAGTTGGCATTATTTACTTTTATTTGTATTAATTTTATTACTATTAAACATATTGTTTCTTTTTTTTCAATGAAACATTTTAATTGAAATATGGCGATCATGTCTTTATGTGACAAATACTATAATTCATTGCGTGTATGTGTGTTTGTGTGTGTGTTTGTGTGTATGTGTTTGTGTGTGCGTATGTGTTTGTGTTAATTTTTGTTATTAACAACAAATAGATAATATGGTTTTTAAGATTCTATATCTAGAAAAAATATTAAAATAAAAACCCATAGAAGATCACTTCATGTCCGTTTAGAAATTTTGCTACATTTTCATCTAAAAACATGTCGTTATAAAGTTAGAAGTATTATTATCCTCATATCTTACTAATATTATAAATGTGAAAGCTTATAATGGCATTTAAATGTTTGTCACACAATCATACTTAAACGAAGTTAAACCAGCTCCACAACCTACTGGCTTACTGTGTAGAATGGATATATATATATATATATATATATATATATATATATATATATATATATATATATAGATTGTCCTAATTAACGTAAGAAGAATACATTTTATCACAATTCAAAATTTCGGGAACAGCGTTAGTTATATTCGTACGTATTATTTAAATAAACTCTCACCAGAATAAAATAATTACTTACCTATATTATAACGGAGTATCGAAAATATCATTGTGAGTAGATTCAAAAAGGAAACCAACGTGGATTTATTATAATGTCTGTTTACTTATATTGCAAAATAAATTGCTGAAGACTTGTGTGAAAATCATAAAACTGCAATGCTCGACGCACTAAAATGAAGAAGTCGAGAAATTCTTAAGCGGTGTCAAGTGATAACTTGTAAGCGGATTTGTGAAAATTAAAATTAAAATATTTAATTCCTTAAAAAAATTTTTACAATACAAAGATCGTTATAGTAACCTTCTAGTAAGTGGTATTTATAGATCCATTTATCTAATAGCTTTATCCGCGACGTCGCCCGCGTAACCGGGATCACTTGTTTGACCTAGATAAAGATATCCTTATTATGGCCTATACTCTTCTCCATTCTACATACTATGTGTATACCAAATTTTATAGTGATTGGTCAAGTCGTTAAGGTACTAAGAGGTAATAAACAAACAGCCTTAACGGCTTAGCCAATCACTTTATAATTTGCAATACAGGTATTATATGGGATGGAGAGAGATATAAGATACATTTATTCAAGTCAAATAACATATTCCGGTCTCACGGGTGAATATGCGTGTAAAAGCTAGTAAATAAATAATCTTCACTACATCTTTAAGAAGTTGGTCGGTAAAGAAGTTAGTTGATGTCGTAAAAAGCGACTAATGGAGCTTATGGTGGTGGGACAGGCAGCAGTATCCTTCTTAAAATATCACCAGAAGCCAAACTGCGGTTGCCAATCCGCCTGCCAAACGTGGCAACTATTGAAAAGCCCCTTTTATGGGGAAGCTGTGTTCAGCAGTGAACAGTTAATGACTGACACCTAGTTACCTACACAATTGCTAAACTCTATCAGGAGATATACAAATTTGCTCATTTACTCAGTGTGTGAATGACGAATAAGTCGAGATGTAAATAATTAATCTTCGCTATATCTCATCACTTGGACAACACTCCAACATAGGATAGAACAGGAGCCCTCACAAAGATATCACGTGTGTCGTGTCTCAAGTAACGACAGTCCGCTTGTGAAATGTTTATGATCTTTCGAAGGTGCTCTCGGTGACAAGCGTTATAAAGTGCTGTATGAGAAACTTTCTGTTTAGACAAAGTCACCGAGTTAGCTGCACAATTGCTGAACTATTTTAAGATTGATACATTCCATTTAGTATTTAATATGTAAACTTACTTGGCATATTTAAACTGACTGTAACACACAACTTTGTCTTAGTTAATTAGTAAAAAAGATCGAAATATTATTTTGGTCTTTAGTAACATACAACCAAATAACTTCCACGTGTATAACTATTAATCTGTGGTTTTTCCTACATCAATTAAGATAAAAAAAACTATGTGTCAATTAAATGTATCAATGATCATATCATCCAACCACGTATGTTTTTATAAAATTTTAATCAAGTCTAAGAAATTAATGGCATGACAGGTATAAAACATTTTTACAAAATTTCATATCTATGATATTATTTATATAAACATTATTATGAATAACAATTTTTTTTAATCATTACGTTGTGAGTACATTTAAATTATATACGATAAAAAATAGTTACTATAAAAAAATACAAAAGAAAATACATACAAAGTTCGTCAAAGTTGAGATTCATTCTAACTCGCCAAATACTTTTGCGTAGCGAACACTCAAAAATACCTCACACGAAGACAAACGTCTGAGTTGCTATAAATTCCCGGAGCGGGGGAAAGGCTCAAATGAATTCGCCATTCAATCTCACGCTACATTCTCTTTTAATCTCTTTAAACGACGACAAATTTACTGTTACAGATTTTCGTTTAATACCCAAAAGCTCGCCGTTTATTTTTTAATACGCAACCCGCTGACAAATTTGTTTCTTCATCTGAACTGCCCTTTTATCTGTTCATAAAGCGAAACGGCTATAAAAAGAAAGAAAATTTGTATTATTTCAAGAAATTATATGCAGTTTCCAGTGGATAGGTATGTGTTGAAATGTATGACAAAGTAAATGTATATAAATATGTTTGATATCTCAAGATATTTATTTGTTAAAAGTTTCGTAAGCACATATTATATTTTAATATAATAATTACCGGTTTACGTTACGTGTAATTAGATCGAGAGAGCTCGAATAGTTTCGAAATCAATCCGTGGTCCTTAATAATGAGCGATTGTGTCGTGAGCGCGAGCTTGACTGCGCCTCGGCCCATTACATTTAAGTTAAACTGGTAGTTATTACATTAAAATACCAACATATTATATCATTTGGAAACGTAAAGCGTTACCGTTGAGTGACAAAATAATTCATTGTCGTAATTATTTTAAACTAATAAAGAAATATTTCAAATCGCAGCTAAGTATTAAATGCAGTAGCATTTTAAAGTCAATAATAAACTAATTAAGTAATAATATATTTATATTTTAATAACCTAATTATTGTAACAGATAATTAATATTAACTTTTACTCTCAACTTCAATCTTGCCATCAGGATACGTTTACCGATTGAGATAAAAAGTATCCTATACCCTTTTCAATCCCATATAGTAGGTAAGTTTATACCAAATTTTATAGGTATTGATAAATGTTTTATCATACCAATTGTTAACTATCCACTGCTGAACATAGCCATAGGGGGTTTGCCAATAGCTGCCACGCTTGGCAGGCGGGTTGGCAACCACATTTACTATACGGGGAACACACAGCAACATGGCATTTTAAATGTTTACAGGCACGTTACATACAGGCTGTAAAGGACAGGTTGGCAAAAACTGAAATCAGATGAATATTCTGAATTAAAAACCAGTGAAAATTTTTTCCAGAAATTATCTATTTCTTTCTGTTTTTTTTTTCTTTATCATTTAAAAACATGTAATCTATGATATTATATTATATAAACAAATAATAATATTTTACAGTGAAATACTATGAAATACCAAAAAATAGCAACGTAAAATTTATATTAAAATACTACCGCGATTCGCGGAATCAGCTGTATTAACGTACGAAAACTACCTACGAAAAAGCGTCATAGTACGCAAGATGTAGTTATCACGCATCATGTGATTCGTAAAATATCAAGTATATTGCGCGGCGTCAAAACTGAAAATAGTTGATTATATGCCTGTGGTGCAATTCCAATAGGAAAATAATCTGTAATTTGATTTAGCTCATTCATCTGATTAGCTATTATCGTTTTGGCCAACCTATCCTTTCCACTCTGTATGTTACGAAATAACGTTTTCGAATTACGAATTCTGAACCGATTTTCGCAATTCTATTTTAAATCGATGGGGTTTACTCCAACACAGGAATAAATCCCATATTCATTTTGTGACGATTGAAGCTGCCACATTCTAAATTTAAATATTTTCAATCAGGGTGTCTACGAAACGTCTCGCCGATATATACCTATGTGTTCGCCATTAAATTAACTTTTTGTTTGAATTGATTTGAAGTTGTATTAAATGTATGTTACTGAAAATAAATTAATAATAATAATAATTTTGTTTTCGTTTTATATTGAGATATTTGCGTCGTCTGTCTCTATGCATGTCTGTGGAAACAGCACTACGTACACAAGAATTCACAGAACGCTGGCAAACTTACTAAAGTAACCCAACGCCACAAAAGCAGAGTTATTTAACTGCGGCCTTCCGTAAGGCGCAAGTTCATTCTCAGTTGGATAGTTGCAGATTTTGAATGGAAAATTCCTATATGCTCTACATTTCTATAGTATCTATAAATAGTATAAAACAAACTAGTTGTCTGCGCCTGTTTCTCTGTTTATTTTTTTTAAATCATGCAAAGTATTGTAATATGTGTTGTACTGTCATTTTTCATATTCAAAATATCAGCCGTTAACTGTTCACTGGTAAATATAAGCCTCCCCCATAAGGGGGCTTTTGCTAGTAATTGCCATGGTTGACAAGCGGGTTGGCAACCGCTGTTCAGGTTTTGTATTTTTTAAAAAGCTCCTGCCCTTCCTTCGACCATTAAATTCCTTTACTCACCTTTTACAATACCCATGGGAAAGGAGTGGCCCATTCTATACCGGGACCACACGGCTATTGTCATGTACCATATTTCTGAAATTTGTTCCCAGATGTTCGTTGCCTGATTTTTATACCACAAGGTGCCTTACTGTGAGGATCAGACGATTGATGTAACTGTGTGGCACTTTTTTTTCTGTAAGCTTTTTATATATTACCACCTTACATTACATAGACCGTCAGCTTGTTTGCCATCTAAGTTGCTTAAAAGTATATTACTAACTATTTCTCGTGTTTTATCCGAATAAAACAGTATATAAAATATTGAAAGTCATTCAAAACTGTTCAGCCGTTTTAGCTTGATTAAGTAATAAACATCCAAACGTCTTTACAAACTATATTTGTAATATTGGCAGGATAAATCCTAATTGAACTTTTGTATCGTCATCATCATCTCAGCCATTATTTGTCCACTGCTGAACATAGGCCTTCTCATACTACTGAGTAGGAAAACCGCCCCTAGATGGAGTGTCAATTATATTGCAGGAAGGATCAGTGGATGCAGGTGGTCAAGGACCGTTCTTTATGGCAGTCATGCCATAGTATATCAGTGCTACTGATATACTATGGCATGTCTATGACTATGTATGGCTATGACAGTCCTACAGGTTTTCCTGCGTTTATCCTTACAGACTACTTAAGAATTATTTTTCCTCACCAGTTGTCGATTACTCGAGCTACGTAAACTATTGCTACTTTAGCTTCCATATCCTTCGTACTTTGTTAAACTTTTGTATAAATATAACATAATAAATTTAAAAAATAATTAAATATTAATAATAAATTTAATAGTAAATTGCACAGGTACATAAATAAGTTTAGAATTAAAGAAGATGTTATTTGATATATCCTCTCATTTTTATTATATTCCTTTTTTTAAATTATGGAATACTCAGTTTCCATTATATACTAAAGTACGGTGACTTTTTCCATCTGTGTCTGTGATTTGATATAACCCGCTATATCCGTCTATTAGTAACTTAAAACAACACCATGGTCAGCCCATTAACTGTTGACTTTCCCACGGATCTCGCTGTAGTTCGTTGTTTGACGTGTAATTCACGGATAGCTTTAATAAAGTCGTCATTAGCGTTGTTCAATTAAGGGCAACATGACCCGTCATTCAATATGACGGTACGTAAGTATATACGGTATGTGTATATTCTTACGTATTGTCGGTTATATATAATCATGCTTTTATATTATATATTAAAATAAATAATATTTAAGACGATTTCAATATACAGGGCAAAATAATATTAATGAAACATCATGTTTGTCTCAAAAGAATATGAAAGAAAGAAAGTAAGAAAGAAAGAAAGAAAACATTTATTGACAACAACAAAAAGTTACAAAAATTATGAATTAAAAAAAAACTTTACTTTTATTATTGCCAACGTGGTCACCACTCAGCATGTGCTGCAGCAATTTAATTGCTACAGCGCTGATATTCTGTGGTGCCCATACGTGACATTACGAACGACGATATCAAACATACATACATACATATATATATAATATGGGTCGAATAACGACAAAAAAATTATGGTGTGCCCTCTGGCAAACGATCATTTTGCTCACCTGATGGTAAGTAACCACCGCTGCCCATGATCACCCACATTACCAGAAGCATCGCAGATGTGCTGCCAGTCTTTTAAGAACATAATAACTTATTAATAATAATAATTTAATTAAAATTTTAATTTTTTAATACGAACATAACGAGTTCAACTTTTGATTTAGTACATGAAGCTTTAAATATGCTGTCGATTTTGAATTGACAATTCACAATTGTTTTGTCACAATATCATCCATATTATCTAACGGATATATTGTTGGATAATAACTATCGTCAGTCATACTATACTGTAATTGTTTATATCGACTTTACTTACGTCTTATTTTTGTTACGTGCACAGTCGCGCTCATGAATAAGGACTCCTATCGAGTTTGAAACTAGTCGAGTATCCCCGATTTTTAAATACGAGTAAATCCATTCATTTTAATTTGAATACACCTAAATGAACTTTTCGATTCTGTTCATGAAAATATTAAAATCTGTTTAAAATTTGTTTTACAAAATTTCACGTAGCATATAAAAATATTTGAAAATTGATGTATATATACAAAAACTTCGTACAAAAGGCGATTGCTTGGGTACCTCTGTCCCATTCGTGTTTCTACCGTGAGGCAGTTGTGTTTGCATGGCTATGTTTCTGTTTGAAGGATGGGATATGGCGTGAATTTACTGGGTACAGAGGAATAACATCTGAGTCTTAGATTATAACAAATATGACGGTGACGCGGTGTAAGTGATTGTTGGATCGACAAACCCGTATGTTGTCTTGTTACATCAATATTTGTTAAATAACAACACATTAAACCCAATAGTATCAATAGATTATAGAAATGACGGGTGTGTCAAGACCGATGCGGGTCCTTAACCAACTTCAAAGAGGAAAAATATTCCCAATTCGACTGTATTTTTGTTATTTGGATAATCTAAGTAATCTTAACAAGTAACTCCACATGTTTATAATATTTGTAAGGATTTTAGTAAACCAATAACTATTTATATAAACATATTAGATTCATAGTGGTACTTAGTATTGTCATGTTTTGTGTACGAATGAAACGTATGAAAATGAACGAGGTGCGAGCGGTCGGCAATCAATCATTTCCAAACAAAATTAAACGTCACACGCGCGTCGGACGTTACTGGACCCCGGAGAATGAAGATTAGCTTCAGATATAGAGACCACATATGCGCAGGTACGCGGCTGTAGCCATAAATTATTTGTAGGTTGATAAATTAACACCGAATTTTAATTAAATGTATCCACAATTTTACACGGTCATTGAACTAGCTTGCAATGCTTTATGGGTACAATATTTTTTATTTTTATTTTATTAGGTGTTTGCAATGACGAAATACTTTCGGATTGCCTAATAGGAAGTAGTAAACTTCACCTAATTCTCTATACTCTTTCCTTTCCCATGGGTGTCGCAAGAGGCAAGGGAACTTAATGATCAGGGATGGGCAGCAGCATCTCTCTTAAAAGATCACCAAAACCTATCTGCGGTTGTCAATCCACCTACCAAGTATGGTAAATACTGGCAAAACACCCCATCAGGGGGAACTAAGTTCAGCAGTGGACAGTTAACAGCTTATATGATAATGATGATGAAACATCACCTATATACTTTAATAGAAGCATAAAATCATAGAAAATATAATAATATGACAAGAAAACGATTTTGGTGTTTTTATGGCTAAAAATGGAGTGGTGCACCCGCCTATACTAATGGTATACAATGGCAAAGAATCAGAGAAGGATGAAATGATAAAGGCGAAATTAGACCAATTAGCTCATCGTAATGAATTAGGTAGAAATTAACTCGATGTCTTCTAGAAGGGACCACGTGGGTCCAATCTGATGGGGTATATCGCTAACAATGTGACTCCATTACTAGCAATGTACCTTATCAGAAAAAATACTATCTATTTTCTATGACAATTTTAGTTTTTTTTTTTAAATGGTGAAAATTAATTGGTGATCTCAGCTGCGCTATTTGTATATATTGTTAAAACACCAATGAGAAGAAAAAGGTGAGAACGAAAACAGGTCAGTAGTTGACCTATCGTGACGAATTCAACAAGGAATTAACTGCGACAGTTTTCAGGGGGAACCGCATTGAGGTTGACCTACTAGGATATATTGATAGCGATGGGACTGTTAGACCCCATTACTAGCAGTCCCTTTCCCTCGAGAATTTCAAGATAGAACGATATTTTATGAAGAAAGAAAATATATAAAACACTGACAAATTGAGTACTTCCTTGATAATGATATCGATGGACATATCATCTTCACTGCATCGTCAGTGAACAAAATTCTGAAAACAAAAAAGAAAAATAAAGTACATATGTTCTATTACAAACAAAACTTAAAAAAATCATATCCAAAAATATAACTGACTTGACCATAAGAAAGCCTGCTGATATTCAATAGTAGTACAAATAAAAAAATGATTAATCAATTAAACGTTTAAATAATAATATTGAATAAAAATACAGATGTACTATACAAGACACATATTTACATTACTTATTGATTTACAGTAAGTGTTTCTGGCCTTTATGCTAGGAAAGTCCTGTGTTATGAAGGTCAGGCGACCGTATTTTAAATAATTAATTTTCTTACATAAATTAAAAAAAAATTAATAAAAAAAATACAGAATTAAAGGGTAAACTGCAAAGGAAAAAGCAGTAATACTATTACAAAATATAGACAACAATAATAATAGATATAAATAACAATAATATTCGTATGAAATAATACATTTATTCCCTTACTTATATATGTGAACTAGGTCATGTATCTATGTGTAAATGAGCTATATGCATTTAGAAAAAAAAGACAAGTAAGATGTAAGTGTATATAACGTGAAGAGTGATACTCGTAGGTTATAAGCAAATGTATGAGTATGTTGAATGATGTAGATGAAGTGAATGTATTAATTTTTAATTTAATTTGTTACTAGTTTCATTTAAGAAGTACTTCTGTGACAATTTTAATAATACTTATTTACCTTTAAATTAAGTTCCATTGTAATTATCTTAATTACTTGTTTATCTTTACATTAAGTTTACATTGAAACAGACTACAGCTACATTCTCTTTATTAAATTCGTTTAAAAAATAAATACTTGCCTCTATCCATTAGCAGCGATCTGTATTACAACCAGCGCGCGACTCATTAATACCACATTTGTCTCGGCTCGACACAAGACAGAATTCCTTCCTCATTCACCATTATTAATATTGTATCAACCTCATTATTTCCATCCTTTTCTCGATTAACATTGACAGGGTCGTAATTAGGTTCGCACGATGGTGAAATTTTATTAAATTTAAATTTATATTTGCATACACGTATCACATGTAATTCATGACATAAGCGGTATTCATCTGTACTCGATGCCTATATTTGTAAGATAATATTATTAATTTAGTTTTTTCTTTTAATAAAAGTAATAAATATGTATATTTATGCAGCAGCCATCCTCTTAAAATATCACCAAAGCCTAACAGCGGTTTTTTTAATGGGTAAAGATGGAATAATAACTTCGCCTGAGCTATCGGTATACACTGGTGGGGCACCAGTAAGGGTGATAGGTGAGGATGAAGGCAGGTCAGTTGGCTTATAGTGACAAATTAAACAATACTACCCACTATAGTTTCTAGAGGGAACTGCATAGATGTCGACCTGATAAGATGTATTTCTAGCAATTATGCTGTTAAATCTCATTACTAACAATCCCTTTCCTCCGCCGAACTGCGGTTGCCACCTGCCAAGCATGGCAACTAATATCAAAACACCCCAAGTGAGAGGCCTATGGTCACCAGTGGAAAGTTAACGGCTGATATGATGATGATGATTGCAAATTTTAAAAGATTTATAAGTGATAATAAATACGTAAAAACTTTAGATATTATCCTAATAATTTTACGATATTTTAATATTGATACACTCTTGAAGTTTCTCCCACCATGGTAAACCATAAAAAATAGTCCCAAGCCACTTAATTTCATTAACTTCCTGCTGCACATTTAATGATGTCATTCTATTTAGTAAGGGTTTGGCCTATACCCAGTTTAGCTATACGGGATCATTACTCAATTACCTTCCTCCTTATGTACTTATTTTAGTATTTAAGTTAATAGTTTACTAAAATGTAATTATACTAGCTGTTTCTCGCGGTGTTTTTCCTTTAATTTGAAATATTCAAAAAACTTATCTTAGCGAATCCTCGCGTTATAAAAAAAACCTTCATTTCAGTGATTAAATATATATCTACCAGAGGGAGACTTTGTACAAAAGTTGATTGCTTGGGTACCTCTGTCCTATTCGTGTTTCAACCGTGAAGCAGCTGTGTTTGCATGGCTGTGTTTCGGTTTGAAGGGTGGGATATAGCGTGAATTTACAGGGTACAAAGGAATAACACCTGAGTCCTCAGGAATGGAAACGCACGGGGGTGGGGGGGGGGTATCACTCTATGGGGGTATACTCTGTTATGTCCATAGTACTGCTCATGTCTATAGGCGACGGTTACCACTTTCCATCAGGTGGACCGTCAGCTTGTTTGCCAATCTAAGTTGTATGAAAAAAAAAAGATACTGCAACGATTATGAGTGAAATAATTAAATATAATGTAAATGAAAACCTACCTGTGGTATTTTCATTTGTCACATTTAACATGTGAAACGCATTAATAAAAATGCTACGGCAAATTTCAACGGGACAAAATACGGTCAAAGCAAACATCCGCGTTAATACACATGGAAAACATAAATAATTTCGAGATATTCGGCTTAAGCCGCGATAATGGTTGAAGGTATAAAATAATGCAGGTTAAAATTATAACAGCCAAGCCCATAAAAGAGGATTAAGCGAATGAGCGTTGACATACTCTGTAGCATGTTAAAATATTAGGTTCACTGCACACGGTGCACGTACGTTGCTCGTCCGTTGCGACGAGCGTTCAACAGATAATTGTCCGTTATCCGGAACGATGTACTAGTATATTACGTTTAATGAAGTTTTGTTATTGTTGTGTATCAGTTTGTTATTAATTGGAACGATAAGTAAATTTTAAGTATCGTACAATAACCTTATAATCAAACTGGCATGCTCTAGTATTTGATGGTTAATTAAGTTTGAAGGGATTTAATAGTAGGATATAGTAATAGGATTTAGCATCAAAATTACATTTAAACTGTAATATAAGTAAATATTGCTGGTTAATTTCCAAGAGTGAGGTATATGTTTTTAATAACACAACACATTATATTTGCATGACTTGAAATTGTTAATTATTGGTATTTAGTAATATTTAGAATTTATATCCTTATTAATATTATTATTTATTCATTAGTACCTACATGTACATGGGGGACTTAATGCTAAAAGCATTCTCTCCCAGTCAACCTTAGGGAAGTGTCATAATATAATATGTAGAATTGATATATATATATATATATATATATATATATATATATATATATATATATATATATATATATATATACTAATATATATATCTATAAATAAATATATATAAATAACAAATATACTTACACATATATAAGATATACTAATATGAGAATAATAAATAATACTTTCTACTCGGATAAATTATAAAAGTGCGAATAAACTTTTATTTTTATTTATTTATTTATTTTATTTATATATTCTTTATTGCACTTGTAAGTTATAATGTTAATGCATTTATAAATATTGTGAGCAAGGGTGGACTTATCTCTGACAGAGATCTCTTCCAGTCAACCCAATGCAGTTAGAAAACATGTTGCTAGCGGGCAGCTGAAGTGCTACAACTATTAATATTTAGTATACATAAACAAATATACAGTTAAATAAAATATTAAGATACATAATAAAATATTACATAAATACATATACTATAAATAAATATAATATCTACTTACTTATACAGTGGATGTTAAAATAAATGAATATACTACCTAGAATAGAAATTTAGTTCAATGATTTCAAAGTTTGACAGTTCAATTATAAAAAAAATAAATAAATTATGACTCAAAGGAAAGAAAATGTAACTTCAACCTTTTCTTGAAAGAGGTAATTGAAGGGCTCTCTTGTATGTGGGAAGGGAGTTTGTTCCATAATTGGGCAGCTCGATACGAGAAAGAGTTGCCCATAAAATGTGTTCTACACAAAGGTAGGTCGAGAATCCTGGACTGAACTTGACAGGAGCGTTTAGGACGGATTGGTGGTGGTAATAATTTAAATCGAGAGTGGAGGTACGAAGGAGAATTGGGGTTATTAAGTATGTTATAAAGGAAAGAAAGGATGTGCATATCACGTCGAAGTCGGATAGGAAGCCACTTTAACTGGTTGCGAAAGGCAGAAACGTGATCATATTTACGAAGACCAAAGATGAACCTAATGGCCAGATTTTGTAATCGTTCCAGCTTGTTTAGAAGCTCCTCAGTCACATCCAAAAAACAGACGTCGGCATAGTCAAGTATTGGGAGTAGTAGAGATTGTGCGAGCATGATTTTAGTATTTACTGGGAGAAAGTATTGAAGTCGCTTGAGAGAGTGAAATGTAAAGTGCATGCGTCTACTGAGCTCATTTATATGACATGTCCAAGATAGAGTGCCGTCCATTATGAGACCAAGGTTCTTAACCTTCTCGCTATATGCCACTGGAACTCCATCGTAGTAAAGTGGCGGTATCCCGGTCCAATTCAACCTGCATCGCATCCTGCTGCTGCCAATAATGATAGCTTGTGATTTAGCAGGATTTACGAGAAGGCCAAATGTGTTAGCCCACGATTGTATTGCAGATAAATCCGTATTTAAGACAGCAATGGCATCAGACACTTCGGACAGTGCAAAGTGTCTGTAAAGTTGTAGATCATCCGCATACAGATGGTAGGGAGAATTAATGATCCGAGAAATATTGTTTATAAAAATTGAAAAGAGTAAAGGAGACAGCACGCCACCTTGAGGTACACCGGCAGTGAGTGGAGACCAATCCGATGAAGCATCATTGGCTCTGACACACTGCTGACGACCGAAAAGATAGGAAGAAAACCATTCAATAGCAGGAGAGGATACGTTTACTACACGGAGCATGGCAAGCAAAATGTCAAAATCTACTGAGTTAAAAGCGTTAGTAAAGTCAAGAAGAACAATAGCTGTGAGATTAGTGTCATCCATGGCACGCCGAATGTCCTCAGTAATATTAAGTAGTGCTCCAGTAGTGCTATGGGATGGACGGAAACCTGATTGGAAAGGGCATAACAGGTGATTGGCAGTGAGATACTGATGTAATTGATGGTGAACTACTGATTCAAGGACCTTAGAGAGAATGGGGAGAATGGATATGGGACGGAATTGGGAGAAGCTGGTCGGATTCAGAGTTTTGGGAAGTGGAATAATAAAGGCCTTTTTCCACTGTGTCGGGAAAACATTGCATTTCAGTGAGTAGTTTATAATGTGTGTGATTACGGGCAATATCTCATCCAACACCGGCAGAATCATATCAAGGCTTAAGTTGTCACTGCCAGTGGCTTTGGTAGATATGGAACAGATAATTTTTCTGACAGTATCTGTGGACACTATACGGAAAGTAAATGAAGGGCAATCAGGCACTTCGGCATCAGAAAGATATGAAAGAGAGTTGGCCCTAGCAGAATTACTTAAAGAAGAGGGAGGAGTAGAAAAGTGAGTATTTAAACCATTAAGGTCCAAGTTATTAAGAGATTGACTAGAGGATTTGCCTATGCCTAAAGATTGCAGAAATTTCCAAACTTGCGGTTGGGAGAGGTTTTGAATGGTACAATGGATATAGTGGCGTTTGGCATCCCTACACATTCTGTTGCAGA
Source organism: Galleria mellonella (assembly GCF_026898425.1). Lineage (NCBI taxonomy): Eukaryota > Metazoa > Arthropoda > Insecta > Lepidoptera > Pyralidae > Galleria > Galleria mellonella. Next base: position 1,368,782 of record NW_026441985.1, on the reverse strand, counting down.
TGTTACGTAGTTTCTTATAAGCCTCAAAATTAACCTGAGACCTGTCGCGCTTATACCGGGCCTTTGCTCTATCACGCTTAGCCATAGCTCTTCTAATTACAGATCCATGCTGCTGGCACCCTTTCTCATACTCCTCCATCCTACCCTTGAACATAGAGGCTAGATCGTTAATGCTCTTCATAAGCTGCTCTGCTGTAGTATCCATGGTGACGTAAGTTTTGTGAGAGTTTGTGAAAATGTGTGTTATGAGCCAACCAAGTGCAGATTAGTTTAATTTTAACACATGTATATTTTTTCTATTTTATTTTAACAAAATTTTGGGAGCACGTAAAATTTATAACTACTTCTTACTGCGCCTACCCGCATCCCTTTATTCATCATTTTATTATAATGTTAATTATATTATTTTAATGTTTTTTTTTTTTTATACGCCGTTAATTAACCATTATCGCTATAGTAGCTTAATACATCGTTATGAATATTTATATACACTTACTATTTTGGATGGAGAAGGATATAAGCTTCTTTTATCTCCGTCAGTGAACATATCCAAGGTCCATAAACGATATCACGGTAAAAGTTTTTTTTTTTTTTATAAAATAATAGTCAATAATATTTTTAGCCACTTAGTGCAACTGAAGCACACAAATAATCGTACTGTTTGCAGACACCTTATAATCATCTCGTTATACACATTTCACCATTTTAGGTCACATAATCTGAAACAGTTTTGGAAGCAATAATAAAGGGTTATTTTATTGTTATTTTTGGTTGTTATTACGCCTCATTTGGGAGGTTGGTTCTTATTTATTAATATAACGTGACATATTCTGTTTGCTTAATGATATATTGTATTTGTAATGCTTTATGGTACGTTGTATTGCGGTATATGGTCAAAATGGAAGATTTGTTTTGTTTTTACACTAAGTGTATCCCGTAACTTTACTCGAGTGACTTAGTACATAAAAAGTAAAATCCAATGTCTTAGTCTAGGACATCGGTAGTTTTTTTTTTCTCGGTGATCAATCTGTATTGTAAATTTTAATAAGACCAGTTTGGTCGTTTAAACATCACTATAATCGTCATCATCATATCAACTGTCCATTTCCGAACGAAGGCCTTCTCCATAGCATGTCATAATAGACCGTTCCGAGCCATCTGAATCCACTGACTCCCTGCAATACATTCGAGTTATAGCTCTATAAAGTGGAGAGGCCAGCATACACTGCGTTTGGCTGTACGGGACCACCACCAAGAACCTACCATCAAAATTCAATTCAGTATTTAAACATGATTATTATAAATAATATATATACAAATTTTCACATTTATAATATTAGTAGAGTATCCTATGTATGTATTATCTATTATCTAGGATATAAAGAATTATCAAAATCGGTTCAAAATTTACTATACAATTGTGTAAAATATCTATAATAAGATTGTTTCTTAAAAAAAATTACTTTAATTATGGCAACACCAGTTAATGTAATTTCAAAATTAAACTACTTAAACCGATTTTAATAAAATTTCTAAGGGACCAATCTGTAAGTAGAATCTTTCAGATAAAAAGATAATTTTCCACATCGTTTTATAACTGATGAAGTTATGAGGTAACGAACCTAAAAAAGAACAACCGAATTTGGAGCCATCTTCTTTTTTAAGTCGGTTGAAAATATAGTTAAATTTAGATAAATAAATAAATTGATAGTTACCTCCTTTTGGAAGCCACAAAAAAAAAATAAGACATTAAATAAGACAACGAAAATCTCAAATGATAATTAACGATTCCACAATAAAATTTAACATAGGTATTTAATTTACTTTGGAACTAATTAGTATTGAACATTTGGAACGATTCCAAACGATCATTAATCAATCTATGCATAAGAACAAATATTTAACGCGGTACCATCAAAAGTGAGGACGATGAAATATTTGTAACGTGCGCGTGCGCCGACTAAATGAGACCAAATAAATCAGCATGTCGGCATAGAGTATATTTTGTAGATGTAACATTGACTTTACATAACGTAACGCTTATCGCCTACCGCTTCTTAAAGACAAAAATCACTTATGTGAAAATATTTCATTTTAATGTCATATTGCTTTTTTTTTTTAAATGCAATTTATAAAGGAAAATAAGCTATTTTAGATATATTATCTCATCTGCTATTATAAATAATCAAATAATCCAAGCATAATCTACACATAATCTGTATACTACTACATATACAAAAATATATCTTTTTTAATTGTTTTAATAATTCTTTAAAGTTCATGTCAACGTATGGTTATTAGAAATAATACATGTCTGTAACACATTTTTATAATTTTGTTTATTGTGTGAACAAACAATAACAGGACAAAAATATTGCAATACAGGCACACATAAAATGCAATATTTTTAAACAGTAGGCACTAACTATGCTTCTTTCTTTTGGTTCTATTTAAATGTTTCCCATCTAATTAATATTATTCTTTGACAAAAGCCACATTTCGCTGCGTATACGCCAAAGGGCGGGTTGCACACGACCGTGATTTACACAGCGTAGCGCAACTTACAAATTAATTGCTTTACGGATATTCTTACGCATAGTTCAATATACATTGCTTTCAATATCATTGCTCCCATCTTTAAAGTAAAATTATAACAAGCAATGTACATTAAAATTCTATCGGAATAGTAATTTATCGTTATACCATAATCGGGCATGGCTTATTATCATCAGCAGTCGTGCGCGTGCGTCTGACAAATATGCCGAAATGCGGATAAATCTCGAGGGGTGTCGATATAACCCCTAAATAGGGGATATTACCTTTTATCACCTAATTCGACAGGCGTCTAACAGCTGGCGTCTCTTTGTTAACGGTTGGAATTAGGTGATGACATTTTAAACGTATGGCACATTACAATTAGCTCAGCTAGAGCATTCTTTGATTCGAGATATTGTTGTATTTACTATAAAATGTAAGCACATTACTGTAATTGCTTATGGTATAGTTGACTATACCATGACAGAGGCATTTGCCGATTATTTTAAGAATAACGCTCAACATTTCCATATTTCACCAAGTTTATTTCAGTTTTACATAGCACGAGGCAAGGTTACTGCAGTTGAATAAACTTAATTTGTTAATAATGATTTCGACCACGGAAAAGACATTCGAAATTTAAAATTGAGACCAAATTTTTATGAGTCGTACCACGGCAACTTAATTATAAACTTTAATTTTATTTGTTTAAAAATCCCGAAAATATGAAAAAAAAATGAGAATTTATTTTAAACGTGTAAGAATAAAAGAACACAATGTTCGAAATAAAAATTTTAAAAATCTAAATATAAAACGAATGTCGCCGCTTATGTGTACCGCTTGTTTTAGCTTTTATATATTTACACGAACATTTAAGTTAAATGTGTCTTTAAAAGGGATAAACGACGTCTCAGGAAGGCGCTAAAACATTTTCCCTGTGAGAATTTGCTTAAAGTAGGGCGTAAGCGATGTGTCAACAAACATAGCATGTGTTGACACTGAGACACAGCGAATATTGGATTTGGAGACGTGAACTTCCACGTATTTTTCAATACGCCCGCATATGCATGTTATGAGAACGTTTTGTCCCACTTAGGGATATACCGGTGGGACGTAACTATCAAATAAAAAGACTATACTATCTTCCCTCTGCAGTATGTTTTCTCGCACTTGATTGAAATACGAGTCGGAATCAAACGTCAAAAGGTTCTGAACATTAATCTTTAAGTGTATTAATTTCATAGCAAATTTCCATGCTCAGTGGAACGAAAAAAAGTTTTAGTAATGTAAACTGACTCACATAACTTTGGTATAATATATTTTAAACATGTATTTATATATATTTTATTAATATTAAAAAAGACTTCAGTCATGACAAAGTTAATGTAGTATCAATATGTGAGTAAATGTAAACTGTCGAATTAAAAAAAAATCGTCTGAATAGTTCCAAGATTAACCGAGGTACATACAATAAAGATAGAAAATAAAGTAACATAGACACAAAATCAGACAACAAAGACGTGTAAAAAAGAGATAAATTGAGAAATTCCTCTTTTTGGAAGTCTTTTAAAAAACAATAAAGTGCATAATATTTCGCGTCTCGTTCCATGTGAAAGATCAAGCGCCTATCAAATGTTTCATAGCAAATGCGCTTCCGCGCGTACTAAGGCAGGGTAAGACAGACATCTGGCTGAACATCAGACAATATTAAAATAAACCTTCTTCTTTAGAATGGTAACAGAACTGCATTTGATAAATAGAAATAATAGCATTTTTATTTTTCCATTTTGTTGCTGAATGAAAATCTTTACAACACAAAATATTGTATAGTTTCACATTAAATATTACAAAAAATCCTTTTTACTTAAAAAAAATACAGCAACAACATATATATATATATGTAGTTGTATATTTATTTCCGTATGACCGTGTGGTCCCGGCATAGATTAGGCTACCCCTTCGCATTCCATGAGTGTCTTAAGATCCGACTAAGGGAAGACGAGGGATGGTCAGCAGCGTCCTTCTCAAAACATTTTTAAAGCCTGGCTACAGTTGCCAATCCACCTGCCAAGCGTGGCAACTACTGACAAAATCCCCCTAGGGGGAGGTTTATGTTCAGCAGTGGACAGTTAAGAGCTGACATAATTATTATGATGATGACATTTATTTCATTTGTATATTTAATCACTTTTGTCTATTCACTGCCATATTCCAACATTCAAAACCAACCAGCCATGAAATTACAACTGCTTCATGATGGAAAACAAGAATGGGACAAAGATAGCCGTAGACGATATTTGTACAAAGTATTACTATTATTTGTGATAAAATCTGTAACGAGGATATCCGCAAAAAGAACTAAAGTAACCGACTTATTCCCAAGGATAAACAAGCTAAAATGGCAATGGACTGGTCACATAGCTCGAAAAACCGACAACCGATGGGAAAGAAAGATTCTTAGTGGCCACTCAGTACAGGCAAACACAGTATAGGACGAAGCCTCACTAGATGGAGTGACGACCTCAGGTGATTTAGGACCGTTCCTTATGGCAGTCTATGGGGGAAGTATCTCCCAGTAGTGGACGAATAATGGCTGAAATAATGATGATTATTATTGTTATAAACTTTATTGTACATTCACATAGTACACTGTACCTCTTGTAAATATATAAATAGTTTCAGGTAATTTCTATATCGTCTCAAGGGCTCTGCGAGCTGCAACCTACAATACGATACGAGACACTGTGACGGAAAGCATCGTACGCGCCTTGAAGGAAGAAGACTACCAGATGAAGTTGAAACAATAGTCGGAAACAACAAATACAGTAAATTATACTGTACATGTATTCTATATATGTTATTGTATGGTAAATACCATAATACGTATAAACATCGTATTAATAATGAATATGAGGTTCAAAATAATTCCTATAATAGAAAAAAATTATATGTTAATGTGTACAATATGATTAGTTCCGAAACTGTTTCTACATCTTTATTCAATATCGACTATATACCTCCAAGTCATATGTAGTTACTCCGACATTATATCAGGCAAATAAAACGCCAATATAAAGGTAATCGTTCGTGAAGCATCGATAAACGAATCGATTTAAGTTCGCTCCCCACAGTGACTCGACGACTTGGCGAAACTTTAAATTGCTATCAAGGAATTTTGCTTTGAAGGACCCACCCGTATCTATATAGTAACGCTCGGTTACTTCAGATGTGGGATTTTGGGAGGTCACAGTGAAATTAGTTTATTCGGCGAATATACGCACACTGAATGTGCGTTAATTACACGTTATAATTTTAGATTTTTTTGTAGGCAGAGAAAAACAAAAAGAAAATTATTACAGGACACAGGATATTAAAAATTAAAAAAAAGTCATCAATCGTTTTCAAATTGAACAAAATATTGCCTAGCGACCTATTTCGCTATCGCTTTTATACCGTGCCAACAAATTTATTGTCAGAGATTAAATTTTATTATATTATTATTTAACACTCTTTTAAGTTAGCATCGATAAGAAAAATGTGGCCTTTTGTTTCGCTGTATTACTTCACTTTCCCTGTCATTCCTTCTTTGTGTACAACACTATATTATAAGTCAAGTATCTATTAATTTTATTATTTTCTCCTTTTATATATGTTGTAGAAAATTTTCTGACAAAAATAATAAAAAAAAATATATAATATCTCTTTTTAACAATCATAATCCATTTTTCATGAGAAATCCCTTGTATAGACACTCAATAAACACAGACAAGGAAATCTTACCGCCTCTCTTCCAACTTTGACATTGGCAAAATTATCAGAGTCCCGATGGAGGCATAATATATTAAAAAAATACTAAATCCAGTTTAAATGTTATAATCATTTGCTCTTGTGTTCCTATTTTGTCTGTTCTCCAACTATACAAGATTCATTAAAATCAAATAGCAAACTTAAGTCAGTAGCTGAGTTTGGTAAGAACTTCTGAGTCAACACACATATAAACAGTATTTTTATAGATTAATTAACAACTATACAAAGCAAAGATACAAGACCTAACTAGTACTCAATTTGGATAAGATGTATCCTATATGACCTTGTTCAAGACATGGGCTTAGTATTTTTCGTACAAACCCGTTAAACGCAAAGAAGCAATTAATATCCAATCCTTAGATATTTTTACAAACTTTTATGTTTGTAAATATATAGACCTGCCTAAGAAAATTATTATCTCTAGATTAAACGTAAACTGCCTTGAGCTTAGTTGTTCTGTGGTGTATACCGGTAGTCCAGTGTACACCACAACCTTTAAGAAATATATTTAATTTGCCATTTTTTTTTTAATTATATACCACAAACTGTGGCAAACAAGCATACAGCCTATCTGATGGTAATTCTTTTCTCTAAAACGCTACTCGAATTTTATTGATTATACATTTAAATATTAAAACATACATAAGTAAAACGTCGTGAGATAAATGCTATTTAATTATTTAAGGAAACAGAGTGCCTTTTAGCCTATTGAGGATTTGAGACAAAAAATGTATTTATTGTACCAAAGCTTTATTATTTTCCAATACAATTCTTATGTGTATTAATGTGATATTAAATTTATTTATTACATTACATACTACATACACAAATATAGTATAAATATACACATATGTATCTTTTAAGCATTGTAATAGAAGCGAGAGAGATAGACAAGATAGACAGGACTAGAGATTTTCATCACTAAAAAACTCTTTTAATAATAATAATAATTACCAGAGGGAGACTTTGTACAAAAGTCGATTGCTTGGGTACCCCTGTCCCATTCGTGTTTCAATATTATAATATTGAAACACGAATGGGACATATTTAATAGTGTGTGTTGTATAAAAAAAAATATATATATAAAAAATACTTCGAATATGCTAAGTTTATCTAGGTTATATACATACAAATAACTAGACTATTCACAGTTCTAATTATAATTGGAGCAGTTAGAGGCATTTCAACTATAATTGTTTTTGATGACATGATCACATTTCGTAGAAATGGGTTCGGATAAATAATGAATTTTCTCAAACGAGGTGGAAGAGGGTAGTGAGATATAATTTATGTATTGTGTATTTATTTCATTGTAGAACGTGCGATTAATAATCCGAAAAGCAGCCTGTGATCTTAACCCGCCGTTGCGACTGTGGTTGCAATCTTAATGTCTGTCTGAACATTTTTATATTTATAATTTTAAATTATATTCAAATTATTTGATACTAAAAAATACACGTGATTTTAGGCAGACGAAGGTTAATTTAAAACCTCACCATATATCACCAGGACGTAAAAAGTTGATAAAAAACATAACTTGATGAATGGACGATCCCATACTAGAATCCAACGTGGCGAGAGTGACATAATAGAGAACTATTTGAATTTATTGCAGATTTGTTTTTTTTTTTTTTTCAAATTCATAATGTTACAGATATATGGATATTAAGAGACTGCATCACAAACAACAGATATTTCCGATCCGGGCAGTCGAAACTGCCAGCGGATATTAGCCCTGAACAAATGCAAACATATAAGTCAGCAGATATTTCACACAACACCGTTTATTCCGGTAACCGGTTGAAACAAATACCAAGGGGTCTACCATGAAATGAAATTCCGAGTTCTCGGACTCAATTTCATGTTTTCGTTCACACCGAAATCGGCCCAGTAACTGGAGCTTAACGTTTAAAAATCCAAAGTAACGATATATTAACATTATTAATATTTTTAAACGATGTAATTTTAACATCAATTTTGTGTTTTGTTCGGTCCCGAAATTTTGGAAAGCTTTTCATGGTAGGCTCTCAGTATCGGAATAAAAGCGGGTGCAACTGATGGTGCAAACGTATGGAAACGACTACCGGATATAGGCGGACCGAAACATGGCTATCGACAGTACTAAGATAAGCTGATGATCATGATCTTCTTTTATAATAGAAAAATCTGCATCTTTTTTTCAAGTGCAATATAGAATATGTTCTATATGTTCTCCTTTAACCAAAGGTTGTCTGTAAGAGATTGCCCTAGCAATAAGACCGCCTTTTGTACCTTTATGTATATATTTTAAACTGTATTTTATGCTACTGTATTTCACTTGAATTGTTTATATGTCATTGTTTATTTTTATGTCACTGATACAATAAAGAGTTAAATAAATAAATAAATATATGCATATACATAAAAATAGAATAGTATCCCCACTTGCAATATTATTAGCGCCTATATACTTAGAAATTACTAGTGAATGATTATAAATGAATGAATCCAGATAAGTGAGCATGACATCAGGTTAACATCTCATTTATTTATTTATTTATTTATTTATTTATTCATTAGTATTCATAAAAGAGCTTTAATCATCATCGTCATTTTGAATTATATTTATTACATGAGGATATTTAGAGACGAAAATTTGTACTAATAAAATGAAATAATTTGTTTGTTTGAACACGCTAAACTTCGGAACAAGTATTGAGTTTTAAAAAATAGTTTTTGCATTTCATAGTCTCTTGACAAATTTTACGTTATTCAATATCACGATATGCTAACGAGATGAGCTGCGTAAATCAGCGAGACCTATATAATAAGTAATTGAACAATATCATACAAAGCTAACAGCTTTTTAACAAATATTTTACACTATAGCTTATGGTAAATGGCAGTAATATATTTATTCTAGACTAGAAGATAAATACAAAGTATGAACCGCGCCAAAATTGTTCCCGTCCGCGTCGCTTCGACATACTCTCATTTCGGAATCGAATTTATGCCTCTACCTATATGTTAGGACACACGGACCAAAATCACTGAAACTAGTATGATTTGACTTAATAAGAACTTGTGTCCTTTGCTTTGCTTATATAAATTATATTAAAAATATCCTACATGATCTCTATATGTATTAAACTTCATTCAAATATGTTCCGTGATTTATGAGTTAGTAAGTTATAAATGCCGTGTAGTTTTGACGTAAAATGGACCATCCCTTCCTTTCCTATGAATGTCGTAATAGGGGACTAAGGGAACTTAATTGTTGAAGTGCCCATACTTCTTAGAATATTACCAAAGCTTAGCTGCGGTTGCCAATTCGCCTGCCAAGCATGGTAATGACTTTTACTTGTAGTTGCCATTCTTGGCAGGAGGGTTAACAACCGCAATTAGATTTTTAATGATATTTTAAGAAGTACGCTACTACCCATTCCTCTACCGTTAAGTTCCTCTAGTCGACTTTTGCGCCGCCCACGGGAAAGGAAGAGGTGGCCTGTTCTATGGTCAGACCACACTGACAAAAAATATCTATATTCTAGCAAAATAAATTAATTTCATTTCAAATGAAACGTATTTCATTTATATTTCAACCGATTTCAAAAAGGAAGATATTCTCAAATCATCTCAATTTCTTTTTGTGTATGCTACGCAATAGTTATCTTCCCCAATTAATTAATCATTCAATATAATTTCCCATTGAATAAATCAATAATTGATTATTCGCTAAATAATTAATTGTTAAAATAGGCTTTTGTAAAATAATTAATTGTAATAATTCAATCATTTCAATTTTATTTGTATACTTTTTTTCTAATAAATCTTATTTGCCCTCTTGTTTCTATTAATTTCCAGCCATCTTTTAATTGATTGTATAGTAAAGAACTAGGTTAAAATAACGTTTATATATGAAAATGTATTTATTATAATGTATTTCTTTTCTGTAGAAGAGTATAAGTATTATTCTAATAATAATCAATTTGATTTTTCTTTTATCAAAATAATAAAATTGATTGTACTCGAACAATAGTTCTGTGTGTATCAAATACCATCTAGACAGATCTGGCATGAAGCCACAGAGTTTGTTGATATATCATCGTGTTTTGACAACGCAAATTCTGACGAAAGCACTGTAAATGCAAGGAAACAATTTCACAAACGACTTACAAAATAAATGTATTAGTAGATGGTTATCGGTTATAAAAAAATGCCCTAATTAAATACATGCTTGTTTTAGATATATTTAAACCTCGAAATTCCATGAAGTATCAACAATTTAAACAATAAATGAATGAAATTGCAAACTTTGTACATTTTATGAACGAAATAATCATAGATTTATTAACTTTTATCGGCGACTTTGTTCGCGTGACCGGAATATGTCTATTGATCGTCTGAAATAAAAGTAAACTGTACCTTTTCCTATCCCAATAATAGATATAACTATATCTATTTTCATGATGATTTTTGAGCCGTTAATCTACCACAAAATAATGAACAAACTCACTTTCGCATTTATAACACTAGTCTATGCATAATAAGGGTAGATTCATTAGATGATATAAATAGTTTCTGTCCGTCCCCATTATAAGTTGATAGGGCGTAAATGTTAAACTTTGTAACTATTTTTTTTAATAGGTAAGAATAGAATGATAGACCGCCTGCACTATTGATATACGCTGGTGGGGCACCAATCAAAGGATGAAAGCAGGTCAGTTAGTCTATAGTGACGAATTCCACAAATATTAATCATCATGGTTACCGCGTGGACACCGTCGTGGTACTCTATTAGGTAACAACAGGGCTGTTACACCCCCTTACTAAAAATCCCTTTCCCCACTTCGTAACTATCAGATGAGTTATTAAAACACTAAGAGATTACAAACAAACACGTTTTTAATCCTTTAAATATCAGAGACTTCACACATGAGTACTGTTAGTGTTAATCCTGCGCTATCACTATACGCTGGTGGGGCACCAGTGGGAGATGACAGATAAACATGAAAGCAAGTCAGCTAGCCTATGATGAATTCAACAAGAATTTACCATGATGATTCCTAGGGAGAACCGCGTAGAGATCAACCTAATAAGCTACCTTGCCAGCAACGGAGCTTTTAGACCCCATCACTAACAAACCTTTGATCCATCTCAAAACATCCCATAACAAATCACACAGGGAAGCTGTATGATTTGATTTGGATAAAAAAGTCGAAGGCATTGAATAGTAAGTTAAACTACAACCAAAGCTCGAAGCAAAGTTTCAACGTTTGCGGGTCAATAGATCAAGTCCTGAGTGACATAGCTATGGGCAACTGCGTCTGATTGCCAGATAGGGGGAGACACTGATTGAATAATAGCGTTGAATAGATAGTACGTGAAACTAGGTCGACCGGAAGGTAGGTAGCTTGTAGAAATAACTCTCAGATCGAAAATTACGCCATGCTTACCCATTGTAAGATTTGTTATTTCGTTTTAAATTTACATAGCATTTGTTACACTTATGTATAATTTTAATTTTATATTTTTTATGTGACAAATGTATATCATTAAAAAATCATACACCGGGAGAAATGAAAATCATTAGTATCCTTCAAAAGAATATTCTACTAATAAAAGTGAATATATTTCCCAAAAAAAAAAATGTTAAAACCGACAAAAATCTTTCCATAAACTCTTCAGCTGGATGTGCCGTATTAATGGCTCAATATTTTTGTAAATTTCCAATGTATATCCTTCAAAGAACAATTTTTTTTTGTATACTTTACATATGTGTGTATCACACATCTTTTAATATTACAAAATCTAATTGTTCTAAAATTTTGTACATGTTAAATGTCATTAGATATGATAAATTTTTATATATTTTACAAAACAGCAATTAACCACAACAGCAGTACTTGAATCATACTTTATTATAGTTTAATATTTTTCTGCGACTCAGAAAAATAAACATGCAGACAGCCCACTTGATAGAAAGTAGTAACTGTTGTCTATACATATGAACAGCATTTATTATGTATATCACAGAATATTCTGCCCATGGTAGCCCTTATGTGATACCATCTTGAAGACTATAGTATCATGCCTCTTTACCCAGTAATTAATTAAAATACTTTATTTTGAACTATAATGGAAATTTATATGCGTAGCCATATCTCGTTTTATCTACCTCTAAAAAAGCCATGAAACTGTTACCCCTTAAAAGTTTTCATTGCTCCATTAATTCCTAAACACAGCGTTAGCAATAAAGTGCATAACCTAAAAGGACAATGCTTCTAAATCGGTAACAAGCGAAGTTATATCTCCAAACAATAATAACATAATGATTGGAGACTTCACTGGAATTTATTTTTAAAGATTACATATGCGTATTTTTTTCGGTGTAAAGGATACAATAGTGTAATCTATGACTTACTAGCTATTTGCCTACTACTTTGTAAACGTGGAATTCAGAAGTAGGAAAAGTAATGAAATCTAGTTCTAAATCTTCTTCACCTCTAGATGGGAAGCCAAGATAAAAATTACACCAGTTTTTAAATTAGACCTTAAGGAATACAACTGTGAAAATCGCATTCCATTTTTGTGCAATAAATAAGTTTTGTGCAGATAGACAAAATGACAAAATCTCTAAAAAATATTATTTTGGCTTCTATTGCTCTTATTATGACTCCTAATATCATACATGCACAACAAGAATTTTATGGATTTACTACATTTTTGTCATTTCCGACAATTATTTCTACTTCATCCGCAAGTTTTCTTTAGTGGGCGTATGGTGTTTTACGTCACGTCGTTTCGTCTCGCACGAGACGAGCATAGTAAACAAAGTTTCTGTCATGCATGTATACAGACATCATTAAAAAATGAACATGAATTTTAAAAATAAGTAGATATGGGATTTATTTATATAATTTTTCTCAATTAGCTCCCACGACAGTTGACTCGTCTCTAGATATAGTCTAGTTAAGGTTTTAAACTTTAACTTTATTTTGCATAAATATGTGACAGGACATGTGAGTGCGGGGGTTAAAAAATAACTAAGAATAATAATAATATTCATATCTGCCACTTCCTCTCCTTAAGAGGAGAGATGTGAATACTGTAAATATTGATAAAATGTACAAAATTAACTAAAAACGTAAAAAAAAAACAATCAATACATGTATACTATAGCAGTATCAGCAAGAATGAGAGTCTGTGCTCTTCATGTTGCTGTAGTGTCAGGGACGCAACAGCGCTGATTTTCATACAATCCCATTTGATAGAGAATCCCATTGCTAACCAGGTCGACCTCCTCGCGGTTCCCCCTGGAAACTATCATGGTTAATTCCTGATGAATTCATCATGATGGGCTAACTGGCTTGTTTTCATTCTCATCTATCACCCTTCACTGGTGCTCCGCCAGCGTATCCCGTTAGCGCAGGCGGGGTTATTATACCATTTTCACCCATCAAAAAAAACCCTCTGCGTATTTTTTTTTCGTTTCATTTTACACATCGTTTCGATAACAAATAGCAGTACTAATATTTAGCCATCCAACGACATTCTGAGAAACAATGTCAATCTACCAAAACAAAAATCGTAGGATAACAACGTCAATAAACATAAAAAATGCGAGCACGTCGAAATCGCGGAATGCGTAAAATTTAAGTAGAAGATTCTGCACGTAGAAATCGCAAGATGCCCGATCAGAGCATTAATAGTAGAATGTTATTTGTTAAAAACCTTACTCAATCAAATATTTATATATTAAACAGATGGTATCGAAGTAACACAAAACTCGGCCGTTAAATTTGTAAAGTTAAACAATTTTACAAGTTTTGGCAGCATATTTATTACGTAGCCTATGACACTTTCAAACTTAAACAAATCTAATGACATCTTATAACATTTATCAAAATCTATATCATTTAAGATTTTATTCCACAAAAAACTATCTCAATGTCGGCAAAATTATTTTATTTTATAAATTCATCTTCTACTGAACCGTTTTTATTAAAATTTCTATGGGACTAATCTGAAAGATAAAGTTTAAGTATTTTCTGAGTCGGTTTATTAATAACGGAGTTATGTGGTAACAAACATATAAAAAAGTAACAGATTTGAGAACCTTATCCTTTTTTGCAGTCGGTTAAAATTGTTTAGACTAAATATTTCAAAGTTCGAGCTTATATTGCATCAAACAAGTACATATATATATTTTTGTTATGTAAAAAATAAGCGACTTTAATCGTAAACAAGATATTTCGTAAATACCGACCCTATACACAAGAAGATTGGTAATTACCCTACATTGTAAACCTTTCAATTTAGAGTGAAATTTGCTTGCAAATTTTATCTCGCAACAAACAGTTTTTTTTTTACGCAAAGATAAATTATTCAATCGTCAAAACTCAAAATAGAATCAACACGAGAGTAAACCGTTTGACGATTGCAAAATAGAATTTTGACAATCAATTCGCAATTGGCGGTGTAATCGCGTAACTTAAACGCAAAATAAAATCAGACGAATTCGAAACCTCCATTAGATTGGAGATCGCTTAGAAACATTAAATGTATCTTTTTGTTTTTGCAATGGATTTATAAAAAAATTAACACTATTGAATAAAAACTTAGATAATAATCACAATCATTATAAAAACATTTCTTTTAAACTATATTTTTGAATTTACTACATAACGTCGGGACGTACTGTAAAGATTATCAGATGAAGTCGACACAATTGTTATAAATAGCCAAATATAATAAGTTCATTAATTTCCTGTCACAAATATACACACACACACACACACACACACATATACACACGCAAACCTACACGCATACACACACGCATACGCTCACGCTCAATTTAGAATAAGTGCTAAAAATTAACATGTTCTAAAAATAATAATAAATAAAATAAAAAACTATTTCACAATATTTTTTTTTATCAATACCAAATAATAACTTTATCACATAGAAGTATGTTCGGGACAGGCTGGTTTCAACGGACGTGTCGCGGTAAATGTTTAAGTGAAAAGTTCCTCAGTAAAACAATGATGTGCACTTTCGCCTTCATTACACTCGGGGGCCCGTTGTTTGCAATTAACAGGCTAACTTTTAGGTCACAGGTGAGCTGGTTTCATTAGCGGTTTGACTCCTACCGTTTTAGAGTTCATTATGTCGCGTTGCTTTATGTATGTTGACTTTGCTTGTTTCGTTGAAATAAATATGGATTCAGGACACTTTACATTTGGGTTTATTGGATTCCGGATTTGATTTTCTATCTAATTTTAAAAATGAACTGTTTAAACTGCTTCTTGATTCCATAGACTGTTTCGACTTGTTTAGACTGACCTCGAATTGTTTTAATTTCTTTTTACAAACTCATCAAGTCTTTCATATCTCCTTTACGTAAAACGTAGCAATTGATATAAAGTGGGTAGTATTTAATTATTTTAAATCATTATTAATCACGTGCTTAATTTAAATATATACATGTAAATAAAGCTGGTATTGTATTAATTTTATTGAAATAGAAATAAGATATATTTAAATAAAGTCTTAAATTATATTAACTTTGCTTTCAGCATGACTCTTTTTATTCTAAATATAAAAGGTTCTTCCACGAGGAACTAATAAATACTATTCCCTAATGTAATGTTCAGAGATCAAAGATTCGTCGAAATATTATATTGATATCCTCACTACGAGTATATCAATCTTCACAAAATAATACAAAATCTCTCTGTCACTTATTGTAGCTAAGACCTTTTTTTTTTGTTCTACAGAATACAGGATCCATACACATAAGTAACTTTCAGATTGTTTGCCAATTCCCAATACAGGAAGAGAAACAAAATATCAAAGCTTGTTATCTAAAAAGCATATTGGGATACGTCTTGTTCAAACATGTTAAATTTAAATCCTCAACGGTATGCCCAGTAACAATGCGCCCCGGGAACTTATTCAATTTGACTGTGGAGACAACTGTTCTCGGGTTTGAAAGGCATTGTATTTTTCCTTCACCTTTTCCCTGTTCGTTTTTCATTTTATCTGTTCCTGAACAATACTTTCATTCAATCCGCTTTCCGACATTAGACATGCAAGGCACGTTCTGTCGCGACCGCTCTGCGACTGCGACCAAGTACAGTACTGCGGTTGTGTTGCATGACATGAAGCGAGAGCGGTTTGATGATAAAACATTCATTTTGATTAATAGATATAATAAGAGCAAAATATACTAACCAAATAAACAACTGAGATTCGACTATTTTCAGTTATGTAGCAATATTCATTGAAAACGATAAAAAAAGATAATACAATACATAACTGAAACAAATAGAATATTCTAATCTTCTTTAACATACCATATTTCAGCTGAATAAGCACAGTATTTTGATTAAAATTAAATAAAAAAAAAGGCAATAACAAAAAAAGAATATCAAATATTCATTCTATTTATACGAAAAATTTTGTTGACTTTACTATTTTATCTTATTTTTCTGATACGAGTAACACAGCAACAGAAATAGAAAAGCTGGTAGTAGAAATAAATAGATATACTATACGTATAAATAACAAAACTATAAGAAAAACTTATCATTATTAAATAAAATTTTGCTGTATAATATCACAATGATACTAGTAGATCACAGAAAACTGATCCCGCTAATCTCAATTACACTATCCCTATTGTAAGTTTAACATGTGAGCGGCGTTCGAATCTATTGGTATGTGCAAATGAACCACCCCACAATCGTCGTGTTTGTCTTCATACTTTGTCGCTTGAAACTCATACATTATTGATAACCATCGACTACAGCCACCTACATCATAAATTGATTATTTCTTGACGAGAACTTTGCGGAATCAGAAGAGTCTATGAGCACTTCAATAGCACACTGAATATATTTGACGGATATTTCTGGAATTTAGATAGACTAGTTAACAGATCATACATATTTTCTTTAGATTCATGGAACTGAGTGCCAAATGCCTCTGTCTATCAACTTATGCATTTATATGCCAGTTCTAGAGTATTTTGATTTCACTTCTCCATCATAAATTTCATTTCTCCCTCAAATATTGTAGAAGTTCATACCGTTACCTTAACAAACTTTATATTTTTTTTATATATTTTAAGACTTATAATTTTGACAATGTATAAACATATAAAAAGTCTATTAGACTACATACAAAGTAGTCTAAATAGTACATACAAAGGTATACTGCATTAATCAAAAATAATATAATTATGTATGTAGAGATATTTTATGACTATGTATATATGTATATGTATTATAGTATACAGATATGTATTTGTTTTGAAATTAATTGTATGAGTTACTTATATATGTCAACATATTTCATATTTTTTAATAGAAACATCTATAATGTTTCCGTCTATTATTGTACGCATACTGCCCGCTAATAATTAATGCTCCTTTCCACTCAGGGTTTGCTGGAAGAGAACTCTTACAGAGTTAAGATCGCCTGTTGTACATCTTTATTTTATATATATATTATATGTTGTAATTTTTTCTGTGTACAATAAAGAATAAATAAATAAATAAAATAGTTATATTTCAAAAGTAGCTTAACTTTCGGCATTTTAGCTTTATTTTAAACCATCTTCAGAAGAAGAAGGTTTTCAATTCTGTTATATTTTTATGTTTTTATTTTACATTATAATTCTATCAGCTATAAACCGAATTGGAACATTCTTTTATTTAAACGGCAATACTTACAGATTAGTCCCGTAGGAATTTTATCAAAATCGGTTTTTTAAATCGGTTTTAATTTAGTTTTGAACTAAAATTAACTGGTATTTTCACAACGGAAATTGATTTTCTTTTTTGTGGAACATAACCATAAATTATGTGTAGGCATCCTTAATAGAACACAAAACAATATGACAATTATAGCTCAACGTATCCTATTACATTAGCGGCCACTGCCAGCCACCATTCGATTAATCACAGCCGTTAATTCTATTACCACGTGGAATGTGGTTGTTTATCAAGGCTGATGTTCATTTGTCAACCGCCACGACCCCAACAGTATTGACTCTCGTCAAATTGAAATGGAAGCCAAGTTGTTATTTATTTATTTACTAAGTGACCTGATTAATTCACTATTCGGTATTGTAGCTAAATAGTTTTCTTGATTTTATTTATAGAATATCTAGTAAGAGAATGTTTAATTTATTGTAACATCATCATAATTTTTTTTGGTTATTAACTGTCCACTGCTGAACATAGGTCTTCTCCAATGATGGCCATAATGGTGTCAAGCCATCTTTTGTAACATCTCACACGTTTATTGTCTTCGATTTTTAACCGATTTCTAAAAAGGAGTAGGATCTCAATTCGGTCGTATCTTTTTTATGTTTATTACCTCAGAACTCTGTCATTTATAAACTGATTTGGACAATTCTTTTTTGATTTGAAAGGATATATTATTTCAGTTTGTTCCCATATTTTATACACTCATAGACACTTTATCAAAATTGTTTCAGTCGTTTAGTTTTTAAATTAAAATTATTAGTTCTGCTACGATTGAAGTCGGCATTTTTTTATGAAACAAAATATATTATGTTAATTTCAATCGACTCTTGGTTTCATGTAAAATTTAATTAATATTATAGTTATTATTTTATTTGAGAGGTAAAATCTTTAATCCTTAGAATTTAATATCAGTAATAGTTGCGTATAAAATAATAACATCTTAAAAAGAATTTCCATCTGGGATTACACAGTCAATCTAATATTTGTTTACAAGAGAAATCTACGTGAAAGTCGTTTCGTTTTTAGATAAACATTAAGAAATAGGCTGTAAACATCACATTTTGTCAACAGTGTCGAATATATCATTCAATATTTCCAAATAAACGGTATATACGTATATTTGCGAAACAAAACTCGTGTCGCGAGCGCGCCGGTGACACCGTAGCTAAGCGACAGCTGTCTGAACATCCGAGCGAATTCAAATTACGGACTTGAAATTTGTCACATCGGAACATTCTGTATTTATTATTTTTAATTTTAACTGCTCTGTACTACGCAATAAGAGAATAAAATAAGTAATAGCGATGATAAACATTGAAACTGGTTTTTGTACCAGAGGGAGACTTTGTACAAAAGTCGTTTGTTACGATACCTCTGACCCATTCATCTACCGTGAAGCAGTTGTTTACATGGCTGTGTTTCGGTTTGAAGGGTGGGATATGGCAGTGAATTTACAGGGTACAGAGGCATAACATCTTGCTCTTCAGGAATGGCAACGCATGGAGGGTGAAACTGTATACTCTGTTATGTCTATACTGTTCATGTGACTGTAGGTGACGGTTACCGCTTTCCATCAGGTAAGCCATCAGCTTGTTTGCTATTCTGAATTACATAAAAGTATAAAAAATAAAATTATACATTTGTCATGTTCAGGTATTTTCTTTTTATACTATTATTAATATTTTTTTCATGAATTTAATGGTTTTTGATAATATAAAAATTATGTCCAAAAAAAGCATCGTCAATTATAACAAAACCAGTTATTTTGATTTAAAAACTAAACTACTTTTAAAAGATTTTAGTTAAAAATTTTATGGGAATAATATATTTATATATATTCTTTATTGCACTTGTAAATTACAATGTTAATGCATTTATAAATATTGTGAGCAAGGGTGGACTTATCTCTGACAGAGATCTCTTCCAGTCGACCCAATGCAGTTAGAAAACATGTTGCTAGCGGGCAGCTGAAGTGCTACAACTATTAATATTTAGTGTACATAAACAAATATACAGTTAAATAAAATATTAAGATACATAATAAAATATTACATAAATACATATACTATAAATAAATATAATATCTACCTACTTATACAGTGGATGTTAAAATAAATGAATATACTACCTAGAATAGAAATTTAGTTCAATGATTTTAAAGTTTGACAGTTCAATTATAAAAATAAATAAATTAAGATTATGACTCAAAGGAAAGAAAATGTAATCTATAAATATATCCTTTCAGATAAGAAAAATATTTCTTCCAATCGGTTTAGAATTGACAGAGTTACGAATATAAAAAAATACGACAAAATTGAGACCTTGCTTCTTTTTGTAGTCGGTTGAAAATTAAATTAAAATTTATTTATTTTAGTTCTCAGTATAATGAGGTTCTTAGTTCTAATGTGATTGCTATTCATGAATATATTAATATTTCCACTAAGTTTACTTGAACTGTAATTAAGGTGGGAATATAATATTTGTTTTGATATTAATGAGTATACTTTTTTGATATAATATTTGTTGTACCTATATATTTATATATAAGATTATTAATAAAAAAAAGTCATATTTATATCACTGTTTTTGCACCCAAGTATATTTCAATATAAAAGAATGATTAACTAAAATCAAAACAGTGGAATACTCACCATAAAGCTAGGGAGATGTATCCACAATCGAAAACCGCAAATCTAAGCAAAGGGATGTTTTATTCATATGCCAGCAAATGGCAATTACAGTAACAGAGTCCTTAGAAGGAAGGAAGTACTGTATAAAAAAGCTTTGGACGCCGTTAACCGGACGAAAAAACATTGTTCGCTCGCGAAATTATGCCCGTCCCTGTTATGGCGGGACATTTCCTTTTGACCTTACATCTTTTGTATAGTCAATTTTTATGTGGCTCCGGAAAATAATATCTTTTTCCTGTGTGTTTGTATTACCATGTAATATTTGAAAGTATTTAACGTATTCTATCTTAGTGTATTTAATACATGTTCTTTTTTTATATACAGCTTAGAATGGCAAACAAGCTGACGGCCTTCCTGATGGAAAGTGGTAACCGTCGCCTATAGACATGAGCAGTATCATGGACACAACAGAGTATACTGTTTCGCCCATGATACCTCCCATGCATTGCCATTCCTGAGGACTCAAATGTTATTTCTCTGTACCCTGTAAATTCACTGCCATATACCACCCTTCAAACCGAAACACAGCCATGCAAACACAACTGCTTTACGGTTGAAACACGAATGGGGCAGAGGTGCCCAAGCAAACGACTTTTGTACAAAGTCTCCCTCTGATTTTATTTTCAGATTTTTTTATTAATATTTAGTAGTTTTGGATATTTGCTAGGAATGGGTAACACGGATGCGGATTCGATATCTATATATTGGGTTCTTCTGGACATTGATAGCGAAAAAAGGTCATCATCCATTTCGATATCGCCCATATCGGTCAAATATCTATCTTCGAATATATTTCTGCATAACAGACTTTTAACATCTTCGTTATTGCATCAATATATAGATATTGTAATTAAAATAAATAGATAGGTATAATATAGTAAATACATACACCCACCCCTAATATTTGCAACTATGATTAGAACTTCGTTAACATCTTTCATTCTCATGATGCCGTAAAATGCGATTTAGAGATTAGATTACTGTTGAAAGAAGAACATTCTCTTTTCGATTGATCGCCTTTAATGGACCATGTTGTCTTTGTGTTCACACAGAATGGTATGGTCACGTGTCACAATAAAACATGCCAGTTGAAGTGAAGGAAAAATCGAAATAAAACCATATTCCAAGTAGCTTGGTCAGCTTGATAAGAGGAGGATAAATCTATGCAGGAAACCCATGCCGTTCAGTAGTATTTTTTTTTGATGGGTGAAAGTAACCCCGCCTGCGCTAACGGGACACGTTGGCGGAGCACCAGTGAATGGTGATAGATGAGAATGAAAACAGGCTAGTTAGCCCATCATGATGCATTCATCAGGAATTAACCATAATAGTTTCCAGGAAGAACCGCGAGGAGGTCGACTTGGTTGAGTATATTGCTAGTAATGGGATTCTCAGTTTCCATTACTAACAATATCTTTTCTCCTTTCAGTAGTATATTAATTGATGTTATTTAAATTGAAACCTTTTATGGTTTAAAAACATTACATTTATTTTTAAATTCTTATATATATTTCATTGTTAAGCAAAATAAATCAATAACTACACTATTTAATCATAGACAATATAAAATATAACGAAAAGCTCCATCTAGTAATTTACGTTTGAATATAAAATGTATTAAACACGTTAAAAAGTGATTTATCAATTAATTTTTAATTTTCTATTCCTCTGTCTCTTATAAAAGGCTCCGTATTATAAGATAAGAAAGGAAATTGTTCTAAGATAGAAAACATTATACCGATAGCAAAACACATCTTGAAAAAGTCACAGCGCTGTAACTCAACGGAGCTCAAAGTAAGAGGCCATAAAAGTGATAAAATATCTATTTAGCCGTTTCTGTACAGCGTTCCTCCCCGTTCTTTGCATCAGTAACGTTCGTTTCCTTCCCGTGAACGTTTGGCGACTGGTAATTGCAGTTTATATTAACTCTGATAAACGCGATAACTTTTTCTTGCCTCATCGCATTCGACGCCCATAGGCGTTCGCCCGTTTCCTGTAGAGATGTGGGAATAAATTCTCAGATCGTAACCTTTGTATACGCTTACTTACATACGTCAACAGAAATTTCTGAATACAAACAATTAGTTTTGGTATTTTTGTGGAGCGCTTTTATTATTTACCGTTAAGTATATATCAGTATATATGGCCGAGTGGTCCCGGCATAGAATAAGGTCGCCTCTTCCTTTCCCGTTGGTGTCGTAAGAGGCGACTAAGGGAGGGTGAAGGATGGGTAGCAGCGTCCCTATTAAAACATTTCTAAAGCCTAACAGCGGTTGCAAATTTGCTTGCCAAGCGTGGCAACTACTGTCAAAACCCCCTAAGGGGGAGGATTATGTTCAACTGTTAAAGGCTGATATGATTATGATATATCTGTTATCTAATATCTATATTATGAACTCTGCTTAGTTTGAAACTAGACGGCGCCATATGCCCAACTGCGTCTGTATATATATATATATATATATATATATATATATATATATATATATATATATATATATATATATATATATATATATAACCAACTCACCGTGTTTTGTTGTTTCCGACATTTGTTTCGATTTTATCTGGAAATTATCTTCAGAGGGCGTATAACGCTTTACGTCATATATGTATCGTATTAAAAAAATCACATTAGTTTAAAAAATAATATGACCAATGGTACTTATTATAATTTATTATCATACTGATTCTATTTACTATTACTGTTATGAGTGCGAAAGTTTGCGACGGTGTATGGATGAATGTTTATTATTATTTTACGCAAAACTACTACAATTTAATGTGGGGCACGGATATTTTATGCACCGATTCCTGCGAACAAAGTCACAAGATACAACTAGTATTTATTGGAAATAAACAGTAATAGTATTTATTGTAAGTAACTCTATAAAAACATTTGTGTATTTGTTACTGAATCGAGCTTAAATAGCTGAATGGAATTAAATGAAATTTAGTACTTTATATGGACGAAACTGCAAGATTCAGCTAGTTTTATTCCATAGTATTATCATTATTATTATTAAACCGCCCTATTTTGGACCTTATTAAAAGGCGATAGGGTTCGTAAATCTGCGTTCGTGGCAGGCCGTGTAATGCTAATGCGAGAAAATATTTTTCTTATTTACGTTCAACCAACAAGTGGGTAGTTGAATATGTTATCAACTTATCAGATATTTCGAGGTTCCATTTTGATGTTTCTCCGATTTCGTGCCAAGTTTATTTTATGATCTACTTATACAAAGGAATATAAGCGATCCCAATTTTGTACTTGACAGATTTTTAGTCAATTCAATGAATGCCAGACAAATATTTAGAATAAATTCTGGAGCTGAAATATATTTTATATATTATTGTAGGTAATAGAAAGAAAACGAATTGTATTTACAAATAAAGAGCCTTGTACCCACTTGAGCCCATAGCTCAAGAAGGTTATTATTTATTTATTATGTACCTATATTGTCAGACAATTGCAAATTGTTATAGAAATATGAAAACATGAAAGTCATATTCATAATGTAATTGATAAAAAGTTGCCCGATTCCAATATTTTTTTTCAATAAACTATTTAATAAATTAAATCGTGGATTATGCAAATGTGTTAAACACTGAAATAAAAGAAAAAATAAAGAGTCTTGTAAATAACATAATACTGGAAACCTGTTTTTTACAATAACCCATATTTTCTGATTTTATTTAAAATCTTTGTCACTTTTTATTCTAATTTTCTTAAAACTTTTTTATCTACAATAGCTACCCTTGATATTTAATAATTGAGAACTGTCCCTAGACAAGTGGTAAACCAATCTATCGATAGTTATGATATCACAACCGCATACAGCAAATGAAACGAGACTGTAACATCCAACTTCGTGAACGTTATAATAACGAAAATATATCTATATCTAAATAAGAAGTATAAAAAAAACCAACAATCCACATCTCTGCTCCGGACCAAATATATTTCCAGTAATATTATCGAAGAAAACCTGTAAATATCAATAAATAACTTTACCATTTGTGTAGAGAGTCAGTTCTAATAGGTAAGTAAGGTAGTAACAGATGAAAGTGTAATTTTGGTTAGCGTTCGTATAACAAAGAACAAGACAACAATCTCATTCTCTTGGACTCGTTAGTGACTTCATCAATAGATTCGTTTATCATATCTGAAAGAAGATCAAAGTAAGTTCTAATTCATATTAAAAAAAGTCCATCTGTATGAACTTTTTACAACAGCAGTAGCTACTCATCATCTTCTATATTTTATTTTATTTTATATATATATATATATATATATATATATATATATATATATATATATATATATATATATATATATATATATATATATATATATATATATATATACATATTCCTCTATATTTATGTATGTATATTTTAATCATCATTTTATATTATTTATGTATTTTATATATTTATTGTGTACAGATATACATTACATGCAATTGTTATTATCTTTATTTATCCCAATAATGAAGTACTGCGTACGTGATTCACTAATTATCCCAAAGGTTGACCTTTAGAGAATGCTACGGGCATTAACTCTGCCCTTTGTATAATATTTTTTTTATCAATAAAGTTATATAAATAAATAAATATGTACATTTATCACAAACATCAGTGAAAACAAACGGTAACAATGTAGTAAATGAAAAATTCTCCACTGTATCCGACACGGGACATTAAACGTCAGGCATTCGCCGCGGCTGTCTATCAAAAAGCACTTTTGCGGTCCAACGCCACGTGGCCGGAACACGGATTTACCGCCTGTGGCTCCCGGCACATCCATTCCGGCCACATTGGAAAACACTGTGGTGAAAAAGCGGGGAATGCCGATGGGTAATGAATACTCATAATGAGACGAGACAAAGTGGAATGACTGGGACGAATTAAAGTAATAATGCTATGGGATGTTTCGGTTTGTAGGGTGGGGATGCGACAGTGAATTTACAAGGTACGCAAGCTTAACGGTTTAATTTTAAAGAATAATATCGCATAAGGGTGGGTGTCGGTATATTATGTACCATTGGTACTGCTCCCTACTGGTCCCGTGTGGTCTTGGCATAAAATAGGCCACCCCTTTCTTTCTCGTGGATAAGGATCTAAGTGAGGATGAAGGATGGGCAGCAACGCCCCTCTTAAACATCTCCAAAACCTAACTGCAGTTACCAACTCGCCTGCCAAGTGTGGTAACTATTGGTAAAACCTGTCCTAGGGGGAGGTTTATCTTCAGCAATGGGTATTTAAGAGATGATATGATGATGATGAATGGTACTGCTCATATATATGCGATTTCAACTATAGGCGACATTTATAATTATATATGGACTGTTAGATTATTTACTGTTTTTAATAAAAAAATATATAAAAATAGGGACTTCATTCGTGAGAAAATTATTATATTTGAAGTTTCGGAAGCACAAACATTATATTGTATTTTAATGTAATAACTACCGGTTTTGCTTACGCGTAGTTTAGTCGAGAATGCTCGCTTGCGAGCACTCGCTTCACAGCCACTCAAGACTAAGGATACCGGATGGTCTCGAAACTAGTGAAGCTTCCTTAACCAAATTACATGTAAATTAAATGGATAGTTATTACATTAAAAATTAATATCGAGTCAATTTAAGAGCAAACCCCGTCGTTTTAAAAAAAAATATATGTCGGTTCAGAACTGACGAATATATCACGTAACATATCTACATATGTGTGGTCCCGGCATAGAATAAGCCACCCTTTCCTATCCCGTGGATGTCGTAAGAACTGACTAAGGGAAGCGAGGGATGGGCAGCAGCGTCCCTCTTAAAACATCTCCAAAACCTAACTGCGGTCGCCGACCCGCTTGTCAAGTATGGCAACTACTGGCAAAACTTCCAAGAGGGAGATTTATGTTCAGCAGTGGACAGTTAAAGGCTGATATGATGATATATGATGACGATGTTGATACCTACATATAAAAAAATACAGCTGAAATAGGAACTTGAAGTTATTTAAAAATAAGCTACGCCGTTCACAAATCATAGGAAAACTTGAAGTCAATATCTATAGTATGAAATGGCTTGTGTGCATCACTAGTTACGAACCTTAATCCAGTACCAGTTCTCAGAACCAATAATAGTGGATTATGTAATATAACGATATCGATGAACACCCAACCAATAATAATGCGTCCAATTAACTACAAATAGATATACTGTTTACCGGACAAGATACAAAATAAAATATCCAGTAGTATATCAACAAATAAGTAAATATCAAAGGGCGATATATATATATATATATATATATATATATATATATATATATATATATATATATATATATATATATATATATATATATATATATATATATATATATATATATATATATATATATATATATCTGTCCCATTCGTATTTCAACTGTGAAGCAGTTGTTTGCATGGCTGTGTTTCGATTTGAAGGGTGGGATATGGCGTGAATTTACTGGGTACAGAGGAATAACACCTGAGTCCTCAGGAATGGCAACGCATGGGGGGTATCATGGGCGAAACTGTCATGTCCATTGTACTACTTATGTCTATAGGCGACGGTTACCACTTTCCATCAGGTGGGCCGTCAGCTTGTTTGCCATTCTAAGTTATATAAAAAAAAAAAAAAAATTGTTTTTACTGTTAGTAAATATTATACATATATATATATATATATATATATATATATATATATATATATATATATATATATATATATATATATATATATATATATATATATATATTGGTCTATACTATACTATAACAATATAAAAAGGAAACATTTACTCGTTTGTTTGTAATAGATAAACTAAAAAAAAATCTTATCTAATGTCATCTTATTATCTAATAATGACGATGATGTTAGCCGTTAACTGTCCACTGCGGAAAATAGGCCTCCCCCTCGGTAGGTTTGCTAATAGTTGCCATGATTGGCAGGCGAGTTAGCAATCGCTGTTATGATTTGATATTTTAAGAGAGACGCTGCTGCCCAACTCTCGACTATTAAGTTCCCTTAGTCGCCTCTTACTACACCCACGCTTATTCTACGTTGAGATCGCACAGCTATTTCATAAAAAGTAAATTATCAGCGAGTAATAAAGGCTATATATTATTTTTCATTTGTATTCTCATAAAATACGTATCATATAGTAGTAAAGGGTTCCTTCAGTCTCTACTACCGCTTAGCTTACATGCTGTTTCATTTAGAAAGACGGGATATGACAATGAAATTACAGGGTTGCAACAGTAAAACAATTTGGGCCACAGGAATGGAACATATCATATATGGAATAATTTAGACGTCACAGTTCTATGACCTACAAAATGCTGTTCATTTCTATAAGTGGCGGTTACATTTTATACAGTGGACTATCAACTAGTTTCTTGTTCCAAGTTGTATAAAAAAAACGAGCATACATTTTTTATTCTCAACTCTGTAAACTGTATGTAATTTTCAATTATTAATTCGAAATTAAGAAATTCATTTCAAAATGAAAATCGAATACGATATTGGTAACTTTTTACTTTAACATAAATTTTAATTTAAAATATTACTATCAGAATATATTACAAGCTGAGTTTAATTATCCAGATTCACACTATTATAATGCAGTTAACACTTTACATATGACTAAAACAATCCGTAATAGCTCGACTTCACAATGCAACTGTTTCTGTTCTAACCACGTTCCCACGAACGCTTTTAGCATAATTATTATTACGTTAGAATACTGTACATAGTGTATTCTAATAGCCTAGAGTTTGATACAATGGACATTGTGTGATTCACATGCAGTTTTTATTCTAAACTATGTTTTATTGAAAGAAATATGAAGTAATAAGAATTAAATTATTCAATTTATTTTTATTAAAATCTCAGTAATAATTGTTAAAACACCCGTTAACTTCAACAGTAATCATGTAAAAAGTAAATTTGATCGGAAAATCGTTAAGCACTGAATGATCCAATTATCTCTCCTGATCCCATTCAATTAAAATACGTACATATTAATCGAGTATGCGTACACATTATTATATGAATAATAATTATTTTCATTATAAAACAATAAGAAAGATGAACGTTTTTATCAGTTGCTATTTTGGTGTGAAACTATTTATCAGATGTCTTGCCATACTCGACTAACAGTGCAAAAGATTTATTGTCAATTCAGCTTTAATAGCTAAGTTGTTGATACCATAATTTAGTTCTTGGTGTTGCATTTAGATATACTTGTAATATATGACTGTTAAGGTTTATATAAGGTTAAATTTTAGATATAGTATAAACTTGGAATGTTCTAATTTACTAATATTTCTATAATATATAAAAAGGTACAAAAAAAATTCAATTTGATTTTGCATTTATCGTTTTATGCAATATGTGTGACCTTCTTATATTAGTTGTAACCTGCGTCTTTGAAATAAAAATGGATTAATTCATTAAAGTATGAAATGAACCTATATCAAAATATATTTACTACCTTTCATATTTATAATATTGGTACCTGAGATTAGTACCTTGACAACCTCTTTATAGAACGGGTCACAAAACGTTGAAGACTAAATAGGTTGATAATATTTGAGTTCTGTCTGAAGGTGAAGTTTTTCTATCAAAATATCCCAATAATGTCTGTCTTATTACTTTTATAACATTCCACATAATATTATACAATAAATAACGTGCGAGATCAATATTATATTGATAGAAGTACATATTTCGGGTTGGTTCATCAATATCGCGTATCTCTGTGCCCCGAGAATTGAGATAAACGACCATCCGAATAGTGTTGAGGATGGAATCCAATTTGCCAGTTGCAAATTGAAGAGGGGCTGTAGCTACGTGTGATAGAGCACCATCTAAATATTGCGATATAATACGCTGAACTAGAAATACAATATATTTATATATTCCATAACATAATTTTTAGACGAATTAAATCAATATAATTCCAATTTCCTTGTCCTTAATTTTTTGCGCTAAATGCAATAATAATGAAGACAACAGTTATATTAATGGAAAGTAATAACTATCACCTACAGACATGAGCGGTACAGAATATTGTGATGTATGTTGAGGAGTATGATGGATTTCTCAGTTTTTGCGGTGAATATTAAAAATGGAGTATATATTCTTAAAAATAAGATTTACAAGGAAAAACAAAAGAAGATCTGTGACAGGCAGAATATAAATAAACAGCTATTAAAAAGAGACAAAAAGAGTTGCAATCTTTAACATATACTCTGTAATTTCAATGCCATGTCTCAACCCTTTAAATCGAAATACAGCCATGCAAGTATAATTGCTTAGTAGTACATATTTGAATGGGACAGAGGTTACCTAATCAAATGTCTTTTACAAAGTCTCCCTTTCTTAAATGATAAAAAACTGCAATCACACCATATCAGCTGTTAATTGTCCACTGCTGGACATAGACCTCCATCTGTTGGGGATTTGCTAGTAGTTGCCACACTTGGCAGGCGGGTTAGCAATCGTTAGCAATCGGCCTTGGTGATATTTTAAGAGGAACGCTGCTACTCATTTCTTTTTTATTAATTTTCTATGGACACCCACGTAAAAAGTTGTAAATATAGTTTTAATAGCATCTACGAATATCACAGATGTCCATGGTGCCTCTCATAGATTGTTATTTCTAAGAATTAACTTGTTATGCCTTCGTACTCTGTAATTTCGCCTACAATTTTACAGATTTAATTAAGGACATGGAAATTAGATCTACAAATTAAGGACAAAGAAATTAGTCCGTGGTCTGTGAATTAGCATTTTATTTCAATCTATAAAAGGATAAATTAAATCAGTGATTGATTAATAAAGTACCTTCAACTATTATTGTATTCAGAAACAAAACTTAACACAGAAAAATATATAATTAATATTAATTATTTTTTTTATTACATATAAAACCCAAGTAAATAAAAAAAATATCCTTGTAATTTTATTTCATTTA
Organism: Galleria mellonella; assembly: GCF_026898425.1. Classification (NCBI taxonomy): domain Eukaryota; kingdom Metazoa; phylum Arthropoda; class Insecta; order Lepidoptera; family Pyralidae; genus Galleria; species Galleria mellonella. Next base: position 1,337,989 of record NW_026441985.1, on the reverse strand, counting down.
TTAATTTTTATTTATTTGAAGCTTAAATATATGGCTTTAATAGCATAATGAAGTATAACATGATTTCATAAAGTTGAATTAAGACAATACAGATTAACTTTAGTACCAGTAAAAAACTATGCAAAAAGATAACATACGAGCACTGTTTAAAATTACAGCAAACATACTAAATTCAGAAAAACCCATTTAACAGATAAAATATAACTACCAAGAATATGAAAGAGAATCGTGTTGTGTAAGAATTATATTATTATTTTAATATAAAAATTTTAGTTAAGAAATTAGATACTAGATGGCGTTATGAATAACAAAAAAATCTTAATAGTGACATGTGTATAACAAGATTTTTTATATTGTCTACTCCATGAGAAATTTTATAAAAGTTCCCTATCATTCTTACTGAAGTGATTGTTTTATTATAATCATCACTAACAGATTTTTGATTCACGGTACCTAGTTATTAACATGTGTGCGGATTAATTTCGTTTTCATGATTATCATATGACTATTCTTTCACTGAACATGAATGAAACTGCAAAATATAAACAATTTAAAAATTGCTCTCCCCATGTTCCTTCAAATGGCCACGTCTATGTCTCAATTTTGTAATTTCATCAGTCCCCAACTTTGCAAATGTAAATTTTATTTGTATGTCCCCCGTACAAGACACGTTTACTATCCAAACCCCAACATGCTCAACGGGTAGTAATATTGCAAAATGTGCAATAAAACATACGTATATACCATAGACAACATCTGTAAAAAGCATTTCAATTGAATTTTTAGCTTCCACGTATATTGTTCTGTGGATTTATTTTATTTTCAATATGCTTCTGAGGTATGGTCGTAACTGAGGCGAATTTTATTGACTTTTGTATATTTACGTATGAATTTTTATGAGAATAGCTACTACATGTTATACTTTATAAAAATTGTTTAAAATTATATTGGAATCGTGATTTAAAATATAAAATTTAAGAATTACTAGAATAATAATTAGATGAAATTCTGTGTGTTTATCGTGATGATGAATTTTGTTGACATCATCGTTTTATAACCTGTAGCATTTGTCATATAATATAATTATCTAATACAGCTTTATTTTCTAGTACTTCATTGTCTTTTTTTTTTCAATACAGGGGGGCAAACGAGCATGCGGCTCACCTGTTGGTAAGTAAGTACCGCCGCCCATGATCACCCACAACACCAGCGGCATTGCAGGTGTGCTGCCGGCCTTTTAAAAAGGAATATACTCTTTTCTTGAAGATTATGTTGTCGTATCGGTTCGGAAATACTGCTGCTGGCTTGATTCCAAATATTAGTTGTGCGTGGAAGAAAGTGCCTTGAAAAACGCACGGTAGATGACCACCACTCGTACAGATGATTGGGATGAAACTTTAGTTTGTGGCGGGTTGTACGGTGGTGAAAATCAGCAGCAGGTATCAATCCGAATTCCTCAGAACACTCCCCATGATAAATTAATCAGAAAATGCACAGAGATGCAACATCTCTGCGCAGTTAATAAATAATTTATCATTAGTCTATGAGGGATAGGCCTCCCTACGTTCACCAGTGGACGGATAATGACTGAGATGATGATGATTTTGTATTAAACAGAAAATAATTCAAATATAAAACTCTCATGTTTCGTCTCATATTCTCATGTATCAGACTAAAATAATCTTTAATTAAATATTTTTTATAAATATAATAAAATATTCTTTTAATGTTGTGTGATAACATTTTATTTAAAATTGGATCTTTGATGAAATTCATAATGGATTTAATTTAATTTTTTTTTCTTACTGCATTTGTTTATTACAGGGTTAAGGAGGAGCAAAATAACAGTCATATGAGATATTATTATAGGACTTGAGTTGATAAACGGGTGCCTTCACACGGCGTTAACGCGATGATATATTATACAATTTTCTTTACGACCAAAACGGATTTATAACTACGTACCGTTGGCGTTTTCACACACAATGTTTTAACTGGAAAATTCATGGAACCACTTTTGTTGTGAATCCTATTACGTTTATTTATTAATATGCGTTTTGATTTGAAAGGTAACTCAATGCCACAATAGGTAATTCGTCCTAATGATTCGGTTAGCCATATTTATTTATTTATTCTTTATAAACCACATTAAGGTAAAAATTTTGAAACGAAAGGAGGACTTAATGCTATATACCATTTTTTCCAGTCAACCTTTTTAAAAACAAATATGTATGCTGTGAAAATTATTGAAAATGTTGTTAGTAAGTAACAAATTATTCTACTATGAATTATGATCATATAAATCTACTTACATGAATATATTATACAAATATTACTTATATATACAAATATATATCATAAAAACGTACGTACATATATAAATATACATACACTATAATGCATTGTAATAGCAATAAAGTAATACCAAGTTTTATATTATCTGTGGTAACAACAACGATCAAAGCGAAATCAATTGATAGTTGCATAAGTCTGTTTATATTATATCGAAATAAAAAATTAAAAAATATAAACAAGAGGAAATACAATATAAATATAGATAATAGAAAAAGAAAGATTATGTTATTAAAAAGACCTTCACGGTAGAAACACGAATGTTGCAGTTGTGTTTGCATGGCTGTGTTTCGGTTTGAAGGGTGGAATATGGCGTGAATTTACAGGGTACAGAGCAATAACACCTGAGTCCTCAGGAATGGCAACGCATGGGGGTATCATGGGCGAAACAGTATACTCTGTTATGTCCATGGTACTGCTCATGTCTATAGGCGACCGTTACCACTTTCCATCAGGTGAGCCATCAGCTTGTTTGCCATTCTAAGTTGTATAAAAAAAAGATAAATATATTTATAGAAATTTAAAAAGTTCCCAATAATAATTAATTACTTAGCTGAAATCTTAGAATCATTTGAATTTTTAATTCTAAATCGATCACAAGAGAAAACAATTCGTAGGAAAAGTTTAGAAAATATATTTTAAGATTTCGACTGTACTCCTTAGGTTATTGATCCTGCTCTTATTACAGGTATGGTACTAATTAATGAATAAATAAGCGAATGAAATTTAGCATATAAATGACCACGTCATATCCTATATACATGTACAGGATAGATTTCATACTTAATTAAGGACAAAGCTACGGAATACAACCACAAAATTATACAGATACGTTGAAACTAGTAAATAATCACAAATTCCTATGTACTTAAAATACATAAAAGGCCTTCTAGCAACAAGAATGCCACCATATAATTATATAGGAGAATAATTTCTAAGAAAAACATAGGGTAAGAACACAAAATACCCTTGCACATATTTCACAGCATCACGTACCGTCCTAATACTGCCGACAATCATAAAATGAAACATCATAAGGGGAATAAAAACTGAAAAGAGGCCGTAACGACCCAGGACGGGGTTTTAACAAATCGGTGGTCATCACTCAGGGTTATAGCCAGAGGGTAGTGGGGTCTTTTGGACCTTGTGTAGAAAGATAAGTCGGATTTTCATTGTGTGCGCGGAAACGATAGCGCTTGTTCGATTTATAATAAATCGACGTGCTAAACACGTTATTAGCAGGTATAATAGCTATGTCGTGTAAATCGGTCACAATTTATCTGTAGCTTTATATGTATTGTGTGTTTTCTTTTATTTATTTATTAATATTACCAGTATTATAAATGTGACAGTGATTTAATCCTATATATAATTCTGTAAGTAAGTTTATTTGTGTTTCAACCGTAAAGCAGTTGTGTTTGCATGGCTGTGTTTCGGTTTGAAGGCGTGAATTTATAGGGTACAGAGGAATAACACCTGAGTCCTCAGGAATGGCAATGCATGGGGAGTATCATGGACGAAACAGTATACTCTGTTATGTCCATGGTACTGCTCATGTCTATAGACGGTTATTCGGTATTTCCATCAGGTGAGCCGTCAGCTCGTGTGCCGTTCTAAGTTGTATAAAAAAATTGTTTTATTATAGTACCTTAACAGCTTAACCAATAACTACGAATTTATTAATGGATTCTAATGAAACAGTAATGCCTGAGCTAACGGTATATGCTGGCGTGATAGCAGTAAGAAATGATAAATGAGAATAAAAAGGCAGGTCAATTAGCCCATCATGGTGAATACACCTGAAATTCAGCACAATGGTTTTCAGGGACCACGTGGAAGTCAACCTGTCAGAGTATATTGTTAGCAATGGAACTGGTAGTCCGCATTACTAATAATGTTTTCACGCCTTAATTAAGAAATTAAATATACACGGGTATATTTTTATCCAGGTGAGTATATTTAAAAGTACCCGTAACCGACGAGCGTGTATGACAAGATTGATGAATGTGGAAGAAGCGAAAGAGGTTTGTTTGAATCGAAGCATTTGGCGTTCCATTGTTTCTGCCTACCCTAATGGGAGACAGGCGTGACAGATATGTATGTATGTATGTATGTATGTATACATATCCCGGTCATGCGGGCGAAGTTGCTGGTAAAAGCAATAATACTTAATTTTTTATGATATTTAGACACATTTTTTTAAATATTTCTCTTATCGATATTTAAGTATTTATAAATTTGCTTTTAAAAAAAAATTAACACTGAACTAAGTTTCTCATTTAATATACTTCAATATTCTACGAGATCTTAAAAATGACCATCCATATTAGCATTTGTCATTTACAAAATAATAACGTATTAAATAAAATCTTAATAACGACATTGACTATATAAATCCACAATCTCTTTATTAATTCTAATTTATTTCACTAATGATATTATCTCGGAATCTCGCTGATTAATGATTTTCATTATAAGAAGTCCAAATTCGTAAATTGCAAACTTTTTAAAACAATTTGTCTAATGGAGATGAAATCTATCTCTGTCGAAAAACAAAGGGAAAGTTTATATCAAAGGAATACTTCAGAAGCATTTATGATAATCGCTCTTTAGTTATTATTAGCTTTAAAATATTTTATGTGATTTCTTGAGAGCATTCTCCCCTTATATTTTTGAAATGTACTTTATTGATATGAAGATGTTTTAGTTTTTGCTCTTTCCAAATAAAATATTTAAAAAAAATTATATAACAAAGTCTCGATAGCTGCAACCTTTCATTGAGTGTATATTTTCATTAGTCTTAACAATTCTAATATCTATATTTTTACCCCCTTATTAGTTCAATAGAGTCAATATCATGGTCGTCATAGTATATTATGTGATGGTCATGGTATTATTCATATTTATAGGAGACGGTTATCTTTTTTTACCAGATAGGACGTCAGCTTGTTTGCAATTATAATTTGCATAATATATTCTAATAATAAATGGGTCGTATCGTCCAAATATGTACTTGTAATAATGAATTTAAGTATATATGTACATATATACATCATGTATCCAGCAATTTATTTAAAACGTAGTGGTGTTTTCAACAAATATTTACGGCTGGCGCACATCACAGTCATAAACGTATATCAGGCTTAAGCTTTACGTAAAGTAAATAACAACAACAAATCCAGCGATGTATGCTTACCCAGTCCATTTGATACGATTACGTTGTTGATACACCCTGTAGCGTGTATTTACTAACGCAAAAATAATTTTATAAAATGTGAACACTGACAATATGCCAAGAGCGACGTGACTCAGCTATTATACAGAGTGTAATATTATTTAAATCTAAATAATTAACCTTAATTAGATAGTTTTTCGTCAATTAAATTATTTTTTTTCTAAAGAAACGTAAATCTATAAAAGATAAAAGAAAGATGATTATGAATGAATCTTCCATCATAACAAGGTGCCTCCACCTATTAAATTTGTGTCCTAGGCTGAAATTATTTTGTTTTCAAATTTTTGATAATGAAAATAAATAAATAAAAATATATTTATTTAAGTAAACTTAATTATATGCATTTTTGAATAGTCATTTTATAGCATTATTCATGACTATACCGCCCAGTTTGAAATACAATTTCAGCTATGAAGAATAGACGAGAAACTCAGCTGTTGCTTTTTCCAAATAAAAATTGAGTTATTATATAATATATATGTAAATAATCTGTAGCTTGGGTAGTTTTTTAGTTTTACGTGCAGCTTTCGACAGTCACCCTCTATATATAATTTTGATTAAAAATGAGAATTAATTAGTTACCGGGTCATTTTAATTAATCTTCAAAATAGTACGTTTTATGCTAAATGTAAGCCTTAATAAAGAAAAACACTCTAAATACCCTTAAGTACTTAATTAAAAGTTTATTATTTCAATAGTAATATACAAAAACTATTTTATTTTTACAATTATCACTGAAAAAAATTAATTAATGATTATTCAATTTCGCCACTAAACTGAATTAGTGGTCCAAATAAAATAAACAGCCCAATTAACCGTAAAGTTAGTTTGTTTACCACAAAATGTTGACCACCGCGCCTGGTTTACTTTGGGGCAGAATAATATAGATAATTAAATTTTGTTTGTCGGTAGGTATCGTATTACGAATAACATTTAATTACGATGCCTTAGAAAATATTGCTAAAAACTTTCCTATATTTTCAAGCAATTTTCAAACAAAGGAGGTTCTTGATTTGTCTTAATTTTTTTTTTTTCATTTAAAATTGTGTTCCACAAAAAAACCACCTTCAATCATGGTAAAACCAGTTACTAAACTAAACTACTAAGCCGATTTTGATAAAAATATTATTGTACAAATTTGAAAGTATATCCTTTTAAATAAAAAAAAAAAGATATTTCCAAATTGGTTCATAAATGACGGAGTTATGAGGTAACAAGCAAAAGAATACAACTGAATCGAAAACTTTCCTTTTATGAAGTCGGTTAAAAATCGATTTATGCAATGCTCTTTATGCTCTTACTAGGATTTACTGCTGTGATAATTAAATTTACATTTTGTGATGATACTGCTATTTTTCGTATTGGAGCAAACTTTTTGTTACTAAGTAAATGGTTTTGATTTATAAATTCTAATATATTCAACTAGTTGTATCCTGCGGTTTTCCCTACGTGAACCAGAATATAAAGGATCCTATGTGCTAAATAAAGCTTTTATTTGATGTTTATATGTTATATTTAACATCTATATATGTATATATATTCTTATTTATGTAGGTTTATATTTATATGTATGTATTAATATTGTATCTTTCAAATATATATATCAGGAATTGAAAAGGAAGGAAATGAATCAGGAATTGAATCCTGGGCCTCATCTACGCCAAACAACCCACCTACCACTGCGCCACGAAGGTAGCCGTTATATGTATCTGTGTTCACAATTGAAAGCGCTGTACTTTTTCACAAAATATACTTTTAAACATATGTACTTCATTGAGGAGTTTAGTTTCAGATACCAGACAACTTGACCAGCTAGGAACTGTGGTAACCTTATTAGTAGGTTAACTGAGTTCCTAACTTGCGGTTGTGGTTAGTCGCGAGAACACATTCGTAGTTAGGTACTTGAATATGTAGAAACTCTGGATCTAAATTTAACCAGGGTCAATTAGTCTACTGACCCTAATTTAAAGCTAAAATTTAGGGTAAATGAACAATTCTATTAAACCTAATTTATATTAATAAATAAGGCATTTATATCTGTTATATTTTAAGAAAAATCTAATTTGAGGATAACCCTATGTAATATATGAACAACTTTTGAAACAACATTCAAAAAGAGAATTTTTTATTCCTCTATATGTTTTTTATTTATAGCTATGTCATATGATTATGTTACATATTTCGAACTAATTATGATGATTTTTGCAGTCAATAGGACATATTTTTGTATAATAGTAATAATAATAAATTCTTTAATCAGATTACCAGGACTCGCAATATTTTTATACGGATTATTATAATAATGTATTAACTCTGGCTTCTTATCAATTTCATGACGACTGAAATTGCTACTTTTTTGTAGACGCAACAAGCTACCTATTTGCAGCGAAGCAAAAAGATAAAAACATAAGATTCAGTATTTAAAATTCAAAAACATTTTACAACACGATCGCATTATTATTTTTTTAAATCTATTTTTATAAAGATTATTTAGTCTCCGCATTAGCGTATTGCTATTAATTTATGGTGCTATTTAAATTAAAAATATTAAATTTATGATACGTAGGAAAACTGGAAAGATGATCCCAAATCCATTGTGTAATTTCCGCGGGCCCATGAGATTGGAAAAAGGATTTAATGTTGATCTTTGAACAATGTTAATTTTTAAAGGACTATAGCATATAGGTACTTGTTTTACTAAGTATATTGTGGGTTAAATACCATTAACAGCCGTTTAAAGATATAAGTCATAAGCATGTGTGTATTATATGGTTGTTAAATTTAAATAAGATAATAAACCTTTCTATATACAAATTCTATATCAATTAACAATACTCAATTATGCTACATTCAATTCAGTGAAATTTCTAGTAAGTATAATGTTTACTTTAACAATAGAGATAGTTTTTATACCGATAAGAAAAAAATAACGAGTAAGTGGTGGTAAGGGTAAAACAATATTTAGAGAGTCAGCTAATCAACAATCATTTACAATGAATGTAAATGACAGTACATGAATGGCCTATATCATCATCTTCCTACCCTTATCCCAATCATTTGTGGTCGGCGTAATATGATTTTATCCATATTACAAAAAGATTTGGTTTTTATTTTTACGACCGGCCACCTGCCTGATGTCAACCCTCTTTGGGAATGGCCTATATCCTGTCCATAATATTTATCCTACTTCTTATCCTAATTCATTATAGTAGTGAAAACTAATGTAATAGCAAAATTTGCAAAAATGTATTTGTTTAGTCAAATGTATTTGAAATAGCTAAACGGATGTGAATGTAATTAAAAGTTATTAATTTAGCTATTGCTAATAAGAACGTAGCAACTTTTATAACAATTCCTCAGCTGATAGAATACTGTTGTCTTAATGTAGTTATGACTATTAAGAACATAACAACTTTCATAATAATTTCTCAGCAGATAGAATACTGTTGTCTTAATGTAGTTATGACTATTAGGAACTAAGCAACTTTCATAATAATTTCTCAGCAGATAGAATACTATTGTCTTAATGTAGTTATGACTATTAGGAGCATAGCAACATTCACAATAATTTCTCAGCAGATAGAATTGTCTTAATACTATTGTCTTAATGCAGTTACAACTATTAGGAACATAGCAACTTTTATATTAACTTTTCAGTAGATAAAACTATGTTGTCTTATTTTACCTATAGCTAATAAGAACATAGCTACTTTCATAATATTTTATCAGCAGATGGAATGTTGTTTTCTTAATGCAGTTGTATCTATTAGGAACATAACAACTTTCATAATATTTTTTTAGCAAATAGAACACTGTGGTCTTAATTCAGCTATACCTAATATAAACATAGCAACTTTTATAATAATTTCTCAGTGATTCAAAACTATAAAGAGCTTAACATTGTTAAATCCACTACAATTTTATGTCTAAAGAAGAAATGGCCGTCATTAAAATATTAGTAGACGCAGATGCAATAAATTCCACCGCGGGCCCATAATCTAACAAACTAAGAGAAAGTGCACGTAAAATGGGGCATTTAAAATTTATCGTTGGAAAATATTACCAGTTTTAGAAGGAGCCAGCTAACTCTGCAAACTAATGTTGCAGTTAGGTAGTCTTATAAAAAGAAACGAGCCATTGTTTCATACTTGAGATGAATTTTATTACGTCTTACAATTCAATTTATATAATTCTGTATCAGACGTAATAATTACTGAAATTATTAATATGTGGAACTACTCTAGTGTCAAGAGTTTCTGGACATCTGACGTGGCTTACCGGACGTCGGATTTACGTGCCCTCCGAAACACGAAGCAAGTGACAATCGTTTTTATACAATCCAAATGTAAAATTGAAAATTCTGAAATTTAAAGCTGGGATTAAATCTTGGGATCCCCTGACTGCTGCAAAGCTTTATTTAACTGAACTATCACTATCTTAAGCTAATATAATCTAATAATAATGATCTAATCAAATTATAATAAAAGAAAAACAGGTATAACAACAGGAAAAACAGAATAGAAGAAAAAAGGCACGACGTGAACCATCGCATATACATTACAATGTTATGGTCCATATTTAGATTATCATATACTATCATATCATAACATTTGAAATGATATCACGACATTTGAAAGGAGATAATTGAAAAAAAGAAATTTATTTTCTAATTTTCTTTTCCATCTTACTTCACGTAACATGTTGAGTATCTAATTTCTTTCACCGGATATGAGTTTTCTTGTAAGTAAATAAATAATTTCGCTTTGCAACCTTTAATCTTCATAAAAAATAAATAATAATAATATTATTTTGATAAATACTCTGTGATTGAAAAAAAAAAATGTTTTATGTTACTTATTATACTTATTTATCTCACTTAGCTTATAGCTTAGGTCCTGACTGGTGGTGACATGATAGGCTCGTCTCATATAATTCTCTAAAATATAGTTGATGAAAATATAGTTGAATGATGGCTGACTCATCCGTCATACTCGTGAACGGGTGCTGCTTATGGGGACTGGTTTGCTCATGTTTACTTGTTTATTTTCTATTTAATCATCATCATCATATCAGCTATTAACTGTCCATTACTAAACATAGGTCTGCCCCATAAAGGGGGTTTTGCCAGTAGTTGCCACGCTTGACAGGCTGGTAGGCAACCACAGTTAAGTTTTGGTGATGTTTTAAGAGGGACGCTGCTACCTATCCCTCGTCGATTTAGTTCCCTTAGTCGCCTCTTACGACACCCACGGAAAAGGTAGAGGTGACCTAATCTATGCCGGGACCACACGGCTGTTTATTTAAATATACGTATAAATAAACTTATTTCTAATTAAAGTCACAGTACCTATGCAAATGTAAAATGCCTTATACATAATAATTTGAAAATTTTGTTTGTCTGTCTATCTGCATGTTTGTTCTAACACACAAAATCTAGTGCACCAAGTTAGATACGATTTAAAATACTATATTTCTGAAGGTCTAACTTAAAAACTGATGTATGTTTTCCCTTGATGCACCATCTAGTGATATATTTCATTGATTTTCTTACTTATGAAATCCACGTGTATAAAGTAGTAGGTAAAAAGCTAATTTGATAATATGAAATTAATTTTAAATAATAAATAACAATGCCAATAAATATATAATTATCTTAGATAATATTATAAAAAAGTCCCACATAAATATATAAAGAATACGTTATATTTATTATAATTTAATAATATAAGTATAATTTTAATAAAAAATAAAAATAATATATTTATATTATTTTCTATATAAGACAAACTATTGTATTTATAAGTCAGTTAATTATTCTATATAGCTTACATTGCATTAATGAAATTAAAACGTAAAACTACTAAAATATTATTATATCAAATAAAAATAAATAAATTCCTATATTCAGATCGGACAATAAGTTCGTTGTGAAGTTGGTGCGAAAGTCTCACGTTCGTGGCTTCCACTTGGGAACCGCCGCTAGATAAGTGAATTGTAGAGAGCACTCCATACGTGATGCCAGACGCTATTACACTGGCGTATTTTGTCGCCGTGTTTAGTTGCCAATTATATAAAGGTATTGGAGCGAAGATTTTCAATTAGTTGGTTTGTTACGTGCTTGTTGCTGAAATGTTAATTAAATATATATAATGCTAAAACATTTTTTTGTGTGTAAATGTTAAAAAAATTAAATATATATAATGTTATATTTCTTCGCCAGGTGCCAGCTGTTTTTTATATTATAAAGAATAATAAATGACCAGTAAGAACGTGCTATCGTATTTAGTTGTTAATTATATATTTAGATGATAATTATGATTTTTTTTATCGTGCTTATTGCTAAAACATTTTTTTGTGTGTAAAAATATACATAATGACTTTTTTAATTACTATTATATTCAATTTAAAAAAAATATCAATATATTAATGAACATGTTAGTATAAGATGTTGTTTTATTATTAACACATTACCCGCTTGAATTATGACATTTGTTTACTGTGAAAGGGTGTCGCGATTGACTTGGATCTCATTCAATGGAAAGAAAATGTGAAGTCTAAGATGGATTTATGATCTGTGTAGATAGAGGGCTCGTGATCCTAGAATGTAGTCCATATTTATATCTTAAAGAAATGGTAAAATCATTCAAATCCATTCTACAATTTTTCTTTATATTAGTAAAAAGTAAGATTGCTAAATGTACCATACATGTAATTATTTAGAAGATGAAATAAAATACACCTATATTATGTTAGTAATGTACTAAACATGAGATACCTGAACAACAAATCGCAATACATTCCGTAACTGACCTCAATATTTAAACGGTTACTCCTTAGTCGCAAATATTTCACTAGTCCCAGGATTTGTTTTACGATGCTGACTGTCCATATACTGTGGCATACTACACGACAGAATTTAATAGCAAATAAAATGTTTTATAGTAAGTAGAGAGCGTCCGTGCGCCGTAAAAAGCGGTGGTGTGATGGCTTGACATCTATTAAGGCTCTTCTACATCGACCCGATGTAACGAGCCTGATGGCAGTGTTCAAACTTTTATTTTTTTTATATGCATCTTAAAATGGAAAATTTTAAGATGGGTATAAGAAAACAATATATATACGAAAATAAACAAGTAGATTTCATTTCATAATAAAAACAATCGATTTAATCGTGATAAAAGTAAAATTTGATTTAAAAACCAAACTATTGAAACTAACTAATGAAATTTCTATGAGACCAAACTGAAAGTATATCCTTTGAAATAAAAATATATAGAATTTTTCATATAGGTTTTCAAATAGGTTAATAAAGCTCTGAGATAATATGCATAAAAAATACAACTGAATTAAGAATGGTCTCCTTTTTTGAAGTAGTTTAAAAATCAAGCAGATGGGTTATGTAATAAAAAATACTTCTATAATTATTAAAAGCTATATACATCTCAAAGTACATATATTTTTATTAAAAAATCTGTTATATAAATAACATATAAGAGTTACCTAATCTGGCTAAGAGAAAACTTTTAACTTTGACATCTGACTTCAATTTATCGAGAGAAAGATGTACCTATGAGATATACCGAGGTTATAGGAACATAATTACATTCATAAAATTTCATTGGAATTGGTTGGACACTTTCTCAAATTAACGTGAACAAATATTGACACGTGATTTTTATGCATGTACATATTTGGTATTTAATATTTTCCCACGCGTTCACTGTGAAACGGGCTGAAGTTTGATGAACTGTTTCTTCAAGGTTCAGACTTGACTGAAGAATGTTTTTAGAAACTTCTCAGGCTAAGTTAACCGACAGGTCTTTTATTACTGAAAATTTATCAGTGGAACCAAAGATATGTGATCGAGTTATTCTTGTCAATCTTTCTCTTCTTTTCTTTCTAGAATAAATAATTATTTTAACCTTAATTCTTTATTCACTTAAGAATGAAAACAAAACAACCTCAATATATAGCTGTCTATATCTCAATCTATGTCTCAATATATAGTTATAGCTTTCTATAATAAAAAAAAATATATAAAGTTTTGTTAAAATATAAATAGTAGTCTAGCCTCAGACAAAGTATAATAATGGGCGGTAATGAAAAAATTACTACCCAAAAATAATCAAATCTAAGTTTACTTGAATAAAAATACTTCTATCTTTCATTTTTCAATGTAGCCTTATACTGAGTATCTATAAATAAAATTAAACGTCAGTAAATCTATTTTACTTTACGCCGTGTAGATCCGGCACAGAATAGGCCACCCTTTCCCATGGGAGTCGTAGAAGGCGATTAAGGGAGCTTCTGGTGGAGGAATGGACAGCTGCGTCTCTCTTAAAACATCACCAAAAGCCAAACTGTAGTTTCCAACCCGCCTGCCAAACATGGCAACAACTGGCAAAACCCCCTTATGGAGTAGTCAGCAGTGGACAGTTAACGCCTAATACAACAAATCTATTTTACTGTTGTTTTATTAGTACTTTTTATTTAATTTAGTTAATAAAAAATTGTTTAGTTAAAAAAAATTATAATATAAAAAAATCATAAAACAACAATTTTATAAATAAAATGTTAAAGTTTTTAAGTAAAAAAGGATTAGAATCAATAAGTATTAAAACATTAATTATTTTTACCTGTTGTTGAGATCAAAATATCCGGCTTCGTACGTAATTTGTTGCAATTATTGTAGCGATCTTAAATTTTTTATATATATAAAATACTAAGTCTATGTTACTCTACCACCACCGTACGGTTGTCATGGCTTTCTACCACACACAATTATTCATTTTATTAATGTAAACACAAAAAAATAAAAATTAACATACTCGAAACTCTGACCAGCGGAAATTGAGTCAGTGTATCAAATCATTTTACTTGGTGATAGTCAAATATGGCTCATCTCGTCCATTTATTTCCTGTAAACCACCGTAATGAATTTTAATAAGAACTTTATTGCCATTTATGTTATATATCTTTTACGAAGGATTTATATTAGTAGATAATTTGTGTGAAACTGGAGTGAGTTGTAACAACCTATAGCATTTATATATAGGGGGAGGAGAGGGATTATTAGTAATGAGGTCTAACATCCCCATTGCTATCAATATACCCTCTCAGGTCGATCTCCACGCGGTTCCCCTTAGAAACCGTCATGATTAAGTATTGTTAAATTCGTAACGATGGCCTAACCGACCTGTATTCATTCTCATCCATCATTCCACACTGGAGCCCCACCAGTGTATACCGATAGCGTAGGCGGAGTTACCGTACCATTTTCACCCATTAAAAAAACATATATATATAGCACGTACATACGTATATACCCATCTATTTATCCTATTTAGGAGCTGCGCTCTTGTCGGTGGAGCTCTTGCCACTCACTACGATTTTCAGCGAGTCTCTTCACCTCTTGATACAACACGACACCAACTCCTTTCTTGATCTACCTGATGTAACTATGTCTCGGTTTCCCTCTTCCCCTCCTTCCTTCTATCTTACCTTCTATTATAATGTTCATAAGTTCGTCGTGTCGTATCAAGTGTCCCAACATTTACGTATATACCTACCAAATACAAATACCAAAATTAAATAAAATAATGGACAAAAATTCACACTACCTTCATATTCAACCTATATTATTCCAAAATACTATTATAGAAATGGAGAATAAATTTTAACAGTTGATCAAATAAAACGGGAATTTAAAATTTTACGCGACGAAACTTTCGAAAACCGTTCACTTCTAACGACGAATCGGCAGTTTCGGAATACGGTTTACCGGCAATCCGGAATCGATTTAATCAGGAATCATGCAAAGTTTTGTTCAAAGTTTGTTTAAACTTCGGAATTGGAACAAATTGGAGCAACGTGGCTCGCGGCTATGTATTAATGGTAGATTCATGACACCGGCTCTGCTGTGATTTGATATGGACATAGTGACACTGGAAGAGGCATTGTCAAGCTCTCACAAATTAGTAGTATGCACCAATTGACATTGTTATTATAAATTAAAATATCGGACAAAGATTTTTAGAATTGTATGTATAGAAATATACAATAAATTTAGAGTAAATACAGATATTATAACAATAAATAGATCTTGCTCCGCCCAAACCAGCATCTTCGGCCGGTACAAAACTAATATAAAACTTATATGACAGTAAACTTCTTCGATTGCGAAAAGAGTTGTCTAAATTAGTTCTAATTTACCAAAGATATTGCGTTGAAAAAAATTGTTTAAAACCTAATAATCTGCATTTTAATTATTTTTACATTTCAATTATTGTACAATTTTCAAATATATATAGCACCTACAAAAAAAAACCTGAAAAATCTATTTCTTACCTTTATACATACATTCAAAATTATAATTCGTATTAATTTCTTTTGTGGTAAATAAAAAAAAAAAAAACTACAAACTAAAATTTTATTTAACTGTGCATTAAATATATTCACTTAGAGAAAATAAAATAATAATAACATTTTTGGGGAGAAATTTTTTTGAGTGAAAATGGTTTAAATTTATATAAGAAACAAGACAGAATACATGGTGTCTCACAAGAAAAAAAAAATACTTCAATCATAGCAAAAAAAAAAGTAAATTTGATTTAAAAACTGAACTACGGAACAAATTTTAATAACCTTTCCATGGATTTTTACAGATGTAAGTATATTCTTTCAGATAAAAAGGAATTTGCCAAATTGTTTTACAAATGACGGAGTTATGAAGTAACAAACATTAAAAAAATACAACCGAATTGAGAACCTCCTTATTTTTGAAGTCGGTTGAAAACCAACAATACAAATGTATTTTATTACAATAAACATAGAAATTACATCAAAAAATGTGAAATAAGAAATCTTATTAGTCTATTCCACAATTTCTATATCCTCAAAATTCAACGCTTTTTCATCTGCCAACAATACGGCTGTTATAACTAGACTATTTCGACACGGTGTCTCCACAGTGGTGGATTGGAGTAACTCCAATTTTCTATATTATAAAACTAAGCGTAGATGTTAGCGCCAAGCGACAGGTGGATGGGTGGTCTTCAGTGAGGATTTATTGCCTAAAGTTTAGTTGAACGTGACCATTAAGTTGGCCGTCAAATCTGTCAAAGAAACTTTAACAGTTCTAAACTAGAACTATTTGATGGATAGCTTTAGAGTTCCAGAAATTGTTGGATTTCAATAATTTAGGATATCCAGTTAAACTATCGTTTTTAACTCTCTGGAATGCTAGTAAATGGAAAATTATTTATTTACTTTGTAGCACCAGTTATACAAAGCTATTAATTATATATATGTACCTTTGTACTTTTTTAGTTTTATTTTTTCAATAACATCAATGTAAACAAAGGAAACTTATTTTTACTATAAAAATCTAAATGTTTAGATTGAATGAATTGATTGATTGAATGCCATATGGTATTACAATGTATAATGTAAATTAAAAAATACAAGTTCAGAAAGATCAAATTTTAAATAAGAATGATTTGTTAAATAAATAACATTGAGTTCAAAATCTGTTGGCAACTAACTGTCCATATGTAAGCAAAGGATGTCTCCCAATAATTAGAGGAAATAATATAGTTAAAGGTCTAAGAATATAGTTAAAGGTCTATAAAGTACAGACCTAAGGACAAAACGTACTTATTTAAAAAATAAGGAAGTGGGACCCTAAATAAAAGGGAAAGAGAAAAATATGAAAAAAAAAGTTACACGAAGATTTATCAACCTATGTCGCAATTACTTGAATTATTCATATTTATGGAGTTGCTTATTGGATTTTTATTTTTTTATAATAATATAGTGTTTTATTTTATACACACGGCTAATAAAATAAACTAAAAATACTGTAATTTATAAAGAAAGATATAATACATAAATATTTCTAAAAATAAATTATTTTGTATTATTTAATTTTTTACTCAACCAATAAATCAGCCACTTCTCTACGTACAGCTTAGTAACGAAAAAGTTTTCAAGTCATCCAATACCTTTTAAACTCTGTAAATACAAGAAAAAAAAAGTAATAAAACTCCACACCGAGCAAAACACACAGCCTCCGGGGCCGATCCGAAAAGACAAATAGAGTGTCATAGCTAATCAAAACGTTTGCTTTTGAAAACGAGAGAATTCCGAGATAACCTCGCAAGAATTACACGATGTAGTTCATTGTCATTCCGGTGGCGTGCGCGATACGAGATCGATAAAAAAACGAGCGTCGAAAAAAGCGATATTCGCCGCTTTACTATTCAACCGGCGAATCTTTGTCATTGAAAAAGAATGCCAGCCGTACTTATGCAATCCACGGTGATAAAAAGGGATAAAATATGGTAAGTAGTGTTCACTGTACATATATTATTTTGATATGCCTGCAAGGAAATAAAGGGTGCGACGGGATGACGAAATATTTTATGAGTATATTGTTTGGGTCATGTATTCGGAGTGCATCCTAATCAGCAGAGTGACTCTGATATAATCGAATTGGGATCGAATCAAAATCATATTAGATAGACAATAAATACGTTCAAAGTAAAATAGCATACATTTCGAGTGATGTGCAGCAGCGTCTCCTTTAAAAAATATCATCGTAAACCTAACTGCGAATGCCAACCCGCCTGCCAAGCGTAGCAACTACTACCAATATCTCTTTATAGAGGAGGCCTATGTTCAGCAATGGACAGTTGACAACTGATATAATGATGAATATCCATTTGAAGTTTATTATTTTTAATACAATTTTTTTATCTGGATATAATTTTTTTTTATTAATATTTTTTATACAACTTAGAAAGGCAAACAAGCTGACGGCCCACCTGATGGAAAGTGGTAACCGTCGCCTATAGACATGAGCAGTACCATGGACATAACAGAGTATACTGTTTCGCCCATGATACATGGGTATAGTATACCCCATGCGTTGCCATTCTTGAGGACTCAAGTGTTATTCCTCTATACCCTGTAAATTCACTGCCATATCCCACCCTTCAAACCAAAACACAGCCATGAAAAAACAACTACTTCACGGTAGAAACACGAATGAGACAGAGGTACCCAAGCAAACGACTTTTGTACAAAGTCTCCCTCTGGTAGATAATATTATTATTATATTATTAATAATATTCAGAATAGCCCGTCTAGCAGTTCCTTCAAAAAAAGATTAAAAGCATTCTATCTTTCCAATTTAATTTAAATATAAAAATGATTAGAAGACTGTCATCATTGTGTTCTCTTGTATCTGATATTTATATGTTGTATTTAACGTGTGTATGTATGTGTGTATATGTATGTGTATATGTATATATATATGTATGTATGTATATATATATATATGTATGTATGTATGTATATATGTGTATGTATGTGTGTGTGTGTATATGTATATATACAATTATTTATAATTTATATAGATATTTATTTAAATTTCTGTCTTGCACTACTACTTCCTATGCCACTGCGTTAGGTTGACTGGAAGAAATCTTTTTTAGAGATAAGTTCGCCTTTGCTAACATTGTTATTAACTTATTGTTGTTACTGTATGTTTTAGTGCAATAAAGAATATATATATATATATATATATACATATATATATATATATATATATATATATATATATATATAATATAATTTATACAAACTATCTGGACTTATACACTTATATACATATAATGTGTTTTATCATGTGTTTACATTTTACAAATACTTTTTCAATGTGTAATAATAAACTTAATTCAAACGACCTCATTTACATACATATAGATGCCTGAAACTTTCCTTTTTTTTGGATAAAATGAACTTATTTAAATATTTGACAGCCTTGGCGTTGTATTTGCTTAACACACTGGTTCGAGAATGGAAGAATTTTTAGTAATGGGGATATTAATCCCGATTGCTAACAACATACCCCATCAGGTCGACCTCCACATGGTTCTCCCTGTAAATAATCGTGACTAATTTTTGTTGAATCCCAGTGAGCTAATTAATCTGGTTTTATCCTCACCTATTATAACTTACTGCCCCGCCAGCATATACCGATAGCGCAGACGGAGTTACCATTACATTATCATGTACTAAAAATACATGTCAAGTTAGTATATACAAATCAGTTATAAAAATTGACAAAAAAGTTCTTTTGACACACAAAAAAACAGACGAGCGGACAGAGTTCACATACAGTAGAATAGACCCTTCGTGTATGGAACAAAAAGGAATGTAAATTTACATTTAATGAAGCCAGTACAAGTACATTGTATATCAAGTGAGCAATACATTGCGTATTTGCATTTTTATGAAAATTTCAACAAGACAGTCCAAGCGTTCAAATATGAATATTTTCTCTTTGTTCTTCATAAAATTTGTCTATACAATTTTTGAAGCCTGAGGCTAGACTTTCAAATGTAATATAAGGTCAAAGAACAAACCTGTGTAGAAAATAAAAATAAAATATGTTTTAGGATAATAAAATCAGCGTTAGCAGATTGTGAAATCAAATTTATTCCTTGAGCGTCCTCTTCACCTTCATCATCAATCAATTAGTTAATATCTTACCCTTAAACCATCACATAGTGCGCCTACAATATGAGTCGAAAATACAAAGTTATAATCAGAAATACCAGAAAGAAATTTTGTACAAAAATTGTCTGCTTGGATTCTAGTTGTGTTTCTGCTATGAAATAGCTGTACTTCCGTTATTTTATTTTGAAGAATGGAATATAATAATGAAATTACAGGGTACGAAGACATAACATTATAGTTTTTAGGAACAGCAATGTATAAGGGGTGGACCTAATCTTTTTTTTATACTACTTAGAATGGCAAACAAGCTGACGCCCCACCTGATGGAAAGTAGTAACCGTCGCCTATAGAAATGAACAGTACTATGGACCTAACAGGGTATACTGTTTTGCCATTGATACTCCGCATGCGTTGCCATTCCTGAGGACACAGGTGTTATTTCTCTGTACCCCGTAAATTAAATCGAATAAAGAGGGTATGTATTATGAGTATCACATTGTATTCTGTCATATTGCTGTTAATGTCATTGCCATCTTTCATTTTATATGCAGATATTTGCTTTTCTAAGCATCATAAAAAACACATACATAATGTACATATATACACACAATGCCACTGTATTAATTTGACTAGAAGAAATCTCTTTTAGAAATAGGTTCGTCTTTGCTTACTTTTTTACTAATTTGTTATTATTACTGTATGTTCTAGTACAATAAAGAATATAAGTTAAAAACCGCGATTATTAACCAAAATATTATTGCGTTAATCTTGGTACGGTAAAAATAACATTTGATTATCGAATTCATCGATATTTTATATTTAGCACACTAATAACTGTAAATAACAGTCAAATAATTTAATAATGCATATATTTTTTATAATTTGTGCAATTGTATCTATCGATATCAATTTGACTTAGTTTTCAACGTCTTTCCGGATGTCTCATTCCAAATTTAAACACGAACAAGTACCTAACTGATTTATAAAGCTTTCCTCACGTGCAACGCCTAACTAAGGGAAACTGAATTCGTTAAACGCTACCTAACTAGATTTAAACTGAAATCCGGTTATAGAACCGGCAATTAGCCAAGCAGGTAGAGACGTATACCAACCAGTGGTTTACTATTGTATACATAATTAAGTATTCCTCTGGCCTGTGGTTCAAGTTAATGTAACTCACTGTATTGGACTTGTAAATTATTAACTTTAAAATTTAATGTTAAAGTCTAATTAATAAAAAAAGGGTGAAAGGCATTGTTCGAAATGGGATCTAACAGTCTCATTACTAGCAATATATTTATGAAATATAGAAATTAAAAAAATAGGTTTTAATTGTAGATCTGTTATAGAACTATATGATAGCTAAGCAGGTAAAGAAACCTAGCATCATTGCACTATCGCAGAAATAATTAACTATTTATTTACAAAGGTAAATTATAATTACTATTTAAGATAAATTACAAAATTAACTTATTAACTTTACAATTAAATGTTAAGACCTAAATATTAAATAATAATAAAATTCAATTTAAACAATTTGTCAAGACTCAATTGAAAGTTGGTTAAAATTTTGTTATCTCATTTTTCAATTTAATGATTAAGGCGTCAATTCTAAAAACGTACATTAATTCAAATAATAGGAAACTAAGCGAAAACAGTATCCTTATTTCATGTAAACTAATACATTTTTAATGTTTACTGATGTGAAATAATATGTCACTTTATAACCAACTAGTTGGATTTTCTCGTAAAACGGAACGAGTAATTTTAATCCAAGCGGGCAGGCAATTTGCCTCCACGACAAAGAACAAAATGAGAATCTCTTCCAATTTTCCTCTGTGTATATATTTTATAAAATTTATTGTAATAATATTAGTTTCTGTGCTAGTTTAAGAAAGTATTCCGCATCTTTTAATTAATTTATTAAAAAAAATACATCAAGAAAAACGATAATTTATTATTAATCACCATCATTGTCACCGTACCAGTCGTAAACTGTCCTCTGCTTAACATAGTTCTCCGCCATAAAATGAGGTTTTGCCAGTGGTGCTAAGCTTGACAGGCGGATTGGCAATCACAATTATTTTGACTTTGTTGATGTTTTTAGAGGGACGTTACTGTCCATCCCTCGACCACTACATTCTCTTAGTCGCTTCTTACGACATTCACGGGAAGGAAAGGGGTGGCCTATTCTATGCCGGGACCATACAATTTATAATTTGTATTCTCCGCTTCTTCTGGCATCCTAGTGATAACAAATGAATGAAATGAAAATAAATATTCATATTGAAATAACACTTACTAATATTAGTAAATTATTTTGTCAATTATCAAATATGACATTTCAGACAGCTTCGGTCTTCCCAAATTATATACCCGGTTGAGCTTACTATTATATTAATGCAGGATGAATAATCTGAGTGAACAATGGCTACAATTGTTATGTAAATTGCCCTCGAATAAGCTATGTAATTAGCTATACATTGACTATGAAATAATATGTCATGTTAATCAATGATGCCAATTCACGTATCAGTATGATTATTATTTATAATATAAATAATTTAAAAAAAAAATATTGTAAATAATTTTCTCATTATAGATAAACTGAAATGAAAAATTTAATTATTGTTTAAATTTAATTATTAATTATTTATTCAATAATTGTATTATGCAGACTAGTAATCCGTCCCTGCTTCACTCGGGTGTATAGATAAAAAGATAAACTTGTATTTCAATTACATTAATTTGAATAAACGAAAATTTGCTGTTTTGGGTCACATTATTGTAAATAATATATATAATATAAATAATATATATCTTATGTTACTTGCTTATAATGTAGCCTTCCATAAGTGTTTTTTTTTAATTGGTAGCTTTTGAGGAATATATATATATATATATATATATATATATATATATATATATATATATATATATATATATATATATATATATATATATATATATATTGTTTATACCTTTAAAAGTAAAAGATGATGTTATCACCATCCTTTATTTTTCTGAAGAAGCAACACATAAGATGTGCTTAGATGTAAGATATGTATACGATCATTTGCATATGTTTTATTATCATTAGGGTTTTTCTTTTTTATTAGTTACATTTCTTGCGCCAAATAGCTACCGTCTTTTTTCTTTCTCCTCTACCTAAAGGTTGTTTGGAAGAGATTGCTTTAGCGATAAGACCGTCTTTTGTACTTTACAAGTGTAAAATATATTATCTTTGTATCATTCTTTAAGTGGTACAATAAAGAGTAAGTAAATAAACATCATGTTCATGATTGACATTTTTCACGTCTATAAATTACCGTTACCACACACTTGCTACGCCACCAACTTCTTTACCGTTCTTTGTAAAATAAATGAATTAGAAAAACTGAACTTAAATTTATTAGAAAGTCATTTGCATGTTTACATAAACATCCTTTTCTACGGTGCTTGAAAGGGAATATAAAGTAAATTTCAATAATCGAAGTCCCAAATAAATTTTACTTATGCAAAAATACTTAAGTATCACTACGTGACCTCATCAAACTAAAGTTATATTGCGCTATGGCGCTCACAGCCGTGAATTTTTCACTAGGTGAGCAAGATTTTACGTTCAAACTTAAATTGCGTATTCCGCGGGTGACAGTTTAGATAAAATTTTAAAGTACTCCCGGAACGTAGTGTCGTTAGCGAGAATCATTTCTCCGTTTTTGTCGAATGTTTTAATACTATGAGTATATTTTATTTGTTAAAATGGCTGTGGTGTTAAAGTTCATTTTCTTTAATTGAATCATTTCAGCCATTAACTGTCTACTGCTAAACATAAGCCTTCTCTATAAAAGGAGTTTTACAAATAGTTGCTACTCTTGGCAGGCAGGTTGGCAACCACAGTTAGGCTATTAGAGATATTTTGAGAGGGATGTAGCTGCTTATTCCTCTACCATTAAGTTCTCTTAGTCACCTACAGAAAAGGAAGAAGTAGCCTATTCTATGCTAAAACCACACAGCCAATTAATTAATATGTATTAAATGAAAAGTCAAAATGCTAAACGAAATTGAATGTAATTTTATATACGAGTAGGTTATATTCTAACTTAATGCACGTAGATAAAGCCGCAAGATATAGTAGTTTAGAAATAATACCAAAATGATGGACAAAAACCATTCTTGATTTTTTATTAATTAGTTATTTATATCACTTTTTTAATTAATTAGTATATTTTAATATTATAATTGTGTGTTTAAACGTTTAAACTATAATTATCTTATTTTTTTTTTATTTTTATTTTTATGTCTTATTATTTTATCAAATATTTAAATTTCAATATTTTATTATTGATATTTTTCTTCTAATATACAAATTTAGATTTTTTTATTATTTATTTATTTTAATAACTAAATAAAGGTATTTAAGATATATTTTACTTTGTATATTTTATGAAACATTAAATACTTCATATTTCGTCTAAAAAAAAACTAATTTGTTTAAACAACTTAACACTACCTACTAATCATTATGTGTACCATTAAAAGCTTTCAATATACGTTAATAGTCACTGACCAAACCGGATATCTGTCGATCATTACCTCACAATTGAACTAAGTAAGTCCGCACCCGGTCTATCCGTGTAATTACCCGTGAATAGTGCACATACCATAGATATCGCGAATATCGCCTCTCAAATTATCCGTTGACCGCTTGTAATCTGTTGACCACACGTTACGCTTGGTCGGTTATCCGGACCCAGCGTGTTATTATACTTGCATTGATTGCGGTACTTAATTGCTATCAGTTTCTAATGTCATCTGACAATTTAGTGCAAATGGTGTCCTAAATTAAAGTGCATTGTTGTATCGGGAATTTTGGTTAACATTATATTTATTCTATTTAGATATTAGAACTTACTACGTTTTGGAGAGGCAATAAAGAAAGGAAGGGCAAGACCCGTTTTCACGGGTCCATAATCATCATCATCATCAATTCAGCCATTATTCGTCCACTACTGGACATAAGCCTCCCCCATAGACTGCTATAAAGAACGGTCCTGAACCACCTGCATCCACTGACTCCCTGCAATGCATTTCAGATTGTCACTCCAACTAGTGGGGGGTCGTCCTACACTGCGTTTGCCCGTACGGGGTGGTCAAGTCGCAACTCAACACACCTCTCACTCGAGTCTAAAAAGGTGATTAATAATTAATTTTCTGAATGAATATAAATGAGGAGAATTCTTGAAATTCCACTAGAAATGTCGGTCAGACATAAGAGATATTTAAGAAAAAAATATACAAGCAATAAATGCCAAAACAATTTTAGAATTTTTGTCTGTCTGTCTGCATATTTGTTCCCGCATCACGTAAAAACAACTGCACCAAACTGGATGTCATTTTTACACTACCATAGTATTCCTGAAGTTTTAATTTAAATTCTGATATATGTTTTTATCTTTACACGCTGATTACAATCGATCTATTTTATTAGTTTTATGCTAATAGCCAGTTAATAAATAATTTATATTTTTATGATTAAATGGCTTAATATTTTGTTGCAAAAATTCTCTAACAGAAATGCAACTTTTTAACAATATATCGAATAGAACAGAAGGAAGAAAATCCATAGGTATAACAATAATAAAAATATTGTTTCAATAGAGTAGAGATTTTAGTTCATATTAAGTTTATCCAAAGTTCTGCGGGCAGCTTATTGTTTCGTTACTGCACTGGGAAAATTGAATTCTTCCAATCCGCAAGATTACCGCGCTGGGGCGTATTGTAACTTGTGTGGCTTTCAGATGGTATAATCTATAGAACAAATTAGACAGACAAATCGATTTAAAACCAACAGTCCCTATTACTGATGTTATAAATGTGAAAGTTTATAAACATGAATGTTTGTTATCTAATTACAGTTAAAAGGTTAGGAATAAAACTTTGGCACATAATGAAGTTATA
The DNA here is from genome assembly GCF_026898425.1 of Galleria mellonella. NCBI lineage: Eukaryota > Metazoa > Arthropoda > Insecta > Lepidoptera > Pyralidae > Galleria > Galleria mellonella. The sequence goes on along the minus strand of NW_026441985.1, from coordinate 1,311,918 downwards.
GTAATGCACTTATGATAATTAAAATAAATTCAAATCTAAGATGATGAAGAAGACGTCGCTAGTAATATTGTTTAATACTATATTTAATACAATCTTATATATTTTATTATTTAAAGTTTCGTAAACATACATTATATTTTAGTCTAATAACTACCGGTTTAACTTACATGTAATTAGATCAAGAAACCTCGACTAGTTTCGGAACTAATTCGGAACCCTTAATTATGAGCGGCTTGACGCGAGCGCGAGCCTGACTGTGCACTGCGGCCTGCTGAGTGCGAGGCGTAGGCATTCTATATTTTATATACTGTTTTAAACTATTGTTTCACATATCAACAAACGTAGACTAGATCAATCAAAATACTCTTTTAATGTACATAGAAATATTCGGGAGGATAGGATGAAAACAGGGTCATATAGTATCTTATAAAAGTATATATGTACTATATATAAATATATGTATATACATACATATATATTTATATATGTATGTATGTGTATTAGCGATTTAGATAGTTTACTCTCAAGTTAATTCCATATAATTATTTGACAATTGAAGCTACCTTTTTTCTTGACGAAGCAAAAACTTCTTATTTTGAAATAAAATCTGCCTACTCATAAGTATACGATTTCGAATTCAAATAATTTCAATGTTATATCTTCTTGTTCATTACTGTACTTTATTACAATTGAATCAAATACCTGCATACTTGTTGTAAAAATTACTATTTTTCGAAAAAAAGTACTGGTAAGATAAGTGCTATAAAAATAAAATCAAATAATGCTAAGAATTCACATCAAATTATGAAATTTGGAACGTGGAAAACCTGAAGCATTTTCATATATAGGTATTCTCATTATAAAGTAAACTACCTATATAGGAAATCAGGTTGGAACTAATATCAAGTAGATACGCTGAGCCTGAGACATAACATAAAATTAACTAGGTAGAAGTGACACTCGTATTCTTTATGAATGCGGTAATACCGGCAAAATGTATCTACCTGTCTTCTTTTTAGTGTAGGTAAAAAAATTTGTTACAACTTTATTCGCATTTAACGAATAATTTTATCATATTTTTTATATATCACTGAGGTGGCAAACAAACATACGGCCCACCATGGTAAGTGGTTACCGTAGCTTATGGACGCTTGCAATACCAGGGGCATTACGCGCGTGTTGTTAACCCAGAAAAAACCTCTTTTGAAGAACCTCATGCTGTAATCTCTTGGCAAAGTCTCGACTGAGAGCTCATTCCATATCCTGAGAACCGTGGGCATCATATTGAAAAATTCCTCTGAGTACAGTCCGTTGTATAAACGGTAGAATATGCAGAGTGAGACAAAATCTCAACTAAGACTTAAGGGTTCGATACTCCTTGTAAACTTATTAATTCCTTGGGATTATCAAAAATTCTCATAGCTTGTCATTGCACTGAGTAGAAATGTTCAAGTTGGATTGACTGACACATGCCATATTTATTATACCATATAACGAAACTCAAGTGACACATACAAATAAGGAAGACACATATTCTTGCTTTGGTGTCAGTTACTTGCAAAGTCTGAATTTATTCTGAAAAAAAAACTTGTTACATGATTTCCTATAACACCAAATATGTACATCATCTGAAAGTGACTATGGAATATTTGATGTCAATCTTCATCATTGACATGTTTTGTATAATCTAAAATTATTATTGATTAACGTGCGTACGTCGGCGCAATTTCTATAGAGTAGTTTAGCAAACTAAAATTACTATCATGAATTAGTTCTGTGTTTTGCCACTAGATCACAAATATTTTTATTTGGCGAACATTTAACCCATCGAGAGTTTAGAAAGCAACATAAAACAATTTTTTTGGCAATTAACAATCGTTCGCTTAGTATTTTCTGCAATGTTTGATGTTATAGGAAATCATTTCCCATACCATCAGTGTACCAGCGTAGTTATTGAATCTACAAGCATGTCGCTTCTACCTGATTTATACTGGAGCCGGTATATTCACTCCGTAGCTTCCAACTATTTGATTTTCTTGGCGGAGCTCAGTCCCAATTGGCGCATAATGTTACCACTGGAAAGTGCTCGGAGTGGCTTCGTAACTCACTAGATGCGGATCTCATTTTGTAATTTCTATTTCCTGTAATAAATTTGTTGTTTTAATTTTTGTTTAAAAGTATTGCGAAAATTAAATCTTGACAAATGAGAGGAAATTCTCATGATTTTTTTTTATTTTATTAAGAAAAAAATATAATCACCATTATACATAAATTATTAATATACTTTGGTACACAAATTAATGAATTTTACACAAAAAAATTAAATAATAGGATAATCAATGAAAAATATATAAATATAAAAAGTGCTTGCATACTAACAAACAATATTTTTCAATAGCTTTAAAAAAAAAGAAGTTTCGCAATTCGTTTGTATTTCTTTTATGTTTCTTACCTTATAACTGTTAGTTAAATCAATTTAGATTTTTTTATCTGTAAGAATGTATTTACAATTTGGTACCATTAACATTTAAGTAGTTTAGTTTTTAAATCAAAATAACTGATTTTGTTATAATTAAATTGAGATTTTTTTTTAAATGACACAATCTTTATACTGTCTTACATGTTTCTTATAGAAATTTAAACTATTAATATATAACTATTGAATATTCACTTTAAAGAAAAAGAAACCCTTTTATGTTTGATTTAATTAATTTCTCCCCAAAAATGTTATTATACCATACCATACCATACCATACCATACCATACCATAACCACACAGTTATGTTATTATTACCCATTATTTTATTTTCATAATCAAACTTATTTTTAATTTGTAAATATTATTTAACTATTATATAATTACAATATATATTACTTACTGCAAAAGAAATTATGCTAAACGTTATTAAGTTAAACCCAAATCAGGTCATGCTCTCTCATCTAGACTACGCTAGCTAACTGGAATACGTTCATATCATAAAACCTCTTTACACCTGAAGATCGTTCTATATTGCATAACTAGATTGTAAACTATCTAAGGAAAGAGTCAGGAATCTATAAAAAGAACATGCAAGAGACATATTATAAAAGTAAACATAACTATCTATCAGAAATTAACAAACTTTTTTCTTCGAAGTAGTTTAAAAATAAAATTTAAACAAATAGGTTTTGTTTCGCAAAAAAAGCAGAAAAAAAACAGAGCAAAAACAGTTAAATTAAACCAGTTAGACTTAAAAATTGAAATACTGAACTGATTTCAATAAAGTTACTATGGAACTAATCAGAATATATTTTTTTTTTAAATAAAACACTATTTTCCTAAATCTGTTTATAACTGGCACTGTTTTGTCACAACTGAACCGTTTTTATTCTGTGGAATACAAACTTAAATTATTATTTAAATTGCAACAAATAAAATTCTTTTAAAAAATTTTTATAGTTTTTTTTTTTTTTTTAGCAGATTCCTTCTTATTGACCATTTTTATTTACTCGTATGTTAACAATTATTTTCAACCTGTATATTGATGGGTCTATTTGCATCAGATGATTTTATTTTAATATGTGTTTGACGGCTTTGTATACAAGTCCTTTTGAGTCCGTTCTTTTAGGTTCAAATTTGTCGAACATTAAACAGTTTTACAATATTTTTGTAAATAAAATATTTAATAGTTATTTAGGATCGTGATGTGTAAACAGGCTTATGTACAGAGACTGGGAAATGAGCGCACCGACCCGAATGGTCTTATCTTAAACGTGGCCAAATCCGGGTAAAGTGGCTAAATAGAGTCCCCATTTTCTCCATACGCTTATGTTTGCTATTGCGTAAAATTTATAAGTCTGTTGTGTACTATATTGAACCGTGTAAACCACCTTTATATCTATAAGTTTTATTCATTTAACTTATTTTATTTATTATTATTAATTTTGTAACTGGTAAATTGAATACTGATAATATATCTTATATTATTTTTAAAAATTCGTGTCCATTTTTTGTAGGAAAGGGCAAATACAGTAAGTTCATTAATCACCCGTTATATATGTATATAGATATTGATTAGATTCTTACATCTAAAGAAAGAAAGAAAGAATTATTATCTTTCTTTCATACCTTATGGTGTTCCACTTCTGGACAAAGGCCTCCCCAACTGCTACCACTTCCAACAGTCGCTAGCTATGGCATAGCAGTAGTATTGAAAACCTTCGTAGTTAATTTCTTTTAAAGTCACGAATGATTAATAGACCTGTCTTCGTCCCTATCGTTTTATTCTCTAGTAGTGTTCCGCGATTGTATTCCATAAGCATAGATAGATGTACTATACCGTAAAAAAACATGCCATATTTCTATGCATATGAAAGGAGTATTCACATATTTAATTTTAATTATCAAGTAGAAACATGAACGCCAAACTTTGAGTACCTTGCGTCGGCTAAATTAAATTTATAATCAATATCACGGTTTATAACCCCATCTCAATTTTCACTGAAATTGATTAACATTCAATTAATTTATCAGTATGTTTGAAGATCTTCGTAACGTAAAGTGTGGGTTGTTTCTTCGCAAAAAATAAATCATGAATTTCGATTCCTAGTTCACCCAATTTAAGAATGTATTTTTTTCTAGGAATCAAATTTTATCAAACCTAAACTAAAAAACATTCCAAAATGAAATTCCACTATAAATTTATTTAAAGTGAGTGATACACAAATTGACCAGAAATTAATGCGACCAGCCGTTAACTGTCCGCTGCTGAACATAGGCCTCCCCATAAGGGGGTTTTGCCCGTATTTACACTATAAAAATTTACCTGATTTATCTTGACGTTTTGAATATATTCCATTAGGTTTTTTTTTTATACAACTTAGAATGGCAAACAAGCTGACGGCCCACCTGATGGAAAGTGGTTACCGTCGTCTATAGACATGAGCAGTACCGTGGACATAACAGATTATACTGTTTCGCCCATGATACCCCCCATGCGTTGCCATTCCTGAGGACTCAGATGTTATTCTTCTATATTTAGTAAATTCACGCCATATCCCACTCTTCAAACCGAAACACAGCCATGCAAACAGCTGCTTCATGGTTGAAACACGAATGGGACAGAGGTACCCAAGCAATCGACTTTTGTACAAAGTCTCCCTCTGGTAACTAGGTAGGCTCATGTGGCCCTGTCATGTCTCCATTTTAAGGCAGAAGTATTTTCTTGAAGCTATTCATTGCCCCACATCACACTAATTGTTTGACTATTAGAGTATCTACATAGTATCAGAAGTAAAATTAAATGTCTATAATATATCTATATCAGAAGATCATAGTATTTTTTTATACTACTAAGATAGCAAACAAGCATACGACTCACCTGATGGTAAGCGGATACCGTAGCCTATATACGCTTGTAATACGAGGGCATTACACGCACGTTGCTGACCTTGAAGAAACCTCTTTACCCCTTTTTTGAAGAACTCCATGCTGTAGTCTCTTGGAGAAATCTCGAGAGGGAGCTAAAGACATTAACAAAGTAGCTTAAAATAACGTTAGTATAAAAAAAAATGATTCATTCAGATATACGAGTAATAAAAATACCAATAAGCGTTAGTCATAATATATGTATATACAAATTATCAGTAATAGACATTTTTCGTGATTTCTTGAGAAGTTTCATTAATAGAATTGACTGTGTGGTCCCAGCATGGCCCTGTGATCCTGGCATAGAATAGACTAACCCTTCCTTTCCCGTGGATGTGGTTAGTGGCGACTAAGAGAGGGCGAGGGATGGACAGCAGCGTCCCACTTAAAACATCTCTAAAACCTAATAGCAGTTGCCAATCCGCCTGCCAAGTATGGCAACTACTAGCAAAAACCCCCCAACAGAGGAGTTATGTTCAGTAATGGACAGTTAAAGGCTAATATGACGATATGATAAATGGTCATAATATATGTACAAATTGCCAGTAATAAATAGACATTTTTCGTGATTTCGTGAGTAGTTTCATTAATAGGTATTATTTCATTAGCATTGTTTCTTTCTTATTAGTCTCACAATCCAAATTATACAAGGGATGGCGTTAAAGGGACTCGTATATCGCACCGTAAATTGCCTGCAATAAAATCGTAACGTTACTACTACCTTTATAGATACTGGAAGAGACATGTATTATTTAACAATTAATATATAGTATATATATATATATATATATATATATATATATTAATCATCGTAGTTTAACCTTGATTTGTATATTTTCTGTAATTCCTTAAATTTTTATAAGAAATTAATTTACATAAACTACGATAGCCTGACCTTCATAACACAGGATTTTCCTATCATGGAGGCCAGAGGCACTTACTGTGAATCAATATGTAATCTATATGTATGTTGTAATTGTATTTTTATATTTTTATAGAATAAATTATTATTATTATAAGTTCATTTCCATAGGCGATGATTACTACTTTCCATCTAATAGGTCGTCAGCTTGTTTGTCTTTCTAAGAGTATTAAAAAAATCTACTACCTAGATAGCTACGACGTAGGTAGCATACACCCTTCTGCTTATTTTTTTTTATGTTCTATTATATAAGTTATACGGCTGAAATATCTCAGTCTGCAGGCAATTTGATCAACTATTCAATTTTGTGATTCTGTACTTTTATATTCTTTTTTAAATTTATTTCAATTTGATATCTTTTTTTATTTTATAATTTTATTAACCTAGGTTTCTTTCATAGCAACAACAGCTTTATTCTCCATTCATTCAGTAAAACATGAACTAATAATACAACAATACCCGCTTCATATTACATCGTCTTTGTATAAATATTGAAAGCTTACTACAAACTACAATAAAATCAATTCTAAGGCATCATTTCTTTAAATCTACTTTTAAAATTAAAATTTCAATTTAATATCACAACGAAAATTTTATGCTAAAGATCAATATTAACTAAATTTCTAATAAAGTCAAAATTATTATAAATTTGGTTCATGATAGTTCATGAGATAGTAAGTTTGTAAAACTATTAATTAAATAATTAATAAGAAAATAATTAGATTAAGAAATAGTTTTTAAGAGAATCAGCACCTCAGAATCGAGCCCAGTCTGGATGTCTCATCCAGCTACACACAATACCGATGTGAGCCGCCCCGCTGAATAAGCAAAAGGGAAATAAGGCAGAAACAGAGGGGGTCAATGTAATTAATGCTTACGTTTAATTGTAACTGAAATTGGATGAGACGGACCCTCCGAGATGTGAGACGAGTCACAATGAAAAATAATTTAGAAATTATTACACGAATACCGTTGTAAATTAATTATTCAAAGCGACAAAGGAAGTTATTGCGAAACGTTTGTCTAATTTATTAAGCGTTTGTAATGTTTAAAACGTAGTTTGCAAAGCGTTCCTCGTGAAATATAAAATCTGAAAGCATGCAGAAGAAAACGATTTCCATTCGGATTTCAATTCTAAACTTATTCTTGTTAACTATTTAATAAGACATCTTCTTGCTTATTCTGTGAAAATACACCATAACATATTTTAATTGAACAAAAATGAACTCTATAACATATATTCCTTATTTTTATAACATATGTTACAAGTGGAATTAAAAATAGTTATTTACGAATTATATAATAAGTTTAGAGTATGTAATTATTGATAAATTCATGAAGGGCCATCACGAATACTTTATTTTGTGATGGCGCCTTAGTGCGTGTGTTTTTTTATGCCAAATTAAAATGGCAAACAAGCTATATCCATGAACGATACCATGGACATAACAAAGTATGCTCTGTCGCCCATGATACCTCTCATACGATGCCTTTCCTAAGGACTAAGGTATTATGCCTCTGTACCTTGTAATTTCACTGCCATATCTCACCCTTAAAACCGAAACACAGCCATGCAAACACAATATGAATATGACAGAGGTACCCAAGCAAACGACGAAATCTAATATATACTTTGAATAATAAAGACTACAGTTATCACTTTTATTTTTATGCGCCTGTTTGCTTGATTACTAATATAAATAACTAAAAAATGTTGCAGAGACTTTCTTATTTAAAAGATATAAATAGAATGGTCAACCCGCCTGCACTATTAGCGGTAAATTCTGTAAAGAATAATAATAGGTGCCAATGAAAAGTAAGATCAATTAGTCCATTGTGATGAATATACCTGGAATTTAGCAGAATGGATAGGGTATATTGCTAGCAACTGGACTGATAGTCCGTATTACTAACAATCCTCCCCCCCCCCTCTCCTGATTATCTATTAAGTAGAACAGTTAAATGCAACTGTTTTTTATTCCATCATATTTTGTCATGAATTACAAAAAGAAAAAAAAAACGCGCTTCCATATGTTTTCTACGTTTACCTCCCTTGTCTTATTCCATTTTCTATTTTGTTACCTTCTTTTATATACCGCTACACAGATCACAACTACGAAAACTGCCAAAAAATTGAGTAAATTTTTTGGCGGTTTTGAAATTTCTCCAAGCCCATTTCAGCCCATTTCAGCCCATTTCAGTTTTCTCCAAAAAATTTTTCAAGATTTTCATTACTACCAAATTTCGTGAACAGAAAATTTTTAACTCACAATTTCGGAAAAAGCACCCAATCTGGCAACGCCATAGTTAGGGATAGTTGGGGATAAAATCAGAGCAATGGACTCAGCATGACGAATTCACTAGGAATTAACTACGATGGTTTCAATGGGGGACAATTTGAAGATGTATCTTAAGAATATATTGCTAGTAGTTGGATTTTTTTATACCACCAAGATGGCAAACAAGCATACAGCCCGTCTGATGGTAAACGGTCACTGTAGTCTATGGACACCTGATTGCCAGATTCTATTGCTAACGATCCCTATTTCTTCACAACGAGGCTCAAAAAAGATAATACACTTATCTCTCTATTATATTAATGTTAATAGATAAAATTCTAAGCCTACAGTAAATCATGATTTACCAAAAATCCGTTTAAACAAAGTAAACGCGGTTATTTATTGTTCATTAACAAGTTAAATTAATTATTATAAGAGATAAACAAATTCCTGTATACCTAAAATTTACACTTTAGATTAAATACTAACCAATTAATTTTCACTTGAAAATCACAAATGTTGTTCGACGAGTTTTAATTACAAAATGTCAAGTTAATTTTAGTTTTAGTTCAGTTGTAATATTCCATTAGAGTTTCCGTCGAATGATGTGGAAGTAAAGTTAACAAGTGGCGACCCTATACACGTGAATACAGTGTAGAACGACCCCCTACTAAATGAAACAGACACCTCAAATGTATTGTAAGCTAGTAAATAAAGGTGGCTCATGACGTGGTAGTTCTACATTCAGCAGTGGCTATTAATAGCCGAAATGATTATATCTATCTTTATGCCTAATTTCTTACATGATACGCGGAAATATTCAACAGTCAAAAACCTGTCGTTCCATACACAGTTATCTTACATATCTTGTATTATTGGCTTTTATACATTATTTTTGATATAGATACTAATGTAATAAAAAAAATAATGTTTATGAGTACATTTCTTTCCCAAATGTTTAATAAATTATGGTACATAAATAGCTTATCTGGCACATAACTACCTCATGATATTAGAATAAACAACGATTATATAAAGAGTAATCAAAATCGTTTCATAATTTCCAAAGATATTGCATAACGTATAAAAACCCGGCCATGTGCGAGTCGGACTGGAACACCGAGGGTTCCGTAGAATTTTTTTATAATGTAATTATTAATTTATGGTTTTAATATTTTTTTACTTGCGCTGTAGGACATTGCTTCTTGCCAAATTTCATGATTCTAGCTAGGTCAATGGAAAGTACCCTACTTTTTTAGGGTTTTGATTCCCTTCAAAATATATGCTATAAGCGGCCGTATTTTTCATTAAAAAAATGAAAAATAATTTGATTTTTTCAACTTCACGACATAACAGCTTCAAGAGAATGCAGAATTGAGTATTTGATACTAATTTTAGCTTGATACCTCCACACGTTCTTGTGAAAAAAAAGTTATTGAGAGACGGCCAGGTAAATGGACAACAAAGTAACCATATAAGAGTTCCGTTTCTCGTTTTGAAGTACGGAACCATAAAAATAAAGCAAATACTGGAATTTTACTTTTTGGTATTCGCTTAACTAATTAATATTAATCCTTAGAATACAAAACTTCATAACTCAGGTACAATAGTCTAAGTGTATGCTAAGCAACGATAAGTAACTTCTACGGTCTACCTCGAAATCTGAATATAAATGCAAATGCCATCTGATCCATACTTTCAATTCCAGCGCTCCCTTTGAGAGATTATTATAATTTAGTCCGAATCCTTTCACTTGAAGTTAAGATTTCTTAACTTGCATGAATAAATATTAAAGTATGAATGAAATTTAATATATATTTTTAAGAAAGTTATCTGATTTGAAAATGATTAATCACTTACAGATTAATCTCATAGAAATTTTATCAACATTGATTCAGAAGTTTAGTTTTTAAATCAACACAATTAAAGTCGATTTTTTTCTGTGGAACACAATCGTATACTGCGATTCAAACTAAAAACAACATATCTACAAAGTATAGCTGTTTAGCGGCAGAAACACGAGCAGGGCATAGATAATTAAGCAGATGACTTCTGCACAGTCTCCCTCTGGTAATATAATAATATAAACAGAAATTTAAAGTCATTAAATTACTTTACTGGAGCCTAATAAAGGATTCAATATTCATAAATCTCTCCCCCGTATTACCCGAAGCGATCTTCCCGCGACTTGACAAATAGTTCTTTTCCGTTCCGAGACAGCGCGACGATAACGTTTTAAAAGAAGAGTAATACCCAACATGTGATCGAGCTGAAATGGATAAGAAGAAAAAAAATAAATGAACCGAGTGTCACCTAAAGGAGATTCGAAAAACCTCGTTACCCTGATAAATGGTGCCCTCGGTTTGTTTGGCCGGGTATTTTACTCGCACTTTTTCGAGACAAATTGATATATCCAGTTGCAAAATGTTGCTTGAAAAGCAGAAAAGTGAGAGTGTGTGAGGATATTGACGCTGAGGGTTGCCAACAAGGGGTTTATAACATTCTTGCATTATATTATGTTTATACATATATAAATACACTTTACGTGTGAGATTTTTTAACTATTCAAAAACAAGGTAGTTACCAATTCATCTCTCTACTATAAATGATACGTTCAAATAAAATTTAGTGCATTGAACTCAGTCTAATTTAAAAAATACGAGTACTAATAATTTTTATTCAAATTAGCTTAATTGTAAATACGTTGTCAATAGTCATTTATTAATGATTTCGTCATTCGGAATGTAATTACAAATTCAAGTGGTACTTTTTTCAAAAAAAAACTTGAATTTACAATTATAAATTTGTATTAAACAAATCAAGATTTATAACAATAATAATTAATAATAAAATAATATTTTTTTATTATATAATTCACATAATATCTTTTACACCATTATTTAAAACCAAATACAATTTTTGATCATATTTTGATGAATATTTCGATGATCGAAAGCGTTTGATTTAGTTGTCTTAATACTGTTCGTATTAAAATTTTCGTAGATATTAACCAACTCTATAAGCTAATAAATACTTTAATCGTGACAAAATAGAATTGAAATATATTGAAAGAAAAAGACATTTAAATTATCGAATTATTTAAAAAAAAAATGAGGCGAAACCATTTCTGCAATTTCAATTTCGACACACGATTCTGCACTCTAAATTTAAATATTTTAAATTGTATCAATGAACCATCATGTAGTCTATCAGTCTGTTTTTATTCATTTTAAAATTAGAATTAAATCATTTTAAAATTAGTGAGACTACTAACCATAGCTATATTTTGTCTCAAATTAACTTTTTTAGTGAATGAGAATAGAATAGTTGCACTATCGATATTCGCTGGCCAGTCACCAATAAGAATTGGTAGACGAGGATGAAGATAAAAGCAAAACATCGTAATGAAATTTCACAAGAATTAACCACGATGGTTTCACGTAGGAACCACATGGAGGTCGACCTGATACTGTACATTCCTAGCAATAGGGCTATTAGATCCCATTACTAACATTCTTCTTCCCCTCAATTTAATTAAAGTCATTATTTTTACGGATAAAATTTACTAGTATATAATAACTATAGATACCTATCTATAGTATAGATATAGATATATCTGTAGCTGTATTTACCTATGGCATAAAATAGATTCTATACGTACAAAGACATTAAATACAAACAGACATAATGATAGATGTGTAAGTAATTAAAACCAGCTCCCGGTCTCGGACTATTAAACGCAGGCGCCGTTCCTTGCAACGTTTATTTCCTAGAGTGCTGAGGACTAATTAATTGCTTAGTCTCACTCGTTTAATGCATATTTCATTGTGATTACATTGTGGCGTTACTTGTCTTATATAAAAAAAAATGGATAAACAATTCAAGTAAAATAAAATCCGTCCGAATAAAAACGTTCGTCTTAAAAATAATAGGCATTACATTGAAATCAGTTTCAGAGCTTCAATGTCTCAGACTGACACAAAAGAACTGAACAAGGATCCAAAATAAAAAAGTACAAATTAAAATATTTATATTTAGAACGAACTGACACTCAAATAATAAACTGCATTGAAATCATTCCACCAATTTGAGTGAAAAAGACACACACCTTACACTTACAAAAAGGGGAAGGCTTCAAATTTAGAACGGCCTGTTTCTACATCGATTTTTACTATGTTATTATTATTAATGAAGTTTGTGTTTTATAGATATAATGAATGTATGAACAAACACTTTACTAACATAACTGTATACTATTTTAATAAATAAGCGTTTTTGTGCACAGATTTTTGTATTTTATGCACGTAAAAATTATAAGTTCACTCTTTCGTCACCTACCTTTCTTTCTATATTATATTCTTTATATATTCCTTTAACTTCTATTTGTTGTTCTTTAATTAAAGGTTGTGGGTAATAGATTATACTAGCGATAAGACTGCCTTTTACACATTTATATTCTTTTTATGCAACTTAGAATAGCAAACAAGCTGATGGTAAATAGCAACCGTCGCCTATAGACATGAGCAGTACCATGCACATAACAGAGTATACTGTTTCGCCCTTGATACCCCCTATGCGTTGCCATTCCTGAGGACTCAGATGTTATTTCTCTGTACCCTGTAAATTCACTGCCATATCCCACCCTTCAAACCGAAACACAGCCATGTTAACAACTGCTTCACTGTAGAAACACATGTTTATATTTTATGATACTGTAATTTACTTTACTTGTTTATAGTGTTGATGTAAATATTTATGTTTTTGGTGTAATAAAGAGTTAAATAAATAAATAATTGTATGTCTACTATATTGCTATAGAAACCTCAAAAATATTTACATGTAATAAAAATATAAACAAAGCATAATTTACAACACGCAAACAGATTAGCAGCTTGCATTATCTGATATATATAATATATGAATCCTCTATATCTATTATAAGTGTCCAACAACCATAAAACTAATTTAAAGGACCACATCAAAGCGAAGCAACTTTGAGAGCCACACGTCAGAAAAGTACTTTCTAAAGGATGAAAGAAAGTACCGAACAGAGTGGGGACGTGCGCGGAATTCGCGTTAGCACGTTTTACAATTTGTTACATCGCTTAAATTGTAATAAAGCTCCGCAGTAACACATACAATCGACGAAAATTCTGTGCTATCTCCGTGCGAATGCTGAGAAAAAATAAATCATATTACGTCCTCGGGAAAGATGAGATTCGCATAATTGAGAACGGATTTAGATCTTTCTTTGGCGTGTAAGATTTTCATAAGGTTTATAGAAAGAGGTGTACAGAGTCCCTAGCGACTTCGTATTCTATTTACCTTACAGATGCCGCTATTATATCTCGAGCATTGATTACCGAACTCAACAAGGAACGAAAGTGACAAATATACAAGCTTAATAAATTCTTTTCTTACTCAAGTAAAATATAACTAGAGAATACCTTAATAAAGGTAAACCAGGAGTTGAAAATATTTTAAATACGCTATCATGACTTAACCCGATAAAAAAATATTTAGCAGGTAAATAGTACCTATATACCTGCTTTTTTGCCGAAAATCACTTCACAAAATAATACCAACTGATTCAATCTTAATAAAATTTCTATTAAATTTACTAGTCAGTATTAATTTTGTACTTTCTAAAAACGAATAAAACGTGCCTATGGATAACAATATTACATATATTTAAAATATTTAAATTCAGAATGAGAAGTCATATTTCTACAAGAAGAATTTTTATTGCATTATACTAAATTTTGCTATTCAAAAAATACTATCCGCCTTGTGGTCCCGGCATAGAATGGGCTACCCCTTCCACTCCTGTGGGTGTCGCAAGTGGCGACTAAAGGAATTTAATGGTCGCGAGATGGGCAGCAGCATCCTCTTAAAACATCACTAACTGCGGTTGTCAACCCGCCTGCCCAGCGTGGCAACTATAAGCAAAACACCTCAACAGGGCGAAGCCTATATTCAGTCGTGGATAATTAAGAGCTGATATGGAATAAAAGTAACTCTTGTTGATTGCAAAAGTAATTAAAAAAATAATTTTAGAAAAGGCGAAGATAACGTATTGAGAACCTTCTTTTAAAAGACACATGTATACATGCGTACATACATGCATACACATAAATAAAATGTTGCTTACTCCTTAAATCCATTTTGCAACTGGGAATTTTTCAATTTCACCTCTGTACGTAGTACATTAAGGTTATTCATTCCATTAATTTGAATTTTATAAATTCACTGAACCGCGTCAACATCCAAGATGCAAAATCCCCTTAGGAAAGTATTAGAAAAATATAAGAGACTGATAAAGCTCAGCTCATCGTTAGAGAATCCCGTACGGGTCCCAGGAGTGTCCGACGTCGCGATATATTTCACGGTATTTTAACAAATTTAACGAGATCCCATATTTACTTCGACGCACCACGCTCACAATATGTGCTTTTAATCATAAACCTTTATTACCCTTTACGCATTTCTTTGCTTGTGCACGTACTTATTTTAGGAATATCTCATTTTAAATGTGTCATTAGTGATAAAAGATATAAAATGAAACCCTAAAGAAATGGAAGGTAATATTAAAAAATTTGTTCACTTACATATTAAAGGGGTAACATTTATTATGAGTTTTTTGTATATAATAAAAGTAGAGATTATATTTGGTATACGTGATGGTAGATAGGTGCGCAAGCATATTATTAAAATTCTATTAATATAGAGATAAAAATTTAATAAAAATGTTTCTATTGGATATTTAGTATTTAAATATACTTGACTGTTAATAAACTTTTAGGTAGACAGTACCCTGAGCAAATATAAAAGATTTTTGTCTTAAATCATACAGATAAATCTACAGGTTAATATTTACAGCAATTACTACATATATTACTTTGTTAGCAAACCTTGCAACATAAAAAATGGTAACCCAAAATGTTCTTAGTAAATCGCTTAATGTTTACTAACTAGTAATTAAAATTTAGTTTCAATAACTGAATTGATTTGACTATGGATAATTACTTAATTTGTTCAAGTGTAATAATTTCTATAAGTTCTGTAGTAACCACAGTAGTAACGTTTATTTTAAATACACAATCGGAACTTAACGCGATGAAAAAGCTTCAGTCCTGTCGTGACCACAACGTGGTTGAATCCATATCGAAACGTCAGCAATAAAGAAGCAAGTATTATTTATCTGTAAAAGCTAAAGTCGCGTTAAGTCACGATTGCGTATTTAAAATATGTGTAAACAATGCGAAAATTTAAAATTACACTACACGTTTACTTCAATTTTAGTGAATAATTAATATAATTATTTTCATACTACTTCTGTAATTTGTTTCAGAATGTATTTGCTTTCAAGATCAATTAACTATAAAATAAAATATTACTAATTCATATTCATATTAAAATATACTATTTCAAATAATCCATATTACTTTTTAATAGTATTTGGAAAAAAAAAATTAAGCTACCACATAATAGAAAGTGCGATATTCATGATACAGCTCTAAAATTATCATTCCCGAATACTAAGCTGTATCTATGTTTTCATATTCAATCTTCAAACTTAAGTGAAGCCACATTGAAATTTGAAAATTGAATAATAAATTTAGATACCATTAGAAACATTAGTACAACATATTTACTTAAGTTACAATATATAACAATAGTTAAATATAAAAAAATTATAGTACTAAATTAAGTGGCTATTTAGCTACACCGCTTAGTAGAATAGAACCATATGCATACGATATTTGTACAAAATCTCCCCTGGTAATACTCATACTTTTGAATGGGAAATTCCTTACAATTCTACAAGAATAAACAATTATTACAAAAAAATGTAGATATTTCTATAAGAGTGATAGTAGGATCTCTTTTGAAACGTCGACATGGTAATATGCGTTTGTAGAAGTCTCTCAAGGGATTCGACCGATATTTCAAGAGAAAGAAATCCTATATATTATTCCGGACTGCTTGCCAAATTTCATTCGTATCCGCGCCTCGTTAATGTACGATTGAATAAAGTTGAGGACAAAAACAGATCTCCTGTAAAGGTTTCTAAAGTGTTATTGTCAATATTGCACTAACTTTTACATATTTTTTTAATTTATTGCCTTATAAATATATATATATATATATATATATATATATATATATATATATATATATATATATATATATATATATATATATATATATATATATATATATATATATATATATATATATATATATATATATAATTAATAAATATATTTGTACTTTTTCAGTACCTAGCAAAATATGACTCTGAGAGCACTAAAGCAAATATGTTACATTGAAAATATGAGTAAAATCTTTCGAAATGGCATAAACAAAACATTAGTTAAAAGGCAAAATTATACATGTTACATTGAAAATATGAGTAAAATCTTTTCAAAATGGCATAAACAAAACATCAGTTAAAAGGCAAAATTATATTGTAATCAAATACCTTATAGTATTGTTGTTTATTAAATAGCTTAAAATAATATTAATTAACATAATGTTATATATATTATTGGAAAAATATAAATATAATCTTTTAGAACAAGGTATTATAGTAAATATCTGACCAATTTCGCCGTTTAGGGAATTTTCAAATATTAATTTTATACTAGTTCTTTGCAATACAATCAATCGAAGGATAATTGGAAATTAATAGAAATAAGTAGGTACATCTATTTTTTTTTTACCACTGAGGTGGCAAACAAGCATACAGTCCGTCTGATATTAACGATTACTGTAGCCTATGGATGCCAGCAACACTAGGAGTGTCACGTGCACGTTACCGGCCCTAAAGAAACTTTAATATACCCATTACAACCATTTAGTAAAAATTTTCTTCTAAACAGCAAATTGATGTAGTAATAAGTTATTAGGACATTTTTTGTGGAGAGAAATAAGTATTTTTCTAATAATATGGATATGTATTCAAAGTGCCATCAAGTTTTGACAATCTTGACTATTAACATATTAAATTCCAGCAAATTGCACCTGATACAACGTTACAATTGTAAGATATACGCCATATAAAAAAAAAAAACAGCACCATGTCCATTTTCTACGGTTATTTACTTGAGTAAATAAAAATTTCCATGTTCTCCAGGTAGGTATAAGCAAAAAGAGAGCCGTTTCACGTCCCGCAGCAATTTATCCGCAGATCACCTGAGGCATTGCGGTCATCAATCCAACACTCCGGGGGCTAGTTTCCTACAGATTCAAGCTTAACACACCACCCCCCTTTATTGCTCAACTGAGGTTAAATGGTACAGATCTGGCGCGAAACAGATTTTATTTTATAATTAGCTATATCCCGCGGCTTCGCCCGCATGAATCAATAAGTAGAATACCCTATGTGATAAGTTAGGATATAACCTACCCGTATACTAAATTTCATTGTAAAAACTGTTTAGTAGTTTTTGCATAAAATAGTAACAAAAGTAAATGCATTCATCTATCATTACAAACTTTCAACTTTATTATATTATTAGGTTACTTTAATTATTTTTCATATTATATTTAATAATAATAATATTCATATTCTCAATTTATTTACTTACTTCTTTTTACTCGCATCTGTGTCTGTGTATTTAGAATATGTTGTAAATTCAAGCAGCAGATGACAAGAATTCGTAAGACATTCAGACATGAAACAAGATATTTTCTATAAGAACATAACACGCATAGAGGCTTATTCATGTAACGATTATGTCTCCTGCGATAGCCAACATTATACTCCAACAGGATGTATTGATTGACATGGACGTCACAGTATAGTATTGTCCATAGTGCCGTTTATATCCATAGGTGAAGAGTAACACTTTTCATCAAATTGGCCGTCAGCTAAATTGCTATCCTGAGTGTCGTAAAAATTTATCCGAATAAAAGTAATGTATGTCCTTTATCATTTAATAATATTATTATGAATACTTTATTCACCGATTAATCTATTTTTTTTTTATAGTTTTATCCTTATCAATTTTTTTTACAGATATTTTTTTTAATCTAAGGTCAAAATTTTAAATTTTATATATCTTTTTTTGTTTTATTTATTGACATGTTCTCTAAAATTGCAGCGAGTACGGAAATGTTGCCATTTAACAATAAACATAAATAGTACATTATAATCACCTCAATGATAAATTGTCCATTGCTTAGATCACTCCCACAGACTACATATAAGGAACGATCTTGAGTCACCTATATTTTCCCAATTTCAATATACAGATTAAATAGGGGATGTAGTATTAGACAAAAAGTTTGTATTTAAATCACACAACTAATTTCATTTATAAAATTTTACAAACATAAATAATATGTATATACATATACAAGCAAATCATAAATATTTTACAGTCTGTTTGTGACAAGCTATGAAAATAATAGTCGTCCTATCATGTCCGCAGCCGCCACACTGACCTATGGAGCTGTGAAGTGACGATTGCACCGAAATAAAAAGCTTAAACATTTTATTGCTGGCCATAAACATAAATTTATCTGCAAACTTTATGAATATAGTAGTTTTAAAAAGCCTTTTAGTGATGCTTGATATTCGGATTACATATATCACGTTTAATTTTTGTAATGTATCATCATCATCATATCAGCCGTTAACTGTTCACTGCTGAACATAGGCCTCCCCGGGGGGGTTTTACCAGTAGTTGCCACGTTTGGCAGGCGGGTTGACAACCGTAGTTTGGCTTTAGTGATGTTTAAAGATTGAACTTCTGCATATCCCTCTACCGTTGAGTTCCCTTAGTCGCTTCTTACGACATCCACAAAAAAGAAAGGGGTGTCTTATTCTATACTGGGGCCACAGGGCGAATGTTTATTTAGCGATTTATTATGTATTAATTATGTACTTTCCACTACTACTATTCTTACGATAGTGGCACCTTCTCGTATTAATAGCTAGCTATAGCTTACGAAACAATATATATATATCTATATATTTTGGTGAAATAACACATTTAATTAACATTATTTAATTTCAATGACAAACAAACGGACATTACTGCTATAGTAAAAAATGCAAATATTATATTAATAATTTAATAATATATATATATATATATATATTAATAATAAATATGCTCGGCTCACAAGATGGCCGAAATGTAAAAGGTTGCCTACACTCACATTATGCCAATCGTTCTGTGAGCATACAATCAGTTTGGAATAACAATTAAGAAGTTTAACATTCCGAGACAAAAATTATCTTCCGGTTAAGACGCAGAAAATACCTCGATTATGCCGGAATAGTGCGCCAGTTCCTTTCTTTGGGGTCCTGAACTCCGATTACTATGCTTCTTTTGTGAGTTAATTTGCCATTTCCCCTTTTTAAGAGAAGAAATGTTCCATCTCAAATTTTGCTCCTTTCTGTAGTTTATTTTCGAACATAGATACATTTCCTTTTACCGTCACGATTCAAAGAATTACTTAATTACTCAGCTATAGGTGCCTTATTATAATAATTACTTAATTTTAAAGCATTATAATATTTTATTTTCTGTATAATATATTATATATTTTACAAGTTCAAATAATAAAGAAACCTTTAGTTTACAAGTTTTAATTTAAAAAGTTCATTGTGAACCGGTGATGTCAGATAGATACTACAGAATGATTATGACCCCCGTTGGCAGAAAAGTCTTGAGTTTCAAGTCTTGAAACTGTCGTTGGATAAAAAAAAAAGAAGGATAAAATGAAAGAAAACTGTATTCTTTATTCTTAGTACATTTAGTAAATTTAGTATTTTAAATATTAAATGCATTGAAACTTTTCATTTCATAATTTTTTGAAGACGGCATAATAAAAAATAATTATTTACACAATCTCACTTCCTCAAGGAGCAGCTTTACTTACATGGCTGTGTGTGGTTTGAAGAGGATATGGCAATGAAATTACAAGGTTTGAATGGTACGAACACCTTCATGCGTTCCCATCCCTAAGTTAGTTCTCAGGCACGCATGAAGGGTAGCATTGACTTCAAGTATACTTTACGATATCCATGGTACTGTTTATGTCTATAGGCGACGGTTACTGCTATCCATCAAAATGACCGTCAGTCACCTCGTGTACCATTTTCAGTTGTTTAAAAAATCTCTTGAAGAGCTGATCAAAATTGTAATATCTCTCATTTATATACATATCAAGGCGTAGACACACGAATTGACTGTTGTCATATTGTCAAAGAACTAATAAGTTAGCTGTCTAAATATAATAGAATTTTCTACCAACTACATTATCATACATTATACTAAATATACTGAAATAAAGAAAAGTTCTCAAGTGGTAATCTTGTACAGGTAAGCGTAGCGCGGGATGCCCTTCATGAAGTAACTCATATTTGTAACAGGAGGTCGCAGAATGCAAATGGATAGAATTGCTGTTTCTAACGAAATATAACAATATTCAGAAGAGAATCATGACAATTCGATGTTTCTAGTCTTACCAGTCATCATAATCACAATTTCAGCTATTCTTTATCTGAACATAAACATTTTCCATAAAATATCACAAGGAATGATTCTAAATGGGCAACTTAGAATTAGCACCCATCAAATTCCAGCAAAAGTAATCTCGGTCATTTCTTATTCTATTGTCGCCCATTAAATTTCCACCGTAATATACCATCAACCTTTTAAAATGTTATCAAATAAACAATAGAAGCGGTATAAATAAAATACCGTCCCAGCTTAAAGAGCTAAAACAATAAATGTTATCCCATAAAACACCGTTTACTGTCCAATGCTTGTCGCCTAAGTCTCTTCATACAATATTTATACGGTATACGCTCGGCTCGCTTTCGAGAACTGTGGCGTTTTTTACTGGCATTGTATATTATTTATCAACACCCATAGAGAGGAAATACCTTCAGAATATATTAGAAAAACATATATTCAATAGTAACGATGGAACATAATCGAAAGTTTATTTTTCGCAGTTGATTCTTTAAGATATCGGGTCATGATTACCATATATGCTGTTGCCAATGAAAACTCTCCAGGATTCCCTTTATTGGAGCATGTGGACTGCTGATTTAATATTCAATCCTGTCGTATTCGACAGCGGCAAATTCAACTTAATTATGTATTACGATCATGAGATCGAATATGACCTAATATCGACCTTTACATTGCTTTACCAGACTTAAACCAATCGGTACAATCAAATATGTTTGGAATAGGGTTAGAGTTTAAAATATATGTCATTCGGGGAAAGAGAGGAATATTAGTAATGAAAACTAGCGGCCCCGTTGCTAGCAATATTACTCAAAAAGTCGACTTAAGAGAGTACATACTCTCTCAAGTAGATCTCCACACGATTATCTTTAAAAACCATCGTGGTTTGTTTTTAACTGACTCATCACCTATCATCCTTCAATGGTGGCTCACCAGTGTATACCGATAGCACAAGCAGGCCGAATTACAATTCTATTATCATTCATTAAAAAGAAGACATTTTATTCATACATAACTAATGAAGAATGATTACTGACTAAACGAATCCAATGAAATTTGCAATAAAAACATTTGAACCGTCTAACGAAATTTCAGACATATCATTTTATAGTAGAGGCTTAGTTCCTCGTTTGTCGTATTCATTGAAGAGAGTTTACGTTCAGAGAATAGTGTATAGTTGCTATAATAATATTAATGAAATGTATAAATTATTGTTTTGTCAAACTCAAATTATTTTATTTTATATTTAAAATAATATTTTAAATTATATATGAAATAACGTAATAATAATTGTATCGTTATGTTTGTAAATTGTCTTGTTTATTTCCTATATTGTATAATACAAATAAAGTATACTCATTCATTCATTTAAATAATTCTTCCATATATAAATGTTTACTGTCACTTATACTGGTATGCTTTATTTTTTTTTTTCCATTTTCCTTTATAAAACTTTTACTATGATTTTAATTCCCTCGGAGAGTCCAAATAAAACTTACATTCTCCACTATCCAAGGCTGAACTTTCCGTAAGCGGCTTTAAATCAAACTCTAAGACTTTCAAATTGCATTATACTGTAAAATGAGAGAAATTGGCCAGTAAAATAATATGAAGATCACTATATTGGTTCGGATACTTTTTGTTCAATATAATTTGACCAACTTAAAAAAAGGGAGATTCTCAATTTAATTTTTCGTTGGTTATTGTTTTTACATGTATGTATTATTATATATTGTGAAATATTTTCGATAGTTTTTTCGAATTCATTTGAGTAATAAACGTATTTATATAATTTGGTAATAACTAGATAAATACAAGTACTTAATCAATTAAGAAATTTACTTTGATTTTTTTTATTTACATATACATATAAATTTAAACCCAAAGATATCACATATGATATATAGATATGACATATGTTATCAAGTACTAATATATATATAACTAAGTATATATTTTACGATAATTTCAAGAAAAATAAGTGAGTACCGACATTTAAATCTACAACAAAAGTCATCCTTTGCGAATGAATTTTATCAAGAACTCCACGCAAAATGCACAGACATTTTTACATTTAATTGGGAATACTTATTTCTTAAGTTGGCCTCAGAGAAAATAATTTGTTTGTTTTATCTCGAACCCTTTTGTTGTCCAAAACTCGGTGAATAGCCACGAATAAAGCGGTTGCGACTTAACCAAATGGACCATAACCACTTGGGAGGAAATATTCTTGGCAATTAAATTTTCGGTTGGCTGGAATAGATAAAAATGGAATGTTCCAAAAAATCGCTTGGCGGCCCCAAGTGCGTTGGTGTAAATTCTTTTTATGATGGGCTATTAAGTAAAGTCAGGATAAGCTATTTTCATAATAAAAAAAAAAAAATGTAATATTGGATTTTATTCCTACAAAAACTTGAGATGTAATTATTCATTTTCGTCTTACAAACCTATAGAATTGACAATCACAATTTGATTATATTTTATAGCAAACAGTAAACAAAATGTCCATTATTTGTATACATATCACGTTATTTCCAGTAGTTGCCGCGCTTGGCAGATGTGTCTACACGCAGTTTTTATAATTTAAGAGGACGCTGGTGCCCATCCCTCGCCTTCCCAATCGCCTTTACGACACCCACGAAAAAGGAAGAAGTAGCCCATTCTATACCGGGACCATACGGCATATTAGATATTGGCATATTAGATATTTTATATTTATAAGCACATTGTATTGTCCATTTTTGTAAGCACATTGCATAATATGTATTTCCTTTTTTAAAAACAAACAAAGCACTTACGACCGATACGTAGTTATTGGAAGGCTGCCCCATTCTATAAGAATGCAAATAATATTGTTCCTGAAACGTAAGGGCCGCCAAGAGGCACACTATCCAGACCTTGCCTGATACCTTCCTTAAATATATAAAGTCAATTTTTGTAAATGAATATACTAATATATAAAACAATATAAATTAAAAAGATAATCATTCTGACTTAGTCTGAAAACTCATATAAGTACTCGAGTACTGTATGGGTATTCGAATATTACATAAGACACAAGTATTTAATTTAAAGAATTTAATGAAGATAACCAGTAATAATTACTCGTTTTTTAACCAAGAAAAAAAAACTTGATAATACAGAAATAACAAAATTAAATATATGCACGGTAATTATATTTGGAAAAATCGTTATACATATACATATATATAATATATTCTTATATATAATAAGTACTCGAAAAACTGAATACGAATTGGAAACAACAGCAATACTCAAATCAAAGTTGATTTAAATCATTACTTCACTATGTTTCTTAAATGTACGGATAATGCTACCATTCCAACATTTAAAAAACTTTTTACACCAACTCCATACTAGTGTTTCCATTGGAGACAAATTCTTCGAATTTGAATAATACAATTTAATTTATAGAAATAGCGCTCGGGACGACAATTCAAATTCTTAGAAACTATTTCGATAAGAAATTTGATTTCTTATACTTTTATTAAGAAAATGTTTACTACATATCAATATGAAGAAAATATATCCTGTCTATAATGATTCTATATATAAAGCGGAAAAAGTTTTCTTTTATATGTAATGAAACAAAATTTTTACGGATCCACCTAATGGATTGTTTGAACGTTGTAATCTCTGAACTAGTCAGATTAGAAAAATTCTTTTAATTTGACAGCTCATTTTAAATATAATATTACGTATATACAGCTAGTATACAGAGAAAAAAAAAGCTTTATTCTATATAATAATATTGTAACTAAATGCTGCTTGTACTAATTAATGTAATATAAACCAAAACAATACTTTTTAAGCATTTGTCTTTTGGACTGTATGCTCATTTCAATATTGCGCAAGAATTACTACACAAAATTAAATATGATTTTCAGAAGAAATGTGTTCTTGAAAGTCGAACTTAAAATCTGTGTATAAAATCCACGCGTAAAAATCGTCGGCAAAAGCTTAAAAAATTCAATATATTTATATTAACACAATGTGTCTACACGCGATAAGTTATGATGTGGAGCTGGTCCCATATTAACCAAAGGAGCCTTTTGTTTACTTAGGCCCATTCCCGTTTAAATTATTCGCAAAATGTTATCCCAACATATTTACGGCATTCCATTATTCCTTGTTGAACTTTTGTCTAGAATTTCTTTGATCTGTCAACTTGGAAATAAAAATATTCTTATAGCTTTAAATATTTATTGTACTACAGAATAGATGCGCGACATTTGCGTGTAAGTACTCAATTTCTATTATTCCCCTATAAATACATTTATTAAATATTTAAACAATTTTTAAATCATAAGACTTATAAAAACATAATGAAGAAGAGATATTTATTTATTTATTTAAGATATGGGCTTCTGCTTTGGGGAAGTATTGTATGACATTTGTTATATTATTGACTTAACACCATTTGTTTTTGTTTAGTTATCTATTTGTTTAGACAGCTAAAACTAAATTTAATTGACGGTGCAATAATAAACAGATTATGATCCTAATATTTAAAAAATAATATATATGTAAGTACTTATATTATAATACTAAATATACATATATATAATAATTACTGATATATAATAATTAATGAAAAACCACTCAGATACAAGGGAAACAACAGCATTAGACAAAGCAAAGTATTTAAAATATTACTATACTATGGTTTCTAAATAGAAAGAACGTTGTTTATGTTTGAATGCGAAATTACTTGAGGCAGATCTAGTATTAAAGGGTGAAACATTCCAGTTCTTGAAAGCCTGAATGGCGAAAGAAATAGATAATATATATAAGAAATTAACTTTTCTGAATTGACTTGTGTTTGATCTAGTCTAAACATATGTCAAAATTTGTTGCTTAGTTACTCATTAATCACATAACACAGATTATTCTAGTTAAAAAAAAAAACAGACGAATGCTGTGTATGTATTGCACTTTAAAATATAAACAAACAAAAATAAATATTAATTTCAATAAAATTTATTTACACGTAAAAGTATTTACTATTTATTATAAAACTATTTATTATAAAACTATTTATTATTAAATATATTTATAAATTTTATTCAAATTCTATTTATTTAGAAGAAACATTCTTCAGTGGTGACCCCATATAGTCAAACGCAGTATTGGACAGCCTTCCACTATACGGAGTGATAACCTCAAATGCTTTGCATTCAGTGAATGCAGGTGGCTCAGAACCAATATGGCATTTTATGGGGTAGGCCTATGTTCAGCAGTGGACAAATAATGGATGAGATTATGACGATGATGATATTTATAAATTTTATTTGACAATAATAATAATAATTTAATTATCCAAAAATGCAAATAAAAATTGATTAAAAATTGTTAAATAAAAACAACGTATTTGGTAGTACATAAAGAAATTCCTTTTAAAAACAGATAAACTCTTACTGAATGCCATGGAAATACGTAGAAAGACCGCGAGACAGACGCATGGCAGCCATATAAATCTACCCACAATACCCATGGTCGTGTATTTTTCTGCCATTTCCCAGGTCCGTATTCAGTAAATTAGTATAATGTCGCCAGTTGGACGCCATTGTTCCCGTGCCAAGGCAACCTGTTAATCGCCCTACAATGATGCTGAACATTTCACCAGGCTTACATTTAAAACTTGGTACTTCATACTAAACTAGTATATTTTTTTGTGACTTAAAAAATTTGCCACAGCACTAAAATTAATATATACTTTTATTTTTTAAATTTATAATAATTTTTATTCAAGTAAATTTATTTATAAAAAGTTTTTGAATAGTTATTTTTATAATTTTATCGGCCATTCGGAATGCAATTTCAACTGAGAGGAACGGATAAAAAACTCAACTGTTGCTTTTTTCAAATATAATTCTATATATTTGTTAGCAACAGATACTGTTTTCCATAAGATAAGTAACTAGTTTAACCGATTACAAAGGAAACTTATTTAATAAAAATTTTGTATCACAAAAAAAAATTAATATTTTGTATGCAATCGATTTTTATCTAAAAATTTGTAAGAAAAAGTGCACTATTAAGAACTATAACAAAACTAAGAATCTCCTTCTTCCAAGGACTGATTTAAAATTGCAACAAATGTAGATACTTAGTGGAATTCAAGATTTTATACGTTTAAATAAAATCAAACCGTACATCTGTCCGGTTTTGCCAAAACCCGGACGAAATGAACAATGAAATTCACAATAAAGCACACGAAGTGTTCGTGCCATATCGTTTTGTCTACGGGTCTCGGTTAAACGGGAGTAACTGAAATTCGTGAGAATTTCTATGCAACAACAGGCAGATTGTCGGTTAGTGAGACGTAGTGAAGTGCACCGTTCTAATGAGTTACAATTCAAAATAAGAGGGCAATTTCAGTTTCCTTTCATTTGTTGTTTTTATAATATATGATACATTTATTAAGTTTTTTTATTGATTAAAACTTATGTGTAAAATTTAATGAAACTAATATAACTAAGTAAGTACACAACATGATTAAACAAAAATTTTAAACGAAAATATTTTTAGTTTCTTTTTAATTTTTATATAACAACAAAAAACGAAAATACTGTCTCAGTCGTCACAGTTTATTTTGAATATGTATGCAATTTAATAATATATAATAATAAATAATAATAATAGTAATTCTAAACTTTTTTAATGATAATATTTTAATACAATTTGCACTCAGACACAGAAAACACAACCGGATTTAAATTTACACATAGGAAACTTTATATCGATAATAATGTGGCTAGTAGTCTAAATATGAAATTTGTAAAGATATTTCTACTCAAACGATATGAAATTTGATACCCACTCCAACCAGAGGAGACTTTGTATAAAAGTCGATTGCTTGGGTACCTCTGTCCTATTCGTGTTTCAACCGTATAGCAGTTGTGTTTGCATGGCTGTGTTTCGGTTTGAAGGGTGGGATATGGCATGAATTTACTCGGTACAGAGGAATAACACCTGAGTCCTCAGGAATGGCAACGCATGGCGGGTATCATGAGCGAAACAATATACTCTGTTATGTCGATGGTACTGTTCATGTCTATAGGCGACGGTTATCACTTTCCATCAGGTGGGCCGTCAGCTTGTTTGCCATTCTAAGTTGTATAAAAAAAAATACCATAAATTTTTCATTATAATTTGTACACGCGAATACGTGGGATATAGCCAATCCACAATGCAACTAGCATCACATCACTAACACAGAATGTCTGATTTCAGCTCGAATGTTTTTGCTTTTGTACGGTCCCTGGTAAATTAGTGATCCAAACTATGTTTAGGTACATTTCAGCGACTGCAAGCTGTTAGGTGCAATACGAATTTTCAGTACAAAAATTCTTCTCTTGTCTAGTACTTAATGCCTTGCTTGTTATTTGTAAACTGGTTGTATTCTTCGGTTTTATCCGTGTGATTTAGAGTAAAATAAAAAAATTGTGTAAATCTAGAATATGATCTACAAATAGATCATATTCTAGATTTACACAATTTTTTACAAAATTTTGTTCAAATTCATTTAACTATTTATTTGTAATATTAGTAGGCAATTTGATATAATAGTATACATAGAGTATATGGTTGACATAGAGCGAATGATTTTAGCATTAAGTCCGCCTTCCACACCTGTACTGAAGAATAAATAAATAATAATAAAGTAATAAATTATTTATTAATTAATATATCTATTACTTATAATTAAATTTATTTAAATTTAATAATTAATTTATCTAAATCTTTTATGTGGACAATTTCATGGAACTATGTTATGTGTATATATATATATGTGTATATGCGTATAATTGTAATATGTATGACTATATGTATATATATATATATATATATATATATATATATATATATATATATATATATATATATATATATATATATATATATATATACTATAACTTCTATTCGGTCACATATTGAAATAAGGAGAAAACTACATTCGTAACACTTTCTGCAACGGAAGGCAGTTCTAAGACGAAGTAATACGAACTCAGACTAGAGTTTGTTCAATCTAATAGAACAAGATCAATTGCTACTTGTACGGAATGGATTGCGCGCTTTGTCTTACAGTAAATAGCAGTCCAATTGACGTATGGTTTTTTAATTAATTTGTAAGATTGCGCATCTCCCTGCCTACAATACCGTACCGCAAAGGACCGGGTGTAATACTACTTACTAAATAAATAATACTATTTACCTGTAATTGCGTCACGTTAAATACAGATTGTGTATTTAAAATATGTATAAAAATAATCTTAAATGGACCATAAGAATACGCAAACTAATTATAAATTTTATAATCTTTTTTATATACATTGTGCGCCTCATACTTGCTATTCCTGAGTCTCCGCCCACTGTAAATTCACTGCCATAACTTCATCCCTCAACCCGATATACAGGTAACAAGCAAAGCACCTCAGCGACATGAGTGGGATAGAGGTATTCATTAGTTAATGACAGAAATAGTTATGATAGTGGCACCTGCTCATGCAAATTAGTTTATGTTTCAATGATATACGTCAGTACAATAATACTTTGTCATAAAAACCGTCCTTAATTCTAACATAATTAGTCTAGTACTATGATTAGATAGTACTCATAAATGATCACATAACTATTATAAAAAAAAATCTCAAAGCGAATCTCCTTCTTTTTTTCAGTTAGTTGTAAATTCAATAATAATAAGTTGACATAATTAAAATTAATTAAATTCTTAACTTTATTCCAACGTGAACAAAGATTCGGTGAAATTAAATGGAATTAATTCAAATTTCATATTTAGAACGCGCTGAAAATGTTAATACTCGTAATTTGATAACAGTTTCTGGTGAATATTCACATAATACGCGGTGACTTAAGAAATAGTTTAACGTTCAACTACGAACCGATTTAAAATTGAATTTGCTTAATCAAATATTCTTGTACTTTGAAAATGTTAATACTTTGATGGCAGTAAAATTGACGTAACTAAACATTTACGACTTTTACGACCAAGGAGGCCCGGAATACGCATGTTGAGGTAAATACCATTGGTTTATGGTCGTGCTCGTACATAAAGTTGAGCTAGTATACGCATTAAGTATAGTAATGCATGCAGGACTTTGGGATAACATAGAATAATAATACAACATTAGAACTGGCATTGTTATTCTCTCATTCATTAATTCATGAAGCCCAAAGTGCTCTAAATAGAATATTAATAATACACGCTTGACTTTATCTAATTCCAAAGAGTAAGTTTAGCGTTTAATAATCACATACATACAAATATGTGGTTCACTATCAAAAGTAATAAAAATATATTGATTATTTTATATATTGCATTTAATATTATCTATTAAAAATATAATATGGGTTCAACACAGAAGGAGAATATTAACTCATTACTACCACTGGTGAGGCGGCTTAGTATAGAATTTTTTTTCGAGTTTTCCTTCTAATATGGTGCTTTACGCTCTTTTCTCTTAGTCAATTTTATCACTTAGCTCTGTAAAAAGTAACTAAAAGTAAAAGAAACCCGTGATAGTGGTAAACTTAGATTATATAGATAGAGCATCAAGGGTCAGAAACGGCACAAAATTTAGTCAACTCAGACATTTTAATCAAAATAAAAAGTGCAATTTTATCGGTGTTGCAAGTAATGGAATTAAAAATTTCCCAGATCAAGCTAATTTTTAAAGTTAAATAAGTCACGTGTACATGTTGCTTTCGAATTAATATACAAGTATTAATTAAAATGACGCCCATTTTCATACTCCGATATAAATCGAAGTAATCAATAAAATGATCACAATTACAAATCTATGTTCACTGTTTAACTTCTTCTTTTAAATATATTCGTAAGAATTTTATATCTTTTTAATTTTTCAACTTAATCTTAAAATATAATTTCTCCCATATACTGAGTAATAAATATAATTATGGTAACCCTATTCACGGTGAATAAAAAAGTTTATTTTTTATTTTTGGTGAATTATTAATATAAATGATTCACCAAAAATAAAAAAGAAACTTTTTCTATATAATCTAAAGTAGGTAATGTTCTCCTCCCATGAGGAAAGACCCGTGTCCAGTAATGGAATGTTTATGGGTTGTAAATCGTTATGGTGTTCACGGTATGCCATTCTTGAAAATATATGTTTCATTACGGAAACATTTATCTATTTGAACGTAAACTTACTCCAAGTTGATACAAACTTCAGTTTACGTTCAAGCTACATCATACATAAGCAATTTTAATTCAAAACATCGAACTCCTGAGTCTCGCTCGGCATAAACAAAACATACGCTCTCGTAACCTCACCGCGGTCACCTATCTAAGAGACCATAAAATTCTTTCCTTTTCTGCGTTACCAAACCAGAAGGCATCATAAATATGTATAGTGAGAATCAAGCATGCGTCGTGTATAAAGCGCCACGCCACCGAAAATGCGATCTCACGGGAGGTAAAGTCGGTTTGCAAGCATGTAAAACGATGTTCTGGAATAGACGCTAGTTGGCTATTACAAATTTCTATGTAAATAAATCCACTACTATGAATAAAGTTTAATGTAAATCCCTATTTTTCCACATAAAAAGAATTGGATTTTAGTTTTCTTTGTGAGAGATTCTTACAAAGTACTGTGATAACTAGTTATTGCTTTTCAATATAATTTGAGATACTTTTATAAAAGTATCATATGTATGTATGTTTTATAAAACAATGTAAATTTAGAGTTGTTTTTTTCTGTCTAGGAGTATACCATCACATAGTAAATATATAAACTGATAATAAATTTAATTTTTGTAAAAACAAAATTACAGGTATGTACTAAGTTGCAGTGTGGTCCCAGCATAGAATGGGCCACCCCTTCCTTCCCATTAGGTATTGTAAGACGTAACTAAGGGAACTTAATAAACGAGAAATTGACAGCGTCTCTCTTAAAATATCACCAAAGCTAACTGTGGTTGCCAACCCTACCAAGCATGGCAACTACTAGCAAAACCTCTCAATAGAGGAAAGTCTTTGTTCATCAGTGGCCAGTTGACAGCCAATATGATGATGATGATGACTTAATTTTTTTACCAATTCTACAAAATATTCTTTAAACAATTCCAGCATCTATATATCGTAGTAGCGCCGGCTCGCACCCGGTTTATTTGCTCCTATTTGCATAGAAACGTTTTTTGTGGGCGTTCTTGTTTGTATAGTGGATAGGTGGAGAAAGCTTTCGTGGAACTCACTGCAAACTCCAACGTACCTACAGATTTGTTTGAAATGTTTTGAATTGAATGTAGTGTAGCTTTATTTAACTCCTTCACACGTGTGACATGACCTTAGTTCATAAACTGCATTAAACACCCAACCACGACTGCATTAAACATTTTCAACTATTTTCCTTTTCAATTGCTCTTCAGTTCATTTTCAGCGGAATATATCCAGTTGTAAAACCGTTTAAGCTTTAATAACTTTGCAAATATATTGAATACTAAGTTTTTGCCTGCTACCTTGTATGCATGGATGTTAAAAACCCAATGAAATA
The DNA here is from genome assembly GCF_026898425.1 of Galleria mellonella. Lineage (NCBI taxonomy): Eukaryota > Metazoa > Arthropoda > Insecta > Lepidoptera > Pyralidae > Galleria > Galleria mellonella. Next base: position 1,279,249 of record NW_026441985.1, on the reverse strand, counting down.
GGCCACTAGATGGCGTATCAACATGAAAAATACAACACATTTTAAATTTGAACTTTAGGAACACAACTGTAAAAACTGCATCCGATAGTTTTTTCTGATACCGAAACAAACACAGATAGACACAGACAGACTAACAAAATGTCTAAAAATGATTGTTTTGACATCTATTAGTCTTACCTCTTATATAAATTTGTATTAAATATCCCTCATGTACAAACATTGTTTAGTTACAATTTTATTACATTAATATGATAATTTGTTACTTTTAAATAGAGAAAAAGTATATATATATATATATATATATTCTATTATAATAAATGTGACAGTTTGTAAAGTTTAAATATTAATATAATATTATTATAATATATAATAAACGTGGCAGTTTGTAAAGTTTGAATATTTACATATTTATATTATATATTTTTCACTTACGTTTAAATGACTGAATAGTTTGAATGAGTATTACTCGTAATACATTTTTATATCTATATAAGAAGTATGTATAGAGTGTTAAAAATAAGATAATTGTTATCTGTATTTTTGTGTGTGACAACATTATTTCTATTTCCCGCGTTTTTTACTGCTTCTGACTTTATACCTAATGTTCATTGCGTTTATGTATTGTTGAAAATAAATTATAAGAGAAGGTAAATCGTATTTATTTCAAACAAGAGAAATGCTGAATTGGAAAAAAAATTATAATATATAAATGAATTATATTGATAACATTCATTACACAATTATAAACCCCAAAATTTTCGTAATTTATTCTCATTAATAATGTTTGTTATAATAGCAGTATGGTCCCGGCATAGAATAAGCCACTCCTTTCTTTCCTGTGGATGTCGCAAGAGGCGGCTAAGGGAGAGTGAGAGATGGGCAGCAGCGTCCCTCTTAAAACATCTCTAAAGCCTAACTGCGGTTGCTAATCCGCCTGCCAAACGTGGCAACTACTGGCAAAACTCCTCTTATGGAGAAGGCTTATGTTCAGCCGCAGACAGTTATTGGCTGAAATGATGAATAATGTTTGTGAAAATTCTCAAATCAATATAAAGTTATTCAGTAAAGCTATAGTAAATTGTAGATACATAAGCAGTCATGTTAAAACCTTAAAAAGTAATGAACCCTATTAATCCGATAGGCCCTTGGCCGGATTTATTTCCGTTCTGTTTTTAATCTCCGACGAAGAGAAATGTTATAAAAACTTTACTCCTAAATATATTAATATATACGTAGGTATATATATACCTACTTATGTATATTTTTGTGTCTGCGTGTGTGCGTGCGTGCGTGTGTATGTGTCTGTGTGTGTGTGTGTGTGTGTGTGTGTGTGTTTATATATTTAGTTCTTTTTTACCTTCCATGAAAATAATTTGTAGACGCATGTTTTCATTACCGTAGACTATACTTTTTAAAAACACATGCACTAATAAAAATATCGGGGGAGGGAGGTTGTTAGTAATGCGGACTACCAGTCTCATTATTAGCAATATGCCAACCAGGTCGACCTCCTCGTGGTTCCCCCTGGAAATCATCGTGCTGAATTCCTGATGAATTCATCACGATGAGCGACCTGCTTTTTCATTCTCATTTATCATCCCTCACTGGTGCCCGCTATTTATATTTATCAATAGTTTAAATAGTAGAAGAAAGAAGAGACCTAATTTGAAATACTTAAATGAATGAAATTTCACGTTATCAACTCTACAAATAACAGCTAGCAATCAATATTAGCTTGAAGTATTTCTGCCAGATATATCTCCGGAGATTTTAAAAGTTATATTTCAACATTATAATTTTGTTTGCACTGTTTAATTGTACGTCGCCGTGAGACGGCCACGCCAGCCCTTTCTTTATCCCCGGTATTTGTACTGTAATCCCTCGAAAATTAATTACCTACAGCCAAGCCCTTATATATATACGTACCTGCTGCAAAGATTACCCGACCTTTACCGAGCTTAAGGAATATTAACTTCTACTTAAAATATAAAGTTACGGTGCGTGGTGATAGTAGATGGTATTCTGTGATTACAGTTTAGTGTTTGATTTTTGTTTATTCCTGTTTAATTTATTTTTTTATTATGTTGGTAGACTAACTTCCGTGCGTGGTGATAGTAGGTGGTATTCTGTGATTACAGTTTGGTGTTTGATTTTTGTTTATTCCTGTTTATTTTATTTTTTTATTATGTTGGTAGACTAACTTCCGTGCGTGGTGATAATAGATGAATTCTGTGATTACAGTTTGGTGTTTGATTTTTTTTATTCCTGTTTATTTTCTTTTTTTATTATGTTGGTAGACTAACTTACCATCAGGTGAGCCGCATGCTCGTTTGCCCCCTGTGTTGTAAAAAAAAATAATAACTTCCGTGCGTGGTAATAGTAGATAGTATTCTGTGATTACAGTTTGGTGTTTGATTTTTGTTTATTCCTGTTTGTTTTATTTTTTTTATTATGTTGCTAGACTGACTGTTGACTGGTAGACGGACCGCTTTATTGAATTCTGGTATGTTCTGTTAAACATGAGCATGACAAGTTAATATTCGCCACGTTGGCAACAGTCTATAAATGACACTGACTACCTTATTAGGAATTGTAATTCCCCATTGGAATATAATAATCATGAGCATATTATTCTTATATATATATATCGAAGGAATTTCAGGTGTGCAAGGGGCCTTTTTAAAAGGAATATGCTCTTTTCTTGAAGGTTACGATGTCATATCGGTGTAGAATACTTTAAAATTTAAAATTAACTACCAGAGGAAGACTTTGTACAAAAGTTGTTTGCTTGGATACATCTGTCCCATTTGTGTTTCTACCGTGAAGCAGTTGTGTTTGCATGGCTGTGTTTCAGTTTGAAGGGTGGTATATGGCGTGAATTTACAGGGTACAGAGGAATAACACCCGAGTTCAGAGGGCGAAACAGTATACTCTGTTATGTCCATGATACTGCTCATGTCTATAGGCGACGGTTACCACTTTTCATCAGGTGGGCCGTCAGCTTGTTTGCCATTCTAAGTTGTATAAAAAGAAATATTGAGAACAACAACCAATAGAAACAAACACAGAATTCCCTTTTTCAATAAACAACCATCAAGTTATCATCATAAAAGCCTGTATAATTTTCGCTTAAAGATTTCGCTTAGTATAAAATGCAACTTCATTCGTAAATACACCGAAAAACTACAAAATGTATCATAGATGCCTAAAATATTTAATTCCTGAAACTTTGATTCGCAGCAAAAAATTTTGCTCCGTAAATAAAAATGATAGCTTGAATTATTATAATTTTAAATGAACTAAGACCTTATAAACTAACTTGAAGGAACCCTATCGATTACAAAATAATTATAAAAATCAATTTCAAATAAACGATGTAATGACATTACATAATTTAAAAAAATATCAATCTTATTAAAAAGTCTCTCTTAAAAATTGTTTAGTAATAAATTTTATTAATAACATAAATGTTTCATCTAATAATCCTACTAATATTATAAATATGGAAGTTCGTAAAGATGTTTAAAATTTTATATATTTGTTACTCAATCACGCAAAAACGCTGAACGGATTTAAATGACATGATTTAATAGTACATAGATTATACTCTAACTTAACATCTAAGATACTTTGTAACTGCTTCATGCAGATGAAGCCACAGAATAACTGAATGTATTATAATTTATACTCTTTACAGAGAGAAATTTTCAGACTCTCATCTACTGAGGATCGTATTGAAAACTTTTATTTTTATTTTCAAAATATCTCAACGCAGCACAACTTAATGCTCCAATTCCCAAGGGTGAGACTACGTCGATATTTTCCGTAGAAAGTTTCAAACTCAAAACAAACACTAACAGCAAACTATAGAGCCTTTCCGTTAAACTTTTTAATAATTCAGCTGATTTGATGTAATTTTCCTCAGAAACCACATGTGAGTGTAGTCTTCGTGACCGCGTGTTACTATCGTTAATATAAGTGCATTCGACTCTCTCATTTCTAGTTTTCAACTTAAATTTATCTTTCCATTTAAAAATTAAATGTACCTTATTGAAAATATTATTTTATAAACGTAACTTTTTTATAAGACAAGAAAATACGAGCATGCGACTCACCGGATAAAAACTACCACAACCCATGATTACCGACAACACCAGAGGAATTTCAGGCATATTTTTTTTATATTTATTAGGTAGAAATGTTGATAATTTTAAACTTAAATATCTCAGCTGTTGTTGTTACTCTTAAGCTTTTAAGCAATTTTGTCCAAAAAATAGCGTATCTGCATCTAGTCAATTTAAAAATCACGTTTTAATTCCTTGTGTTATTGCTAGAAAATTCATTATTGTAATAATACACTACTTAATAATAAAAAAAAAATATAGACAAAACTTTTGACCTACTTATTTAATTTATAAAAAAATATATATAAATTCTTTTTAATAAGTTTATCAAGACTATTATTATTATATAGTATTGTTTTAATTTAATGTAAGAGTATATCATATTACTACCATTAATACTTGCCACTTCGCTACCTTATTACCTTTCATAATTTTTTTAAAAATCCTTTATAAAGAATTGCAGTATCGAATCCAACATCAGTATTGCGAATAGCGGACATTACTACATCCCGACGGAGTCTGATACCTGGCAAGCTCCTTAGGAGCTTCCGCCGCTGAAAGGGTGTGTGGTCAGATGTGGATCCCTAAACTTACCTTGAGAACCAATTTGTTAAATATTTAGCATTCCCAGGAGAGTGAAACCCAAGCGCTGGGTTGCTAAGAAGCTTTTAATGTTGCTACTCATACGGCATAGATATGTAGAAGGGCGGTTTTATTGCAACTTTTATTTTACTTTTATTTGAAAGTGTTTCTTACTTTTTAATGGAATAAATTTTATCTTCAAACAAATTTTGTGTGTATTACCTGTAAATTTATGATGTTTTTAATAGTAACATTTTAAATAAACGAGAAAGAAATTTTTGCAATAGAAAAATTACGAAGGGAAATGGAAATTTTAAATCTATATATTTTCTGTGTCCTCTAAAATTTAATCATGAACACAGTAAATATTATAGGATGCCATAACCTATTCATGTTTATTAACCAGAAACTAATCAATTAAACTAACAAAAATACTTTATATACTAATTTATATCGCTTTATGTAAAGTATATTTTACACATAAAAAATCTGTTTTAAACACAAAAAAACAAGCAACGATTACTACCTAACGGTCACGTTATAGCTATATACACTGTCAGGCAATTTCTATGTCCTTATTCGCCTCTCTCTTCTTCATGTCAAATGTTCAAATCTTCATGGCTGCACTAATTTTATATATATTATTTAAATGGTGCAATAAAGAGTAAATAAATAAATATAAAAATTATAGAACTCTTTCAACCGGTATAGCACTGTAAAAACGCATTTGTTTCTCAACCAAAAAAGAAATTTAAATTGCATTAACAAACCCGTAGTCACTGGCTGAACAGTTTTATCTTCGTCCACCTGGTGTAGCGAGAAAAAAATAAAAACATTCGCTGGAAAAAAAAAGTTAATTAATTACGTATGCAAATTGACGAAAAAGTCGTACCGAGGCGAGTGCTGCACGAAATGAGATAATGAGATTGCCCTGTACACGTACCGCTCTCGTGATTAAATCATTGCGATGGAAAAAATGTTGAATCTTTAATGATTTTGATGAGAAATTCATAATGTTATAAAAAACAAACAATAAGTACCAAACAATCACGTCCATAGCATGAGTTGCCCATACGCTTCTAAAATTAAAAATAAAGAGAATTATTTATGAAATAAAGAATAATTTATGAAAAGTCAGTAATATTACCGCAATGATAAAATCTCGATTGTTGCTCTTTTAAAAACTCCAATTTTGAATTTTTGTGAATATGAAAACATTAAATAAATAAAAAAAGATTGAAGTATCGAAATGAATAGTTCAATTAACATACATTTATATAATTTTGTGTTGTAACGATAAAAATTATTATAAGAACCTACTATTACATTATATATATATATATATATATATATATATATATATATATATATATATATATATATATATATATATATATATATATATATATATATATATATATATATATATATATATATATATATATATATATATATATATATATATATAATACTTTAATCAAGCAAAATACAGTTTTAAGTAATATTTTTAGTCAATATAGTCATCGAAGTCCATCAAATTTTATTTAAAAATCAACATTCTAAATTCGAAAAATCTAATTTTATGTCTGTAAATCTCGACTACCTCACTTTTGGATAGTGAGTAACAAACCTCGGCTTGATAGTCACAAATACATTCAGAGTCCTTTCATTTCAGTCCCGTCGCATCGCCGTCTGGTTTTTCATGTACCACGCTCGTTACACGTCATTAAGCGATACTTTACGGCAGACGGCTCTCGAGACTGCCTACCCCCTCTCTGGCTTCAGTGTAAAACTTGATAGAAGCGCTGGAAGCGACACGAGATGACACTTGGTTTTTGTGTTACCCGAGAGATTGTAACAGCTTTGATGCTTAGTGACTTTAATGTAATGAAAATTGTGCCTACAGATTTCAAGGTTTACGAGTATATTATTTAAAAAAAAAAGAAAGTAGAATGGTAACCTAGTCAGCTATCGTCTGTCGCTATCAGTATACGCTGACAGGGTACTAGTGCGTGAGTGATGACAGATGAGTATGTACTCTGATCAGTTACACACATCGTGATAAATTTACCACGAATTTATGGTAGTTTCCTGATGTGTGTGCAGGTCGATATGACAGATTATAATTCTGGAAATAAGACCGCTAAACCCCATGCTTACAAATCATCATATGTAAATCAGTATTAATAGGATTTTTTGAATACTTTAAATTCATTTTAAATTATTGATTTAAAAAAATATGTTCCAAGATTATACGCTAAATATGATTAAAAGAAAACAAGTAATATACAAAAATAAAGCAAAAAAAAAAACAAAATATACACCTTTGCAATCAAATATGTAAATTTATTTTAACTGTCATATATATATATATATATATATATATATATATATATATATATATATATTCTAATTTTTGGCAATAAAAAAATATGCATAAGCTGATAACCTACCTGAGTGTAAAATATCTTCTGTCTTCGTCAACATATGCCGAAGATCCTAGTTAAGAGACATATTCAGTCAATTTAAATCTTCAGTACAAACCCGCTAACGTGATTTTTGTCAGACTACCTACCAAACGCATGGCACGTTTAATAAAATTCCGCTGCAGGCTTAATTTCGACGAATAGCGTGTCGCCTCATATTAATTAAGCCCAACTTAAAATATTGAGTAGCGGACGTGGAGGGCACTAAGAATATTCGTTAAAAATAATTAATGTTTAAAACTGAATAATTTTGCGTCTGAGTATACTAATGAAAATAAGAGTCTACTTACCGAATAACGTTACATAGCTTGTTTTGGTTAAAGTCGCCAAAACTATGTATTTTTTTTTTAAGAAGAAGAAGACTGCTCATGTCTATAGGCGACGGTTACCACTTTCCATCAGGTGGCCCGTCAGTTTGTTTGCCATTCTAAGTTGTATAAAAAAAAAACTTCCAATAATATCAAGTAGTCAATATGTTTTGTATTTTTTGTAGCTATTTTATGCAATCACATCGCTATACCTGAACAGAATTTGAAAAATCGATAAAATTTAAGTCCATTTCGATCCTACAAATTTTATGACAATTAAATCTGTCATTTTTGTTTGCGAAATAAAAGCTCGTGGAAATCCATATGGACTTTCACCAGCTGATTATTTCATTAGAATTATTTTATTTAATTCCGTTACCATTAGTATGTATGTGACTGCCAACTCTCGAAGATTCACCACCACTATTGCTAGTAGAAGTTCAACAACCTTTCATATTAGTCATCAATCTCCGACTACCATTTTCTTCGCGCACGTTTTGTTTCACCTCTAAACGAGGCATCTTCAGGTAAATTGCTAGATCGCTACTCGGAGCTTGAAACTACTTATATTAAATATTTACTTTTAGATACACAATTCCGTTCTAAATTCAAATATTTTCAATCAAATTTTTATAAAACGTTTTGTCATTCATCAGCACCTTAATTAAGGAGCAAAATGTATTAAAAATGTATGTATAAATGTATGTGTTAAATTGACTTTTGCCTTATTTAAATAGTTAAATATAGATCCGTACGCTTTTCATCATCTTAGTTATTTTGACCAAGATCTATATTAATGTTATAAAATCCATATCTGTCGTGTTTTGCAGCCAGATTTTTTGTAAACTCATATCTGTCCTGAATTTAAAAATGTGATAAACATGGCTATAACTAATAAAAAGTTTTATTTAAATTTCAACTAAGAAAAAAAAAACAAAAGAAATTATGGCTGAAAAATTATTATTATTCGTTATTCGTCATTGAACTTAATTATTTCTTATTTTAATTATCTTTTTTATATATTTCTAATTATATATACATACTCAACTTAGTACAAAATCAACAAAATTAGTATCAATCTCTCTGTACCAATGTTAGTATCTTCTTTTTTATCTCTCACAATGGACACATTACAAAATATAATTCTTCCTATAATAAAACAATTAAATGCAAAAATGGCTGCCTTTCGAAATGACATACAAAAGGTAAACACCATACCCATTACTGGATCTACGTTAGCAGCAAACTTTACAGTTTTCCAATCATTCGTTTCCAACACTTTGGGCAACCTTTAGCAACAGTTAGAATTGATAGCACGTCATATATAAATATTTGAGAATGCGCAATCGCACGGAACGTAGTGGAAGTAAAAAAGTACAGGAAGTAGAGAAAGTTGTGGTGGGCAAACTTAAACTCTCTACTTTCTTTGAAGATAACATTAGGAGGTGTCATCGACTGTCCGCGACTACCATCTTTTCTTTTCTCCTCTACCCAAAGAGTATACTCTATTACCCATTGTTTAAGTTTAAAAAGTCACATCCCTATAAATATCGTAATACCCTCCAATCACGTAATATTCTACCGATTCCCCTAACTTAAGACGAACAGACAAAATGGTCGGCCCCAGTTTAACGTCTACCGCGTAATAATGTGCAATGGGTTGCTGTTTTTGTGTCTACCTTAATCAAGAACCTACTTACTGTGTTAACTCGTGAACTCTTTACATATTCCTTATTGATCGTTTCCAAATGTCGCATTCCAAATGTGATTATATACCTGATATATATAGTGTAATTTTCACGAGTAGACCAAAATAGATTGGTGCCATTGTGACATTCACGTAGCGTGGCTTCCTGAAACCTGGTGCATCCTGAATATATACAGTTTACGCTAAATTTGCAATCAAGGTGAGTCCGTATCATTTTGATATACAAACTTAATACTTCTTTAATGGGACCTAGAACCAGGGCCCAGCCTAAGTCTCATATTACTACTTTTGCTTCCACGTGTAGCTAACAAGTTACTACTTAAATCAGCTATTTCCTTAACATCCATAATACTCTTCATGCTATTCCATTCTTGAGGAAGATGTTATGTCATATGCGTATAATCGTGTGGTCATGGTATAGAGTAGGCCACCCCTTCCTTTCACGTGGAAGTTATAAGAGGCGACTGAGGGAATTTAGTGGTAGAAGGAGAGGCAACAGCGTCCCTTTAAAATGTCACCAAAGCCCAACTGTGGTTGCGAAACCTCCTACCAAGCATACCATTTCCGAATCAATACGACAACATAACCTTCAAAAAAAGAGCATATTCCTTTAGGCAGCACACCTGCAATGCCGTAGGTGTTGTGGGTGACCATGGGCGGCGGTAGTCACTTACCATCAGGTGAGCCTTATGCTCGTTTGTCCCCTGTGTTGTAAAAAAAAACCAACTACTGACAAAACCTCCAAGGAGAAGGCCTACGTCCAGCAGTGGACAGTTAACGGCTGATATGATGGTGATGATGAAGGTGTTATGCCTCTATACATATATATTTTAAAGACAAATATTAAACCTCCATTACTATTACGAGTACTTGCGTTGCCTACATCATCACTGCTGAGCAGACCCTTAACCAATTATGTTGGGAGTACAACATATTTCGGCAAATGTCGTCTCTTGCATTTGCAATAAGAGCACTGCATTGCATTTCAATGCTACAGTTACTTTTGCATGCACGTCTAGTAATTCAGATGCACAATGCCTGGTAAACTCAATTTGGCGCGACCGTTAGGGTGGCTTCTGAAAACTCAATAAAGTAGTTGGATATAATTATAAACTTAATTTGTACTAAGCAAAACTTTCGTGTCTTCGTTGTGAGAATATTTAAAAAGTCTATCTCATAAAATGGCGTACCGTTTATAACAATTCAGAAGTGTTCACATAATTAAATTGAAAAATATAAAAATTATAAAATGCCTGCTTGACTTCGCATGGGTACATAAATTTTTGAAATAATATATAGGTTATATTTGCGCTGAAAATATAGCTGTGATATATATAAGTGTTTTTTTTTTTTTAATCGATTATGTAGTTTTGAGTTTATTCATTATAAACAAATAAATCTTTCCCCTTTATAATATTAGTGTATATATATATATATATATATATATTGTACAGAAGGCCATAGTTAATTTTTCTACATTTTTATATCAATTAATTAATATGCACCAATTACGCAGGAGAAACCGCGAGCGTAGCTAGTAATAATGTAAAATAGCTAGGAAACTTGAAGACCACGTCTTCGCAACTACAGCCATAAGTAGTGTCACTGTTTCGCTTAAATTAATATGAATCTCTAATTTGGGCACACGTGTTGCAAGCTCACAACTTTCCAGACTGCGCCAAATTGGATAAACATGTGCGAAGAACGGAGCCCCGGGAGAAATACTTGGGAGCCTGTTGTGTTTTCGACCGTTTTAACGCGTGAAAATACACAATTGTACCAATAGCGTCTGTAGTACTAATACGAAGGGGGAAGTGATTATTAGTAATACGGACTGCTAGTTCCATTGCTAGCAATACACCCTGTCAGTTCGACCTCCACGTGACCCCTCTGGAAACCATCGTGCTGAAATTAAGGTAAATTCATCATGATAGACTAACTGGCTTGCCTTTCCATTCTCACCTAATATCCCTCACTGGTGCCCCACCAGCGTATACCGTTAGCGCAGGAGGGGAGAACATTCCATTATCATTCATTAAAAAAATACTAATACGAAATAATATTTTACGGTAACATTATAGATAATAGTGTAACTATCCATTTCCCACAATTTCATCGGCTAGAAGTCTAATATTCCATTTTCGTAGAAATCCCAAGTTCCAGAAATACGAGTACATGGAACCTGGGTTCAGTCAATATACACTACGTAGAAAAAAAACATGTCTTAAATAATTAAATTACTCTCGCGAAAAAAAAGCCTTCAGTTGTGGTAAAACCAGTTGTTTTGATGGTTCCAGGCGAGATGCCGTGACGCAAAGCGCTGTATACCCCCTGAAGAAGACTTCCGGATTAAGTCGAACTAATTGTCAGAAACGGCAAACACGGTCAATTCATTAATTTTCCGTTATTTTATTTATTTATTTTTTCGGTACATCAATAGATAACAAACAGAACTTTTTCTAATAGAATACACAATACAATAGCATTATAAATTTGCAATCCAATTATAGTCGTACTTAACATTACCAGAGATAAAAGAGTATACATTGATTTTTAATATTTAAGTGTAGAATGTTAATGAACAATAAAAACAACAACGTTAAAAGATATATATGTATATAAGCACAATATAGTCTATATTACTTGCTGATAATGTAACTTTCTATACGTGAAAGAATTATTAAAATCGGTTGGATAGTTTTGTTGTTTATCTATTACAAATAAACAATCAAATATTTACTCTTTGTTTATATTAATACAGATAACATTTAACCCTAACACATTAACATACATATTAATACCATAATTATTTTTAGTTATATCAATAGTTATTCAATACACACATACCAAAGCGGTTCAAACATAGTTTGAACCAGCAATATACAAAAGGATTGATTGATTCAAATTGTAAGAGACATCTGTGGAAAGCTGCCATTATTTCGGATTACGAATTCAGTTTCTTAATTGTGACAGACGTTTCGGTTTTCCGAGGCCAGTTTAATGAACTCCGTTCAATTAGCTGGCCTCGAATTGGTTGTGACTTACTAATTAAGTATTAAATTTTAGGTATTAAAGTCATATCTAGTGTGTTATTACTATAGAGGGACTTTATTGTTTTAATGGATGATGATGGAACCCCACCTATTCTATCGATATATACTGGTGGGGGCACCAATGAGTGATGATAGGTAAAAATAAAAAAGTTTGTTAGCCCATTGTGATAAATACACCTAGAATTCAGCACGATAGTTTCCAGAAGACGAAGGACCACGTGGATGTTGACCTAGTTGGGTATATTGCTAGCAATAGGGCCCTTAGTTTCTATTATTAATTCAATCCCTTATTCATCACCAGAGAGAGACTGTTCAAAAGTTCTTACATGGGTAGATTCGCCTCACATGTGTTGTTTTTGCCAGAGACTGTTCAAAAATCCTTACATGGGTACATTCGCGTCACATCTGTTTTTACCGTGAAGCAGCTGCGTTTACTTGGTTATGGTTTAGTTTGAAGGGTAGTATTATCAACATCATATTAGCTGCTATCTTTTCAGTGCTGAACATAGGTCTCCCCATAGACTGGTCATAAGGAACGATCCTATGTAAGCCAACCTCAAATGCATTAACTTCCTGCAATGCATTAGAGGGTGCAGGTATAAGACCATAATCGGACAATAATTACCTTACGTACCTTCAAGAAAAGAGCATATTCCTTTTTAAAAGGCCGGCAATACACTCGTGATGGCTCAGCGTGTTGCGGGCAAGCATGAGCGGCGGTAGTCACTTACCATCTGATTAACTGCATGCTCATTTGCTCCCTGTGTTATAAAAAAAATTGGTGAAATCATTGTGATATAATATATATTTTTATCTCTAAAAAGGAAACGAAAAACTTGACGTGAAACAAATTGTAAATTTGTTTCTAAATATCAATTATTAATATTTAATTCGGGAGAAGTGAAAAATGAAACGAGACATTGACGTTGAGATTCAAAACTAGTAATGTGGAACATTTATTACCTTTTCTTTTTTATGAGCGCCATCTATATCTAAGATTATAAATATCAAATATTATACACAACATTTTTCATATACCACTAAACAAACAGTTCGTGCAGATATGTTTTTAAATGACTAGCTATAGTAATTAAACACTGTTATAATTACGTGGTTTGTGTAACAGAATATTACATATTTCTAGTTAACAAAATCGTTAAGTTTTCCAGCACAGTGCATTTATCAACTTTAGGTATATTTATTAAGCTTTCACTCAGTTGACATGCAACACCATACGTGTATGCATTGTTTCATGAAGGGAAAATATGCAAGAAATAACTGTACATTTAGTCTAATTATAACCAAGTGGCAAACAAAATTTTTAATTTATTTCTTTTACCCATTACTTGGCTTCTGAAGAAAAGAAGGTAATGGTTTTTACGTGTATGTTGTTAGGTTTATCTGGATCATTAACGTATTGTGTAATCTAAATCTGATAGTTTTCACAAAATAAGGTGTCATTATATTTATTATAATTAAAAAAGTGTAAATATAGATTACAGCAGTGTAAAACTATATGATGTCTATGTAAAAACCAGATGGCAACAATGTAAAACTAGATAACGACAATGTAAAATTAGAGGACGACAATTCTTAACAAAATTATGATAATGTAAAATCATATGACGGCATAGAAACTTTTAAAATATTTAAAATTCAGCAGTTTAATTTTTTGTAACATTGTCATATTTGATTTTGTAAATGAATATAATGGTCTCAAATATTATTTTATAATTTTGTAAACTCGAAATTAATTGAGTATTCTCGACAATGTTATTTCACGTTAGTCAATTCGGTTATTTTTATAATTGAAATTCTATACAGATTCTACAACCGTGTGTTTTCACGCTTCACATACTATTCATAAATGAACATGCCGTATTGTAATGGTAAAGGTTGCGTTTATTATCTCTGTGACGATATTACTTAACCTAGTTAATTAAGAAAGAGAGAGAAAATAACCAATGGCGCGGATGAGATAATAACACAGTGTAATTAATTAGTAATTTTCATTAAATATATAAAAAAAATATATTTTAGTAATGGAACAAAAAATGTACAATGTAATTATGTAAGGAAAAAAAAACATTCATGCTGGTGACCACAAATGTAATACAGAATGGATATGTGTGTGCACGTGTGTGTGTGTGTGTGTGTGTGTTTGTGTAAAATATTTGATTGTAAAATAATTAAAAGTATATGTAATTATTATAATAACAAGTACTCCACATGATTTTTTTTTATATAATTATAATCGATTGGCGTTCCATTGTTTCTGCCTACCCTAATGGGAGACAGGCGACAGATATGTATATATGTATATTATAATCGATATAATTATAATATTTCAAAATTAAACATAGATTAATTAATCTACATGACGCAACATCTAAACGAAAACTAAGACGAAAACTAAACATGCCACAATTAATTGTTGTGTTCGTGACAAAACCATCCGTGTATTTGACAAAAATTCCGTATTCCAAATTCAAATATCAATCGATGCTTTTAATTTTGTTCGATTTAAAATAAAAACATAAAATTGCAATACATACACAATAATAATAAATTATAAAATAATAAAATTAGGTTTATTATTTGTTGAAGTTTATTATTATTTTTATAAAGTATCTGGGGTGTGCTAAAACATTATTACATTACACTTTCCTGTTTCAAGTTGGAATGAGAATTAAATCAATTTAAGGGTATAATAAATTTAAGTTTAACCCGAGATGAATGGCACGGAGGTGTCTAGTGAAAAATGCACTAATTCTAAAGTAGCGTTGAGAAGACGGAGGGTGCAATCCGTTCTCATTAGGTAGCAAGATCTTTCTCGTGATGTGATGAAATATCAGAGGTAGCATGGTCTAAGAATATAGTTTAATAAGAATGAATGATTAAATTATGAATTTATGAGTATATCGATTATTGAATACGTTAACACGTACGTTGTGAATGATTATTAAAATACATAAAGAAAATTTCTCTTTTATTTTAGAATAAAGAAGTAAGAATGAAAGTAGATGGCTATAAGAGGAGAGGAAGACCTAAAAAGACATGGATGGATTGTGTGAGGGACGATATGGCCAGAATGGGAGTGAATGCGAAAATGACTGGGAATAGAAAAGAATGGAAGAGAAACATATTACGCGGACCCCAAATGATACCATAGTTGGGATAAGGATAGGAAGATGATAATGATGGGGAAAAATATATGTCGACAAAGGACTAATTCTTAAATGATCTAATTTGATGAATGTACAATTCTAAAAATTACTGATTACAGTAGGAAATGAAATAAAATAATCTATATAATGTATAATCTATTGTTATATTATATTATTTTTAATATATACGACGTAAGCTACATTTTTTCACAGTCATATGGACGTAGTCGTCAGTTAAGACTAGTAAAATATATACCTGTACTTTAAAAGCACAAAACTTGTATCTCGAGGCAAATCCCTTACAATGGCAGGTGCGAGAAGGGACTCTGACTAATTAACCACTGACTAAATCGCAATGGCTCAGCTTATTTAAGCCGACAACTCTCTGAATATATTTCTATTGGCCCACATCTACATGTTCTAGTCAATGTTTGTGCCAACGTTCTAACAAAATGTCGTGAATATTTTAGATGTAATATCTTTAAAGGTATTTTTTATACAACTTAGAATGGCAAACAAGCTGACAGCCCACCTGATGGAAAGTAGATATGAGCAGTACCATGGACATAACAGAGACATTACATACTTAAACAATACTGTTTAAGTATGTAAAATAACCGACATAGCCCGAAGGATAAGCAAGCTGAAGTAGCAATGAGCTGGTCAAGTAGCTCGAAAAACCGACAACGAAAGTAAGAAAGGTTCTTGAGTGGCGACCCCGTACGGACAAACGCAGTGTAGGACGACCCCTTGACTAGATGGACTAAGGACCTCAAATGCATTGCAGGGAGTCAGTGGATTCAGATGGGTCAAGACCATTCCTTATGGCAGTCTATAGAGGAGGCCTATGTTGATATATGAGATGATGATGACGATATTACATCGTTTATTTTAGGAAAAGAAAACATTTGGAATTTAGACAGGACATTTATCGAGTGAATCGAGTAATTAAATATAGACGTAATAAATAACTAGACGATGTTTATACACAAGAGATATTAATATATATATATATATATATATATATATATATATATATATATATATATAATATATATATATATATATATATATATATATATATATATATATATATATATATATATATATATATATATATATATATAAAATTAGGTGTATATTTTCTTAAGTCATATATTATTATAGTGGTTTATTTTTCAACCGATTTAAAAAAAAGGGGTTTTCAATTCGGTTGGATTTTTTTTATGTACATATTACCTCATAACCTGTCAATTCTAATCCGATTTAGATTTTTGTTTGTCTAAAAGTATATAGTAGTAGTAGTTTGGACCCACAGACATTTTATCAAAAACTGTTCAGTTGTTTAGTTTTTAAATTAAAATGACACAACTGAAGTTGATTTTTTTCTGGCACATAGTCTTTAATAGTGAATACGGTCATAGTTTTTTAGTCGGAGATTATTATAGGACTGAGGGGGGACACAGTTACGATTTTACCACAAATATCACCTTAATTCCATGGTATAATAAAATAATTAACATCTTTCAAAATACGCGCGCCATGGCCAGATCTATGTAGAATTATATTAAAAATATATCTTATAAAGAAGAGTAAGAAAGTAAATGTTTATCTTTAAAAGGTATCGCTTTCTGTGAACCGACGTCACTGAAACGATTTCACAGAAGTGAGTGACGAAACGTTGTAACAATATTTCCAAAATAGGAACAAAAGTGTAAACTTAACCTTTGACTTTAAAAAATACAGCATTAAATCATTCTATGTTATAAAAGTTACTTATTGAAATGAATTAATTTGAAAGCGACTGTAAAAAAGGAAGCTTTCAATTCTCCTATAATTTTGTATGTAAAAATAAAGTTATAATTCATTCATTCATGTATTACGCGGTGTCTTCAACAATTTTGAACCAATCCTAATAATTCTTTTACAATGTACATAAGTTGTATATTAATTTCAAACACGACGTTGAATTCGTAGTTTTATTTCTTAAAATGTTCTCTACAGAATATTTTTTGATAATTTATTGAGAACCTCATCATTTTCCCCTTTGAAGTCGGTTAAAACTATTACATATTATATAATATAATATACACAATTATATACAATAAATATCACATATTATGAAGCTTGCATTACTCCTTTTGCATATAAAAACTAATGTCTAATTAGATATATTATTGTTTTAAATCCTCGAAACAATAATTCAATATTCAGCTTAGGCTAATTTTGGCCAGCACAATCAGTCAAATTTCTGTATTAAATTTTAATTAAAATTCGTTGAGTCGTTTATATATAACTAGTTGTATCCTACGACTTCTCCCGTGAACATATTATTAATATATCATCATCATTGAAGAAAAGAAATGATCTATTAAATGCAAAAAAAAATTTTTCAATACGTACTTGTAGTTCCAGAGATTAGCGCATTCAGACAAATGAACAAACCTTTCAAATATACAAACTTTCCCGGATATAATATTAGTGAGATTATATTCATGTATAGAATCATTTCTAAAGGGAATAAAATAGGAAACAGCGTTCCACTCAATGTATTCCCGCATCGGATTCTATTTGTGAAGATCGATGTAGATATAGAGGAACAAATGCAAACAGCGCTTTTTGACGTACAAAAGGAAACATAACAGGATATTTGACTGAAATATACGAAGCATATTCCTGCACCCGCATCGGCGGGCTTATGCAACTTACACACTTGATGTACTTAACCTAGAATGCACTTGTCTCGAAACCTCAATAGTCTTGAGACGTGCATGTGAACTATGCAAATAGTCGTACCTATAAAACGTTTATACAAAGTTTGTATATCAGTGAAATCAGCTGTCACATTTTATAACTTAGAATACACCTACTTCTGTAGTAGTCACATTTTATAACTTAGAATACACCTACTTCTGTATTTAATATATACTTATATTATTTTCGATTCAACTGTCAGTAACTTTTAATAGAAAGATACTCTTTATTGTTTCTTCCAAAAGATTACAGTAGTAAACTTACAACTTCAAGAAATGTTCGCGCTGTGAAAACATTGGGCGGGCTTATCGCTAAAAGCAATATCTTCCAGGCCACCTTTGGATCGAGAGGAGTAGTTATAAACAGTTTATGTCATAGATAGACTAAGTCCTATTTTACATCTTTATAATTTTGTTCATTTTGTTTTCTGTGCGCAATAACTAGTTTATTATTATAATAAATAAAAATCGTGATCAAAAGTAATCATAAGCCTACAATTTCATTACAACAGTTGACAATTTAGTTTTACATTGCATAATTTACATATGAATTATAAGAGACATTAAATATGTATAAATTAACATACAATCATATTTATATTATATATAAATTTATATTACGAGTGTTCTGGGATTTGGTGGTTAATATGTGGGTAGAAGAAAAATTTCTGCCTCGGAAGCGGAAGCATACAGCGGGTATAACCTGGTTAAAATGTCGAAATAACCCAGGTAACCTCTTGGACTATGTAAATAATATAAACTATAAATGTTTTTTTTTATTTATTTTACAAAATCGCTTTATAAAAAATGAGAAATCTTTTTATAGAATTATTTCATAAAATAATGTCTATTAATATAGAAAACGAATAATTTTGTTCATTTGTTTGAATGCGTTAAACTCTGTAATTACTCGGACATGAAAATTCTTTTTTGCATTTGATAGCTCATTTCTTGAGTATAATACTAAAGTCTATAATCTAATATAAATAACACTTTAACATCACGATACGACTAGAAGCTAGTCTGAAATGAACAATAAAAAATATAATGTACATGTACCTCAAACTGTTCAGATAAGTGTATGAATATTACATGACTCACCCATGGGAGACGTTTCATGGATGAACGCCCATTTTAAAACGACAACACAAAAGTTTTCAGACAAAATTTTGAATAAATATTCGTATTTACTTGAGATATTTATATAAATGTTTACGAAATCCATATAGTTATGGATATAGACTTTTTATGTGTAAAAAAATATAAAGGGCAAAAGTGATTGACGAGAAAAAATAATAGGAAAATATATTGGGACGATCCGAAATAAGGGGAAAGAGGTCAAGGTCATGATTCTCTCAGGCTTTAAATCTACTTATATAACTTAAAAGTTAAATGTAATTCAAGAGTGTTCAAGGTCAAAAGCATGCCTGTGACACCTCTATTGTTATAGACATTCCATAGCATACTATCATTAGGGGCATAATGTAAAACTAAACTGTAACCGTTATAAAAAACACTTGAAAACAAAAAATATATAAAAACGTTGAGAATCTATCTGAAGTCACATAATCATATTTTTTTAAATATATGTTTTTATATTATTAAAAACATTACATATAAATTAAAATAACATATATGTAATTAAATACGTAAAATATGAAACAAGTATTATACTCGTATAGTATAGACTAGTTCTTTGTCCGTTACTTCGATTGCCGGATTTTAGAAGAAGGAAATGTAATGAAATAGACCACTTATAGTTAACGTATCAAAATAAAATATACATCAACTTTTAAATTAGACTTTCAGGAACACAACAAAACGGTAATTTTGGTATAGAAGTTTTAGTAGACAGACAAACAAAATTTCTACCAATTATTGTTTTTACTTCTATTGCTCTTATTAAAACCCCTTATATTATTTTTTTATATCTTCCATGTACAAAAATTGTCCTGTTACAATTTTATTATAATAGTAAAACAAGATGTAAGCTTACATGCAGAGTAACTGTATATATGTAGGTATTTTTTTTAAAGTGTGTTCTGTTGGGTATCTCCCTTGTACCATATATGTTTTTTTTATGGGTGATAATGGAATAGTAACCCCGCTTGCGCTATCGGTATACGCTGACGGGGCACTAGTGAGTGATGATAGATGAAGATGAAAACAGGCCAGTTAGCCTATCATGATAAATTCATTAGGAATTAACTATGATAGTTTCCAGGGGGAACCGTGAGGAGGTCGACCTTGTTGAGTATATTGATAGGAATGGAATTCTCAGTCTCAATTACTAACATTCCTTTCTCCCCTGCCATATATGTTTGAGTTAACAGACGTGTTTTTTGTTAATCTCCTCATTTTAATATAATAAGTGTATTTTCTACAGTAGCAAGTTTTACTTGTACGTTCTACAATGTAAAGATCATATGGCAGTGGCGATAACTCTGGTTGCGTAATTTTAGTCATAATACTATTATTATAAATAGGAAAGGTTGTAACGATAGACAGATAGATTTTTGTTACTCTTTCATGCAAAAAATACTGAATGGATTTAAATAAAATTTAGTAAACAAATAGATTAAACATATGAAATATTTCATATATTGATTCATATATGCGAAGCTACGAGATACAGCTATTATACAGCAAATTTCATTTCATCCATCGTTAAAAATTTTCTAAA
This sequence comes from Galleria mellonella, assembly GCF_026898425.1. Taxonomy (NCBI): domain Eukaryota; kingdom Metazoa; phylum Arthropoda; class Insecta; order Lepidoptera; family Pyralidae; genus Galleria; species Galleria mellonella. The sequence goes on along the minus strand of NW_026441985.1, from coordinate 1,258,385 downwards.
ATTAAAATAATAAAATATTATAAGAGTATTTAAAATACGAAGTACTAAAATTAAACAATTCCATATAATACAGTATAATAAAAGCAATTTCTTAAGTGACCTCATCATAGTGAACTGTTATTGAAACAACTGGAACATTTCAATTTCTCGAGCATGGATGGTACTTAAGTAAACGTTAATTTTCCGACTGTTAGCAAGTCTAATGTCAGTCCACGAATCTCATTTGCCCGGGGCACTTTGTTATTTTCTTTGCAGGCAACCCCTCTTCATTATACTCTGATTTGAGAAAACAAATGTTCCCGACATGTTTGTTTTATTTCTTGATGTAGATTAAAATATTTTTATTATAAAAAAAAATATGCTTATGTTATTATAATTTCTAACGTAGGTTGACACTTGACATCCTGATACAGGTACTGCCCTGAAGTATCAATGTATACTTTAAGAACAATCCTGTTTATACAGAATTTTGTAGTCGGTTGAAAATTACATTTTTTTTATACAACTTAGAATGGCAAACAAGCTCACGGCCCACCTGATGGAGAGTGGTAACCGTCGCTTAAAGACATGAGCAGTACCATGGATATAACGGAGTATACTGTTTCGCCCATGATACCCCCCATGCGTTGCCATTCCTGAGGACTCGGGTGTTATTCCTCTGTACCCAGTAAATTAACGCCATATCCCACCCTTCAAACCGAAACACAGTCATGCAAACACAACTGCTTCACGGTTGAAACACGAATGGGACAGAGGTACCCAAGCAATCGACTTTTGTACAGTCTTCCTCTGGTAAAATATTTATCATATTATCATCATATCATATCAAATTTATCATACATATTATAAAACCGTAACTATACTATAGGCGACGGTTACCAATTACCATCAGGTAAGCCGTCAGTTTGTTTGCCATTCTAAGTTGCATAAAAAAAAAAAACAAATTACATACAGTTCTCATAGTTGTATTCTGGAAGATCGAACTTAATATCTTTTATTATAAGTCGCAAGTAGAAATTAGAAATAGTGATAGTTGTAGCAATTCATGAGCGGTGATAAGATGCATATATGCACTCTACTCAAGTTGGTATAAAATTAACCATAATAGTATTTATAAATTCATAATAATATATATAATATAATTTCATTTACAAACACCACTGTACAACCCCCACAAACTAAAGTTTCATCTCAATCATCTGGACGAGTGGCGGTCTTTCACCGTGCATTTTTCAAGGCACTTTCTTCCACGCACAACCATTCTTTGGAATCAACTTCCAGCAGCAGTATTTCCGAACAGATACGACAACATAACGTTCAAGAAAAGAGTATATTCCTTTTTAAAAGGCCGACAGCACACCTGCAATGCCACTGGTGTTGTGGGTGATCATGGGCGGCGGTAGTCACTTACCATCAGGTGAGCCGCAAGCTCGTTTGCCCCCTGTGTTCTAAAAAAAAAACAATATATATTTTAAAATATTGTATATAAAAATAACTGTTGAAACTAGGTTATTGAAATATTAATTAAAATTTTGATTTTCTTTTTATCGCCTATCCAACATTCTCTACACAGACGAAGCGAACTATTCGTACATAGCGATGTACGGATAGCTTTAATCACATTACATACAACAAAAATTACCCTATATTTAAGTTTATTAAATTCAATATTGTGAAATTCATTTACATAATGCTATTATGGCGAGCTGACTCAGGGATAATGCTATCTGAACTTCAGCAGTAGCTTGGAGAGAGCTCAACTTGCTAACTTGTATATCTGACAGTAATAAGTTAGCTCCACTGTTGCTCTTACAAGTTATGCGGGGGTAATTCACAAACAAGGAGAAAGGGAAAATAAAGACTAACTTCAGGCAGAGGTTAACAGGTCAGGTCTGCCTCATTATACTTTATACTAGCTTCATCCTGCAACTCCACCGGTGTTAACCATTACATAAAGAATTCTATATGCTAAGGTAGGATATAAACTATCTCTGTACCAAATTTCACTTGAATCTGTTTAGTAGTTTTTGTGTGAAAAAGTAACGAACGTACCGAACGTACGGAGGGTATTGCCAGTAGTTGCCACATTTGGCAACTGCAGTTGAGCTTTGGTGATATTTTAAGAGAGAGGCTGCTGCCCATCCCTTGATCATTTAAATTCCCTTAGTCGTCTCTACTACACCCACGGGAATAGAAGGGGTAGCCCTTTCTACACCGAGACCGCACGGTGATGTGCCATACGACACAGTGAAGCAGACCTGCTTATGTGAATATATTTTGGACTTTCAATGAAATGACTTTCTTCCATGCAGAACCACGCTTTGGAATCAACTTCCAGCTGTAATATTTCCAAACTGATACGACACCGTAACCTTCAAGAAAAGAGTATATTCCTTTTTAAAAGTACAGTAGCACACTTGTAATGCCTCTAGTATTGTGGATGCTCATGGACGGCAGTAGTCACTTACCATCAGGCGAACCGCTACTTTCCAGTTTGCCCCTTGTGTTAAAAAAAAATTTTTGGGTTGAGGCAGAATATAACAATGAAACTACAAGACATATGCAGTCTTAATGCTTTAGTCCTCAGAAAGGTGACAAAATGATGACATAGATATTTCTTTAATTTTTTTTATGCAATTTAAAACAGACAATTGACGGCCCACCTGATGGAAAGTGGTAACCGTTGCCTTTAGACATGAGTAGTACCACTGATATAACAGAGTATACTGTTCTATCCATGATACCCTTCATATATTGCTATTTTTAAGAACTGTTAGGTAGAAGATGTTATTCATCTGTACCTTATAAATAAAATTAATATATAAAAAAAGATATATTCACGTTCGATTCAGTAACGAAAACATTTGTCAAAGTTTACATACTCGGATCGTAACATACGACTACCCCGGTCGACATTGCTAGCCCTTCAAGTTCTAATTACAATCTCAACAAACCTCTCGGAGCAATTACTGCAACATATAGTCCGCAGAGTTTCTTTAAACTTTGTATTTCTCCACTTTATTAATTTCCCGGGAACTCCCTTATAAAGTTTCGTTTAGAATTAATAAAGATGTTCTGTTCTTCACTAAAGTTTGCGTCAGAGTAACTACTAGTTTTATTAAAACTTTCGTTAGTTTAAATAGTTCGTAAATAAAAATATAATAAAAAAATCTTTAACAGTTGTATACTCGAAACTATTAAATAAATATTTTTAAATAATCACTGTTCATATTCGGTATACAGCGCCATCTATACCAATATCTTAAACTAAAACAAAGTTTTCATAATAAATAAATTAAAATAAAAACGTTTATTTTTACATTTTGTTAATATTTTTAAATATTGAAACCACATAAAATTATAACATATTAAATTACTGAAACTACCATTATTGACGATTCGCTAATGTTTTTCTTAGCGAACCAAAATCTAGTTACGTGCAAATACAAGATTCTAAGTTCAAATATTCTAAATGTCTTAAAAAAATTTCGTCATCCGTTGATTCATTTGAAAATAAGAATTATCAGATAACTAGTGAATACTGATTGTATGATTTTTTTTTACTACACAGCGGGCAAACGAGCATACGGCTCACCTGATGGTAAGTGACTACCGTCGCCCATGATCACCCACAACACCAACAGCATTACAGGTGTGTTACCGGCCTTTTAAAAAAAAATATGCTCTTTTCTTGAAGGTTATGATTACAATTTTTTTTGTTTAATTCCGCTATTATTAGTATGTGTGCTACTACCAACACTCGAAGATTGACCACCATTATCATTGCAAGAAGTTCGACACCTAATCTGCAGTTTAAGTTAACAATGGGCACCAAGCAGCGATCAGCAATCAGTTAATTTGTCCAATGAGGCTTCGTTTAAAAGTAAATTACGTGTCGCAAAACATACGTGAACGAAATGGCAATCGGAGATTCCACTTTTAATTACAATCTCAATTAATTTTGATGGCTAATATGGAAGGTTGTGGAACTTCTAGTAATAGAAAAAGTGGTCAATCATCGCGTGTTGATTGTCGCACACATTAGTAATCATAGCGAAAATATAGAAAATAATTGTGATCAAATAACCAGTAATATATAATTTCATAAAATCTAATTCGATAAAATAATTGTGTATATTTATTTTCTCACTGCTAGAGTCACTTTTTTGCAGAGTAATATCCGTTTCATTAGAAATTGACAAATAGAATAGCGTAATATTTTCACAGTGTAGACATCACATAAGTTACAGGGAACAGGTGAGCAAGTTACTTTCTACTTTCTATCTGTATTGTTTAAGCGATCTACAAACATGCTCCCGGCCCCAGACACCCTTTTAATCTCAAAAGTATATTGCTACAGAGTAATTTAGATTCTATCTGAGGGCAGCATTGAATCTGAGCCCAGGTAAAGGGCGGTAAGTGTCAAAAAACGCGTAAAAAGTACAAAATCGAAGTCTGAAAAGCAGACACTTCAACGTAGATTGTAAGTGGTGCGGTGAAGGCAGCTGAAGTTATTTGAATTAAGAAGTACCTACTATGTTGTGAGAGTTCTTTTTTTAAATTATCTTACACTTGTAAAATTAAATGTAAAGGTATAAAGTTTATACTTTCTTAGCTTTCTATGTATACACGAATATATATATATATATATATATATCTAACCTTGCGTCTTTTAAGGCCATGGATTATAAAATTTAATCTCAAATATTTATGATAGCATGTATAATTTGCTGTTATTTTATTATTTATTTATTTATATGTATATAAACTGCTTACTTTCCTCTGAAAGTCTTTTAAAACAGATCTCAATTATTGTAGGATAAGAATGTGTAAATAAACATTGCAAAATTAGTACATAGACAACGAGGATATAGCGAACAAGTACAAAAATATCGTCCAATCAAAACTCTTTTTAAATTATTTAACATCAAAAATATCTACCTATTTACACAATTCATAATTTATTCAGTTAGTGTTCCTGTGGTCTTGCCATAGAATAGACTACTCCTTCCTTTCCCGTGCGTGTCGTAAGAGGCGACTAAGGGAACTTAATTGTTGAAGGATGGGCAGCGGCATCCTTCTTAAAACATCACCAAAACCAAACTGCCGTTGCCAATGCACCTGCCAAGCGTAGCAACTATTTGCAAAACCCCCCAAGGGGAGACCTCTGAACAACAATGAACAACTAATAGTTAATATCATTACCATCACTCAGTTTGTGTTTTTCAGTCAAGATTATCAATTTACCGATAGTAGCCAATATCAAATTATTCACTCCTAATTCACGTCGCAGTGAATGCGACCTAACTAGAATCAGTCACGTTATTCCCGCTCGACATGTCGCCGTTTTCACCCATCATTTCTGACCCTCTTCAATTTTCACCTCCCAAATTGAATTTGATCTATGCTAGCGTCATTGGTCTATGAGAATGTATATTATTGATTTTTTTTTATATATATATATTGGCCATTGTTCGTATAACTGTTATTTTTTTCATACGACTTAGAATGACAAACAAGCTGACGACCCACCTGATGGAAACTAGTAACCGTCGCCTATAGACATGAGCAGTACCATGGACATAACAGAGTACACTGTTTCGCCCATGATACCCCCCATGCGTTGCCATTCCTGAGGACTCAGGTGTTATTCCTCTGTACCCTGTAAATTCACGCCATATCCCACTCTTCAAACCGAAACACTGCCATGCAAACACAACTGCTTCACGGTAGAAAATAATATGTAGATATGATGAATTACTGCCTACTTGATTAATAATAAACTAATCAAGCAAGCAATAGTTCATAAATAAAGAAAGTATTAATAATTTGATTCAGAGATTTTAATTATTATTAGTTTTTAAAACTAATTAATAAATTGTAATGTAATATAAATATAGTGACCATTCTGAATGTTTAATGGGTAATGAGGCCAGGAACTTCGCGATGCAGTAGTCACTTCGGTGATAGTGGGGAACGTTTCCAGTCCCCAGTGCTAGTTAGAGGAAATTCTAATTAAGTTAACTAAGGCGAACTCCGCTATTGAACGGCGGGATACAAGCCAACAGAATTTAACTTTTATTGTGTCATACATTTATGGTGTAATGTAGCGGACTCGGGCAAAAGGACATTATCCTTACAAATATTAAAACAAACTAGCTTTTACCCGCAACCACGATTATCTGGGTTTTGCAAGTATAGGATAACTTCTAAATGGCATATCAAGAAAAGAGATACATCAGATTTCAAATAACACTTTCGGGATCTTTACTTTGAAAACCGCATTCATATTAATATGGTAGTAGTTTTTGTATGATATCAGGATAATCATACAGTTGCATTAACATACAAATATTTTAAAAAAATATTGTTATGGCTTTTATTTTTAATTTTAATTAAAATCCTTCACTGAAATTAATATATTAATAATATAATATAAAATGCAACAATACGATGTCTGTACATAGGAGATATTTAAGAAAAATTTATATGAGGGATTTTACTAGGAACAATAGAAACTAAACAATATTTTTTACAATTATTGTCTATCTTTTTATTGGTATGTTTATTCCAATCTATTTAATAATGAAAGCCTCAAGAGAGGAATAAACAGAAAATCTTACAGATGTCCTGGGCGAGCATTATTTACTTTTTTATACTCTAGTACTCTAATCATATTTCATTAAAATATAAATTAAAACTTAATTATAACAACGAAATAAACTCCATATGTAAATATTTTTATATAGAACTTGACCTATCTCAATTGATTCTTATTCGGGGACATTTGAGATAGAAAAGATTTCATCCTGAATTCTGATTGATTGTAAGGGTTGATGTAGCGTTAGGGCTGATCCTAAATAAATATTCCAGAATCACAAGCGTTATAAAATATTTTATGAACTATTTATATTGTTAGATATTATTATCTAAGAGGAGAATCTTTTATCCTCTTGTAAATAAACCGAAAATATCGTTTGCATAAGTAAAGTACTATTATAGTAGAACTATTAACTACATATATATAATTTTTGCATTTTTCATGACACTTTCTTCCTCGCACAACCACTCTTTGGAATCAACATCCAGCAGCAGTATTTCGGAACCAATACGATATCATAACCTTCAGGAAAAGAGGATATTCCTTTTTAAAAGGCCGACAGACCTGCAATGCCTTTCGTGTTATGGGTGATCATAGACGGCGGTAGTCACTTACCATCAGGTGAGCCGAATGCTCGTTGGTCCACTGTATTGTAAAAAAAATATTCACGATTTCTTTTTTTACTTTGTTCATTAAATAATAACGAAAAGTATATTCTTCTTTGCAAATCGATGGTAAAACATGAAACTAGATTCAGGTCAGTAAAGAGATAGTTCAGAATTTGACCACTGGGACTGCATCTACTGTGTACTTAAATTGTTCATTATTTTTATAAATAACCGCAGCAAATTTATTTTAATCATTAATTGCGACTTATTATCTCAAAAATACATATTTTACCGTACCAACAAAATATTTCTTCGTAATTTGCAATAGCAAACTTGATGACAGTCCATCTGTCATAGTAATTGTCGTCTATAAACAGTATCATGGGCGTCGCAGAATACATTGCGATACCTATAATACCCAACTCTTATTATATTGATTTCGATACCAAAAACTCACTCATTACAACTATTTACAGTAAAAAATATATATTTGTATAATAATACAAGCACGCATATGTATTTACATGATATATACACTATATTGTTTTTTTTTCTCTACATATTTATTATTTTCTTATTATGTTACACTGTGAATTATCTTTTCTGTCACTCCTATTTATGGTTGACTGGTAGATAATGCCATATGGTGTTAAGTTCGCCATTTACACTGTGTAGGTGTATTGAATATACCCTATCAGGTCGACCTGAAAACCATCTTGACTAATTCTTATGGAATTCGTTACGATGGGCTAAATGGTCTGCTTCCATCCTCGCTTATCATTCTTCACTGGTACTCCGTCAGCATATACTGATACTGCAGGCGGAATTAACATTTCATTATCATTCATAAAAAAGGCATAGAATAGGCCACCCCTTTCTTTCCCGTGTGTATCGTAAGAGACGAGGCTAAGGTAGAGCGAGATATAGACAGCAGCGTCCATCTTAAAACATCTCCAAAGCCTAACTGCAGTTACCAATCCGCCTGCCAAGCATGGCAACTACTGGCATAACCTCCCAAGGGGGAGGCTTATGTTCAGCAGTGAACAGTTAAAGGCCGATATGATGATGATGATGATTCTAATACGCGGAGAATTAAATATATGAGTATTTTCTAAGATAAATATGTAGGCACATAATTGCCTCAATTGCCTTTAACTGTAAATAGCTCTTCAAATACCAAACAGTTTAATTATAACGGATTGTCCCAACAAGATTTGTGTTTGTGTTATTAATAATAGAATTGTGTGTATTGTAATTAAAGTGTAAATTGTTAAACAAATATTTGCCACAGCTAGTTTTAGGAAGTGTTTATAGGTACGTACTGTAACCGCTAATTGCGAACTTACCGTATAGTATGGTAATTCAAATTAAACCATGTATAATAAATTTTAAATGTGAACAGGTGTTAGGTAAATTAATTATTTTAATAAGCATTTGCATGGGTTTATTACATTATCATTTTATTATATTCTTATACACTGTAATGCTATTATTATGTTTAAATCTAAATATAGTTTAAGATTGCGTTGCACAAAAAAAAACAAAAAAACTTCAATTGAAGCAAAACCAATTATTTTAATTTAATAACTGAACTACTCAACCGATTTTGATAAAATCTGAAAGTATATTCCTTCAGATAAAATAGAATTTTACAAATTGGTTTATAAACTGACGGAGTTATGAGGTAAGAAACGTAAAAAAACTTGTCTGATCAGCAAGTTGTTTGTAGGATTTGCCAGAAAAAAAATTTATACAAATAATAAAATTAAATCGCACATAGCGTTCTTGTTGAGTAGAATGACCAATTTGTAAAACTCTAAAATGCAAAGACAAAGTACTAGGCGAACAAAGGGACGCAGGAGATATTAACAATATAAGTTCTCATTATATTTTTATTTTAAGAATAAAAAATAATATCAATTAAATTAATATTATTTCTATTTAAATGTAATATATGTAATATTACTACTAATACACAATCTACCTACCACATGTTAGCCAACTATGTACATAAAGATTATTTTAAATGAAAATATCATCTTCTAGACGAAAGTACACCTCACGTTGGTATTACAATGCATATCGCATCGTGTTACAAGGATTCTTTGTATTCAGATGTGCTCATCCCACATTCAGCAGGCATATTCAGCAAAATCAGTGGATCTGAGAGAAAATTACAATATTACACCGCATATTTAGAGTTCTATGAATAAAAACTTCTATTATTCAATAAAAAAAAAAGTGTTTCTTAAATCTACTATATTTTTGTATACATGCATGTTATTTAATGCAATATATTAGCAAATTTTTATGTCAAATTTAGAGATTGCTTTTTAATTCTTTTACTGTATTTATTTATTAATTATCTGTTATAATTCTTTTATTTTCGAGTGGTTTTTAAAATATGTTAATAAGTATATCAATCACTCTTTATTACAATAGAATCTAAATATATATATATATATATATATATATATATATATATATATATATATATATATATATATATATATATATATATCTAAAAATTACCATCATAAGGGACGGAGTGAAGTTTGCCAGTAGTTGTCATGCTTGGCAGGCAAGTTGGCAAAATGTTAGAAAAATAAAAGACTACAAAAAAAAATTACAATTTTTAATTATATTGTATTTAGTTATCGTATATGTTGTTTACTTAAAAGAAGTATAGTTTAAAATTTAATCTAACTGCACAGAGTTCTCAATGTGCATTGTTAAAAGGTTTCCATTATTTAGTACTAACGTTCATGTTTACATCGATTGTACAAAATTGTGTATGGAAGTTTTACATTTCGAACCAACTATTAAAATTTCAATTAAAATTTTCAGTATAGGTAAACACTAACGCAGTAAATAATAACGTAAATTTGGCAAACACACTAGAGACTCAGAGTAAGGTGACACTAGTATAAAAAAAAATGTTGTCCCTTAATAAAATTCTTTTGACAGAATTATTCGTAATATTGTTTTATGCCAGACAGAAGTGAAAAGTAAAACAAAAAACTAGTACACTAAAAAGTTTCCGCCATATTCAGAATAGGCATGTCTTTGTTCTTGCAACGAGCGCCCGCTAATGTCACATGAAATAAGACTAAAACAGGGATATTAAGATGAGAGGCACCTTTGAAGGATTGTGCTGTAGCCGAAAAGAGTGGCAGACGATGATACTCCATGTGGCGGGCACAGACATTTTCCATTGTTACTTTCAGAGACATACTGCTTTGAAAATTTGCTACATACAGAGTTCGTAAATACGTTTGTATAAGCTCTGAAGAAGTGAGTTTTTAATTCGAGGTTTCATTTTAATTTTTTTTTTTTAATCAATTATGAGATATGTATGCGTTTTTATGTAATTACTTCACAATTGTTAAAGTATGTACCGGGTTTCCTAATTTAAACATTCTTTATGTTAAAATAATTTTAGATTTTCAACCGACTTCAAAAAAGAGGAAGTTCTGAATTCATAGAATTCATTTTCTGTTTGTTTCTTCATAACTCCATTAATTTTAAACCGATTTGGAATATACTTTTTTATTCGAAAGGACATACTTTCAGATTGGATCCATAAATAATTTATCAAATTCAATTTAGTAGTTTATTAATTAAATCAAAATAACTTTAAAAAGAATCTAACCTCTGGTATTGCAAGCGTTCATAGGCTACGGTAACCGCTTACTATCAGGTGGGTCGTATGCTTGTTTGCCACCTCAGTGGTATAAAAAAAGAAATTTATTTTGCCACAATTGAAGTCTGTTTTTTTTGTGGAACACAATCTTCTTAAAAATACAAAATTATAATTATTTGAAATAAGATAAATATTTTTTTTTCGAAATTAGTGCATCTAAAAACTTTGTGATTTTCAGAATTATTTGAAAATAACAAGTACTACATAAATACAATTATTTACGTATTTTCAATGTATTTTATCCTTGAAGTATTGAACTAGGTTAAAATTTATTATATTATATATATATATATATATATATATATATATATATATATATATATATATATATATATATATATATATATGAATAGTATTTTTTTCATTACATATAATATTAATAAGTAACTTATAATTTATTTGTTACTTTCTCGTAATGTATAGCATAATTATGCACATTAACAATACCTGCTATAACAGATTTAAACAATAAGTGAATTCAACTTTGCTGATTGTACAGTACCAACGCAAAACTATAAAAATTTATACAACAAGCAGAGAACTAATTCCTATAAAAAATTTATTTGTTCAGAGATGAAATATAAAAAAAAACTTTACACTAGCTGCTGTCAACTTTGATAGGTGGAGCACGTCAATAAAAGAAGAGCTTGAAACAATCACTGATTTATTATAATGAAGATTCATACAAGTTACCTTGAATATCTTATATGTATAACTACCTACATAGTTGTCAATAATAATCTGACATCTTCCTTTTTACAAAACAAAAAAAAAAAACTAACAAAAAATTATATTAAACAAAAACATGCATATATAAATTACTACAATTAAAATATAAATTAAATTTCTAAATGAATTAACATAATTGTTTTACTAATGTTATAATAAATATTTTTATCAATTATCCATAACAAAAATAAGTAGTAAGTAGGTACTATTACTATGTAGGAGTAACTTAAGACTCGTTTTCATAACCCCACCTGTCCGGCGGTCTCACCACCCTTCCATAGCGAGTTCGACGAATGTCTGAAGAATATGTATCGCTACTTAAATTATTAGTATTATCACAATACTGACAGTTATCATCATATTCAAAGTTGTAATCCTGTGGCGGGTCATGTCGTTGAGAGGAGTCCCTAATAATGTGTCGCCTATTCCTTACCACTTTATTGCCATTTGATAAAAGAATTTCATAAGATCTGTCTCTCAATATGCCTGTTACTATTCCAGATGTCCAGCGCTTTGCAAATTTATTGTAAACTTTTACTTTTTGTCCTATTGATAACGATTCTAAATGTTTTTTATTTCTATCATAATAATACTTATGTAATGCCTGTCTTTCTATTAATTTATTTCTAACATTTGTGTGTACTTTGGATTTTAATAATTTATTCGATGTCGGAATTATGCTTTTTAATTTTCTACTTTGTAATAACTCTGCTGGAGAAGGCAAGCTGTCTGTCAATGGAGTATTTAAGTATTCTAATATCGCTAAACGATAATCAATTTGGTCCTCATTCGTTTTTATCATGATGTTTTTTATAGTCTGTACCATGCGTTCGACTTGTCCATTCGATTGAGGATAATACGGGGATGATGTTGTGTGTATAAATCCCCAATCAAGAGCAAATTGTCTAAACAAACTAGATGAGAATTGTGGACCACAATCTGACATAACTATATTTGGAATTCCTTGACGATAAAATATATTTTTTAATGCATTAATTACACTCTCAGACATGGTTGAATGTAATTTAACGACTTCACAAAATTTACTAAAGTAATCCACTAACAATAAATAATCCTCACCTTTCAATTGAAACAAATCTACTCCTACTTTTTCCCAGGCTCGATCGGGTATGCTGTGAGGTATTAGTTCCTGTTTTTGATTACTTTTCCTATGTGACAGACATGTGTTACAGTTTGTTATTAGATTATGCAAATCATTATTCATTCCCGGCCAGAATACTATTTCCCTAGCTCTTAATTTACACTTTTCTAAACCCAAATGACCTATATGTATTTTATTTAAAATTTCCTTCCTGTATTCCTTCGGTACCACTATCCTGTCATTTTTGAATACCAACCCAAGTGTATATGACAAGTCATTTCTATAATTCCAGTAGGGTTTTATTATCTCAGGTACATCCGAATTATCATTTGGCCAGCCTTGCATGATATATTTCTTTAACTGAACTAATTCACTATCCGACTGAGTGCGTTTTTGAATCGCAGTCAATTGTAAATCGGGGATATATTCAGAAATCGCTAGGACTTTATCGCATAAAACCATACATATCTCATCATTGAAGTTGTCACAGTCACTCAGCGATGACTCATCTATCCTATTGTCTTCGTACGCACGCGACAGCGCGTCTGCGACATAAAGATGTTTACCGGGTTTGTAAATTAGTCTAAATGTAAAACGCTGCAATCTCAATAACATTCTTTGTAATCGCGCTGGAGAATCTACGATTGGTTTTTTAATGATACTTATTAGCGGTTTGTGATCAGTCTCAATAGTAACGTCTGATCGTCCATATATATATTCATAGAACCTTTCACATGCAAACACACACGCATACAATTCTTTTTCTATCTGAGCATATCTTTGTTCAGTTGTAGTGAGCGCTTTAGACGCGTAACATACGGGCAACTCTTTCTGCATAAGACAAGCACCTAACCCGCTGCTACTCGCATCCACCGATATGACTATTGGTTCTTTGATGCTATAATATTGAAGAACAGGTGGGCATGATAAAACGTTTTTTAATTCTAAAAAACAACGCTCCTGATTCTCATCCCAGTGCCAATCCACATCTTTCTTTAGAATGTCTCTCAAAAATATGGTTTTGTCTGACAAATGTGGTACAAATTTTCCTACATAAGTCACTAGTCCCAAAAAACGTTCTATATCTTTTTTATTTTTCGGAATTGGCATGTTTTGTATTGCGGAAATGTGAGAATCATCTGCACATAATCCATTTTTTGTGATCCGATGACCAAGATATTTTAGTTCTTGTAACCCAAATTTACATTTTTGCATATTCAACTTCAAATTAATCTTTCTACACCTATTTAATACTTTTCTTAATACTTTATCATGTTCTTTTTTCGTTTTAGCATAAATTAACAAATCGTCGATGTACATACATACACCTTCTATATCATCAAAGTTTTCATACATCTTTCTATGAAATACCTCCGAGGCCGAGCATATTCCGAACGGCATTCTTAGAAATTTATATCGACCAAACGGCGTATTAAAAGTACAATATTTATTTGTTTCATCTAATTCTACCTGCCAAAATCCCATTGAGGCATCCAAAGTACTAAAATAGCAGGCACCTGATAATTGAGATAATATCTCATCTATAGTGGGTAGTCTAAAATATTCTCTTTTAATACATTCATTTAACTCTTTTGGATCTAAACAAATACGTAAGTCACCATTTCCTTTTCTAACTATCGTGATACTATTTACCCAATCAGTTGGTCCCTCAACCTTCGCTATAATACCCTGAGACTCCATTTCTAACAATTTCTTTCTTACGTCATCTTTTATAGCAAAGGGCAATTTACGTGGCGCATGAACTACTGGAATAGAATTTTCTTTTAATCTTATTGTATATTTCCCAGGAAGACAGCCTATTCCACTAAATACATCCTCATATTCTCTTACTATATCAAGGTTTACCTGTTTGGACTCCTCCACCGACATGACCCGATGAATCAGATTCAACTGCTGACAGGCATGACGACTTAACAGGGGTTGGTTTGGAACATCTACAATAATAAATTCCATTAAATACATCTTATTTTTATAATCCACTTTTAAATATATTTTTCCATGAACTATTAATTTTTCACCTCCATATCCACTTAATTGGGAATCACAAGTTAATAAATCACTTTTTCTGATGCCTAATTTCGATATATATTTCAAAGGAATAATGCTTACATCAGCTCCAGAATCTAATTTAAATTTAATATTATTATTATTTATATTTAATGATACTATCCAATCATTATTATTGCAAAATATGCAATTAATTACCTGTTCTTCCGATTCTTGTACACTACATATTTTACACATTCGCGCAAAGTGATTCATCTTTGAACATCGTAGACACTTCTTGCCAAACGCCGGGCAAGCTTTATATCCATGTAGGGAACCACATCTGCTACAATGTGGTGTCTCGGGTACGATGCGTCGCGCCGAGGCTTCCCTTGTCATGCCGATAGCACGTCGACAATGCGCGGGTCGCGCACGCCCTCCTTGATAGCAATTACATGAACCGGTGTCATCGGAACGGCCATTCGCCGACGAAGCCGACGCCCTGGTTTCACCTGCGCCCCAGGAACTGCTTGCTCGGTTAATAGATAACCGTTTGCTGTTCTTGATTGTCCATATATCCTGTTGTTCCTTATCCCCTTCAGTATATCGGACTTCATCCACTCGACTAGCCTCTCGCTTAATGTTTTCCGCGTAGACCTTCGACACAACCGCCGCATGACATATGTCCATGGCTTTATTTAAATTTAAATTCTCTTCTCGCAGTAAACGTTCTCTGATTGCCGCGCTCAATACGCCACATACTAGACGGTCCTTGATAAGATCTTCATATAGTATTCCAAACTCACAATTCTGTGCTAATTTTCGCAATTCATATATATATTGCTCAATAGTCTCATTTTCCTGTTGATTTCTGATGAAAAATCTATGTCGCTCAACCGTTACATTCTTTTTTCGTTTAAATTTTTTTATCTAAAATTTTCAAAATACCTTCTAACGTATTTTCAGCTGATGCCAATTCGCCTAAAATTTCACGACACTGATCCCCAATTATGTGTAATAATATATTAGTTTGAACTATGGGGGCTTTCTTGTTCAGTTCACATGCGTTAAAATATATCAAAAATCCTTTCTTCCATTGTTCCCACTTTTCACTCAATCTTCCTGATGTTATGTCCATCGCGTTTTCATCGAAGTGAAACGGTGACGGTGGCGATAATACAGTCTCCATTTTGATTTTATGCACTTTTAATTATTTGTAAGTTTACTCGTTTACTCATATGTTTTTTTTTTTTTTTTTTAAACTTATATGGATCCTACCGACTGCGCCATGTCAACTTTGATAGGTGGAGCACGTCAATAAAAGAAGAGCTTGAAACAATCACTGATTTATTATAATGAAGATTCATACAAGTTACCTTGAATATCTTATATGTATAACTACCTACATAGTTGTCAATAATAATCTGACAGCTGCTAAATATAATTTCATTATTTGTATATGCAATAAAACATTTCCGAACGCAATATCCTTCTACCCTCCTTACCTATCCATATTACCTACCAAATCTGGGATCACATTGGGGGGTAGATGGACAAAATCAGTCTATAAACCAACTGCGCGTCGAGGTGGTCAAGTTCCGCTAAGATCACGAATAAATCTCCGCCAGTTGCGAATTATTCTATTAGCTGCGATCTCCGCGCAACATACTGTGATACTTAAGCAAATCAACAAAAATATTGGATAATTTGAAGAGAGAATGAGAACGCGTACAAAAGACTTACACGCGGGGACTACGTGAACCAGGTTTGTCCTTTACCCTTCTTTTTATCCAACACTAGCTACAATCAACGGTTTTAAGTAAGGGGAAAAAGGCAGAAAACAGGGTATCTATATACCTTTAATAAAATCCCATTCAGCTGTTTAAACAATAAAATTTCATATTTTTATTATTATTTATCATATTAACAATCGGTTCTTACTAATAATCCATAAGAAACCTGTATATAAATATAAAAAAATCACATAATATATAACACAAAAAAAAAACTGAATTCTCGTAAATTCGGATTTTCTATCTTTAGTAACAAATAAACAATAAATCAATGTTTCCGATGCGAAAAGAGAATGTGTATTTCCGCGCAATGAAATTCGACGCATTCGCTGTCTTTAAACGATTCAATAAAAATGCAAATTATGTGTCTGTGTGCTGCGTTATCGGCGAATTGACTCGGAATAAGTTTATCCGTTAGTTTCATTACTCCCTCCTTTATTTTTCTTCTGGGAAATATTTTACTGTGACAAGAATAGATAAGAGAACTTCTCCGTCATACTCGTAATACAAATGAAACCGACATTGTTTTTATTTTGTTTTATGCTTAGATGATATTTTTGGCAATTTTGGAATACAATATTTAAATTCTTTTTTTGATAATAAGCGAAAGTTAAAAAAAAGGATATTTCACAGTAAAATAACAAAATCTAATGCCCCCTCCCTATCAAACCCAACGTGAATGAGTGTAATATTAATAAAAAAAGAAACATTTTGGACGTATGTATTTCTCAGGGTCCCATCATTTCATACAAAAATGTTTGATATAGTATAAATTTTATTAAAATCGATTTAGCAGTTTAATTTTTAAAATAACTGGTTGGTTGAAGTTGTTATTTTATATTTGGAACAAAATCTTAATCTCTCACTATAACGAATCTACATAGATCTTTTATGATACCTATGGATATAAATATTTTATACAGAAACATGATAAATAGGTACTTGTACAACACTATGAATATTCATTTCCTTTATTGAGTTAATCCTTTTAGATAGTTGCGTAGATTTATTTTCAAACTTTGTCAATATAAAGGCAGTGCTGACTCTTAAATAACAAAATTTATATAAGAACTGTTATTTGCGAATTTTGTTATTCGATATAAATTTCATATCCTTAATTATTTTAATCCTTCTAGATGGTTGCATAGATTTATTTCCCAAACTTCTTCAATATAAAGACAGTGCTGACTCTTAGATAACGATATTTATATAAAAAGTGTTATTTGCGAATTTCATTATTCTATATAATTATCATAAAATAAATTGTTAAATACAGAAAAACTGGCGGGTATTCTGTTCTCCAATGAATAAACTTTGGAGATGCCAATTTACAAATATCCGGTCTGGGATCAATTGTACTCTACTTAAATCAGGAGTCAGTGTAAAGTAGGATTATGGAAATCCCCCTTTTTTGGCGGGACATGTCATAATATCAACCATTCTCATTTTTCAAGCTCGAACGTAAAATACCAGCCCAATATTCGGTTGGGTGACGATGGAATAAATATATTCTATAATTTCCCATGTGACGCTCGAGCCGCGAACGGAAAATACATATTTTTTTTATTTTCTCACATTCTTCATGGCACCTTTAATAAAACATGAAAATACAATAAAAATGAATCGTTCAAAAAATAGAATGGAAATTTATCGTATTTTTATAATAAAATGTGTGTAGGTACATTTTTTTATGTTCGACTTGGGATGGCAATGAAACTGGTAATTGTCACATATGAACAACACTATGAATATAATAATAATAATAATTTTATTCAAGAAAGACACAGTTGCATAAGGTACAATTTACAATGTTTACAATTTATATTCAACGAGAAAATATCTGCATTACCATCAGTCCCCAAACTAGGCCAGACCTGTATCTTGGGGACTATGAGTGCGATTACCTATTTAGTACACTTTATTTACAAAAAAAATAAGGAAAACTATGTGAAAAGGTGAGTGCATGTATGTGTGTATGTGTGTGTGTGTGTGTGTGTGCGCGCGCGTGTGTGTGTTGTGTATGAGTGAGTGAGTGCGTGCATGCATGCTTGTGCATTCGTGCATAAGTAGGTACGTGCGTATATGTATGTGCACAGTCAGGATATATCCCACAATTGTGTTATGGTATTCCTAGATGTATTGCCATCCTTGACGACGAAGATGTTAATTTCACTGCCATATCCCACACTTAAAAAAAATTGTCATTTACTTATATTTAATTAATTAAATATGATAACTCTCATTTAAAAAAAATTAATTTATATATAACATATATTTAGCCTTATCCATTGAAAAAATAATCATCAATATCGATTGAGAATTAGAAACTTAATCACGTAACATAGCTTAATAGTCAAGTGACGGGCATCAGGATCCTTCTTAAAACATCACTAAAAGCCTAACTGCAGTTGCCAATGTGTCTGCTAAACATTGCCACAACTGACAAAACCGCCTGAGATTTAATGGCGGACGCTTATGTTCAGCAATTGGCAGATATACTGATGATAATGATCTCACACTTAAAAACATAATCATTGTCACTTATTTAAATACTTACTTGTATTATTATAAAATACAATCACTCTCATTTAGAACATTTTAATTTAATTATATTGTAGACCTTGAAAACCTTATCTATTGCAAAAATAATCATAAATATCGGTTCAGAATTAGCAACTTAACCAAGTAACACAGTCAGGAAAAAATAGTTGAATTCAGAAACTCATCCTTTAGGCAGTTAAAAACAGCTCTCCTGAAAGTTTTCCTGCTTGAATAACTACTTCAAGTACTTATCAAAGGAGATAAAATACACCGCTATCATGGAAAGGCATATTTAAACATTTCATAGGAAATAGTTTCTGCTAGCGGGAGAGCTGACATAAACTGTATCTTTACTTACCACTGGCCGAGTCGTTTGAAAATAAAGATACACAATTATGGAGAGAGACGTTGAATATATTTAAAAATAGTAAATAATATTTTTCTAATGTTATTGATGCGAATGTTTGTAATGATTTGGATGTTTATTTAATACTTTATTGTACACATTAGTTATAAAAATATGACAGAGGTAAACAAAAGTACAAAGGCGAGCTTAACTCTGATAGAGTTTTCTTCCAGCAAACCCAAAGTGGAAAGGAGCATTAATGTCAGCGGATACAGCAGTGTACAATTTTTAAACAGATAAAGTTAAATTAATTACATTATATTTTATCGTACAAATACACATATACATATACATAAATATATACCTGTTATGATGTTTGTTACATAAATTAAAAGACTGTACAAATTAAAATGAAATTTGATACGCAAATAGATCCCGGGTTACAAATAGAGTATGTTTCATCCTAATTCATGTAAAGTCTACACTGTAGACTAAGCTGCAGAGTATAGCTAGTTCTACTAATATTATAAGCGTAAAAGTTAATTTGTTTGTTTGTTACTTCTTAGTGTTTTAACTGTTCTATCAATCCTCATAAATTTGACATAGTGTGCATCATGAAGAAAAACAAATACAATTTTTTTTGTACTAATTTATTACATTTACTCATTAATTCATCATGATGATGACTCATTTAAGATACTCGATTTAATAAATTTCTCCTTTTATCATCATAATCATCTCAGCCATTTTTCCTTTAATAAGTCTCAAAGAAGTGCTATTAAATTAATAAAATTTTAAAATATTATTAATATTTACATAAAGCTACCTCCATAGCAAATACCCGTTTAAAGTCGGAGGCTATGAAGATTGAAAGAAGTCTATAAGATGGCGCTCGTCGCTTGTAGCAGTTTGTGAATGACTGAGGTCACATTCACACCAAACGTATAGATATCCGATACTTCAAGTAGCTTCACTATAAAATAACTCTTACCCCATAGACTACCGACAACTATAGGCAAGAAACAAAAAACTGTAAATAATCTCTTTGTATATCATTAGAATATTCAGTCTATCGAAAATCACTAAATACGTATAGTGTAATAAAGGATTATTTTAGTGTGAACAAGTGTCAAACATTAGTAAATGCTCGCTTATAGTCAGTGGCTGACTATACATTCAGTATGAAAAGACCCTAACGAAGAAAAGGGGATAAAATCAAATTGTAGACTAAGCAGAAATCACGAGGAAGATGTAGTTTTGCATTTTACCTTCTTAGTTAATGACAAACCACTGCACTTTGTAAAATATTAAGATTTCTTGAAATATTAAAGAGTTGACACATAGAGAAATCTCAACACCTAAGTTGATTTAAATGTTCTCTCAAATCATATAATTTAAGAATTAATGTGATGATATAGAAAACTTAGAAGGACAAATTCACGGGTAAGAAGAGTGGCAATCGATCGTACCATCTGCCCGATAGTTAACGGTTTATCATAACCCATAATGGGTTGCAAGACAAGTGTAAATTTCCATTTTAGAAAAAATAAACATTCTGTATATGAGTTTAAAAACAGATTTGCTACACATTATATTAAATATTACCTTTCTGTATTGTTCTGCTCTCCTAGTACTCTTTAAGGGGAATCTACAGGATAACTTTCTAAAAGGAAGCACTTTCTTACAAATTGATTTTCTTTTAATTTATTTTTCTTTAATTTTATAAATTTTAAATAATGCAAGCTAAATTATAAAAAAATTTATGTAACTTATAATGGCAAATAAGCTGATGGCCTACCTAATTGAAAGCAGTAATCGTCACATATAGTCATGAACAGCACCATGGATATAACAGAGTATACTTTGTCGCTTATAATAACCTTAATACATTACCATTCCTGAGATATAAGGTGTTATGCCCATAATTTCATAATATGATACAAAACGGAAAATAATATTTATTTATTTATTTTACACTTTATTGCACCATTTATAAAATAGGAAACACAATTTTTAATACGTTTTTTCTACACTATTTATTTTAATGCCTGCAATATCTCTTTTACTCTCCGTCAATTTATTTTAGCATTTTCTTTGCCAAACGTATGTTAACAACTTCCACAACTTGTTGCATTAATAAAATATCTTTCAGCAACGGCTGAATAGTTAAATAAATATGGAATACGAACATTTTATTGAATTTCAAAAAGTTTGTTTCCTGTTTTTCACATTTCAAATAGGTAGTCCACTTCTCAAAGTACACTTTTCAAATGGACAAATTTACACAGCTATTAAAATATTTACGCTATACATGTATAAAAATGTACGCTTTAAAATTTACACAACTAAATCGCAATTTAAACTTTTCGCAACACATTTGAATGTGATCCGACAAATTTCAATCGTTTTATATAAAAAAAATCTGTTATTTTGTTTTTTAACACTATCAGAACTATAAGCTGTTGGATTAGATTTTTTTACCTTTTTACTATTTCATAATTTTATTAAATATCTGCTGCGATAGATATATGTCCAGGAGGAAGAGCAAGGTTTGTTAGTAATGGGGACGTTCATCCCCATTGCTAGCAATATATCCTGTCAAGTCGACTTTCACGAAGTTCCCCGTGGAAACTATCATGATTAATTATTGTCAAATTCATCAGGATGGGCCAACTGACCTAACTTCAACCTCATCTATCATCCCTCACTGGTATCCCGCCAGTGTATACCAATAACGCGAACGGAGTACTATTTCATTATCTTCCAGCAATAGACGGCTATTGCTGGACGTCGTACACTGTACTTGACTATATAAAGTTTCTACTTGAGAGCCTTTCTTATCCATCTGTTTACTCAACCTAGCAAGCCATTGCTTCTTTGTTTGTCCTTCGTGCTATTCGTATATGCAATCGCTTTGTTTCTTCTGCAAATATTCTCATTTAACTCCTAATATTTATTTTGATAGATGATAATGATATGGGAAGTCTGCCTGCATTATTAGTATACGCAGGACACCAATAAAGGATGACAAGTGAGGATGAAAACACGTTAGTTAGTCCATCGTTATGAATTCATCAAGGCTGTGCCTACGATGATGAACCCTATTTCTAGGCCATTAAAGCTTATTTTTAAAAATGTTTTTAAACAGACTTGTTGACAGAGTATTACTTTTAATTATACTAATGTGTTAAAAATTATAGACGAGTTTCAATCGCAAAATAGTGTATATCAAATTAAATTAAATAAACGCGAACAAGTTGGGGTTTGTAATGAATATTAATGGCAGAAACTCTTGGAAGCAGGCTTGACATGGGCCGCGAAACTCTGCCGAGCCTAATATAAATCACGCTTAGCAGAACCTAGCGCCTTTCCACTTATAACCTTTTGTTTTCAAATCTATAAAAAAAAAACTGAGTAAAATATTTATTTGTTAATAAATAAATGAGTATTTTAAATTTATTGTACTTATAGCTGTTTTATTTATTAAATTGCCATAATTAGTTGACAATAAAAAACTAACTTTGACAATACATTTAAGGTCGTCTTTTTATGGGAGATCGACCTGCACTGTATTTGGTTGGGTGGAATTGCCACTTCAAACTATATCGCTAGCCCATTTTCAACATAGTTTACTTATCCCTCGAAATATTTGAGTCACTTTGGTCCGTCTGCTATTTTTCTTATATTTGCAGATTTTTTACTCTGATAAAACACTCTAATACTTTGGGAATTTTACAGGAAGGATATATGTATATGTATATGTATATGTATATGTATATATATGTATATGTATATGTATATGTATATGTATATGTATATGTATATGTATATGTATATGTATATGTATATGTATATGTATATGTATATGTATATGTATATGTATATGTATATGTATATGTATATGTATATGTATATGTATATGTATATGTATATGTATATGTATATGTATATGTATATGTATATGTATATGTATATGTATATGTATATGTATATATAATGAAGATCTTGTATGCTTGTTTGCCATCTTTTTATTGTAAAAAAAATAAGTACCCGATTGAAATTAATATAAGTATCGGACTGGTATGGGCGATATCGAAATGGGCGATGACATTTTTTCTGCCATCAATTTATTATTATTATTATTTTACAAAATATTGGGGTACAAACATAACATACAAATAAAAGTAGTATTTAAAGCAATATTTACACAACAGATATTAAAAGCTGGTTCCAAGTGGAATATCTGTAAGGTAACTTGTGCATCTACAGTGGAGATATAATTTTATATTCCCACCCTAATGAAGACTAATCGATCGGTCGCTACACCATTTTTCTTTTACAGAATTTTTCTCATTCAACGGCTTTGAATACGGCCTTGTGCGTAAATCAGAGAAGCGTGAGAAAGGCAATTTTTTATCTAACTTCTCCTCTTAAAAGGAGACAAAAGTTCAATAATTTTACTTTCTAAATTGGAAAACTCCAAGAGTCTAGTTGCTTGATTGTTTAGAAACTAGAAAAAAAGTTTGGTGAATACATCTTAATTCAATACTCGAACGAATAAATTTTTAAACCTCTTTATCGTCTGCAAACTTCATTGTTTCTAAATTTACTGAGATTGAGTTTTTATAGAATTGTTAATGAACATCGAAAAAACGTTGTTATAAATATTTTTAGAGAGCTTAAATATTATATAATATGGCATCAAAGATTTACTAATAACGATTTATTTTAATGATAAGAGATTTATAGTTGAAACCATCGAATCTAGTACAATTCATCAAACCATGGTCCTCGACTTACAGATCGCAAAGATCATTCCAAATTAGCTGACACAAAAAAATTACAATTTGGATTCACAACTCTCCGATAAAAGAAAACACCATTAACAATCTATGAGTGATTGCAGTAGGCTCGTTCCCTGTAACGATGATTTGTAATGAAATGTGAACATGTAGAGTCTTAATGATGAAGGGTGTCATGGACAACACAATATACTAAGTATATTATGTTCATGGTACTGTTCATGTCTATAGGCGACAGTTGCTACTTTCCATCTTATCGGCCGCCAGTACAGTAAAATACTCTTATTTGCAATTCTAAGCAAATAAGCAGTTTTTTTATAATAATAATAATAAATAATTTTAATCAAGTAAACTTAATAATAAGCATTTTTGAACAGTAATTTTTTTTATAAACTACCGCCCAGTTCGGAATACAATTTCAACTGAGAAAAATGGATAAGAAACACAGCTGTTGTTTTTTTTTTCAAATATGATAGTTTGCAACAAAAAAATTATAAATGAATAAAATGACTATAACAAATTTCGTATTTATAATGAAAAAAAGCTAACAATCTACAATCAATCACAGTATTCTTTAATAGACCAGTCCCTACAAGAAGCACCCGTTCATACGTATATCGGATGAGCTAGCCATCATTGTGTTCAACCATATTATAGGTAGCCCAACGACTCGGCCCACCACGCCACCACCCATCTGGACATTAAAACATGACGATTATTATGTTCACCACAATGACACCTGCTAACCAATATCTCTGACTGGGGATGAACAAATATTAATAAAGGGGACGCCAGTTGCCACGATGTGACAACCGACCTGATTTCATCCTCATCATTTCATCCCCCACTGGTGCCCAGTATATTGTTAACAAAGGCAGATGCACTATTTCATCTTCATCTATAAAAAAAGTCTCTGTCTACCCTATTATTCTATTATTATAGTTCTGAGCATATTTATTTTAATTTAATTGATAATCTAACAGAATATAAAATTAGTAACTGACAAATAACATCTTAGTGAACAATACATAAACATAATGTATGCACGCGCTGTTCTACCAGTTAATCAACCCGCAGAGTATTCAGAAGTGTCCTTGATATATTTCGGTCATTAGCAGTTAATGAATAATTTAGCTAACGAGTGAACTCGTCCCGCCATCCCTCCTGTTATTGGCTGAATTATTTCTACCTTTTCTGTGTTCAAATAGCATTTCTCGTTAATTGCTGTCTGACTGGAGCTCTCTAATTGCTTAAGTTCTGGGATCTCATGCCCCTTCAGTTTAAGTGGTCGACTACTATTAAAGTAAAAATTTCTTAAGTCTGTTTTGAAGTTTCGCCTGTTCATAATTTTCGAACATTGCGCGAGCAGTTTGTAGACGTCAAAAAAGTTCCGAGTACAAATGGTAGGATGTAAAATAAATTAAAAATACTCAAAGTATATCTTGTAAAAATTTTAATTGCAGCCCTCTCATTAAAAATTTATAAGTTAAGATTTGTTGACGATTTAGAGTGAAATCGAAAATGGTAAAGCTTATGTTTTCTAAAACCTAATTTTAATTTTAATAAATATACTAAGAATTGGCTAAAATCTGTATTTAAAACGATGTAAACTGACTAATCTAAAATTATAATATAGTTATATTAAAGTAAAAGTAAAAATAAAATATATAAATATAATACAGATGATATAATTATATTATAGTTATTTAGTAACTAAAAGCGTGAAATAAAAAATATTGTAGACTTTTTTTCTTACTAAATGACTCGTGAGACCCGTGAAACCTTAGTCCTCAGGAATGACAACGCATGAGTACCTCTCATACATTGTCTCGCTGTCTGTCTCATTGTATGCCCACGGGGTATCGTGGACATCACAATATACGAGTATTCTGTCTAATATCCATGGTGTTGTTCATATCTACAGACAACTGTTACCACATTTCATCAAGTGGACCGTCAGCAATTATATAAGTATCTAATAGTGGTTGATCTAGCATTTATAGACGACATGTCTGCGAATATATATAGCCAGCCCCCCCCCCCCCTCCCACCGAAAATAATACGCCAATGCTCGTATTCAAAACATAGCCGAATTTCAGTGCTAAATAATACTTAAAAAATATAAGAAAATTATATTTCAAACAGAATAATTTAAATTATATAATTTCTGTTTATTTTCTTAATAAAAAGTAATTAAAAATATATAAATTTGATTCATTCATATAAACATTTTCTACTTAACACTAACGATAATAACATACGCGTGTAAAGATTAATGGCTATGCAATAAACAAGCTGCAGCAATCTGCATGTGTTATAGCCATTTCCGTAACGCAACACTTGACTTTAATAATTATGCAAATAGTTTAGGCTCGATATAAAAGTCTGTATTTAAAATCCAATTGTGATCAAATAATAAAATTTAAGTCGTATACCTAATCGATTACAAAGAAATGCATTCTGCTTTATAAATACTTTAAATATACTTGGCTCTTTAGACAAGTCGGAAGCGAATCCATCGATAAAATAGTTATCGCTAATGAAACCATGAGTTAGAATGGGATAGTAGCATCCGATGTCTCATTCCAACGGATGGACTCACTAGTGATAACGATTCCGTGGTTTCGTGTGCCAGTAGTCTATATATAATTTAGAAGATGTTTTGTAGATACATTAAATTGAAAATGTTTAAATTTAGAACGCGGAATCGTATCTACAAATATAAATATATTTTGTTAAAAGTTTTATACAGTTCCAAAATTAATACTGGCCAGACACAAAAATAAATCCTATAGATTTAAAAAATAATTTAATAAGTCAGTTCCGAATTGATAACATAATCGTGTAACACATAAAAACACAAATAAATTCGAAACATTTTATTTTTTTGTAACAACTACTTAGACATGGTAGTGAGTAGGTAAATCTACGTTCTATATCCGTGTAGCTTTCTTATCAACATGCATGAAATCGTATTAAAGGGGAAGGGGACATCTGTCTTGCCACATAAATAGTTTAGTATGACTTGCTCGATGTCTCTGACCACTCAATTTCGATTACGATTCGATTGTGTCGATTCGGTAAAATTGAGGTTTCGTTCGTACGAAGGGACCAGGGCCCGCGCCCCATCGTAAAGCGTTTCCATAAAAATGCAAATCGACAACGTATTGCCGCGGTCGACTCGCGACGTCTCAACTTCATGGAACTTCTTTCATAGAATTAAAATACTTTTTTTAAGAAGACAACGTCATTTGCTCCAGTTGTTACGAGCTTGAATGTTGGAGTATTAAAACGCTTAACGATTGTAATTATTTGGCTGTAGGTACTTCTCTAGGTAGGAAAAATTGGTAACTGTAGCCTATAGACATGGACAATATCATGATCATTATAGATTTTTTATGCAACTTAGAATGACAAACAAACTGACGGCCCACCTGATGGAAAATGGTAACTATCACCTATAGACATGAGCAGTACCATGGACATCACAGAGTATACTGTTTCACCCATGATATCCCCCATGCGTTGCTATTCATTCAGGTGTTATTCCTCTGAATACTGTGAATTCACTGCCATATCCCACCTTTCAAACCGAAAAAGCCATGCAAACACACCTGCTTCATGGTAGAAACACGAATGGGAATGAAATAAACTATGAAATCCATGGTACCATGCGATATATGATGCTGTCAAAGCCTAACGTGTTGTCTTTCACAGTAAAATTCCTGTTTACTTGTTACATTCTTTTACATAACAGAAATAATAAAGCTTATTATCTGGCTAATATAAAGTGATTATTTCACAAAACTTGAACGCATTCGTGAACGTGCGTTGACGTTCTTCGTAAAATTAAAATCCTGAATTACAGTTCCCTCCACAGGAATTCAAGATTTCCATTAATAGTAACAGATAATCCATTAATTTCATTCTATATTTATAGAACATATATTACGAATTCCAAATTAAAATATTTTTAATCAAATACGACAAGGTGGTTCAATGTACTCTATTCGTTATATTTATTTATTTAATTATCATAAATATTTGCTTTACTGTAAGAACATCGAATTTGTCAATAATTTTAATTTGGACAAGATTAAATTTGCTATTTTCTGCGTAATGAAATCAATTTGTAATGGTAATTTTTATCAATTTAGTGAGCTACGTTGTCTTTTACAATTTATCACGCAATCAAAGAGCACTTAGCACGAGTGTCAACAACCCATACAAACGTTTCATTTCGGAGGTGTTTCGTTTGCAGTTAATTAACTTTACGAGCTCGTATCTTACGAATTGGTGTAATAAAATCGAAGAACTTGCCTTTATTATATCTATGTACTTATCTGCGAGTATCTAACAGAATAAGTTATCCATCCATTTTATATCTGTCTTGAAATATCTTACTAATATAAGAAAATTATAACTCGAAGACATCTGCACATGGAAGATATTTAAAAATTAATATAATGACTAATATATACTAAAATAATATTTTTAAGATATTTTGTCTATCTGTATGTTTGTTTTGTCATCACCCCAAAATTATTGCATTGAATTAGATATAGTTTTTACAGTTATGTTTTTGAAGGTCTACCTTAAAATCTGGTATATGTTTTATCTTGAAATGCCGTCTAAAAGTGGTTTAATTTATTGGTTTTCCGAGCTAATTTATTATAAAAATATTTGTACTGACTTTTAGTTCTTGTTAGGTTCCAAGAAGACAGCGGACTGACAGTCTACCTGATGGAATTATTATTTCTTAAAATATCCACCAAATGAAACAACATATTTTTGCTGATAAAGTCCTAAGAAGCCTAGAAAGGAGCCTAGAATAGAACATATTTACAGATACTGTCTGTAAATATGTTTAGACGTCTAAATAAATATAGAACATAACTAAAAATGTTTCAACATTTACTATATATGAAGTTGTTTGTGTAGACTCTGTGTAGGTGTTATACCTACTATAAACTTGAAATAAGCCAGTTAATAATACTCGCTATATTCCAACTTTAAGTAAATTTACACAAATAGATATCTATAATTGTTTAAATTTAAAAGGCCTAACCAGACGATAAGTATTTTATCCGCAATTTTTTTCTTTTGTGAAAGCCGTATACTTGCACAACATATATATGTTGTAGCAATTTTAGAGATTTTGTAAATAATGAACAAAATTTTACCCCAAAGATTGCCTTTCGTCCGACTTAAAAGCCGGCGTAGATTGGAAAAAATAAAGAATTTCTTCTGCGAACATAACGTCCGACATCTACGAATGCTTAGTAATGAGTTCTTTAGACTATAATAACATTGTGTTATTTAAATACTTAAGTGCCTTTTTCATTTACATGAGTAATGTTTTGGATGTCAGCAGGCGATCATCCTAAAAATAAACTTTTTTAATCCGGCTCAAAGGACCAAAACATGTATGATGAAACGTGAGGCTTTTGTTTGATGTTGAGAGTTAAAGTCACTCAAGACCCAAGCATTGAAGTTTAATTTGTAGATAGTACAAAACAAAGCTCTCCGCATCTGTCTGTTTCTCTGTTTATTACTTCTAAACCACTCAACGAATTTTGATACGAGTTCCACCGTTATTTAGACATTTTCTCTACAGAAGGTTCGTTGTATCTGTTGTGAACTGCTAGTAAAAATAAAATGCCGGTTTGTATTGACTGTTGTACTGCAATATTAATAAAAAAAAATATAATAAAAAAGTGAATAAAAAAAATATTAAATAAAATAAAACATAAAAACAAATTATGTAAGATTTTGCAATACAGGGAGTATTGTTTTCAGTATCGTTATTAACCTTTTGTAACAGTAAACAATTGATCCCGTGCAAAACCGGGGTGAGTCGCTAGTAAAATTAAATAAAAATTTAAATTATTGTATGTTAATCTATGCTAATAATTTCGACAATGTCCTCGCAATGTATAATTAATATTTCTATAATCGTTTTATAGCTTCAAAATAGCATTTAGCAAAATTTAAATTCTTGTATAGATTTGCATTAACAGAAAGCAAATCAAGAAGATTAGAAGACAGTCGGTGTACATACAACCTCTTTATTTAAAAATTATTACAATACGTAGGAAATAGCATTATCATCACAAAATAAACTGCATGCTGGTTTTTAAGCCACATTAAACTGTTGGCTCAAATCCTGCCGCGTTAATCGTTTTAAGCCATTGGTTTAACCCGTACTTAATGTACTGTAATTAATAACATTGAAAACATTTTGAAATGTTTACCTTACAATCGGGAATGTTAAAATGGAGTTCAACTTGAAAAAAAATTGATCGAATTGAAAAGAAAATATTAAATTTGGTTTTAAATTGACTAAGATATTGCGTATAAAATAGAATCGTACGTTTTCCTGACAACGACTAGTTTTTTTTTCCTATTTCCATTGTACTAAGCAACTACTAGTTGTTTGCTTGCTCCCATTTTACTAAATGTACCTAACATTGTTGTATTTTGTTGATTCACTATTTTTACAGCAATAAGTTTTTATAGATTAGAAAGCCCTTATCTTCCGTGACTTTCTTTAGGTACTTTACATAATTCTTGATATTCTTATTTTCCTGCTACGTATACTCAATAGTATATCCTTTTTTATATTTCATCGGTAGTCAGATAGACAGACAGTTCCACCAGAGGGAGACTTTGTACAAAAGTCGATTGCTTGGGTACCTCTGTCCCATTCGTGTTTCAACCGTGAAGCAGTTGTGTTTGCATATCTGTGTTTCGATTTGAAGGGTGGGATATGGCGTGAATTTACTGGGTACAGAGGAATAACACCTGAGTCTTCAGGAATGGCAATGCAAAGGAGGTATCATGGGCGAAACAGTATACTCTGTTATATCCATAGTACTGCTCATGTCTATAGGCGATAATTACCACTTTCCATCAGATGGGCCGTCAGCTTGTTTGCTATTCTAAGTTGTATAAAAAAAACATAAAAAATCTAATTTATGGTGATATTTTTCTCAAAAAAATTGGCTTTATTACCTTTCTGAAACAGATAAAAAAAACTATTTTTCTAAGATATTATCCAATAAAATAGCCTTTTTTACTTTTCTTCCACAGTTAGATAAAAACGCTAATTACAGAAGATATTTTCCCTTAAAAAATTTAGGCATTCTCACTATTCTTCAATAGTCAGGTAAGAAAAGTTAATTGTTGGAAAATATTTTCCTCGAAATCAAAAACAAACACAGACTTCGCATAAGATTTTCTTTAATCTTAACGGAAAAGTTTATTCATTCTTCATCACTACAAATTCAAGCACTAACCGTTAGTGTTCGTAATCAACACATTGTAATGTGCGAAAACTTTAACGGCCCGGTTTTATTGCGGAAGTTAACGATTGGATCTTGAACACTTTGCGGCTTCCTGTGTCGTTACAAGTTAACCGGCATTTCAATGTAAACTGGTTCTGTTTTACCAGACAGTCACAGAAAGAGAAGTTATGTTTTTGAGATCTATGAAAGAAGCTATGTACAGATAAGTTTGAATCTTTCATGGATCGCATTGCATAATTATCTTGTAAAGTATTTTGCCCCCATAACAATATATCAACACCATTGATGATATAGAAACACACTAGTTAAATATTTCTTATCTCTATATTTCAAGGCACTTTCTTCCACGCACAACCATTCTTTGGAATCAACTTCCAGTAGCAGCATTTCCGAACCGATACGATAACATAACCTTCAAGAAAAAAGTATATTCCTTTTTAAAAGGCCGGCAGCACACCTGCAATGCCACTGGTGTTGTGGGTGATCATGGGCGGCGGTAGTTACTTACTTACTTGCTCGTTTGCCCCCAGTGTTGTAAAAAAAAAACATTAATTCATACGGGTACTTAAAAGCAATTGTCGGAAACATCAGTTCATTAAATTCCTGTGGTTCAGTTATATAGGTGTACAAAACATTCGTCTTAGATTTAAAAAACTAGAGTATTTGATTTTCTTAAGAGCGTTCATCTGATGTCTAGCAACTACTACAGATCTTCTGATAATTGGAAAACACAATTTAAACATTTTCAATTTGAACTAAAAAGTCAATTGCTGTTTGTTTGTCTCGCCAAAACTCAAAAACAGCTTATCCCATTTTATTTTTTTTTCCGTTTTATTTATTGTAGTACAAGGATGGCTTAAAGGAAAAAAAGTCGGAACAGCAGAAAAATCTAAAAATTGGTAATGTTTATGATGAATCGCTACTTAGGATTACTTTTAATAGATGGTGTTGTAGGTGACACGAAGTTTACCGGGTCAACTAATTTTAGGCTACTTTTCCTTTACTTCGTAGTAACAGATAAATATTACTTATATATGTTTTCTAACATACATATCACAAATTAATAACTGTTAAATTATACTAAATTAATACTCTGACATAAATTCCTATTGAAATTGGGCAAGAAATGAATCAAAGTAAGACGATCACACAATCGCAAAAACGAAATCAAGATCTTGTTCGGATTGCGCGTGTTTTCTTAGGACGGCCCATTTAGGCCGTAGATGCCTCCATACGAATGCCTACTGTATAAAAAATAGCTAACCAATTTTACGTCTATATCTTTTCATTTTGCGCGGCCGACGATCTTAGGAGAAAAATAAAAGAATTTATAGGAAAAAATGCTTTTATTTGTTTTCCTTTTTGTCGTGTCAAACTATCTGGATAATCCGTTTTATTTTTGATGTTTTAACAGATTCTATTTTCGGTACTGTCTTTTGTATACAACTTAATTTTTAATTTACCCACTACTAGTTGCGCACCCCGGCTTCGCACAGGTATACTAATATAATAAATGAAACTAAATCTTCCCTTTTCCGTACGGAAATCATGTAATGAAAACAGCATAAGAAACTGAAGAACTGAATGTTAATCTGAACATTCTATCAATATCTTTAATCTATTTTTTTTTCAAAAAGGCAAAAGTTTACTAACTAGGAGTTTACATTTGAAAATGTTACAAATGACATATACATATCAATATAATCATTATCATATGTTATAATAATGACTATATATATATATATATATATATATATATATATATATATATATATATATATATATATATATATATATATGAAAAGATATTAATTTTTATTTTCTTTTCAATCAATTCAATGATACTTTAGTATATTATACTTAGGTATATGTTAGCATTAAAACCGCTATTTGGTCTATTGTCTGTTTGTCTATCGAGATATTTATTATATATTTGTTTAAATAGATCATATTTTTTTTTTATTTTAATTGACTTTAAACTTTACATGTTTAATTCATAAATGTAATGATAACTTGTATGTATAATACTTAATACAATGATTTATTTAATATCATAAAACGGCTGCGTGCAAAACAGTACACGTTAGCAATTTTATAGCCATTTTTTATTTTTACGGAATAAGAGAATCCCAGATAAAATACAGCGAAGCGGCGTCGCGGGGACTTGCTGTTATACATGACACTCGCTTTATTTATGTCCTCAATATTTTACAAACCATAAAACTTCTTCGCCTTGAAAATGAATGTTTTATCTTAATAGATTTTTTTAGAATTCCCACTGTACATGGCAATTTAATTATTGTCCTTTTCGGATTGTTTGAGTCACGTTCGTCTTGGGATATTTCGGACATTGCAATCTATTGGGGCTGTGACTTTGCGTTTTCAAACTGGTTGTATATAAGCTTTTGCAACGTATTTTTAAGCGATTTTTAAGCGAAAACAGGAAAATTCTACTAAATTTGCTTGCATTTTTTGTAATATTTTCTAAGTGAACATATAAAAAAATATAAATATTATAATATTTAAATGATTATTATATGAAATTATTATAATTGAGATTTTGCTACAAATATAATAATCCTTAGTAATGTAAATGTGAATTTGTTTGTTTGTTACCTTATTCCACCTTAACGACTTAACTAATCACTGTGAAATTTGACATACACAAACTATATGGGATTTAGAAGGCTAATGTTACTTTTTATCTCGGTCAGTAAACATATTCTGGTTACGCAGACGAAGTCGCGAATATGAGCTAGTATAATATAATATGAACTAGTATGAGTATGATAATAAACTATTATTTTCTTATTATTATTTTCACTTAATAAGCACTGAAAATTACAATTTTACATTTTATTAAACATCGATTAATCTTTTTCTTCCACATCATTATGTTATATCTAACCAATGAAATATAAATAAATAATCGAATAGAGGTGAAGAAATCTTAACGACTCTATTATACATATACGGAACCCTAAATCGTAAGTTTACAGTGTGCCATATTTCACTGTAACTGCGAGTACTAACAGCTACCATGTGAAAATTAGACAAAATTGTTGATTTCACTTTATGAATATACATGAGCTTAAATTTGAGGATTATTTGCGTATGAAATTTGAACAATCCGAATATAACATACCACTAATACTAATACTATTATAGATGCGTGATGATAATCAAGTAGATTATAAACACTACCCGGTGACTGTGTAAATATGTCATTATTTTTCATTCAAAGAACTGATTGAAGAAACGACAACTCAAGAGAGAGATGGAATGTTTTAAACTAAATTTTGTATCATTCGTCACCATGCGATAATCATTGCACTTTGCTAGAAACATATTTATTTTGCAGCTGCGTCATAATATATTTTTATTACATATCTTTTTTTCTTTTATTTAAAGGTTTCCTCTTGTCCGGCCAATTAATTCATGTATCCTATTCCAGCCAGCTCTGTTCCAGGCCCTAACTTTAGCCTTTCTATATGACGTGACATCTAGTATTTCTTTTATCTGTCCCATGTAGTTATTTCCCGATCTTTCCTTTCCTCTTTTGTTACTACACTCTTTAAAATCCAGCATTTTGCCTCTTTTATGCTCTATTATTTTTACTATTTTCTTTTCTTGTTCACCTTTTCAGGACTTCCTGGTTCATTACTTTATATAGATAAGAAAGACTCTCATCTTTTTCATCCTCCTCTATGTCCGCGTGCGCAATGCCCCTACTATTGCTGATGTTCATAGGCTATAGTAACCGTTTACCATTAGGCGGGCCGGTAAGCATGTTTGCTATTTCAGTGGTACAAAAAAAGGCTTTTGTCACGATTGTTTATGCTGATTTTTTGCCACTTTATCGAAAAACCTGTGTGAATAAAATATATTTCTCATTTTATAAATTATAACAAATAATGGATAAGAATCTCTATTTTAATCTTTAATAACAGAGCAATTTCAAGACTCCGAAGTAAGTTATGAATCGCTGAAAACTCTAGCTACTAGAATGGTTTTGACGGAAAGTTTATTCATTATACCATTCATCAGAAATCGAAAAGTTCTTCTTATTAAATTACAGTAATTTTGCTCAATCTAAAAGACTTAGGTAATCAGGTAAGTTAATTAGGTAGCTGGGAATTAATTACAAAAAATGGTTTTTCTACAATTTAATTTTAAATATAGAAATAAATGCCGTGTGGTCCCGGCATAGAATAAGTCACCCCTTCCTTTCCCGTGGGTGTTGTAGGAGGCGAATAAAGGAACTTAATGG
Source organism: Galleria mellonella (assembly GCF_026898425.1). Taxonomy (NCBI): domain Eukaryota; kingdom Metazoa; phylum Arthropoda; class Insecta; order Lepidoptera; family Pyralidae; genus Galleria; species Galleria mellonella. The sequence continues at coordinate 1,222,576 of NW_026441985.1, read as the reverse complement.
TAGTCGGATAGACAGAAAGGCCGCAACCAGAGGGAGACTTTGTACAAAAGTCGATGATCGAAAAATGTCTCTGAAACAACAAGTTAATAAGGCAAAAACTATAAATATAGCCATAGTGATTTAAAGTTTAAAATCTTTGTGAAAATAGAATTATATAAAATCAAATATATATTCAAGATTCAAATATTTGTTTAAGAAATATAAAATCACTAATTAGAGCCGAAATTGTAAAGATTCTGCACAGAAAATGTCTACAAAAAATATGTTATCATCATCAGCCTGTTATCTGTCCACTGCTGAACATAGGTCTCCATAGAATAGAGGCTATTCTTAATGACTGGAGAATCCTGCTAATGATAATTCATTAGCAGGATTTCTCACACGTAGTTTCTACGCTTGGCAGGCGAGTTGACAACCGAATATTCTATTATACGAATATTAAAAATGAAAAATTCAAATTAAAGGTGAACTTTTTTTATTTTCTTTTAATCATATTCCATTATACGTATATTAAAAAATTACTATTTACTTTTTTGTGTCTTTTCATAACAATACAATAAAGATCATATGATACAATTGTACAAAATTACATTTATGCATAATGTGATAAAGTCAACACCTCAAAATGTCAATAGTAAAAGCCTTTTGAAATAATAAAACTCAGCGATTCCATTGTGTCATTCGTTGATATTGTCACGTGAATATAATGTGTGAATAACAGGCCGCCCTTCAATAAGGGCATCCATTGTAAGTTGTACCATAAGAAAAAATATCCGGGTAGAAGTAACACTAATCTATTTTCCATTGTAAATATATCCCACTAAAATATATTCTTCTCCACCTTATACATCACATCTCCTTGCATTATCTGTGTAGGGTTGTCACAAAATTATTCTCAAGTACATTATCAATACCTTAATTTAACTAAACAGGTAATTAATTATCCAAATCGAAAACATAAAAAATTTCGTTAGTAACCAATCTAATAAATATTTCATATTCTTTCAAGAATCAATAGATGGCACCTTTATTTTTGACGAATGCCAGAAATGAGTAATTTTAGCATTGTTTTAACTCTATACAGTGTAAAACTAATATGAAATAATATGAAATACTTATGAAACGACGCTTTACATCATAATGCAATGACTTTTTTTTTATACAAATTAGAATGGCAAACAAGCTGACGACCTACCTGATGGAAAGTGGTAACCGTCACCTATAGACATGAGCAGTACCATGGACATAACAGAGTATACTGTTTCGCCCATGATACCTCCATGCGTTGCCATTCCTGAGGACTCAGATGTTATTCCTCTGTTGTTTGAAGGGTGGGATATGGCGTGAATTTACAGGGTACAGAGGAATAACATCTGAGTCCTCAGGAATGGCAACGCATGGGGGGTACAAACATTATGGGCGAAACAGTATACTCTGTTATGTCCATGGTACTGCTCATGTCTATAGGCGACGATGACCACTTTCCATCAGGTGGGCCGTCAGCTTGTTTGCCATTCTAAGTTGTATAAAAAAAAAAAAAAAAAAAAAAACCCTGTAAATTCACGCCATATTCCACCCTTCAAACCGAAACACAGCCATGCAAACACAACTGCTTCACGGTAGAAACACAAATGGGACAGAGTTACCCAAGCAATCGACTTTTGTACAGTCTCCCTCTTGCAAGTAATTACTATTTATATTATCAGCGGTAATGGTGATTGAGACAGGTGAACTTTTTAGTACTGCGCACCCCTGCTGATTAGGAACGTTAAGCCCAGCGAAAGGCTAGAGTCAAGTACGAGGTATTATTATTAAATTTGCGAGAGTGTCACTTCTAGCTAGTATACCTTATTCTTATGATTGTACCTTCAAAATAGATATTCACCCTTCAGCCAGATTAAATTATGGACTATATTTTTTGGGTCAACTTCCGTGGGCCGTTAGCTCTTTTTAACGTTTAGTAATACGTTTACCTTTTACCTGACGAGATTTCGTTGAACCTTTTCTGTCAGATAAAAAAGGAAGTGCCGAACTAGTATCCCGTATGATTAAGGTAAAATTGTGCTACGTGGGAACAAAGGATGGATGGACAGATGATAAAGCTTATAATTTATATAAGTCCACTGAATGTTTTTTCTTCCATATAGAAAATTGTTTCCTCTACTTTATATCCTAGTTTTACATCTCATTACAACATTTATATAAATGTTAGCTGACTAATATAACCTTCCTATAATGTACATATTATTAGATCTACATTAATGATTTTGTAGAGAAAATGAAATCTTTAGAAATGAGCCGAAAAATAACTTCTTTTTCAACTTATTTTAAATAGTATTCTTTTTAAAATGTATAAAATTTCATCTTATAATTGGTAACTTTTATTATATAAACCATTGTTATTACACATATTTACATTATTAATATATATAATACCAGAGGGAGACTATGTACAAAAGTCGTTTGCTTGGGCACCTCTGTTCCATTTGTGTTGCTACCGTGAAACAGTTGTGTTTGCATGTGTTTCGGTTTGAAGGGTTGGATATGGCAGTGAATTTACAGGGTACAAAGAAATAACACCCGAGTCCTCAGAAATGGCAACGCATGGGGGGTATCATGGGCGAAACAGTAAACTCTGTTATGTCCATGGTACTGCTCATGTCTACAGGCGACGGTTACCACTTTCCATCTGGTGGGTCGTCAGCTTGTTTGCCATTCTAAGTTGTATAAAAAAATATTTTATTTTCAATACTATAGATATATAAATCTGAAAATATTAATATCATAAAACACTTGGCTGTTGCCTAAATTTTTTACTGTACATTTCGTTAGTACGAAATAGAATAGGTTATTGTTTAGTCTATCTTCTTTTCTACAGCAAATGTACAATGTTTTACATTTCCAATAGATAACAATCTTACTTTCGCATTCATTTAATAAGAATATAAATATTTTATTCTATTAAAACTTCTAATGTAGAAAACTTATTAACAACAATGGAACTCTTGAAACTATTCACATTCCAATATCTGAAAACTATATGTCATTGACGTGAAATAGTTTCTGCAGCGTCAAGTCGCGTAATGGGAAGCTATATAACTATTAGATAAGCAACAACTTCTGTGCATCGAAGGTAGATACTGTTCATTTCCTATCCAAGAGATATTTCCAGTGCTCGTACAAAACAAGCGAGCTTTATATAAAAGTAACAGATTTATTTCACAACAATGTTGTTAAAACAACTTAATGACTTGCCAGTTGCTTATTTGCTGCTATTAAGCCATGAATTTACTAAAGTAAGCATATAAACTTACAGTAGTCTCATACAAGGAGAAAATACGAGCTTCTTCACGACTATAATCCGTAACGGGGTAATCAGAAACGTTTGTCTACTATTGCTGTTACGATGACCGTAATACTCCCACGTTTCATCGAGCATATTAGAATACAATGTGACGCGAACCTATCATCAGCACACGGATTAATTTGTTATCGTCAGTATTTCCAATTTTTTACTCATCGGAAAAATTCTCGAAAACTTAAATTCATATAATTAGTGCCTCAATTTAAGTAATATTTGACTTGGGACAGATTCGAACTTCCGACCATTATAGTCGATAAAGCAGGCTAGTATACCATTCAGCCACTATGCACTCTCCTTACCCATAAATTTACCTACATTTTCACAACTATTATTCTACACTTATATTTATTGGAATTTACGTACTGGAATGGACTTGCTACATGTGTAATCTCATTGAAGTCTTTGTACCTATTATTTCGTATTTATAACAATATGATAATCAGCTTTGCTAGCCTTAATAGTGTTTCAACAGTATTAGACATATATTGTCATAGATCTTGATCTGTCCAAAGTACAAACAAATTAGACACTGAAATAAAATAAAGATAATTTAAAGTTGTCTATTAATTCTGTTGTCACGTATTTGTGTTTGCATGACTGTGTTCTTTGTTTGAAGAATATGAAACTACGTGACAGGGAAATTACAACTTACAGAGATAAGTCTGAATGACCATGTGTGAGAGATACCATGAAATATCACAGTTTTCATAAATTACCACAGTTCTGTTCACGTATATAGGCAACGGTTAGCATTTTTCATTCATAAACATGTTTATGGGTCTAACAAGGTTGTAAATCAAATTAATTAAAAAAAAATGAGGTTACAAAGTCTGTTTAGAATCTACAAATATATGAATTACTCAAAAATACTACTAGTGTATCGAGAATCGCCTTTTTGAAATAGCTAATAACTAAAAAACAAAAATGAAAATTAAGCATTTTCTTTTGGCTTTAAAAATAAAAAAAAAATGGTTGCTAACACTGTACGTGTATTTACAAGACATCGGAATCCGAATAGTAGGTTTCGATTAGCATAAGGAAAGAAAGATAAAAATGGAACCGTGACGGTTTTCGCTCTGTGCTGTACAATATTATGGGCCGATTCTCACTTTACTGAGTTATATCTATTGAAAATATTTTAAAATATTAAATATAGATAGAGTAATAAACAGTAGTCAGACAGAAACAGTCGTAGACAGAAATTGACCGTCGAGTATAATTATTCAACCAGCGAAATATTCGAGTTCGATTCAGAGATATCTAAATCATACAAGTCCTGATTTTCAATTAATGAACTAACAAAAACGGAACTTAATGGTCGAGGGATTGACAGCAGCGTCCTTTTAAAATATCGCCAAAGACTAACTGCGCTTGCCAATTCGCCTGCCAAGAGTGACAACTACTGGCAAATCTCCCCATATGGGGAAGACCTTTGTTCAACAGTGAACGGCTGATAAATAGTGATAAAAAGCTGTTTTTATTTTGTTTTAAATAAATGAAATTAATTAATTAATTAAAAAAATACTAAACGTCTATTTCTTACTAACATTCTTACTAATATTTATGAATGTGTAAGTGACTTTATCCCGGTGAGCGAACATATCCCGGACACACGGTTAAAGTCGCAGATAAAAGTTGGTTATAATTATTATTATTATAAATTATGATAAATTACACATAGTATATGAAATAGAAAAGAACTACTATATATAGATAGGCGATAGATATAGTATAGATAGGCTACTTCAATCAACTAGATAGATAGATACTCTTTATTGTTTCCTCCAAAAGATTACAATAGTAAACTTATTATAAATATATACAATTACAATAAATAATCACAATGAGAAAACAATTGGCAACCTTATCGCTAAAAGTGATCTCTTCCAGACAACCTTTGTATGGAGAGGAGTAATTATAAACAATTTGATCGGAGCTAGTTATAAATAATCATTCTAATACATTTACAATAGCGTTTTATCAAATCACAAATGTACACATTGCTCGGATTCTATAATTCTCAACGTTACGTCAGTACGTTCACATTTCTCCAGCTCTCTGCGAAAGGGGCACGTTTCAGTTTCACAAATCTAATTTCTCCCTCCTGGGAATTCTTTTTGAGAACCTATCGAGCGTCGGGCTCTGTCCGGTATTGGCAATTCCGCCGAACTCTGCGTTCCGTATACGTAACGGAACTTTGTTCCGCGGTCGATGTATCCGACAAGTGGCATTGCAATATCTCGATAATTTGTTTCCTTGATGATTTCTTTCATATTTAAGAGCGTAGCACAACTTTAGCTTGACGAAGTGTAGAAACGTCACAATTACTTGTCAGTTTTTATAAAACAATTTCATAATTTTCACTATTTCTGACTGATTTTTTTTGATACCACTGAGAAACAATCAAGCATACGGCCCACCCGACGGTAAATGGTTACCGTAGCCTATGAACGCCTGCAATACCAGGGGTATTACGGGCGCGTTGCTGATACTGAAGAAACCTCTTTACTGCTTAAAAAGTTCTCTGATAGTGAAACAAACCGTTAATTATAGAATACATTTCATGTAAATCTATTACCAAAAACTTTGCATGTTTTCCGTATTTTACTTTTGATTTTTTTGAATACTTTTTAGGCTGATTAAATCGTATTGAATTATTTTATTTAAGTCTGCTACCATTAGTATGTATTGACTGCAAACACTCGAAGATTGACCACCACTACTAGACGTTACACAACCTCCCGTATTAGTCATGAATCTTCGACTGCCATTTTGTTTGAGTATTTTACTTCTAAACGAGGCATTTTCAGGCAAATTCTTAGATCGCTGCTCAAAGCCTACTACGAAATCCACAATTTAGATATAAACAAAACAATTTAAGAAAATAACCAATGATATGTACATAATAAAACCTAATTCAGCAAAATATTTAGTTTTTGACATCAAAATCCATATTTTACAACAACAGTTTCATAAATATATTATAGCATGATTAATGTTCTAGTTCGCTATCAATTTGTCTTTGTGACTGTTACGCGATTACCTTCTCAATGTGAAACCGATTTTGATATATATTTTTATCAATGGATAGGTTTTTAGTAGTTTTAGTTTCATACTAATTTTATAACAATTGAAACCACTTATTTATTTCATCGTGAAGTAAATTTATGCTTGTTGTGAATAATTTACTTTTAGGTACACACAATTTTACATTTTCACCCGAGAGAGACTTTGTACAAAAGTCGATTGCTTGGGTACCTCTGTCCCATTCATGTTTCAACCGTGAAGCAGTTGTATTTGCATGGCTGTGTTTCGGTTTGAAGGGAGGGATATAGCATGAATTTACTGGGTACAGAGGAATAACACCTGAGTCCTCAGGAATGGCAACACATGGGTATAACAGTATACTCTGTTATGTCCATGATACTGCTCATGTCTATAGGCGACGGTTACCACTTTCCATCAGGTGGGCCGTCAGCTTGTTTGCCATTCTAAGTTGTATAAAAAAAAAACATTCTAAACCTACAAAATATCTTCATATCTGTGTTTTATTTCTATGTGAAGATGTTACTTCTATGGTGAGCAAAATATATGCACGTATATATTTATTAACATATTATAAATGTTATAACTTTTTAATTTAATAATTAAAAAAATATACATTTTATACCATCTCTTGTCATAAAATATCAAATAATAAAAAAAAAAGACAAAAGAAAAATTAATTAAAGCAAAACATTTTTATTCGACTATGAATCTCTCGCGAGAAGTTTTATTGAGCGCGTACAAGAGACTATAAAGTAAAAATAATACAAACAAAATTCCATCTCTCACCCTCAAGAAACCGTGTTTAATTCTGTTACGATGTACTATAGGTACTGAGAGGGTTTTAAGTAAAGTAGAGAAGCGCCAAAAACTCAATTTAGCCGCTTTGCAACAAGGAAAACGAGGAAATCAAGTTAACGTACACTAAGGTAGCCGTTATTGTACCGCACTGTAAGAAATGATGGGAAAAAACGTAGCCCAATGGTACATTTTCATTAAATTGTAATTTAGTTAATGTAATATTTCTAAATGCGGGCGGATAATGTTTTTTTCTGGTGTGCTACAAAACTATTAAGGTTCTATAAAAGATTAAAAGTGGTGAATATTATGCGAAATGAAAATATTTATATACTAGCTTTTTCCTGCGACTTTGTGCGCGTGAATATTGGAAATATCTAAGTGTATATTTTATCTCTACACACATAAAATATACACTGTTTAATTAACTTTATAACTATAATATTTAGGTTTATTATTATTATTACAGCCATTAACTGTCCACTGCTGGACCTAGGCCTCCCACTTGGAGGTTTTTGTCAGTAGTTGCCATACTTGGCTGGCGGTTTGGTAACCACAGTTAGGCTTTCGATGAGGTTTTAAGAGGGACGCTGCTGCTCCTCCCCCGACTATTAACTTTCCTTAACCTCTTATGATACCCAAGGGAAGAAAGGGATGGTCCATACATATTCAAATTATCTTTATTTATTTATTTATTCTTTATTGCACAATAAAATTTTGTAAAAGTGGCGAACTTAATGCCATATTGCATTCTCTACCCGTTAACCATTAGGTAAAAACAGAAAGCGTGTGAAGGGCAGATGTGGTGAAAAATATGTGACATAATTGTAACAATATCCTGAAATAATTATAAATAGTAATACATAAGAAATACACATATAACACATAAATACAACTTATAATAGATATAGTTAAACTAATATATAAAATATAACTTTATTCAAATAGACTTGTTTACAAACATTTTTAAATCGTCATTCTATGCTTTTTTTTTATACAACTTAGAATGGCAAACAGGCTGATGGCCCACCTGATGGAAAGTGGTAACCGTCGCCTATAGACATGAGCAGTACCATGGATATAACAGAATATACTGTTTCGCCCATGATACCCCTCATGCGTTGCCATTCCTGAGGACTCAGGTGTTATTCCTCTGTACCCAGTAAATTCACGCCATATCCCACCCTTCAAACCGAAACACAGCCATGCAAACACAACTGCTTCACGATTGAAACTTGAATGGGACAGAGGTACCCAAGCAATCGACTTTTATACAAAGTCTCCCTCTGGTAATATATATATATATATATATATATATATATATATATATATATATATATATATATATATATATAATGTATGCTGAGACCACACGGCAATTTGATTTTTTTTTCTAAGGTATCCGTGGTGCTGTTCAGTGACGGTTACCACTTTCTACCAAATACAGAGTGCCTTCATTGCGCTTTGCCAAATTCTATAAAGAAATAGTAACATATTACGATACTATGCAAATTCTCTATAAATATTTGTATAAAGTAAAATATTTCCAGCAGCTATATAGCATCGGAGTGAGTCGTTAATGCAAACTAAGCCCAGAAAGAAGATTCCGAGCGCCCTGATTAAAAAGGTCCCTAGCAAGCGTTGTACAAATTGGATCCGCTGCGAAACAACGATGGATCTGGACCCAACAAATCGTTATATGATTTCGGGCCTCGTCTCGGGATCCTTTCGTATGTCTCGAGAAATTCTTTGAAATGTTGTTATCCATACGAGATCTCTTATTAAGGTTTCCTTTACAACATAATACGCGTATGAGAAGAAAAATTGGATATCATTTGTCTCGGACATGTCATTGATATTGGCAATATGCAGAGGTTATATTTTACCTCCTATTAATATTATAAAGGTGAGAGTTTGTAAATCGTTTGGATATTTAGATATTAATTACTTACATGCTTAAAAGACTACTAATATGGCGTGTTTGAGGGTAACGCCTCTATTGTTAAGATTTTCTAAGCCAACTCGATTCCCAATAGCTCCAAAGCGGCAAGTATTTTTAACTGACTTCAAAAAAGGAGCAGATTCTATATTCGTGTATTTTTTTTAAGTATTTCCACCGAGTTTCCCGTCAAATTTTGCAAATATATAGATTAGAAAATTCAGTGGTATATAGCCAGTGATCTGACCTTGGAACCTTCCACACTTTGGCACTCCTACGTGCGGTCCGCCTGATTTGTTATCGCTCTTTACCTGTATTTATTTTATTTGAAATTAGCTATATTCACGTTAATAAGTACATAAAGTATCCTATGTGCTAAGTTAGGATATAATGTATCTATGTACAAAATTTTATTTAAATCCATCAAATTGTTTTTGTGTGAAAGAACAACAAACGTCGGAGTTAACATAAATACATGTTTAGACGACTTATGTAGTAAACATAAGTATTTCTAACGGATGTTCCGTTTATGTCTAAATAAAAATTACTATTTTGTTAATAATAGAAGTAAATTTTTTTATTTTAGTATATGAAATTACAAATAAACTTTATTAGACTAGCTAAACAACATTTAATAATTTAGACAATATCTATTAACGTAGCTCAATATATAAATATATTGGGCTAAGTTCATCTAAAACAATACTGTAATGGTATTTTATCGATGCTGCAGTTATTTCAGTTACTGTAAATACTATTTAAATTTCTATTTTTGCATAATCCAAAACGGATTGCTATTTTTAAGAAACATTATTCAAGATATTTTAAAGTTAATGTTTTAATTTAAAATAATCAAAAAATTTTAAGCTAACAGTGCGGGTTCAAAGTCAAAGTTTAACCAGAAATTATTTCACAGAGCAATATGCATTCACCTTTTTGAACAAGTATAATGGAAATTTCGAGCAACCACTCGGAAAGGCTTTTGATCTTAAGAATTTTACTAAACGTTCGACGAAGGTCCCAAAAGGTCTCATTTGGAAGTTTTAACTTTGCTCAGTTTTAAACTTTATCTCAAAAGTATTTGTAACTAGTATAACGGATTAAACTTACTTATTAAATGTTTGTTTAATGTGTACATTGTTTATTACCATCATTATTTCAGCCTGTATTTATTCACTGTTGGACATAGGTCTTCCCTAATACCTTCCACCGGGTGAAAGAGGATAATTGTTAGCAATGGGTCATCTGAATAGAATTATTTTAATTCTGCTAGCATTAGTATGTGTGCGATTGCCAACACTCGAAGATTGACTACTATTATTGTTACCAGACGTTCTACAACCTTTTATTTTAATCATCATTTTCCGACTGCCATTACTTCCATGCACGTTTTGTGATACGTGTTTTACCTCTAAAGAATCACTCACTCTATTGGCAGTCGAACACATACTAATAATAACGGAATTTAACACAATAAATCTAATCCGATAACAAGTGACACGGAGTTCCGCAAAATAACACCTAATACAGTAAAATAGTAATGGGGACGAGAATTCCTATGTAGTAGTAATATATAGTACATATAATATCTATTCTAAAAGTGAATATACAAAAGTATATAAATAAATACACTGACAGATCGAGGTTTTCCCTGGAAATCAACATATCTAATTCTTGTTAAATTCGTCACGTTCAATCTCCACTCCGTCAGCATATTTGAACAGAGCAAGGCGGGGTTAACATTCTGTATCAGCAGTTACGAAAAAAAAATATCTTCTACCATACATTGGTTTTATCAAATATAAAATGTAATAAGAGAAACAAAGGTACAAATTAAATCATTAAGAGTCCAAATTCTGATTTTTTTTTATTTATACTTAATTGTACACTCTGATATTACATCAAAATATGACAGAGGTAATCGAATATACAAAGGCGAGCTTAACTCTAAAAGAATTCTCTTAGAACAAACCCAAAGTGTCTTTTTATAGTGTTTTTATAACTTCACTGTAATATTCGCTAATTTAGTAGAACTTCAATTCAAATTGACATATACCACTTTTGTAGTAACTTTTTCAGAATAAATGATACAAATTCATTCACTATTCACAACTAAAAAGTGAGCTTCAACATAAATTTCGCTTGAAGACTGATTGTCGAAAAAAACTAAGAAGTCTTCAAAGGGCAGTGCATTCGTAAAGTGCTGAGAATACGCAGTACCAGCGGTCTGAATTTCTTCCAACCCTGAATACCCATTCACTAAATGCAAGTTCCTTTTAGCTTTTATAACCTGCAAGACGGAATTCCTTAGAATCCTTTTTCTTTTACAATCATTAAGTTTTTTAGTCTTATAGTCATATAAAAGACATTTGTGCAAATGGAAAAAAATCTTACAACGATGCAATTCTCAAATTAAATGCTTATTACAAATTTAATAATTTTTCAAAGGACATAATGTATGACTCGGTTTAATTTTTTACTTCTATTTTTATACAACAATATCAAATGGTGAAAGCAGCTTACGTTACTTGAAATCGTAGAATCTTATTTTCTTCAAAACATTGAGTTCACACAACAAATTCATACGTGTGTTACAAGTAGTCGATATTGTGTCTTATTTCTTTTGGCATAATACTCAAAATATTTGTATGGTGGCATAACGTACTTATATTTTCACCCCTCTTCGTACTTCGAAACAGGAGCTTGCCAAAGTACAATAAAGTATTGATTGCTCCATTTATGGATCTGCCGTCTATTAAAGTTTAACAATAAAAGTGGGAATTGCTTGTAAACTCAGATTTGGGAAATCTCACGCTGCTATTTCGATGGTTAAAATGGAATTAAGATTGCAATAATGGTTAAAATTAACATCATTATATTGATGAACATTATCATAAATTATTATAATGTGTAAAATAAGCATTTATTACGTAGACAGATAAATGAATAGCGGCATCGATAGAAATACTATACTTTCATAATATTCCTGTTATACATATATTATAATCATCATCATGTCAGCCGTTAACTGTCCACTGCTGAACACAAGCCTTCCCCATAAGGAGGTTTTTGCCAGTAGTTGCCATGCTTGGCAAGTGAGTTGGCAACCGCAGTTAGGCTTTGGCGATGTTTTAAAAGGGATGTCGCTGCCTATCCCTCGATCATTAAGTTCCCTTAGTCACCTCTTATGACAATCACGAGAAAAGAAAGGAATGGGCCATTCTATGCCGAAACCACACAGCCGCATACATATATAGAGACATCTAATTAATATAAAAAATACTAAATTAGTGACTATATATACCTACCTACTTAAGTAGCTTAGCTTGAGAGATTTAGAATAAAATCCTATCCTATTGTGATATGATTAATGTATACATTCCAAACTACATTAAAATTCATTCAGCTATTGAAGCGTTATTAAGTTAACAAAGTTAGAGACATCTAATTAATATAAAAAAATACTAAATTAGTGACTAAATATACCTACCTACTTAAGTAGCTTAACTTGAGAGATTTAGAATAAAATCCTATCCTATTGTGATATGATTAATGTATACATTCTAAACTACATTAAAATTCATTCAGCTATTGAAGTGTGATTAAGTTAACAAACATCTTACCAAACTTTTGCATTTATAATATTACGGCGAATAATGAAGTCACTTTCCATGATAATACCATAATAATTAAATACGTTCAGAATGCAGTGAATGAAGGTGAAATGAAGAAAGTTGTGTGATTATTTGAAACCATTCCACGGAGGTTACACCACAAATAACCACCGACAATTGAAAATGCAAAATTTTGATTACCTATAGAAATTTTTGAATAATAAAATTACCACTGCACAGGCAACTGCTGCAACTAAATGTACTATATGTAATGTAATACCATTCACTAATACACTAAACAAACATCTCCAATTTCGTAGACCATAAAATAAACAACAAAAAATACACGAGGATAATAAATTAAAAATAAAAATCGCTACAAGTTTACTTCGCCGTATTTCAGTCATGCAAAGCATTGTGTAGGCATATCTCAACTCGTGCAATGTTCAAAGAGAAACTTTAGGTGAAGAACGCACGCGTCTCAACAATAATTTATATCGCCGCCCCAACCATCTTTATGATGAGTACGACAAATGAAACGGAGCTGCGGGCTCGAGATAAAGATATAATGCCACTGTATGGTGACGTGTTTTATTGCGCTCGTTATGATGACGCGGCCTTACACTCTGGCTGGCTTTGGTCCGACGCGTAGATTAATTAAGCCATAAAAATTATTGTCCTAATTAGATGGCTGCATAAGTATATAATTTATAGGCGATTCTATTGTTGTAATAGAAAGCCTCCAAAGTAGAGTACTACCCTTTGTAGCTGACGCCAATATTTTACTTATTTCAAATCTTATGTAATTTATTATTATTTTTACAAATATTCATGACAAAATGAGTAGGTACAAATCAATTACTTTGTACAAAGTTGTCTAAACTGACCTCAATCCACTTAGAATAATAAAAAAAAATCTACTTCGAGATTTACTTCCATATTGATTTTATATTAATTTTATGTCGACTAAAGCTGTACTTATTCATTACGAAATGAAAAAATGCTTGTTACAAAGCAAAATCTAGTTGCAGATATATTCTAAATTCATTTTTTTTCTATCTAATGTGTCTACGAAACGTTTCGTCCTCTGTCTTTTTTGTTGTTGTTTTTTTTTTCAAAAATTCGCAATTTTTTACAAAGCAAAATATATTTGATTAAAACTTTATCAACAAAAACAAATCATGGGCGGCGGTAGTCACTTATCACCAGGTAACTTGCATGCTCGTTTGCCCTATATGTTGTAAAAAAAAATTAACAAGTCGAAAATATTTCGTTCCGGATTTAAAAGAAATCTTTATACAAACTTATCTGAATTGATACCTTTACCTCAACAATTTCTGCTGATAAGTTGCAATAAAGCTTCCCACATCCCAGTTTGAAAAGTGGGATATAAAAGTTAAATTGACAAGTCTTTTAACGATATTAAAAATATAAAGTAAAAAAAATATTCCGCAAAAGATAATCTGGAACCCTTTAACTATTGAATAAATTCATAATAATTTCCTAATTAACCATAAGCACACATTACTCGAGTGATTTATCGAATTTGAGGTCGCATGTTTGGCGATAGTTCTGCATGATTTCTTAGAAGTTTCTCTAAAATTGATTGAGGGATCCAAAAATAACTGAATATGATAAATCTCAGTTTAGTAAACTCATTTATTCTCTTTAAATAAATTACCTAGTCTAATATTAATCTATTCAAGTTATTAAAAATAAATAAATAATCTTACGATTGTGTTCCCTGATAGGATAGTCAGAGGATATCTCTGACAATGAAAGGTAGACAGATACCATATGAGATAGAGTAGAACATAGGATAATTTTTATTCCGGCCAGTGAACATATACTATGCGCAGGGACGAAGTCGCAGGTAAAAGCAAATATGCAAATATAACTCCAGAATAATAACAGAAAAAATGCAAATAACATAATGTATGTTATAATAAAGCAATAAGCAAATTCAATAATTTAACAATTCTAACTATTATTAGTAAAACACGTGTTACCTTTTACGAAAGTAAACTAATGAAACCACTATATCAATTAATTAACCACATATATAATTGAAATATTAAATCTACATTTTACAATAAAAACAGTGGAACGAAGCAAAAGTACTTTAAACAGTATCATACAATTCAAACACTATTATTTTCATTTAATTAATATTTTCTGCGTAATATTATCTTAGTAGTCCACGCAAAATAATATAGTCTCAACTATATTATTAGAACCAGAACATTTAATCATCGCATCTGGACTGTTAAGTAGTGAAACGACTGCTTCATTTAATTCGTTATTTTATTTTATTTATATAGGTTTTCACATCTTAAAAATCACAGTTATTAATTTTCACGAGCTATGATAATTATATTAGCTAGTATTGATAATGTCCTAGAGTCGTAAGGATGTACTTGATCAACTGCGATTTCACTTCTCTATTAAATTAATGCTGCTGATAGTTAACAATTAAACACGAACGTAACAAAGTAACGAATTTTTCACTTAATACTTACTCATATATCACTCTTTAAATAGAAAAGTAGCATATAGCATGATTTGCATTATCGAATAATATTTCGCGTACTAATTGTGAGTTACTTCAAGAATGTGTACAGTACAGTGACTATTTGAAAAGCATCATAGTTTCTGATTTTTCTTTTAGAAGGAGCTATCACAACCAATTTGGCTCCAGTGCGGAATAGGCCAGTCTTCAGTACAAGCTCTATGCCAAAAAGTACACGATTTTGGCACACATCCTGCCAACACTTAGCTCGAATTTCTGCAATTACATCACATTATGCTAATATGTGTTTCTATTTACTTGTATATTTGGACTTCGCAACTGAAAATGTTTTGCAATAAGTGTTTTTATGCCGCATAGAATGTCAAATAAGTTAAAGACCCACCTAACGGAGAGTGGTCATCACCATTTATAGACATGAATCTATGCCATCTATAGAATGACATCTATGACTATCATACAATACCCTATGATACCCATTGCAGTTTTTATTTTGAATAAGTTTACTTTATCTGAATATTAAGTTATTGAAATTAAATTATTATAATAGTAATTTAAGTTATATTGAAAACATAAAATTTTATATCGTTGTTATTTTAAATAGTAAACTCAAACGGTAGCCTTTTCTTTCGATTTATCCCTTTGTTTTTAAAGAACCCCATGCTGTAGTCTCTTAGAAAAACCTCAACAGGGAACTCATTCTATAACCTGGGCATTCGTTCGTTCAATAAATACAGCAATACATCAAATCTTATTTTGACAATTACAAACAAAAAAAAAATTAGCCAAATGGATGTAATTAATTGGTTTGAACTGATATGCTTACGGGTTCGCTACTCAAGAACATTTCTTCCTCATCGGTTGTCGGTTCTTTGAACTACATGACCGGGTTGATCATTGACACTTCAGCTTACTTATCCGTCAAGCTATATCGGTGAATTTAGTTTTTTGCGGATATCCTTATTTCGGATTCTGTCACGCAAAGAAATTCCGAGCATAGTCCTCTCCATAGCTTGCTAAGTAATTCGAACGGAGTGAAGTAACTGGCAAACGCAGTGTAGGGTGAACCTCCACTGAATGGAGTGAACTCAAATGCATTGCAAGGAGTCAGTGGATGCAAGTGGCTCGAGAGCGTTCTTTATGGCAGTCTATGGAGCAAGCCTATGTTCAGCAGTGAAGAGATGATAATGATCATATGCTTACATATATTCGGCAATAGATTTTTAATACGTAGATGTATTTACAATTTTATATTTAAAATAAAAAAAACCCTCCTTACTAGTGATAGCTTCTTTTTTTAAAATGACATATAGACAATCTTGGTAGTGTAGGGATTTAACATATTAATTTATATTCGGATAATTAAAACAATGCAAAGACAAGATTAACTAAAACGAATCAGTATTATTAACGTATTGAATATCGTAATATGTTCACAAACTTTAATTTTTCTTTATATATATATATAATCGATACGATATAAAATCATCTCGACTTACCCTTTCATCTATAATACCGGAATTATCTATTGACATTGTAACAAAAAAGCTTATCGGTCGACAATATGAAGGACGATATAATTTGGGCATTTCCTCAGATTTCTGGTTTACTTTTGGCATATTATTTAATATGTTTATCTTATTGTCAGTCATGACATATGTTCAGATTTGTACTATATATATATATATATATATATATATATATATATATATATATATATATATATATATATATATATATATATATATATATATATATACACTTTCCTTTTATACTTCATCTTGCTGGTTACTTTTTTAAGTCATAGATTGTTTTATTTGCTCCTCTAATACAGTTAATTATTTGTTTTCTATGTATTTATTTATTATATATATTCATTTATTTTACATATCATACGTGTAATTATGTTTATAATATATTAAGTATTACTTTATGTTTCCTCAATTCAATAATGCACCGCCTACTTATTTCTGCCTAATGGTTGACTGGTAGAGAACAGCGTCCGGTGTTAAATCCACAAAATATATACATAATTTCACTGTACATTAAAATTAAAATTAATAAATATGGCAGTAAAATTACAGTTCTTAGAAATCACAGTGCATTCTTTGTCAGCTATGGTACTATTCATGTCTACTAGACATAAAAAAAACGTAATGAATGAACACTAAAACTACTTGACCGATTAAAAATAATATCGTTTACCTATAGAAAGCTATATTTACAACAAGTAACATGGCTTGTATTTTATTTAAAAAAAAAATGAGCAAAGTCGGAGCGCATTGCTATTAATATAATAAAGAAACGAAACTCTTTAAGACATCTCGACAATTTCCGTAGTTTAAAGTCCACTTAAATCATCTTAAACTGTCGATCTTGGTTATTGCTCTTAAATAACAGTCGTTAAGATTTTAAAAACTCTGTCGCTTAACTTCCTGCACCATAACAACCCATTATCATCCCATAGATAGGCATGGTATTCTCCCACAAATAGAGTATAACTAAGGTACTTTTAACACATTGGCTAAGTAATTTAGTACAAAGTTTTATATCAGCCTTTTCTTCTCTTGCACTGGTAATTTGAATAGTATGTTTTAGGTGTTACTTCTTTTATGCAATTTAGAATGACAAACAAGCTGACGGCTCACTTGATGGAAAGTGGTGACCATCGCCTATAGACATGAGTAGTAATGGAGCAGTCATATTCAAGTACAGTATACTCTGTTATGTCTATGGGGGCATAACAGAGTACTGTTTCGTCTATAATACACCCCGCGCGTTACCATTCCTGAGAACTTAGATGTTATTCCCTGTACCTTGAAACTTCACTGCCAGGATATGGCAACTTCAAACCGAAACACAACTATGCAAATACAACTGCTTTACGTTTTCTACTGGTTAAAATTTATTCATTCAGATATTTTTATACAGTATGCTCTGTTCAATACATTTCTTTAACTATGCTTGCACTGTAGTTCATCCGTTAATGTCCTAATACTACTAGAAGTACTATTTATAAGTGAACCGATAACTTTGTTGTATCAACCAATAACTGCCCACTGAATATAGCCTGAATATAGCCTCCCCCATAAGGGAAATTTTTCCAGTAGTCACCACACTTGGCAGGCGGGTTAATAACCGCAGTTTGGTTTTTGATGTTTTAAGAAGGACGCTGCTATACATATCTCCACCATAGGCTCTCTTAATCAGATAGAAAACTTTACTATACTATATTTCTTGATATCGAAATTATTAATATTAAATATGGTGTCTAAGATTTTTTTTATATTATTATTATTATTTCAGCCGTTAACTGTCCACAGCTATACATAAGCCTTCCCCATAAAGGGAATTTTGCCAGTAATTGCCACGCTTGGCAGGCGGGATGGCAACCGCAGTTAGGCTTTTAGAGTAGTTTTAAGAGAGACGCTGTTTCCCATTCTTCGCCCTGGCTTAATCGCCTCTTACGACACCAATGGGAAAGGAAGAGGTGGCCCATTCTGTGTCGAATCACACACGGCAAGAAACAATTATATTAAAGAACAATTTCTGTGCCCGCCGGTACTTTCCAATGGTAATAATTATTTGAATCGTCGAGGGGAGGATGGGGGAGATCAGCTCAAGAGAGAGTAAGAGTTCTACTACGGTGTAGTAGAACTCATTTATACTACACTCACTCTGTGTGAGAGATTGCACTTTATTTCTACCGCTTTCGTTTCTTCTTACATAGTGTATAAAAAAATATATTTTATGAGTTAAAATTAAGGTACATTTATCGTATAGGTATAGCAGTTTATATACTCGCCACTCGGCACATTCCAATGTTCATAATTATTGGAATTATAGAGAAAACGACGAGGGGGGGGTCAACTTGAGAAAGGTGAAGAGACTACATATGTCTAATCCCTTACACCGTAGAGAATGCTGTATGATGTAGTACATTTACTTTATAAGGCACATACGCTGTATGAGAGATTGCACTTCACTTGAACCGCGTTCATTTCTTGTTACTGAAGTTATTAGTACTACACATGGTGTCTAAGAAAATATATTTTATGAGTTGAAACAGGGGTACATCCATCGTATAGGGAGAGCACTTCAATTTATGTGCGTAATTAAGTGGAGTTTGCGTTAGAGCCCGCCGCTCGGCACTTTCCAACGGTAAATGAAATTTACGTGCGCCTCTACGTTTCGAACGTATCTTAACCTTGTGGCTCAATTGATAAGGAAATTGCGAGTCTCCGTCCGACGAAATGGGATTGATTTGACATTTCCAACATAGATTTATATACGAGTATGTCTGTAAATTGTCCGGGAAAATGAAGCAAAGGAATTCAGTATAATTCCGTATATTTGGAATAGAACTAAAAGAAATATTATTTAATGTGACTATTATAAAAATTGTTTCTTGTATATGTAATTTTTTTGTTATAATTGCGTATTATGTAATGTTTTCCTTATATTAAAGAACAATTTATATTCATCCATCCTTAAGCTCGCTTATAACATTGTACCTAACTATTGTGTACCAAGGGGGAGGGATAGTTGGTAATGCGGACTAAAAGTCCCATTGTTAGCAATATACCCTCTCAGGTCGACCTCCACGTGATCCCCCTGTAAACGTTCGTACTGAATTTCAGGTGTATTAATCACGATGCCCTAACTGACCTGCCTTTTCATCTTTCACTGGTGCCCCGCCAGTGTATACCGTTAGCGCAAGCGAGGTTACCATTCTATTAAAAAAACCTATTGGGAATCTATTGTTGGTGTACCTTATATAAATAAATAAATAAATTATATAAGCATCATATTATATAATAAAAATGTTTATTATTAATGTTTTATAATAATTGTTTAAAGCATTATTGTTTCAACAAAATAAGTTATTTTTAGCTAATAGCTTGTATATTTTGTCAACACATTAAAAAAAAGAGGTTCTAAATTTGAATATATTTTATAATGTGCTTATTTTATAATGTTTCATGTCTTCGCCTATTTTTGACCAATTTTAATAGAAAAGTTTCACTTTCAGAAAAATACCGTACTTATATTTAAAAATAACTGATATTGTTTTTACTATAATTATTTTCAAACTTTCTTTAAAAAGTGCCATATTTACCTCAAATATAGTTAACTTATAGGTATGTAACTAAATTTTAAATATAATAATATTTAATTTTTAAATAATTAATTATAAACGTTTAAAATATGAACCGCTCCTCGCTCAAACGTTGAACCATTTCGTAAGGCTTTTAGTCGCAAAACGTAAGAGAAAAGGGTGCCCGAGACGCTGACTGCGCTCAATTACATTAATAATCTTTAGTTCACCCCAAATAATAACTACAGATTACTTACATATCTCTGTAGCGGGATACTGCCAGAAGTCGCTATTACTACGTACTACCATTACTCGTGTCGTGACGTGGGTGTCACCCTCTGATGTAAAGTGTTAGAAACTGTGACTAACTTCGTTGTACACTAAGAGCTTTGATGAAATAATTAATTCGATACCAAAAGTATTCAGTCACACCTATAATAAAAAAACAACTTATTTTAAATTACAGTTATCTTTCTTTAGTCGTGCACCAAATCACTAACAGTAGCAGAGGGTTGGTATCAGGCAGATAGCTGGCCATAAAACCATGCCAAATCCTTTAACAGCATAGATTATACCAGAGAGGTGGCTAACAAGCGTTCGGCCAACCTGATGGTAAGCAGTTACCATAGCCTATGAACGCCTGCAATATCAGAGGTATTACCTGAAGAAACCTCTTTGTTTGCTATTTCAGTGGTATAAACAAAGATAAGACACCAAAAATTAGAGCGGCTCGGTTTTATTTCCATTTATAAAACCAATTAACATTCTTTTTCATTATGTTATCAATAAATTATATACTTCTTTTACAGTATAAACTGTAATTATTTGGGAAATTTACTAATAAAAAGCACTCGTTAATTAAAGAAAACCTGTTATTTTTATTATAAAACATATCGTTATTATTTTTGAAGTTTAAATTATATACAAATTCATTAATGCGCCATATGTAGCATATCTGGTGCTCTGTGGTCTGGCATAGAATGGGCCACCGCTTCCTCTCCCATGGATGTCGTAAGAGGCGACTAAGGGAAGATATTGGTCAGGCAATAGGCAGCAGCGTTTCAAAACATGACCAAAGCCTAACTGCGGCTGCCAAGCGGGTCGACTACTGACAACTCTCCCCCCTCCAAAAGGGGAGGCCTATATGCAACAATAAATAGTTAACGGCTGACATGATGATGATGACATGATATATATGATAATAATTAGGAAATGTATACAAGTGTATGTCTGTGTGTTTGATGTGTATTACATATAAAATAGTTGTCTAATTATTAACTCAGTGTGCATAAATTAGCTAATTCACTTATATAATTTTCATATTCACGTCGTTGCGATTAATATTGCAAAAGAAACGTACTAGCAGACTGTTATAATGAAGTGAAATATTCATCAGACATCGTCTGGAGACCTGGCCACCTCCGCCTACCGAAAACGTAGCCATATCCTTATTCTGAACAATTCTAAAATACAGTATCGCTGAAATTATATTAATTCAAAATATAGTGTACCTACATAGTAATAAAATTAATATTAGCAGTTATTTATTTAAATAACTTGATTGACTAATAGAAAATATGATATGAAAGGCGGATTTAATGCCAGTAGCATTCTCATTCAAACTTTGGGACGATCAGTTTGGGAGAATCACGAACGCAGTACTTCATTGTTATCTCTGTATTCTTATTTTAAACTAGTGATCAACCTTAACTTCGCATGGATTAATAAACAAAAAGATACGTCTTTAATCTCCTAGTACACTGCCAATGTTAATATTAAAGCAACCAACCAGAATATGGACGCTACAGTCTCGCGTCGTTGAATTTTTGAGGGCCCGTGTGAGGCACGGCGCATATTTTTGGATGAAAATCCGCGGTGCGCCGTAGTACGAAGGGAAGGAAAAAGAAAGCACGTTTACTTAACAAATTTTTAATCTATTACGTCCCGCTGGAGTATCATCGCCATACTGATTGTTTCACTGCCATGCTCTCAAATTTTGTCGCAGAATAAATACAAACAATGTATTTTTTTTTATTCAGCTTGAAGTGGAATCCTGAAATTAAAAATGTTTTTTAATGCTACTGATATGCAGAAAGAGAATTTGGATAACATTTGCTGCATAGGCACTCGTGTTTCTGCCACCAAACAGCTGTGCTTACATTGTTGTTTCGTAAAGAGTCATCTATTATAT